>NC_063173.1:38816443-39416443 GCF_023159225.1 Perognathus longimembris pacificus | reverse complement strand
ACAGTTCATCTCACCCAAAAGGCTGAGAAACAACCTATTTCTGTTATTTCATTTCAGATATGAAGAAATAGGCTTGAGAGTTAACATGACTCAACCTGAAGAAATGGCAGAACTGACAGAGAAAAACAGGTCAACTTGGCCCACACCCTATTGTTGTTGTTGGAGTGTTGTTGTTGTTTTTTTATAATTTCATGTTCTTTATTTTTATTTTATTGTCTTGAAGTACTTGTACAAAGAGGTTTCAATTCAATGTCAGTTTATGAACACAATACATCAAGATCAGTGTAACTCCTTTTATCATTCTCCCTCATCTCTTGCAACCCCAACATCCCTTCTATTTTCCTAGCTCCATTTTCACATATATGCAATGAATATTATGAATGCATTCTCCTACCCTTCTCTTCATTTGTCTATCTTCCTCCACTTGACCACAAACCCTGGCCCAGATCCTTCAAGTTCTAGCTTCATGGTTATTTTGTTATACTAAGTCTTTTGTTCAACGTAACTATTGGAATGCTCCTCTGCATATACCATACTTCAGTAAATGCATTCAAATTCTATTTTATTACCATTATACTGTACAATATTATCCAATAGTAGAACTTCTTCTAATAATTAAAACTCCTTCCTCTCAGCCTACTTTAAAGAAAATAAGATCATACAAAAGCAACTCTGGTCTTTGTTTCAGGACAAGTCAGTTCCCTTTCACTCACAGCAGTATTTATTTAAGCCAGAGTAATTATATTCATTGTCTTCTGGTTGTTGTTGTTTTTTTTCTAAAATGTTTTCAGCTGGGCACCAATGGTTCGTGCTTATAATGCTAGCTACTCAGGAGGTTGAGAACTGAGGATCACAGTTGAAAACCAGCCCAGGAAGGAAAGTCTGTGAGACTCTAATCTCCAATTAACCACTCTAAAGATGGAAGTGCAGCTGTGGCTCAAGTGGCAGAATGCTAATCTTTAGCAAAAGAGCTCAGGGACAGGGCCCAGGCCCTGAGTTCAAACCCCAGAACTAGCACCAAAGGGGGAAAAAACATTTTTAACTTTAACAAATCAAATTTTCTAAACTGTTTTCTTTTTGTTTTGGAAGCCAATGGTGACTTGTGTTTCCCTTATTGTTAGTAATGAAAGAGTTAAATCTTGAGGGTAACCCTACTGGATAGCTCCCTCAATCATCAAAGAGAAAAAGAAGAAGGTCACAGTCAGTTGCTCCCGTTACATGAGTGTTTATTAGAACATCTGCAGGCACGTACTCACTCCTGAACTCCGCTTCTGCTTGCCACTCATAGTAGGCAGCCAGTGACTCTTCCCCCAAGTGCTGATTTTAGTACCTGGCTTAGTGGCAAAAATTCAGAGAAGGGTGAGCAAGCCCCTCTGGCCTTCAGGTAGGTCCAATATACTTTCCTTTTTAACAGAGCTAAGAAAAAATGGGAACCTATGTCTGCAGACTTTAAGGGAATGACCATGCTACACTTCATCAGTGTGTAAATTACAGATGAATGAGGTATTCGGATGGGGACTGGGTGAAGCAGAATTTGGGAAATGTGGGCCTTCCTGTTTTCAGACTGTGGCAATGATTAATTTCTGTGCTTCCAAAGCATTATTAATCATCTTAGCACACAACTGCTTCTCTGACACAAGAATAAGAAGAAACACTTTTTCTGGCTTTACTGCCAGCAAAATTCTAATAATGTATGCACCAATGTGATTAAAAAGAGTGTTAATTCACAGACTAAGTGGCTGGAATTACATGAGCTTATTTGTTACTTTTGAAAAATCAGGAAGCAGGGGCAGGACTAATCATTAAGATGTAATGCTTCAGAGTATACTAGCTTTCTCTGGGAAGTCAGCTCACACACAGGAAACTATAAACCCAGACCTCACACCATTAGTCCTCTTTTAATAACCAACTATGCCCTGCTTCAAAGTGAATAAATGAAAATCTCCCTGCTGAGGAATGCTATCATGGGGTTGGAAAAATTGTGTAAGTGTATCGTTCCCATTTTTTTCTGCCTTTAAAAAAGAATCTTTAATGTGTTGACTTTGAAGTTTCCCTTCATTAAAGAATTGTGACTCTCTTTTTTAAAATCTGCCGGGTTTTGTCTAGTCTATTTAAAGAAAACTCCTTCAGTAGTCTATTTTAGATCTGGTAAAAAAAAAAAAACTTTTAAAAACTTTTTTTTAAAACTGAGATATGCCTAATATAATCATATGAAAGCCAAAGTAGATATCCAATAGCCTACTCCAGGGAAGTCAGAATCAAGTCACCAAAGTAAAATTTCAAAAATTAAGTTAGTGTGACAAAAATTCGAAAATTTTCAATGTTTTGGTTTATTCTTTAAATACATAAATCATCAGATTGAAATGACTAATCTGAAAATCAGACACAGAAACATTTGATTATTATAAGAAGAGGTAATTATTCATAGGAATAAACCTTACCACTGTGTTTAACAACCTGAACAAAGAGATTTTAAAAATGGACAAGACCATGTCTTGCCCAAGAAGACATCTCTACTTATTACGTAATGATCATGTCTACTTGAGAATTCAAAACTTCGATGAAAATTTCAAGATAAAGCTGAAAGACTACAGTGACAGCATTTTTTAAGTTTTTTTTTTTAAGCAATCATTTTTGGAAAACCTGTTTCAATCTAGAAACCACTGTCCCTCTATGGCTTTCTTTATATCCCAGTGTCAGTCTTCATGAGTGAAACAAGCAAGCTTTGTCTTGGGTATTCTCTCTATCCAAAAACTCTCTTAGAACAATCACTCCTTGTCATGAGTGTACTATCTATGGCTATTATTTACTGAACTGAGGGTTGAAGATAGTTCCTTCTACTTCCTATGGATAAAATTTTCTTAATTGTCTTATCTATTGCATATTTCAACAGCCCATAGGACACTTGCCCAGGTTATTTTATGGGCAAGGCAAATTACTGAACCACCACCACTTCCTCATCTGAGGAAAAGAGAAGCTTTCTAACACAGCTTTGCTAAAAGTCATTCTCAAGCATCATTTCCTCCTGGTTTCATTAAGTAACTCACAGTGGATTATTAAAAGATCATGCTTTACAGGGACAGTACTTAGGCCCTGAGTTCAAACCCCAGGACTGGCAAAATAAATAAATAAAGCAAGCCAGGCACCAGTGGCTCATGCCTATAATCCAAACGGCTGAGATCTCAGGGTGGCAATTCAAAGCCAGCCCAGGCAAAAAAGCTCATAGACTCTTATCTCCAATTAACCACCAGAAAACAGGAAGTGGCCCTGTGGCTCCAAGTGACAGAGTACTAGCCTTCAGCTGAAGAGTTCAAGGACAGTGCCCAGGCCCAGAGTTCAAGCCCCACAACCAAACCAAAAAAAAAATTTTTTTTTTTTTTTTTGGCCAGTCCTGGGCCTTGGACTCAGGGCCTGAGCACTGTCCCTGGCTTCTTCCCGCTCAAGGCTAGCACTCTGCCACTTGAGCCACAGCGCCGCTTCTGGCCGTTTTCTGTATATGTGGTACTGGGGAATCGAACCTAGGGCCTCCTGTATCCGAGGCAGGCACTCTTGCCACTAGGCTATATCCCCAGCCCCCCAAAAATTTTTTTAAATAAATAAAATAAAATAAAAACATCATGCTTTAAAGATTCTCCCTAATACACAAAAAAAATAAAAGCACAGATAATGTTTGGCGATAGATGACACATGATCTACAGAAGTATTTCAATTTAAAAAAACACCTCATTAAAGTGACAAGATGTCAAGACTCTACACAGTCTTGGGAAATTTTACACGGGACAGAAAAGATAAATTACAATTGCAACTAACATTTGTTGACTACTTATTATGTGTCAGACACTTTGCTATGTGACTTACCTGTGTTATCACACTAATTTCTCCAAATAATCAAATAAATAGGCACAAATATTACCTCCATTCTACATATAAACTATGTCATATATAGATATATATAATATACACACATACATAAATATATGTATGAATACATAGGTGTATATATATATATATATACATATAATTCTTATTAGTTCAAAAGAATTCTGTATTCATGGTCCAGACTCCAATTCCTAAAGGCCTTCCAACCACCTCCAACATTCATTATAAATATCTGCTCTCATTACTAGTAGATAATTATATACTAACAATTTTACTTTTGATAAACTGAAGGATAATTCTAATGACTATGATTTACTGTGTGTATGTCCTGTTCTAAGTATTTTCATAATTGACATCAACCCAAGAGATAAATAAATTTATCTCCTTTTGCTGATAAGGAAACTTGAACAAATACATATTAAATAGCTTGCCTCTAGGCAAGTTACTAAGCTACTAAGCTACTAAGGGAAAGAGCCAGGCTTTAATCTAGACAGACAACACTGAGAGTCCATACTCTTAGCTGCTACTCTGCTGGGCCTTTAAGTAGATTAACAATTTACTTTTTGTTTTGTTTTGGTTTTTTGCCAGTCCTGGGGGCTTGAACTCAGGGGCCTGAGCACTGTCCCTGGCTTCTTTTTGTTCAAGGCTAGCACTCTACCATTTGAGCCACAGTGGCTTTTTCTATATATGTGGTGCTGAGGAATCGAACCCAGGGCTTCATGTATATATAGGAGGTGAGCACTTTACCACTAGGCCATATTCCCAGCCAACAATTTACTCTTTTAAAAGTAAATGAACCTGTTACTCAGGAGGCTGAGAATTGAGATCCCAGCTCTAGGCCAGCCCAAACATGAACCTTCATGATACTCTTATCTCCAATTAAACAGCAGTCACAAGTCAACCTGTAACTCAAGTGGTAGATAGCTAGCCTTGAGTGAAAAAGCTAAGAGACCGTGTCAAGCCCCTGAATTCAAGCCCCAGTCCTGACACCAAAAAGGGAAAAAGAAAAAAATCAATTCATTCCTCTCGTTCCTTCTGACATTTAGTGCCTCGAACTTCATTCTGTAAATGGGGAACATTCTTATTTTGAATCTCACTAAGGTGGGTAAGAAGAAAAAATAAAATAAAACTCTAGCACGCCTTACATCATCTAGTAAATAACTGTTTAACTCGTATGAAACGCTGAACATCTAGAACTTCTTTGCTTAGGGCCTGGTTACTACAGAATCACTGAAGAATTACCTTGAATTTTTGGGCTGGAAAGAGATCCTAACACTTTTCCCAGGCGGGGCGAGAATGGGAAACGTCTGTGCTCCCTAAAAACAGCAAGAAAAGAGCTAAGGAATAAAAAGGGGAGGGAGGGGGGCTTTACAAGAGCAAGTGTAAACGCCTAAAATTACTGTCTCTATTATTAATTAATGAGTGGTAAAATTATCAGGCAATCCACACAATCTTTGGTTTAATCACTGCTGTTGCAAACTTCACTCCCTCCCAGTGCGCCTCCCCTCCCCCGCCCAACAACCCACAGATCTTCAAGGGTACAATTGAGTGGATCTTCAGAGTCCATACAGGGTACCCAGGGCCCTGATGTCCTTCCAACAGCGGTTGCCAGGCAACTGCCCACTTATGCCCACTGCTACCACGGCACCTGTTGGAGAGTCATCCAAGGAGGATCTGGCAATTCTAGGCCTTGCCGGGCAGCCTTCCTGCCGCTGCAGCCTGCCCACACCCCAACCTTGGGTCTGTGTCAGCCAGCTCTCACCTCCTATTCCGTAGTTGTTCGCCTTGGCTCCCCTCTAGTCACTTCGCACTTTGGGCGCCTTAATTCTGACAGACATCCTAGAAATCTCATCTCCAAGAGCAACAAAGACAAGCTGCACTTCCCGCCGAGAACAGATTCCTGGGAAGTGTGGTTCTTTTGGCTGACGTGTGAGGGCGCTTTAGGAAAAGCGGACTACAACTCCCAGAATTCTAATGGAGAGCCAGTACATCTCGAAGACATATCCCAGCAGCTCAGATGGTGCTAAGTAGGAAGGTTCTGCTGCTGATTTCTGGACCAAACTGCCTGAACTTGGCTTCTGTGGTCTCACCACAAACTTGTAGAAGTTCTTTTAGCTTGCTTGCTTGCTTGCTTTTTCTTTGTTCTGAGCATATAGTAATTGTGTAGAGATATCTCATCGTAGTATTTCCATATGTGCATAAAGTATAATTTGACCAAATCTTCCCCTCTCAATATTCAAGAATTTTTCTGGGCTGGGGATATAGCCTAGTGGCAAGAGTGCCTGCCTCGGATACACGAGGCCCTAGGTTCGATTCCCCAGCACCACATATACAGAAAACGGCCAGAAGCGGCGCTGTGGCTCAAGTGGCGGAGTGCTAGCCTTGAGCGGGAAGAAGCCAGGGACAGTGCTCAGGCCCTGAGTCCAAGGCCCAGGACTGGCCAAAAAAAAAAAAAAAAAAAAAAAAAAAAGAATTTTTCTTAGAACATTTTAAGCATAGTGATTTACATAAAGAAATATTCTAAATCCTGTATTTTTGTAATTCTTTCAGCTAGAAGATCTACCTTCAGGCAGAAAATATGTCACTGCAGATGGTAACAGTCAGTAATAACATAGCCTTAATTCAACCAGGCTTCTCACTAATGAAGTTTGATGGACAACTTTTTTTCTTTGGCCAAAAAGGCTGGCCCAAGAGATCCTGCCCCACTGGAGTTTTCCACTTTGATGTAAAACATAACTGTCTCAAACTGAAACCTACTGTTTTCTCCAAAGATTCCTGCTACCTTCCTCCTCTTCGCTACCCAGCTGTCTGCTTATTTAGAAGTGGCTTAGACTCTGAAAGGTGTCAATATATCATCCATGGAGGAAAAACACCAAACAATGAGCTTTCAGATAAGTTTTATAGCATGTCTCTTGTTTGCAAGAACAACAAAAAAGTGACTTTCCAATGCACAGAGAAAGACTTAGTAGGAGATGTTCCTGAAGCCAGATATGGCCATTCCATTAATGTGGTGTATAGTCGAGGGAAAAGCATGTGTGTTCTCTTTGGAGGAAGGTCATATATGCCTTTTACTCAAAGAACCACTGAAAAATGGAACACAGTAGCTGATTGTCTGCCTTATGTTTTCTTGGTGGATTTTGAATTTGGATGTGCTACATCATACATTCTTCCTGAACTTCAGGATGGACTATCTTTTCATGTCTCTCTTGCCAGAAATGATACTGTTTACATTTTAGGAGGACATTCCCTTGCCACTAATACTCGTCCTGCCAGCTTATACAGAATCAAAGTTGACCTCCCTTTGGGTAGCCCAGCTGTGAATTGCACAGTCTTGCCAGGAGGAATCTCTGTCTCCAGTGCAATACTAACTCAAACAAACAGTGATGAATTTATTATTGTTGGTGGCTATCAGCTTGAAAATCAAAAAAGAATGGTCTGCAACATTGTCTCTTTAGAGGACAACAAGATCAAAATTCATGAGATGGAGACTCCCGATTGGACGCCAGATATTAAGCATAGCAAGATATGGTTTGGAAGTAACATGGGAAATGGAACTGTTTTCCTTGGCATCCCAGGAGATAATAAACAGGCTACTTCAGAAGCATTCTACTTCTATATGTTGAAGTGCTCTGAAGATTATGTAAATGAAGATCAGAAAATACTCACAAACAGTCAGATATCAACAGAAGACCCAGGAGACTCTACTCCCCTTGAGGATTCAGAAGAATTTTGTTTCAGTGAAGCAGCAAATAATTTTGATGGTGATGATGAATTTGACACCTACAATGAAGATGATGAGGAAGATGAATCTGTGACAGGCTACTGGATAACATGCTGTTCTACTTGTGATGTGGATATCAACACATGGGTACCATTCTATTCAACTGAGCTGAACAAGCCTGCCATGATCTATTGTTCTCATGGAGATGGACACTGGGTCCATGCCCAGTGCATGGACCTGGCAGAACACACACTCATAAACTTGTCAGAAGGAAGTAACAAGTATTACTGTAATGATCATGTGGAGATAGCAAGGGCATTACAAACTCCCAAACGAGTCCTCCCCTTGAAACATCCTCCAATGAAATCTCACCGAAAGAAAGGGTCTGGGAAAATCTTGACACCTGCCAAGAAATCCTTTCTTAGGAGGTTGTTTGATTAGTGTTGAAAACCTTCCATATTCAAACTTATTGTTGTTAGACCTATTTTTGAAAATCATAATTCTTATTTTAGTTAGGTGAATTAATGGCTAGTGTTTTAATGCAAGCTAACTACCATCAGATACATCTTTTTAATATTTTACTTGGAGATGTCTTAAAGGAGAATTCTTATCTGTTTTTCACTCAAAAAAGCTGTAATAATAACCAACGTACATGTGTAACCCTTATGTCAATTTTGGTAAGAGTCTATAGATTAGGTAATGCAAATTTATCAAACAAAAAAATCTAATACACAAAGGAGTCAAATTGTATTGTTCAAGGTAGCAATTTAGTAGTTGGCTGAAAATTATAAACAAGATTAACTGCATCTCATTATAACCATGAACAGAGAAAATTGTAGCTATGTATGTATGATTTCATCTACCATGAAGAATGGACTTTAAATTTGGTACCATTTAATTGAATGCATCATGCATTTTCTTCAAAATGCCCCTCTCCCTATTACATGATAGCCTGATGGTGTGCCAAAACCAGTTATTTGGACCAATCATGTGAGGGAGTATTCTTTTTTTTTTTCAAATTTTTATTATCAAACTGATGTACAGAGAGGTTACAGTTTCATACGTTAGGCATTGGATACATTTCTTGTACTGTTTGTTACCTTGTCCCTCATACCCCCCTCCCTCCCCCCCTTCCCCTTCTACCCCCCCCCCCGGAGGTGTTCAGTTCACTTACACCAAACAGTTTTGCAAATATTGCTTTTGTAGTTGTTTCTCTTTTTTTACCCTGTGTCTCTCAAATTTGGTATTCCCTTTGAATTTCCTACTTCCAATACCAGTAAACACGGTTTCCAATATACTCAGATAAGATTACAAAGATAGTGTAGGTACAACCACAGGAATGTGATACAAGAACATCATCAATAATAGAAGCTACTGATACACATAAGACATTGAAAGTAATTACAACTGTGATATAACAATTGTTTCCAAAACATGGAGTTCATTTCACTTAACATCATCTTAGGTGTTCATAAGGGTATAGCTATTGGGCCTTGTGATGCTCTGCTATGACTTGCCTAAACCTGTACTAATTATTCCCAATAAGGGAGACCATAGAGTCCATGTTTCTTTGGGTCTGGCTCACTTCACTTAGTATAACTTTTTCCAAGTCCTTCCATTTCCTTACAAATGGAACAATGTCATTCTTTCTGATAGAGGCATAAAATTCCATTGTGTATATGTACCACATTTTCCTGATCCATTTGTCTACTGAGGGACATCTGGGTTGGTTCCAGATTCTCGCTATGACAAATTGTGCTGCGATGAACATTGTTGTGCTGGTGGCATTACTGTGATTTTGTTTGTGGTCTTTTGGGTAGATGCCCAAAAGTGGGGCTGCTGGGTCATAGGGGAGTTCTATATTTAGCCTTCTGAGGAATCTCCATACTGGTGCCATAGTGGCTGAACCAGTTTACATTCCCACCAACAATGAAGTAGGGTTCCTTTTTGGCCACATCCCCTCCAACAATTGTTATTGTTAGTTTTCTTGATATATGACATTCTTGCTGGGGTGAGATGGAATCTCAATGTTGTTTTGATTTGCATTTCCTTTATGGCCAGTGACGTAGAGCATTTTTTCTTATGTCTCTTGGCCATTCTCATTTCCTCATCAGAGAAGTTTGTGAGGGAGTATTCTTAAGTCAACAGAAAGCATTGCAATGTATTATTCTAGAAAAATGGATGAATGAGCATCTACTGAAAAATAATCACCAAATAAACTAAATAGATAAGAACGATATTATTTCCAAAAATAATAATTGTTTTCAGGTTTAGCAAGCAGGAGGTTGAAGGTGGGAGAAATCGTGTGTGAATGTGTATGTTTCTGGTTAACATGTAGAGTTTGCTATCACTAAAATAAAATAAGTGAACCTGCCCAAGATTCAACTAGACACTTGCTGAATCATGTCTAAAGACTGAAAATTTTGAAGCTATGAGTCATCAGTTGATTACTAGACAAATTTAGAAACAAATATCTTGCCTCCTGAGTATTTTTGGAATAATTCCTTATGTTTAGCTGTAGCAGCTCACTCAGCTAAAAGTAAGGCACAATAATATTGCTAAATTGAACCCCGCACTGAAGATAAACTGCTGATATTGGAATTTACTTCGATGAACAATATTGTATTCTCTTTCTTTCTTTTTTTCTGTTATTTTACTTTGTTTTGTTTTTTCCCTTTATCGCTGTTTTTGATTTCTGTACTTTTTGTCTTGTATGTAAGTTAATCTGTTTGAGGGAGGGCAAGGGGGAGCACAGGATGAAAGGTGGGACAAATGGTGAATTAATGCAGCAGTGATAGTACACATTATGTGGAGAATGAACTTGTGAGGGGCATTGAGGGGGGGACTGGGAGAAAATGAGGGAAGAGGTGGCACTGTTCAAAAAGAAGTGCACTCGTTACCTGACTTATGTAACTGTAACCCCTCTGTACATCACTTGTAAATAAAAAATAAAATTCAAAACATTGAAATGGGAAAAATAGATTGACTCTGTGATTTGTGAAGTGTGGACCATAGACTTACTTTGGCAATTCTCATCATTTGCCTCTCTACTTATCTCAAGTCCACCCCAGGGGAGTAACCACGAAGAGCTGACTGCCTTGCTCAGCAAGGCTTAGATGCATATTACTTGCCAGGAGCCGAGCATCTTAAGGAAATAATTCCTTCACCACTGTATCATAATATGATAGCTTCTACCTCCCCAGTAGGAAGTTAACCTCAAGTCACAGAGTTAAAGGCTTTCCTCTTTCAAATGTCCTATTCAAATTGAATCCATCCATCTATTTACACAGGGCTGAATCAAACAAAATCTCAGTTTACAAAGCAGTGGAGCCCCTCAACTTCTGAAAATGCCTTCTTCACAGAGAAGCAATGAATGAGGAGCATAAAGGGACCTTATCTTTTCTTTTCTTTTCTTTTTTGCCAGAGGTAAAGGGTTTGTATGGGAGAATTTGATCCAGATCCAAAAACTGACTTCACATTTGGACATTAAAACTGTCAGGAGCACTGTACAAAACACGTCCTGTGGTTGTGTTCTGGGCCAGTTGACCTTCCAACTGTATTGTATTTCTTTTTTTTCATATTTTTATTATCAAACTGATGTACAGAGAGGTTACAGTTTCATATGTAAGGCATTGGATACATTTCTTGTACTATTTGTTACCTTGTCCCTCATACCCCCCTTCCTCCTCCTCCATTCCCTTTCCCCCCATGAGGTGTTCAGTTCACTTACACCAAACAGTTTTGCAAGTATTGCTTTTGTAGTTGTCTTTTTTTATCCTGTGTCTCTCAATTTTGGTATTCCCTTTCAATTTCCTAGTTGTAATACCAGTATACACGGTTTCCAATATACTCAGATAAGATTACAGAGATAGTGTAGGTACAACCACAGGAAGGTGATACAAGAACATCATCAATAATAGAAGCTATAGATACACATGGGACGTTGAAAGTAGTTACAACTGTGATATAACAATCATTTCCATAACATGGAGTTCATTTCACTTAGCATCATCTTATGTGTTCATAAGGGTATAGCTATTGGGCTCTTGTGATGCTCTGCTATGACTTGCCTAAACCTGTACTAATTCTTCCCAGTAAAGGAGACCATAGAGTCCATGTTTCTTTGGGTCTGGCTCACTTCACTTAGTATAATTTTTTCCAAGTCCTTCCATTTCCTTACAAATGGGATAATGTCATTCTTTCTGATAGAGGCATAAAATTCCATTGTGTATATGTACCATATTTTCCTGATCCATTCGTCTACTGAGGGGCATCTGGGTTGGTTCCAGATTCTCGCTATGACAAATTGTGCTGCGATGAACATTGTTGTGCTGGTGGCATTACTGTGATTTTGTTTGTGGTCTTTTGGGTAGATGCCCAAAAGTGGGGCTGCTGGGTCATAGGGGAGTTCTATATTTAGCCTTCTGAGGAATCTCCATACTGGTGCCATAGTGGCTGAACCAGTTTACATTCCCACCAACAATGAAGTAGGGTTCCTTTTTGGCCACATCCCCTCCAACAATTGTTATTGTTAGTTTTCTTGATATATGACATTCTTGCTGGGGTGAGATGGAATCTCAATGTTGTTTTGATTTGCATTTCCTTTATGGCCAGTGACGTAGAGCATTTTTTCTTATGTCTCTTGGCCATTCTCATTTCCTCATCAGAGAAGTTTGTGAGGGAGTATTCTTAAGTCAACAGAAAGCATTGCAATGTATTATTCTAGAAAAATGGATGAATGAGCATCTACTGAAAAATAATCACCAAATAAACTAAATAGATAAGAACGATATTATTTCCAAAAATAATAATTGTTTTCAGGTTTAGCAAGCAGGAGGTTGAAGGTGGGAGAAATCGTGTGTGAATGTGTATGTTTCTGGTTAACATGTAGAGTTTGCTATCACTAAAATAAAATAAGTGAACCTGCCCAAGATTCAACTAGACACTTGCTGAATCATGTCTAAAGACTGAAAATTTTGAAGCTATGAGTCATCAGTTGATTACTAGACAAATTTAGAAACAAATATCTTGCCTCCTGAGTATTTTTGGAATAATTCCTTATGTTTAGCTGTAGCAGCTCACTCAGCTAAAAGTAAGGCACAATAATATTGCTAAATTGAACCCCGCACTGAAGATAAACTGCTGATATTGGAATTTACTTCGATGAACAATATTGTATTCTCTTTCTTTCTTTTTTTCTGTTATTTTACTTTGTTTTGTTTTTTCCCTTTATCGCTGTTTTTGATTTCTGTACTTTTTGTCTTGTATGTAAGTTAATCTGTTTGAGGGAGGGCAAGGGGGAGCACAGGATGAAAGGTGGGACAAATGGTGAATTAATGCAGCAGTGATAGTACACATTATGTGGAGAATGAACTTGTGAGGGGCATTGAGGGGGGGACTGGGAGAAAATGAGGGAAGAGGTGGCACTGTTCAAAAAGAAGTGCACTCGTTACCTGACTTATGTAACTGTAACCCCTCTGTACATCACTTGTAAATAAAAAATAAAATTCAAAACATTGAAATGGGAAAAATAGATTGACTCTGTGATTTGTGAAGTGTGGACCATAGACTTACTTTGGCAATTCTCATCATTTGCCTCTCTACTTATCTCAAGTCCACCCCAGGGGAGTAACCACGAAGAGCTGACTGCCTTGCTCAGCAAGGCTTAGATGCATATTACTTGCCAGGAGCCGAGCATCTTAAGGAAATAATTCCTTCACCACTGTATCATAATATGATAGCTTCTACCTCCCCAGTAGGAAGTTAACCTCAAGTCACAGAGTTAAAGGCTTTCCTCTTTCAAATGTCCTATTCAAATTGAATCCATCCATCTATTTACACAGGGCTGAATCAAACAAAATCTCAGTTTACAAAGCAGTGGAGCCCCTCAACTTCTGAAAATGCCTTCTTCACAGAGAAGCAATGAATGAGGAGCATAAAGGGACCTTATCTTTTCTTTTCTTTTCTTTTTTGCCAGAGGTAAAGGGTTTGTATGGGAGAATTTGATCCAGATCCAAAAACTGACTTCACATTTGGACATTAAAACTGTCAGGAGCACTGTACAAAACACGTCCTGTGGTTGTGTTCTGGGCCAGTTGACCTTCCAACTGTATTGTATTTCTTTTTTTTCATATTTTTATTATCAAACTGATGTACAGAGAGGTTACAGTTTCATATGTAAGGCATTGGATACATTTCTTGTACTATTTGTTACCTTGTCCCTCATACCCCCCTTCCTCCTCCTCCATTCCCTTTCCCCCCATGAGGTGTTCAGTTCACTTACACCAAACAGTTTTGCAAGTATTGCTTTTGTAGTTGTCTTTTTTTATCCTGTGTCTCTCAATTTTGGTATTCCCTTTCAATTTCCTAGTTGTAATACCAGTATACACGGTTTCCAATATACTCAGATAAGATTACAGAGATAGTGTAGGTACAACCACAGGAAGGTGATACAAGAACATCATCAATAATAGAAGCTATAGATACACATGGGACGTTGAAAGTAGTTACAACTGTGATATAACAATCATTTCCATAACATGGAGTTCATTTCACTTAGCATCATCTTATGTGTTCATAAGGGTATAGCTATTGGGCTCTTGTGATGCTCTGCTATGACTTGCCTAAACCTGTACTAATTCTTCCCAGTAAAGGAGACCATAGAGTCCATGTTTCTTTGGGTCTGGCTCACTTCACTTAGTATAATTTTTTCCAAGTCCTTCCATTTCCTTACAAATGGGATAATGTCATTCTTTCTGATAGAGGCATAAAATTCCATTGTGTATATGTACCATATTTTCCTGATCCATTCGTCTACTGAGGGGCATCTGGGTTGGTTCCAGATTCTCGCTATGACAAATTGTGCTGCGATGAACATTGTTGTGCTGGTGGCATTACTGTGATTTTGTTTGTGGTCTTTTGCATAGATACCCAAAAGTGAGGCTGCTGGGTATAGGGGAGTTCTATATTTAGCCTTCTGAGGAATCTTCATACTGCTTGCCAAAGTGGCTGAACCAGTTTACATTCCCACCAACAATGAAGTAGGGTTCCCTTTTGGCCACATCCCCTCCAACAATTGTTATTGTTAGTTTTCTTGATATATGACATTCTTACTGGGGTGAGATGGAATCTCAATGTTGTTTTGATTTGCATTTCTTTTATGGCCAGTGATGTAGAGCACTTTTTCATATGTCTCTTGGCCATTCTCATTTCCTCATCAGAGAAGTCTCTTTGTAAGTCTTTAGCCCACTTGATGAGGGGGCTATTGGTTCTTTGTGGTTTTGTTTTGGAGGAAGGTAATTTTTTTAGTTCTGCATATATTTTAGATATGAGGCCTTTGTCCGTTGAATGGCCAGTAAAGATCTTCTCCCAGTCTGTAGGCTTTCTGTTTATCTTGCGAGCTATGTCCTTTGCCGTGCAGAAGCTCTGCAGTTTGATGCAGTCCCATTTGTCCAACCTTTATTTGATTTGTAGCCTTTCTGGGTCTTTGTTAAGGAAGTTCCGTCCTGCGCCAAGGAGCCCAAGTGTTTCTCCTACTCCTTCCTTTAGTGTTTTCAGGGTGTCTGTTTTGATTTCCAGGTCTTTGATCCATTTGGAATTGATTTTGGCGCAGGGTGATATATAAGGAACTAGTTTTAGTTTGTTGCATGTGTTGAGCCAGTTTTGCCAGCACCATTTGTTAAAGAGGCTATCTTTCTTTCAAACTATTGTTTTAGCTTCTTTATTAAAGATTAAGTAGGCATAGTTCTGTGGGCTCATTTCTGGGTCTTCAATTCTGTTCCATTGGTCTTCAGGCCTGTTTTGGTGCCAATACCAAGCTGTTTTTATTACTATAGCTTTATTATACAGCTTGAAGTTGGGTATTGTAATTCCTCCAGCACTGTTCTTTCGGCTTAGGATTGTTTTTGCTATTCTAGGTCTTTCATTGTTCCAGATGAATTTCTGGATTGCTTCCTCTATTTCATTAATAAATGGTGTTGGGATATTAATGGGTATTGCATTGAATTTATAGATAGACTTTGGCAGTATTGCCATTTTGATTATATTAATCCTCCCAATCCAGGAGCATGGGAGGTTTTTCCATTTCTTTAGTTCTGACTTAATTTCGTTTTTCAAGCTTTTAAAGTTCTCATCAAAGAGGTCTTTCACTTCTTTGGTTAAGGTTATTCCTAGGTATTTTATGTTTTGGGGGGCTATTGCAAAAGGAGTTGCTTTCCTGATTTCAACCTCGGTCTTCGGGTCGTTAGCATAGAGAAAGGCCGTTGATTTTTGAGGGTTTATTTTATATCCTGCAACTTTGCCAAAGTTTTGGCTCAGCTCTAGTAGCTTGGGGGTAGAGTCTATGGAATTCTTTAGGTATAGGATCATGTCATCTTTTTTAATTTGAAGTCAATTTTGTCTGATACTAGGATTGCAACTCCAGCCTGCTTATGGGGGCCATTTGCTTGATAGATTTGATTCCAGCCTTTCACTTTTAGAAGATGTTTACTTTTGCTGGATAGATGTGTCTCTTGGAGGCAGCAGAAAGATGGATCTTGATTTTTGATCCAACTTATGAGCCTATGTTGTTTGATTGGAGAATTAAGTCCATTAATGTTGAGAGGATTGAGAGATGATCATTTGTTCCTTTCATTATCACTATCTTGTTTAAAGCTGTGTCTTCTCATTTCTTGATCTGATGTTTACTATTTAGGGTTCGTTTCTCTGTCTGTATTGGGATCTTGGTTATTTTCCCTGTATCATCTTTGAAGATTTTCTGTAAAGCTGGTTTGGTGGAGATATATTGTTTCAGTTTTTCCTTACTGTGGAAGACTTTTATTTGACCTTCGGCTATGAATGAGAGTTTGGCTGGGTACAGAATTCTTGGTTGGTAGGTATTTTTATTTAGTGTTTGATATACTTCTTTCCAGGCTCTCCTTGCTTTCATGGTCTCTGCTGAGAAGTCTGGGGTAATTCTGATTGCTTTTCCTTTATATGTGACTGTTTTCTTCTCCCTAACAGCTTTAAGGATTTTTTTCCTTGTACTCTACTGATCCTGTTTTGATCACAATGTGTCGGTGGAATGTCCTATTCTGGTCTGGTCAGTTTAGGGTTCTAAATGCTTCTTGTATGTGTATAGGCCTTTCCTTCTGGATATTTGGGAAGTTCTCAGCTAATATTCTGTTAAATAGGTTGCCTATCCCATTAACTTCTTTCTCCAAGTTTTCCTCAATACCTATTATCCTTAAATTGGGCTTCCTGATCGTGTCCTGAATCTCTTGTAGCGATCTGTTTTGTTGTTTAGACTGGATTTGTATTGATTTTTTATCTTTCTCCATAGATTCTAGGGAATCTTCAGCTCCAGAGATTCGATCCTCTGCTTCAGTTAGTCGGGACTGTAGGCTAGCTACTTGATTTCGAATCTCTTTTCCTTCTGACTGTTCTTTCCTGATGATTTCCATGTCATCTCTTAGGTCTTGCATGGACTTCTTTACTTCGTTAATTTGGTTTTGAATGCTGTCTCTCAAATCTTTTACCTGAGTAGCTATCTTTTCATTTGACTCTTGAAGTTCATTTATCTTTTTATTTGTTGAGGCCATGAAATTCTCCAATAATTTTTGCTTTGCCTCCTCATGCTCTAGAATAATTGACTGAAGAGATTCAAACTTTTCATTTATCATGTTTATCAGTAGACTTTGTAGAGTATTTTGGGGGCTATCTTCTATGTCTTTGATTGACTGCTCTATTTCCTGCTTGTTTTGAGTGGGAGAAAAGACTCCATTGTTTGCCATCTTTCTTGTGTTTCTTCTGCCCATTTGGATTGGGAATACCAATCTACAAGCACCTGTGAGCACCGTTTAAGACCCAAAGCAGCCCTTACCAAGCACTGTTGTATAAATCTTATAAATTCACAATTATATACAGATACCTTTTATACCTGTCTATAAAATTAGATTTGGTGTTCCTAAAGAATACAATATCAGGGCTGGGGATATGGCCTAGTGGCAAGAGAGCTTGCCTCGTATACATGAGGCCCTGGGTTCAATTCCCCAGCACCACATATACAGAAAACGGCCAGAAGTGGCGCTGTGGTTCAAGGGGCAGAGTGCTAGCCTTGAGCAAAAGGAAGCCAGGGACAGTGCTCAGGCCATGAGTCCAAGGTCCAGGACTGGCCAAAAAAAAAAAAAAAAAAGAATACAATTTCAATATAACAACCGATCCTGGGCCCTGTATTCAGTAGTTACTTATTTACTGTTACAACCCTATAAGCAATTCTTGTTCTTATATTAAGGTCTTTTAGGACTGGCTTTCTCTATGAACCCCTTTGATTCACTAGGATTAAGCAGGAATACTCTCTTGTATTCTCTTTCAATAATATTACTTGAGGGCTGGAGATATGGCCTAGTGACAAGAGTGCCTGCCTCATATACATGAGGCCCTGGGTTTGATTCCCCAGCACCACACATACAGAAAATGGCCAGAAGTGGCGCTGTGGCTCAAGTGGCAGAGTGCTAGCCTTGAGCAAAAAGAAGCCAGGGACAGTGCTCAGGCCCTGAGTCCAAGCCCCAGGACTGGCCAAAAAAAAAAAAAAATCAATAATATTACTTGATAAATATATCTTTGGGAAAATTTGTTGTGTCATTGATTTTTATGTCTATTATGTGTGTAAAATAATAAAATGTGGAAAATGTCTTCTATTTATATGGATTTGTTCACATTATTAGCATTTATAATCACTCAAATAAAGGTGAAGCTTAAATTTTTTTCAGGATGACTCTAAGACTTCTAGAAAACACCATATGTCATCATATTTCCCCACATTTTGCTATAATATCTGCATGCCTTTCTGTTATCAGTTTTTGAAGATGATTCCTGAGTTGTACCTCAGTCTTAACCCTCAGGCTTAGCTATGGCTGTCTCTTAGCTGCTTTCAAGTCCCTGGTAAATTCACATGATAATAAAAAAATATATAATTCTGTCCTTCCTCTTCAAGCTTGACCAGAATACCCTCTGTAAAATCATCTAGATGTTCTTTATTTCCATACTACATTTCTCGGATACATATTGCCAGTCTTGCTCATTGTCGCTAACTAGCCTAACTATTGTTGTTAAACAGGGCTGTAATTTCATCCCTGTCTCCCGGAGTTCTACCATGGAAGCAAGATGGATATCCTCCTTGTTCCTAACGCCTGTAAGTATACTTGAGGTTTCTAATGTCTTCCTCAATTCCACAGCTCAGGGCACAAAGACCCCTTTCTCTGAAACCCATGATGTCTGCTCATTGCATCTTTTTATCTAACTTTATCCACAGAATTTTTTTTATCATGGAAACAGTTTCTGGTCATGTAAGCCACCAAACAAATATTGAATGAATGAATGAATAACTGAGGGGATAATCCATCAGTTCTTACTCGAAGTATAATGCTAATGACTTCAGGATCTTTCTGTTTTCCCCATGAAACATAAACTTCTGAAATTAAAAGCTAAAACCAGGAAGAACTAGGAGGAAAATGAGTCCAGTGTTGTCTCCCAAGATTCTAGCAGTGTCTATCATGCTTCAGGCCCACGCAAAACTACATATTTCATATATGCACTGTCACTGCCTTTGTTGCCTTGTAATGACTTCTGCCAATATGTATAAACCAACAAAATATTGGTTGGTAAGTATGATGAATGTCTGACATTTTCAACCCACTGTAAGTTCTCTCAAGACTTGGAGAAAGTCTTTGTAATTTCTAGATACTTAATGCCTGGCACATTGGACTCTACTGAACCAAATGCCTCAATGAGTTTCATCTACTTTTCCTTGTGGGTGACCAAGTGAAGTTTAGGTTATACTAATCATTTGTTGCTTATGTTTTTCCTCCTGTAGATTCTTAATTCCACCACAAAAGAGACATTGTTAGTTTATTTGTTATTGAATTTCTAGTACCTAGCAGAGAAAGAGAGAGTAAAATTAAGATGAAACCAATTAGTCGCTGACTGACTACCTAAGTGAAAATAGGAAAATGTCTTACTTAGCACAGTAAGCACTAAGCTGCTATACTAAAACAATCTGAAACGATTCAATAATTTTGCACAATTACATTATATTTCATGCATATGCAAGGCCCCACATGGGTGTTCTTATCAAGTTATTCTCCTGAGTGGTTCTCCTCCAAAATGTATCTTACATTATCAGGCTCTTTCAGTCCAGTAAGTCTTCTATCTTCATCAACATGTGTCCTTAAGACTTCAGGAACAATGAAAAGTAAAACAAAACAGAGAAAGTATGCCCAACCAAATATTGCAATCTGAAAATGATTTGACATTGGCAAATCCTCATCCTTGGATTTTGAGGTGCCATCTCACTATTGGGAGGATAAGTTGGAATGGAGCTTAATTGTACGTCCAAAAGGAAAAATGGATGTGAGCATCTACCCAGCAGCAGATACAGTGTGGGGTGTATCTTACCACCCCAGAGGAGATAGTGCTACTTACCTTGAAGTAGTAATAACTGGTACTGGTGTAGTTGTGTTGAGCTAGAAGCAAAGCTACCTATTCTCTATGCTTCCCTTACTGCCTTTCACTTAGACTATGTAAACAAGCTTTCAATTGGTCCCCTAACCTCCTCTTTCCTCCTATAACTCTCATGTTTCTGAAAACATAGCCATCAGCCAAAACTTTAGAATCTGATATTTTGCTGTGTCCTGGATGCTCACCCTAAGGCTGAAATCTAAGGATCACAGTTTGAATTCATCCCTGGCAGGGAAGTCTGAGAGACTCTTATTCCCAATTCACCATTAAAAAAAAAAAAAGGCTGGAAATTGAGTGGTAGAACATTGGCCTTGAGCAAATAAACTCAGGAGCAGTGCCCCAGATCCTGAGTTAAACATTCAGTACCTGAAAAAAAAATCCTCATTTTCTGTGGTTCAAAATCCAAATGCTTTATTACAGCATGTTGTGATTCTTCAGAGTGATTCCCCTTTCCTATCCTCTCTTTATACCTGATTCCCCATCAAAGTTGACTATCCTCCAAATGGAAAAATCCTTCCCCTTGGTGGATAACTATCATCCATTTAAAGCTTTATTCAGTCATGATGTTCTCCAGGAAGACCTTAGCCTAAAAGAGTGTCACACTCCTCTTTCCACCCAAACTATCTCTCTTTACAGTGCTGATCAATTTATGTGGCAATTATTTATATACCTGTCTTTCCTATCTGACAGTGGGTTTCTAGAAAGAAACCTGTTTCTTTTTTAATTTTATATGCCCAACAGAAAACATAATTTGGGATTCATTATAATTGTTCAATAAATGTTCATTGGATTGAATTGAGTTCATTATATGTAGACAGAAATGAAGCCACTTATGAGGTTCTCTTGCTATTTCTATGACTCTTGAATAAATGCATGATCAACTGTTGAGATAAATTCATTGTGTTCTAAGTAGTGCCTTGATCAAACATAATACCTCCGAACTTAGAAAACAAAAGTATGGCAAAACTCAAAGAAGGAAATGAGGTCCTGAGTTTAATTTATTCTTTTTCTACTTAAAAGCACATGGTATAGAATGGTTATCATGGTGAATTTAGAAAGAATAGACAGCCATTATAATCCCAAGTGACAAGAATTTCAAACTACTTATTTGCTATCAGACTTCACTCTGGCATGGAAATTGCTGTTTGATTTAGAATTTACCATAAAAGGCATATTTTCCCAAACCTAATTCTGTCAGGAAGAAATGGCACACTCACTTCTACGAACTTCTACGAGAAGAAATTCTTCATCCTGTCTCCAGATATCATGCCAATAAATATGTATTCAACTAACTTGAATAAGGAGAAAAAAGTATAATCATATGCCTTGTGAAGGTTGATTAGTAAGTTTAGCTTGATAGCTGAATCTACAGTTCAGTTCTTCTATCAGTACTCTTTTGGGCAGTATCTAGCAATAAATATTTATTAAAATTCCAAGATTGAGAAGTAAATAAATGATAGGATACAATGTAGAAGATCCCCCACTTTAAATATTTGCAAGTGGTTGTGCTTTACAAAAACAAAATGATTGCAGTTGGTGTGAGTATCTCAGCATCCAGACTTTGCATTATGTATATGGAAAAGAAATATGACAACTCTAACCAGACAATATCCCCAAAACTCTGACATTTGATACATTTTGTTTAAAAAATGTTTTGTAAATCAACCTTATAAACAAGTTTCTCTCTCAACTTCCCCTGCAGTTGCATGGGAAGATCACTTGATTAATAAAATATAATTTACATAACTTGAGTTCATGGTTTGATGATATAGTTGAACCAACTATCTTTGTGCCAGAAGAGTTATTTATAAACATACAAAATCTTAGATTTTCAAAAGATAATTTTTTGGAGAAGATTTTATATCACCAGGCTTGGAAAAAAATGGAAAGCAGAAAAATGGTTTATTATTTTCCTTAAGTCTGAAAACAAATTACCTCCTCTGACTTAGGATAAATTATGCTCTTTATCACTATGCTAATGTTCTTTATTTCAAAGATTAACAAATATATTTGTATTTCCTTCCAGGCAAAGGTCTTTAAGTGCTGTATTCAATGATGTTAAAGTGTAAGAATGTTTGGCACAATTCAGGTTTAGGGAGGCAGAAGGTATGTGCAGTTATTCAGTCACTGAGAAACAATAAAAAAGCAACTACTAGGATGTGTGCTCAATATCATCCTGGAGTCTGTTGCTGCAGTATCTAACATGGTAGCCATGGTAGACAAAAGGATGATTTAACTTTAAATTAATTGAAATAAAAATTTCCCCCTCATCCACCTTCTAAAAAAAATAAAATAAAATAAAGTGTAAGAATTTAATGACAATATAAATCAAAGTTCTTTTCAATATTAAGCTTTTATTTCAAACACAAAATCAAAACAGAACAATAATGACAATATTAATAAATGAAAAATCTTAAAAAAACAGGTAATGAAACTCAGTCCTTTTAATTTGAAAACAATTTACATGAAAATATAGGTTTTCTACATGAAACAAATCAATTACATCCTGGTACCCAAGCTGTCCTTAAGGAGAATTTTTTAAACTTTTGGGAATCATTAAACAAAATGTATAATTATTTGCAAGAAAATAAAATGAAGGGTGATTCCACCAGAAGAAAAATCTCATTAAACATTAATTCTGAGGTATATTTATAGTAAATTCCTCTAGTTGTCAGGGGAAAGGTGAGATGGGTACAAAATGCCTGCTTTCACTTAAAAAAAAATCTCTTAGCAAAGAAAGAATAAAACATCAGTCATACAACAACTAGAGATACAAACATTTATAATCAAAAACCACCAGTGGTACCTACAAATCCTGCCTTCTGGCTGTATGAAATTTGAATTCTCTTTTATGTAAATGAGTCCCATACTGTCAGCCAAAGCAAATCTTTATCTCCATCCATATTTTGTGAAAACAAATTGAGGCAAAGCTAAATTCCAGTTCACTTGGAGGAAAAAGGCATCTTTCCCTACTGCTCTGGCATCTGTGTGCATGTGTATTAGTCCCAAAGCTCTTCTTAACCTCACACCAACTATTCATCAATTTTCATCAGCCACTCTCACTGGTCCCTGCAGTGAACCTCAGTGGGTTGGCAGGGAAACTTGCAGAAGCATGTTTCACAGGAGAAAGAGAAAAGAAAAAAAAAAAGCAGAACACATTGCACTTCTGAAGTCCCAGTCTATATTTCAAGAAATAATACCCCATTCACTGTGGTAAATTTCCCTGAAGCACCTGATTGCGCTTTCAATGAGCACTGTTAGAAAAAAAAAAAAACTCAACTACAAACCAAGGGTTTAGGATATATAACTGTAGGAGTCATCTATACATATTAAAATTCCTGTGGCCAGATGTTCTTGAGGTTTCTCAAAATGTGATCTGATTAAAGAACCAATGGGAAGGTTGTACTATAAATCACGTTCTTAGTGACATGCATTGGAAATAGTTCCTACAATGTTAAAAGGGGGGACAAGTTGATATTGGCAAGTATTTACAGTGCCACCAATTGAGTAACAAATAGAAACAAGAGGCTTGGTGTCTACAAGCCAGCATACTTCAAGGAGCATGATGATTATGTGAATTTAGTGGTTAATTAGTGCACAGACAGGCTGTAAGGATAAAGCAGGATGAAGGGAAGGAGGGGAAGGGTGACTTGGAAAGCTCATTTGTTTCCAAAACACAAAATGAAGAATTAGCCAGAAAAAGCAATATTAACATATGTACATGATTTGACAACTAAATTATGAATGTCTTTGATATTCTCCACAAAAAGCAAGAAAAACTGATGCATTTTTAATGGAAGACATTGAGTTCAATCCCTGAAAAAAGCACCAAATGAAAACCATTTGAGATAATGTCACTGATGCATGTTTGAAAACTAAATTACAAACCTCTTTGATATACTGTGTATAAAGAGTGCAATTATGGCCAATAAAATCAAAGGAAGAAAAAACTAATTAACACTAACGTATCATTATGACTCACTAGCACATAAAATTCCATGCTTGCCCTAAATTGCTAGCAACTGGAAAATCCCAAGTTCCTAAGGAGGCATACAACAGTTTCCAAATTACTGGAGCCAGAAGAGATCCTTACAGACTCTAGAAGTTTAGCATTACTTTCTTCTGTCAGAAAGCTCAACACATACAAATGACTTATATAGAAGTTTATCTGATTTGGGGAGAGGAAGGGGAAACACAGAAATGGTGGAACAAAGGGTGATCCCATTCAGCAGTGAAACCTGTTAGTTACTACGCTGGAAATGAACTATACAACTTTGGAGGAAGGGAAGTTGGGAGGGTAAAACCTGGGAGAGAATGAGGGAGGGGGTGACACTGTTCAAAAGGAAATGTATTCATTATCCAAATCATGTAACTGTAACCCCTCTGTACATCACCTTTACAATGTTTTTTAATTCACCCAGTTCTAAGCCAAGTGCTGATAGATAACATCTGTAATCATAGCTAGTCTAGTGGCTAAGATCTGAGAATGAAGAGGCCTGTAATCAATCAGGGCAAGAAAGTCCATGAGACTATTACCCACAATTAACCAGCAGAATGCCAGATATGGAGCTGTGGCTCAAGTGGTAGAGTGTCAAGTCTTGAGTTACAAAAAGCCGATCAAAGAGCTGGAGCCCCTAAATTCAAGCACCAGTACATACATGCACACACACACACACACACACACACACACACACACACACACACACACCACTTACTCATTCCTGTCCCTGAAAAGTGTCATCTCAGAGTTATAATTTGTAATGAGAATGTGGCTCCTGATTCTGATACTGACTTATAAACCAAACTAATGATTAATTTTAGTTGTACAAAAAAAAACCAAGAAAGGGGCTGGGGATATGGCCTAGTGGCAAGAGAGCCTGCCTCATATACATGAGGCCCTGGGTTCGATTCCCCAGCACCACATATACAGAAAACGGCCGGAAGTGGCGATGTGGCTCAGGTGGCAGAGTGCTAGCCTTGAGCAAAAGGAAGCCAGGGACAGTGCTCAGGCCCTGAGTCCAAGGCCCAGGACTGGCCAAAAAAAAAAAAAAAAACAAGAAAATTGTAAGCCAAAAGATTCAGCTCAAATTAAAGATCAGGTATTGACCATCCCTGTAACTTCAGGAAAATTATTAAACCCTCCATCAAATGGCAATAATACAATGCCTACACCATAGAATCATTGTAAGGCAAAATAATGATTAAAAAAGAATACCAAAGAAGAAAAAAATAATATACAAATACTAATTCTTCCACTGCATTATGAGTGGTCAGCTAAATTTAACAAGTGAGAAAAGTGCAGTCAATATGGCTACAAAAATGTCCATGCACTGAAACTTAGCTGATCATAACTGAAAGAATAACACATGGCAAAGGGGGAGAACCCTATGAAACTTATATTTTACTAAAATTGTCCCGATTTTACATAGAGAAAATCTGGCAGAAATTTTCAGCAAGAGATTGTGTTTTCAGATAATAAGCAAACATGGGGGAGGGGGTGAAAAAGACTATGACCTAGAGATTGTATAGAAAAATATTCTTAGACTTTAAATTACTTGAAATCCAAAAGGAAACAATCAAACTTGGCTACTGATAGCTAACCAAACAGGTAATTTGGGAAGATTTAATAGTTCACCATAGCTAACTAACTTCATTCTTAAAAACTGCAGGACAGTAGACAACCTCTTAAACTCCAAATATACCACTTAAACTTAGAAAAGCACTGATTTTCTGAAAGTTTCCTTGGTGTCAGTTATTTCTACATACAGGCAATGAATAAAAAAAGCCTTCAGAGAGTGTTCTATAGAGGTCATCGCACCATATAAAATATAAGATATTGTCAGAGTAATCTTAAAAGTGCTTTTTAATCTTATAGAATAAATCAAAATGTGTAAAATTTATAAGATAAAGAACCTTACAAAATGAAATAGAAAAAAAAATTTCCTCAATACAAAAAAAAAAAAAAACCACGAAATTGAGCCTTAAATAAAAAGACAACAAGGCAAATTCCTTTCCTGGTCTCACTGACTGTTCTTTGACAACCTTGGCTTTGATTTTCATGACATTCAAGCTCCTTTGACATACACATCTTTGTTCAATTCAGGTCCCCTGCAGTTACTTCTGTGCTGAGCTATTGAGCTTTCAAGTCATGATTTCTCCCTTTGCTTTTCTGAGCTTACTATAGTGACTCAGGCAATGGGCTCACCCCTTATATCCATTCCTGACCTCGGTGGCACCACCTGTGGCCTCTCACTCCAACTTCTGGGGTGATGATACCGCCTCCCCCCACACACACACACAGAAGTCAAGGATGTTAGAAGACCTCCTTGCAACCCCAAAATACCAACTCCTAAAGGATTTTCCTACTCAAAACTCCATTGAATCTTGACTTTCCAAATAGTCTTCTGTGATTGATGTGTCCCCTACAGTTGCCTTAGAATCTATGGTAAACCCAGAGTCTTTTAATGCTTTGTGAGCATTCATAAACTTCTGGAGGTATTTGGATGTGTAAAGCCAGTGATGTTTCAAAACATCTTCCATTTCATAACACTTGGACTGCCTGGCGTTCATTTTCCGGAAACGCCTGAACAGTTTATTCCCGGATTCATTTCCTTCACTGGCCCATGCCCCAATGGAGCCATCCCTCTCAATAATTTCAGGGACGTGTGCCAAGGTCTTGTGAAAATAATTGGTGATTTTGCCCTCATACCTGTACTTGAACTTGGTAGAGAGAAGCTCGGCAAAGCGCTGTGAGTTGAAACTATACTGGCAGAGGGATTCCGGGCATTCTTTAGCTGGACAGGAGGAACGCCACACGGGCTTCATTTTCAGGTAAAGGTCCATAAGCTCCCTGAGAGCTTCGTGCCTCTCCTCAGAAGGGATTAATTCACACACAGCCTCCACCGTCTCCTTGGTCATCAGCCTCCTGGCAAAGTTGCCGTTCATTCTCATGATGGGTTTCAGGTTCATCTTCTTCCGCAGCTGCTTGTCCAGGGTGGCCTGCCACCTTTTCCTTTCCTCTTTGGAAGCACTGGAATTTCTGTAAACCTCTCCAATTTCTAGCTGGAAGATCTTGTAAAACTCTGCTGCGTTGCCAATATCACAGTGGAGCGCGTCGATGGAAGGGACGGTCTCAATGAAGGGCTTGGCTGAGACGCCCTTCACTCGATCCCGCAGTTCTTCCACCGACTCATGGTAGGGGTTGGAACGCCAGACCTCATAGCGCTCCAAGTTCTCCGCGTGGCTCCTGGTGATAGAGTGGAAGACTAGATTCTGGGACGCCTCCAGGCGGGTAGCGTCACACAGAGTACAAATATAGACTGAGCCAGAAGCCTCCAGGCCTTCCACTTCCCGCACCAGCTTCTCATCATACCCAGTGCCCCTGAAGATGAACTTGAAAGTCCTGAGGATCCCTCCCATTTCCAGCATTAACTCGCTGCTTTTCATGGCCTCCCGCTCCGCAATGAGGGGGCTCAGGATGGCGGTCAGGGTCTCGTGATCTGACTCATCTGCCAGCATAAGGCACAGTGGCTTGCAACAGAGCTCAGAGTTGGGCTTGGCTTCCTCAAACACCACCACAGGGTGGGAGCCCTGGGCTACGGTGATTCTCATGATGGTGAATGAAAAGCGGACTGCCTTTTCTGGCACGGCTGGTCCGGACCCATGCTTCTCACTCACATCGCCCATGCCATCACAAGACTCCTTCACCACCACCGTGAATGGCCCGTTCAGGTAGTCCTCCAGATCCTGGGATCTCATGCCTTCCAGGATGTTCTCTTCCATGTCCATCAGAGCAGACACCAAGGCTGAATCATAGCGGAACCGCTTGGCAATGGTGTCCACTGGGTAATCATCCACCGAGTAAGAGAGTCCAGACAGACCATCAATGATGCCCAGGTCGGTGCTGGAGGACACGTTCTTCAGAGGTGGTTGCCATTTGAAAGGGTGGTAGCCTGGCAGCAGGACCTTCTCGGCATTGCGAAGGGCATGGAGAGGCTGGAAAATCTGCCTCCCCGTTATGGCTTTCACAGTCCTGTACATCTTGTGATACTGACTGCAACTGAGGAATGTGTTGACACGGATGGCCAAGCAAACGGCTGGCTGCAGGCCAGAGCCCCGGCCCTGCATCAGGGCTTCCAACTCATCGGCTTGTCTGTGTTCATTCCTCGCCCTCAGTGCCAGCAAGAACAAGGTCAAGCACACGGATTTCACATCTCCACCTTCCTCTTTGTCAGCAAAGGCCTTCACTTGCAGCTTGAGCTCTCTCAGCCGGTGCTTTTGAGCTCTGCGGGTCAGGGATAGCAGATGCTGGCGAGGCCTACCCCCTTTGTTGATGTGCACCAAAGGCTCCTTTGATTCCTTGTGGCTTGAGACATGGTGGTTGTATTTTTCCAAGCTGACCTCCTTGTGGCAGTCTTTGGCTGGACATTTGACTAGGAGAGAATTCAGGATACTCAGAAAGGACTTCACAGGACTCTCCAGGTTAGTCGGGAAACAGGGATACCGACAAGAGGGGCAATAGCTGCCCATGACCTTGAGGCATCTAATGATACAGACCCTGCAGAAGACATGCTTGCAGCTCGTCTCCACAGGGTCCGCCAGAATGTGTTCACAAATCTGGCAAGAGATTGCTTTCAGAAAGTGTGCGGGAAAGTCAATGGCCAGGAGATTGGTACTGAGATGTATCTTACTGCAGTTGGCAATCTGTTTCATGACTCCTTTGCTGCTGACCTTTGCCTGCACTCTTCTCTTGTGCAGTCGGACTTCTCTTGCTCGATCAAGCATCATCTGGATTTTTTTGCTGAGAAGCCCATGGGTGTGATGTCTCTTCCTCTTGAGTCCCTGCCAGGTGGAGTAGCAGATATTACAGGATGGTGAGTGGGGGTGCCACTCCATGGTTGTGTTCCTGGAGAAGTAAACCTCACAAGGGGCACTGCTGAATCGCCTGTGCATAATGCGCCAGCAGTTATGGCAGAACTCAGTGGGGTGGATGGAGTCAACATCAGCTTTCACATCAATCCGGAAAACCCTGGCAATGAGGTCAGGCCAGGAAGTGGCTCTCTTTTCCTTCTTCCGTAAAAGGCTTTGGGTTTTAGCATCCACAGGCCCATGGACAGGATGTCTCCTCTTGTGCTTATCAGTTTGAAAAGAATTCCCGCAGATGCGGCAGAAGTGTCGGAGATTAGCTTGGTGGATGGCTTTGTCTCTTGTTTTCCCATCTTTGTGGGCTTTGTTTGCAAACTTGGCATGGCCCTTCAATGCTGGTTGAGACGGGACTGGCTTCTGAAGTCCAGCCTTGTCTGGGACTGATGGTGATTGCTCCAAAGAGGGGTTCCCCTCAGATGCCTCCTTCTTTTCCTTTTGGGCTTCCTCAGGTGCCTTTTCAAAAGATCTCACCCGGAATAGCTTAAATTTCCACTCTGAGAATTTCATATGTGGATGTTGAATTTCATCAGGAGCAGAACTGAATCCCAAGGTGGGTGGCAAGGAGACAGCCATGCTGACAGAGGAGCCTGGGGACAGTGGAAACAAGTCAGGTCATGGAAAATGTCAATATTCTACTGATGCATCTTGGAGGCAATAAAAAGAAAAAAAAACTGTGACATTCAATTAACCCATTAATTCATTCTTCTTCTTTTTTTTTTTTTTTTGTCAGTTTTGGGGCTTGAATTCGGGGCCTGTGCACTGTCACTGAGCCTGTTTGTGCTCAAGCCTAGCACTCTACTACCTGAGCCACAGTGCCACTTCCAATTTTTGAGTTGAGTCTTATGGGGACATTTCTACTCAGCTTGCTTCAAACCTCAATCCTCAGATCTCAGCCTCCTGAATAGCTAAAATTATAGGCGTGAGCCACCAACACCAACATGTTTGACATATGTTCTACCACTACTTTTTTATTCTTATATCTTTTTTCATTTTTATTATTATTATTAAGGAGTTGTAAAAAGGGGTTATAATTCCATAAGTGAGAATATGCGTACAATACTTCGGGGCTGGGAATATGGCCTAGTGGCAAGAATGCTTGCCTTGTATACATGAAGCCCTGGGTTCGATTCCTCAGCACCACATATATAGGAAATGGCCAGAAGTGATACTGTGGCTCAAGTGGCAGAGTGCTAGCCATGAGCAAAAAGAAGCCAGGGACAGTGCTCAGGCCCTGAGTCCAAGGCCCAGGACTGGCAAAACAAAAACAAAAAAGAAGATGAGTACAATACTTCTTGGTAAGTGTCAACTCCTTTGTTCTCTCTAATCCCCCTCCCCCATTCCTATCCTCAAGTTACATGGTTCACTTTTTTTTACATAATATACATTGAAAATAATGATTGTGTTTGTTCACTCTTCCTCCCTCCATTCATGTGTTCCCCTTTTTCCTTTCTCTCCCTCAAAATAAACACATTTCCACTTCCTTCATTTTGATCAACACTACATTAATTCAGAGGAATTCCACCTTCTGATTCTTTCCCAAACTACATCATCCTTTAATCCGCTTTTTCTGTATATAATGTATTAAGCCTGTATATATGATTGTGTATATTTCTGTTTTAGATCTAGCTTCCAGTTCTGAGAGAAACCATGCACCATTTGTCTCATAACATGATTTTTTCCAGGTTCATCCATTTCTCTGCAAAGGGCATATTATTCTTTCTAAATGAATTAGTAGCATCCCATTGTATATATGTACCACATTTTCTTGATCCACTCATCCATTGTGGGGCATCTGGGCTCTCCATAACTTAGCTAAATCTCGTTTTAATATGCTATTAGAAAATAAGTGTTGATCAAACAGCACAAAATAGTCATTCTCTGTCCAGACAAATGCTTAGGATCATTTACATCATGTATATGTATCATTTAAAATTGTGTGTGTGTAATATAATTCTTCTAGAAACACTTAATGTCATTGAAGACAGATCTTTGAATGATTGATCTTCTATCCCCATGAGTCCTAATACATATTACATGCTCAATAATTATTTTTTAGTAAGTATAAATATAAACTACGCACTAACCAAAGAAAAGCAATATTTTCCACATTGTATTAGCCTTGTTGCACTAGCCAGACAATATATTTCTGGCTTTTTAAAGCAGTCTTTTGGGAGGTTGGTTGTTTATTTCCTCCAAACAGATCATAAAGAGATGATAAAACTACAAATCCAAAGAAACTAATTACTTACTACTTGAAAGGATGAAGTTTTGAGCTTTATGGATGCAAACTAATAATAAGTATCATGGATAGTAATTATGCTTACAATTTTAATTAGTGAGAGCTGCTGTAAATTATAAGGCTGTATCTACATTAGAAACAAAGACCACAGAGCTCTGTAAACCTGCAACAAGCCAGAGTCTGCACATACACAGATGCTGAAAAGGTTTTTAAATGAAAATTTCAAGTGGCTTCAGATTAAGACTCACAGGGGTCCTCCTGAAAGTCATTGGTAGTCATTGGTCATTAGCATTTTAGTTTGTAATAAGAGAAGGGAAAAATGTTTTTGTTCTAATAAAAAAAAATTACATCTGCCGGGAAACCCAGTCAAATTATGTTGTATTATAGGCATCAACAACAATGGGGGATGAGGAGGTGGGCAGGGTGCTGGTGGCTCACACCTGTAATCCAGGTACTCCGGGTTGGGGGGAGAGGGGCTGAGATCTGAGGATTGCAATTCAAAGCCAGACCAGGCAGGAAAAGCCTTGAGACTCTTATTTCCAATTAACCACCAGAAAACCAGAAGTGGAGCTGTGACTCAAAGTGGTAGAGCTCTAGCCTTGAGCAAAGAGCTCAGGGACTGGAGTTCAAGCCCCACAACTGACAAAAAAGAAAAAAGAAAAAGAAAGAATGAGTGAGGCGTGGGCATTTAACAGTGTCATCTGAGTATTCTCCATCCTTGGTTAGATGACTCTTTGCAAAACTGTTCAGCACACAGTTGGAAAGGCAGCACTGTATTTTTAACATACCATTCTAGCCACATTTCCCAAACCTGCCTCAGTTAACACTTTTGACCTACTAGCTATTTCAAGCATCTATTTTCAACTAAAAAGAATTTTTAAAAAGAAAAAAATTTACTTCAAATGTAACAAAAGAATACCTCAAAGTTGTTTGTGGTGTATTTATGTTTCCTAATTCTCTCCTCTGGCAGGTACTAGGTTGTTCCTTGTCTTCCTGATTCTCGCTTAAACTCCATCTCAAATGCCTTTTTTTCTTTCCTTTAGCATTCACTTCCTAGCTTGTTTTACTAAAGTACTTTCTTTGGCATTCTAAGATGATATTTTGAGTAGTTACTTTAAAAAAGTGTGCATGGCTATTTGTGGAACTCATTGAACTAAATAATGACCTTTCACATTGAATAATTCAACCCCGTGGACAGGTCCTTTATAATATCTCCACTTCCTGTATATTATGCAAAAATCACCAAAATATGTTTATTTAAATACTCTTATGGAAAAATAAACAGGTCAGCACCACCAAGTACTTATTAACTGCTGACATCCACAAAATGCAGATTTTATTTCCCAACTCAACTGGCAAAATTTTATCCAAACTATAAACAAGAAGATAAGGGCAAAGCTAAATTAGGGGAAAATACAGGAGGACGTATAAATGTAGTTATTCATGGAAGATACAGAATGTTTCATACTTTCTTCCCTATGTGTGACTTGCATTCTTTTTTTTTTTTTAGCCAGTCCTGGGCCTTGGACTCAGGGCCTGAGCACTGTCCCTGGCTTCTTCCCGCTCAAGGCTAGCACTCTGCCACTTGAGCCACAGCGCCGCTTCTGGCCATTTTCTGTATATGTGGTGCTGGGGAATCGAACCTAGGGCCTCGTGTATCCGAGGCAGGCACTCTTGCCACTAGGCTATATCCCCAGCCCGACTTGCATTATTTAAAATGAACATATATTACTTTTGGGAAAAGGTAGAAGTTTCAATAATCAGATTTAGTGAGACATTTTAATCATTCCCATTAGCAAAGTTTAAAACTATTGATGCAACTCAGTATTAATGCAGGCAAGGGGAAATTAAGATATTCTGCATTCCTGGGAAGAGTGTTAATTGGTATAAATTGTCTAGTAGATACTTTAACATCTTTTAAAAGTTAAATTGCATTATCTTTGGTGCCATAAAATTCCTTTGGGAAGATAGTCTACAGTTACTCCATAGAAATAGTCCCATGATTATACAGTGATATTTATGTGAGCTGTAAATTATCTACACCTTGTTTGTTACTTTTAAAAATAGAGGAAAATATGAATAATTAGCCAGAGAATCATATTAAATAAACTGTGGTCCACACATACAAAGGAAAATTACATAGCAAGTTACATGGGGCTGGGGATATGGCCAAGTGGCAAAAGTACTTGCCTCGTATACATGAAGCCCTGGGTTCAATTCCCCAGCACCACATATACAGAAAATAGCCAGAAGTGGAGCTGTGGGTTAAGTGGCAGAGTGCTAGCTTTGAGCAAAAAGAAGCCAGGGATAGTGCTCGGGCCTGAGTCCAAGCCCCAGGACTGGCCAAAAAAAAAAAAAAGTAGAAAGTTACATTTATTTTTTCAATTTATACTTTAAAGTTAAATTTATATATAAATGTATATGCTTTGCACATATGTATAATTTTTAAATGTATCAGTGGCAGAAAGATACCCACATGGAAAAAAAAATGGAGTAACAGTAAGTAGAATAGAACCTTGCTTATGCATATATATTCATACTTGCTTTTACAGTAAAGTGCTGAAATTCTGAAACCATATAAACTAAATTCTTAACCATGCTTGTTTACAGGAAAATCAAATTAGCATTAATAATAGAATTTCCTTTATTTTTTGTTTTTATTTTAAATTTTGTGATCGATTCATTTAGGATAAAACTATTTTTAAGTTTCTCCCAGAACAGTTTAAGACCTGGCTAAATTTCCAGTCTTCCTTTTCTGTTAACATGTAGAAAGGGAACTAAAATATCAACCTGTAGATAGCAGGAATACAAGATTATGCAGGAGTGCTCTAGTTTGGACACACACTGAAATGTTCTCTGTCCCTCTGTCTCTGCCTGTCTCTGTCTCTGTCTCTCTCTGTCTCTGTCTCTCTCTGTCTCTGTCTCTATCTGCCTGTCTCTGTCTCTGTCTCTGTCTATCTGCCTGTCTCTGTCTCTGTCTCTGTCTGTCTCTCTGTCTCTCTGTCTGTCTGTCTCTCTCTCTCTCCCTCTATCCCTCTCTCTCTTCTCTCGTAACAAAGGCAGGCTGATCTCAGAACCAAAAAGGATGAGGGGCCACTGCTGGTTCAGTCTTATCCCATGGAAGCTGTCATCTCGATATTGCTTTTCTCTCATGGCTGCAGAGTCCCTCATTACCTCAACTCATGTTGACAGACTAGTCTGGGTTGGCTTGGACAGCACTGTAGTTAAATATGATCATTAATTATCTCAGGAGACTACACCACAAAAGCAGCATCACCGCCATTCCCCCATCCCAGCATCCCATGTCCCAACATATCTATTCTCCTACAGTCCTTGGCTCACCATCTGCTCTTAACATTGTCAATTGTATTACATGACTTCTGAGAAACCAGGTTGAACCCAAGTGCCACAGACTGGGAAGATTCATAGAGTGTCAAGATTCACTTCAAAACTCCCATTCTCTACTGTTTTACCACATCAAAACGTGGATCGTATCAAAGTCCACAAAATCACCTAAACCTGTTGCCCTTTCTCCCACCCAAATTCTTCCTTGAACCACTTTAGAAAGAAATGTACAGACACACCAGGATCGATGTTCCAACTCAAGAATAGAACTTCAATCAGACTCTCTTCCATGGCAATTCTAAAAATTAATACAAACCAGAACCAGTAGGGAACTTGTTTTGCACAATGCAGGTCATCAACTCTCAGAGAGACTGATTGAGATGGAGGCCAGAAATTGCTTTTTTCTAAAAGAAAAGCATTTTAGTGATCCTGATGTAGTGGCACACAAGTAACATTTACAGAAACACCAATCTCCTCTTTGCTATCAAAATTCAGGAAATGCTTGTCAATACAGGCACTACCCAAGAAACCATGCATTTCCTCCCTCCCTGAAATTTCTTTGCTCCGGACTACCTTTCCTTCTGATGATTCATTTTAGAAACTCTCCTGCACTCCCCTTCTGCCACAGCATTTGTTTTTACTAACTTATATGTTACACCTTTTCTATGAGCCTTTACAGACGGCCTTCTATATCTTTTCTGTTTTCATTCTAAATAAAATTGATGTCAGCTTTCCTCATTCCCTTCCCTCCTTGCCTGCTAGAAAAAAAAATTAAAAGCTCAAGTCATTCTGATTAGAAACATAAAAATGTAATAAATATTTTGGCTCAAGGCATGAGAAGTACAAGAATTACCTTGCTCAGCAGGCTGCCTGGCCAAAGAGTTGAGATGTCTGCAATTTGCTTGATATCACTCAATATCACCGAGAATGTAAAGTGTGTTTTCCCCCTCTTTGCTCTCTTGTCTGTCAATACACACTTCTGGGTTATTTATCAGCCCCGACTGCCCTTCCCAGCCTACTCCACCACAAGGGGCTAACCACAAATGGTGACAGCCAATCTCAGGCCAGGAGCCCCCCAACTCCAGCTGGCACCTGGCCCTTCAGGAAGCTCAGCTGGGGGATATGAGTGTGCAACCATGCATAGCAATGTGCTGGAGTACTGGCTATGAGTTTCATTCCCCCAAAATGCTTGGGTGGGAAATGATCTCATGATCTGCCCACATAGTTTCTGACACCTGCCTGGATTCTGTAGCTCAATTCTGTGCCTTTCTGTCTGCAGCTATAAGAGGGAAATGCCTTTGAAAGTCAGAGAGCTAGTGAGTTTATACAATGAGAGTTATGATAGAAAAATTCTGGCACTATTAACCTGGCTCTTAGACACTTAAAAATAAAAAACAATGCTATGGATTTTTATTATTATTTTGAACTACTATAAAAATATTTCTAGAGCTTTTCTACCTGGTTAATTCTTGCCCAGGAAAGGTTGATCTTCCTTGAAATTAAAGTAAGTTGAACTATGACTAGAGTTTTGAGACAACAGACCTGGACTTCTATTTTGATTCAGACCAGTCTGTCATTCGTTACTCAAACTTTATGAGCTTCCATCTCATCATTATGATCTAAGACTGGTAATACCAATTCCTATAATTAAGCATAATGGAGCAGGCTTCTGGGTGATTTGTATAGTATTTAACTGTCACAATAATCATATTCATTTGATATTATATCTACAGCTTTATTCCCACAGTACCTCTGTACTAGTATTTGAGAGGTTGCTTTTTGTTTGTTTGATCCTCAGTAAAATCAGCTAGGGAGGCAGATGCAAAGATTTCCTTGTTCAACACTGTCCTCATTTAACATGTTCTTATATCCTGGGATCTTTTGCACTTGCACCTGCCTGACCACACAGCCATCATGGGGACAGAGTTTCTACTCACCATGTTAGAGATGTGGCAGAAATCATGGCAGTATAGTAATGGGAGGAAGAAGAAATTCACCCATGGCCTCTAGAAACTTCTGTGTGTTTATGCCCAAGGGGATGGAGCCTTCACCTGTGGCCAACAGTTGGGATCACACTGTAAGATGAAATAATGTGCACGTTCAACCTGCACTGAGCTTTCTAGCCTTTATGTCCTCCTACCATGGGGCCAAGGACAGAGAAGTCACAGCATGACTCACATGGAAGTTGCTGTCCTTTCATCCTCCCACTCTTCAGAGCCCTGATCTCCACTGGGGCCAGAAAGGGAGAGGAAGGGTCAGATGCTCATGCTTCACCTTGAAGGATAAAGAGAAACAATACTATCTCACAAGAGGAGGAGGAGAAGGAGGGGGAAGGGGAGGAGAAGGAAGGAAGAAAGAAAGGAAAGAAGGTGGAGGGGAAGGGAAGGGGGAAAGGAAGGGGGAGGAGAAGGAGAAGGGGGAAGGGAAGAGGGAGGAGAAGAGAAGAAGAAAGAACCTGGGTTGACTAAACCATCCTGTTGGCCCTGGACTTAGCATTGAACATCCAAGGCAGAGTTAGTTATCATCATTGGATGCCAAATCAGATTGAGAAAAGTTGATCTCAGATATTTATAAGTGGAATCCTTTTCAGTTTTCCTTGGGGGAAAGTTATCTGGACAAACATTCACCAAAGAATGCACCATGCCATTGGGAGATGAGACCTTGAGGGTCAGGACTGAACTTTGGAAAAGATTTCTCTCTCGCTTTCTCTCTCTCTCTAGCTTATCTCTCATACTATGTTTACTATAGGTCTCTGTCTTGATGTTATCAGACAGATATCATTTTTATAAATGGAAAAGAAAACACAAGTAACAAAATTATTTACATTGATCTGCAAATGGAGAAAAATGAACAAAAGAAGAATATTCTGTACACTACAAGGATATTTTATGACTGCCGTATTCTGTGGAAGTCTGGATTTGTGCATGTCAGGTATTGAAGGGAAGGATCCCCAGTACTTCCCACATTCTTCCCTGTTTCACCCCACAACCTCTCTCTGGCATTTGCATTTAAATCCTATCACTGCAAATTGACCCTGCTGAGAGCTGGGACTTTCTTTAGACCCCCTGAGAAAACAAGCTGAGCAATTGACCTTACTTAGTCTTTTTTTTTTTTTTTTTGCATGGTTACAAAAATCCCCCCCTTAAAAAAAAATCCCCCCTTTCAAATATTTCCCATGCAATAAGTCTTACCTGAAGCAATCCTTGACTTTCATCATAAAAATTGCTAAGTCAAAGCTGCCTAGGATCTTGTGTTGTTTCAAGCAAATTAAAAGTAAAGCACTGCTCACAGATGTTGGGCACATTTTGCAGGAGGCAAAGCAATGAAAAGGGCAAATGAGAGCTTGGACAATTCACTGCCGGATTCTAATCTTCATTCAGTACAGCTGGGCTGGCTGAGTGATTGATTAGCTGTGGTTAATCCTGGAAATGCTGACGGGCCCTTCCATGGCTGGGCTCCTCCAGGCACTAGCTCCTGCTGTCCTTTTCACTCACCTCTCCATCCAAGATCCAAATTCTCCTTAGCATGTTGCCTACACTTATTCCCTGTGTCTCCCCAAAGGCCCTTATAAAAGACCTTTTCAAACTCAATTTCTTCCTAGAAAGCAGCGAACTCTAGTTGCTGATATCAATCAAAATCTCCTCCTGTAGCCCTGATCTGAGTGTGTGAACATTGCTTTTGGCATTCTTATCATAATCCAGCAAATGCTGTGGCCAATACTGTGATTACATACACAAGCATGTATCTATACATCTCCAACTAGTAAGACTCCTGTCTTATGACATCCCAGAATTGAAAGCCAGAGCTAAAAAATGCACTTGGAGGTTATCTGGCCCAGAGCATGCATTTTCCAAGTGCAAAAAGGTACCTGAAGGGCAAAGTGGCCCATTCAGTGTCACAGGTGGGCATTAGTTACAGTGAAACGTGTTAAACACCATCTTTGCAGTCCCAGAATAAGATTCTGTCTGCTGCCCAGCCTTTACAATCTCTGCCTGTAGTCCTAGCTAGTCAAGGAGGCAAAGATCTGAAGATCATAATTCAAAACCAGCCCAGGAAGGAAAGTTCTTGAGACTCTAACCTTTAATTAACAACCCAAAAGACAGAAATAGAGCTGTGGCTGAAGTGATAGAGTGGTACAGATAAGGGATCCAGGTTCTGAGCTCAGGCTCTAGTACACACACACACACACACACACACACACACACACACACACACACACACGCACACACACACACACACACACACGAAGTTTTGTACTGTTTTACAAAAGGGTCATCGCTTCCTCTGCTACCCTGCACCCCAGTGCCATCTTGCTTCAGTTCACCTGGAAAAGAACTTGAGTTGGAACTGTAACAGAGACTCCCCAAGCCATTGCCTAGGTTGATCTTGCAAAATTGCCACACCACCTAGACAGAAAAGTCGATATCTACACTGGCTCATTTCTCCCCTACTTTTCTAGCCTTCGATTTGCTTTCTAATTAACTCAACGTGGATTATCCCTCTTAGTAAATTTTCTAATGCATTATTAATTACTGTAAACATCAACTGCCACTCATTTCAGCACATTCAGGAGTGCCTCAGATGGTTTTCAGAAAGACTGTTTTCCAGACAACTAGTGCCACCGTGTGGGAAAATAAAGAATTGTCCTCATCTTTGTAGAATTGAAATCATCAGCAAAACAAAAAAGGTATTGAACATATGAGTTGGTTAGAAAGGGATCATATTGTTGAATTCTTCTTAGTTATTAACTAGAAAATGATTTTTGCACTTAGATTACTAAGGATTTATAACCTAAGCATATAATTAAAACTAGCCTTTAAAAGAATTATGAGTTTACTTCCTTTCCCTTCTTTCCTCTTTCTCCTCTCCTACTTTCTTCTCCTCCTCTGCTCTACCTTACCCTCCTTTCATCTTGTGTCCCTTCCTCTCTCCCCTTCTCTCCCCTCCTCTCATCTCACATTACCTCTCCTCTCTTCTCTCTCCTTCCTTTCCTTTTCCTTCCCTTCCCTTTCCTTCCTTTCCCTTCCAATTCCTTTTATTATCTCTTCTCTTTCTTCTCTCTCCTTTCCTCTCCTCCTCATTCTGCCTCCCATTCTTACTCCCCTCCTTATCTCCTCTGTGCTGTCTCTTCCTCTTCCCCTTTCCTACCTTTCCCTTCCTTTCCTTTCCCTGCTTTTCTTTTCCCTTCCCTTCCCTTTGTCCTCACTCTCTTCTCTCTGTCCCTTGCTCTCGCTCTATCCCAACTTCTAGCCCCTTTACCTATAATTTCATGTCTGCCTGTCTTAATCAGAATCCTCCAGAATTCCTATAAGCAGGGAAACAGCACCAAAAACTTCAAAGGTCAACACAACTTCATAACTTTCTAAAGATCCCACACCATTCCTGCACTGAAGTGAGGGATCTAACATGAAACTCCAGCCTTGCTATTTTTCTACTGCTGACTGGTCCCAGAAAATGAATATACTACAGATGATTCATCATTAATCCAAACACCAGAAATCTAGAACATTCCAAAATCCAAACTATTTGAAGTTTTGACGTGGTACTGTATGTAGAATACTACAACCATGAAACTTTGTCTCGTGTACAAAATTTCTGCAAACGTTGTATAAAATTACCTACTGCTATAAGTTCCAAGGTGTGTATGAAATGTCTCCAAGGCATTTTACCATGAAAATGAAAATAATTCCAGAAGTGCAAGTATTTTGTGTAAGGGTAATTCAATCTGTAATTTTCATTTGATTGTATCATATATTTAAAGGTCCGTACTCATTTCCATCTACATGTCAGTCTTTTTAAAAGGTAATACTGCCTTGTGATGAACAGAGAGGATACTAGTTGAGTTGAGCAAAGGGACCTTTTGTTGGTTTTGTATCCTGCTGTTAAAAGGAGTTGCCTTCATTTGCCTTTGTCTCACAATCTTTCCATCCCTCCCATATTCCCCCATCCCAACTCAGTCACCACCTATAATAAAAACCCAAGGTCACCATTAATTATTAACACACTGCTATGGTTTGGATATTGTTGAGTGCCCTCAAGATCTCAAGAGCTGAAACCTAATTTTCATTGTGGGGTGTTAAGTTTCCACCCTAACTTAACCTAATAATGTATTTAGTGCCGAGGCCTTTAGGAAGTGATTAAGATCATATGAGTCAGTAAGATGGAGTCCACATGGTTGAATCCTGTTGGCTTTATGAAAAATGAGAGAAACTAGGCACATACACGTAGATATGCATTACTGTCTCTTGCAATGTGATGCTCTGTACAGCTTCAGGATTGTGCCAGCAAGGAGTCCACCTCCACATGAAAGCTGCACATCCAGAACTATGAGCCAGAATCAACCTTTTACTTTTGCCAACAGTCTACCTCAAGTATTTTGTTATAGCTATAAAACACTGATACATACCAACATAATTCATTTATAATGCCAGGAGAGAAATATAGCAAGGCGACAAGGCAAAACTAATCATCCTCGGACCTCCTGAACCTCTCCGTGGCCTCTCTGTTCATCATTTGTCATGACTATCATACAGAGACTCTGGTATAAGACAGCAGGAATGGGCTCCGGGTTTAGTGGGATTGGGGGCACTTACGTTTCTAACTTCTTCCCTCTAACGAAGACATTTCTCCTTAATAATGACAAATAATAATATAGTATAATGTTGAAATAACTTACAGCTCAAAAGTGAATGTTACATGCAGACTTGTATCTCCTCAAAATATGTATATTGAGCCTTAACACCCAAAGCCTCAGAATGTTACCATATTTGGAGATGGAACCTTAAATTCATCAGAGTTCCCCAAACAAGCAAAGCTATAACATACAGGAGAGACAGAAAAAAGAGAGAGAGGAGAGAAAGAGACAGGGATCGAGAGAATGGACAATGGCCAACAAGCTAGGGAGCCAGAAGAGACAATAGAATAATTCAATCTTAGCCCAGAATGTGGAAAACCAGGAATATTGGAATACCACATCCAAGGACAGGAGATGAATGCTGGCCACCCACCATGGTGAGGGCAACCTTTACTAGTCCACTGACTCAAGTGCCAATTGCCTCCAGAAATACTCTCACATACAAGCCCATACTGTTCACCAGCTACCTGGGGATCCTATAGTCCAATTATGTTAGCACATAAAAATAACCATCACAAGCCTCAAAAGGAGTGACTCAGTTCAAATGAGGCCATTAAGGAGACTTTCATCTGGTTTTGGTTTTTGTTTTGTTTGCTTTTTGCCAATTCTGGGACTTGAACTATGGGCCTAAGCGCAGTCCCAGAACCTCTTTGTGCTCAAAGCTAGCACTCTACCACTTGAACCACAGCCACTTCTGGCTTTTTCTGAGTAGCTAATTGGAGAAGAGTCTCATGGACTTTCCTTGTCTGGGCTGGCTTCAAACTTCGATCCTCAGATCTCAGCCTTCTGAGTAGCTAGGATTATAGGCGTGAGCCACCAGCGGCTGGCTCACTGGTGTGCTTATAAGGTAAGGCCAGAAAACAAGGCTGTGCATGTATGGAGGAAAGACCAAGTGAGGCTACAGAGAGATGGAAGCTATCTGCAAGCTGAGAAGAGAGACAGGCTTTAAGGAAAAGCAAACTTTCCAATACTTGAGTTTGTGCTCCCAGACCTGAGAGAGTAAGTTTCTGTTTTTTAAGCCACTCAGTACATTGTACTTCATTATGCCAGCTGGAGCTAACTAATATAGCTATCTTAGGTGTTCTCTTTATGTATCTACCTAGGAGGAAGAGAACCAAGTCACATCTGAGAACAGTCGCCAATCTTCAGTCTTAATGAGCAGGTATGCCTGTTGTGGCCTGTCTAATCTTAGGTTGTAGTATAGTGTACCAGTCCAAGACCTGGAGTCTAGAAGTAATATAACTCCTGGGTTAAATTCTAACGCCACCTCTTACTATAAGAAAAGAAAAAGAACAGAAGAGGGATCTTTGCCATCAAGTTTTATTGGGGAAGAAAGACCTGGAAGTTTCCTTCCACCCAGCTGAAGGGGAATTAATGCACCCTCCTTACAACTACGGTTCCTTTAACTATTCGGCAGGAAAAAATGAAGTCGGGAGGGGGAACCAATAGAAATGAGGTGGACAAAGGGTAGGAGAGAGCAATGTCATTTTGACTGAGGAGTTTCAAGGTTTCAACAGCACCTGTGTTCAATCAGGGATGTGAGCATCAGACATGGCCTTGGTCTAGGGCTCTCTTCCAAGGCAGCTGGGTGTGTGTGTTCCAGGGGAAGGAGCAGAGATGATATGGCTGGGTGGGCAGCAAAGACATTTCTAAGCTTATGGCTGTCAGGGAAAGAGGTGCATGCTTTCAGTTTAAGTTATTTTCTGTCACTTATAACTGTTGTGACATGGGAAAAAAAAGTTCTGTAAACTCACTGATTCCATTTCTTCATTGGAAGTGAGAATAACCTGGGCTCTGGTAACCCTCTTGGGATAATCAAAGTAGTTAAGACAAGTGAGATGTATAGCATTCTGTGAAAACACAGCATTGCCTCAAAAAACCCTGATACTCATCCAAAACACACTCCTTTTGCAGCCTTTTTCGATTGTGTGATGACAACTTCACACTTCAAGGAAAAGTCATAGAATCCTCTTCCATTTATTCTACTCAGTCCTTACATTATAGTCAGTCAACCAGTTCTGATATTATTCAACTTCTGTCAGGTCATTTTACTTCTCTGATCAAAGTACCTTCTGGTTCTCCATCTTGGTTCAGCAAAACCCAAAGGCCTCAGAAGAAGCCAGAGAGGAATGTTACATCTCTGACTCCAACCTCACTGCAGCCTGATGAGCCTCAGGAGGTCCAGAGATGCTCCCTCTCACTGTGTTCTCTCTGGATAGCAACAGACACTGGGCATTTGCCAAAGGTTTCTATAAAAATAGAACCAATGGAAGAGAAATGGAGGGAAGAAAGGAGAAGGGATGAGAGGTAGAGAGGTGACTCTCTTGTCTCTAAAGTTGCATTCCAAAGAAGTCTAATACTAGAAGCTTATAGGGAGGGGGAGTGAGAATAAAACAAAGCTAGACAAGAAAGACACAGAGGGTAGAAAGAGACGATCTATAAACTCTTGGATCCAATTATGCCTGACATTAACTCCAACCTTATAGACTTCTTAGTTATAAAAGCCAAGGCATTCCATGTACTGCTCACGTTAGGTTGAATTTGGCTTTCTATCCCTCAAAATTATAGCAAGTTCTGGATAGCATGTACAAGGATCCTTTCTTCAGACCTATGAGTCTTCTGGAAAATGGGGGATAGCATCATAAGGAAAAATTCAACTCACAATACCTTTAAAGTGTCTCCTGAGGTTCTGCCTAAGTTTATCATTTTTAGTATAAATTAAATATAAATAAAATCTGGTTACAGTGAATATCAAGCTGTGTTTTGTTGTTGCACATACAGCTAATTGTTGGAAAGTAAATTTTGATTATGCATATGCTTTTCATTGAAAAGCAAAAATAAAATCCTGTTTTTAAAAGTTTGTTGACACAGTGTTGTTAACAGTAAAAATAATAATAATACAGCTGGGAGCCAGTGCCTCACATCTGTAATCTTAGCTAATCAGGAGCTGAGGATCATGGTTTGAAGCCAGCAGGCAGAAACATCCATGAGACACTTATCTCCAATAAACTACTCAGAAAAAGCTGGAAGAAGCACTGTGGTTCAAGTGGTAGAGCCTTGAGCACAAAGAGGCTCAAGGAATAGCACCAAGGCTCTGAGTTCAAGTCACAGGACTGGCATAAAAAATAAAGACAAACAAACCACTCCAAATCCATTAATAGAAGATTGAAGTCTTGAAAAACAAAGCAAAATGGTCCAACTTGTTTGGATAGCAATTGGCCAATGGTTGTCAAAATTACTTAGTCTTTTAGGACATCCATAACAAAATACACTGACTAAGTGGCATCCATAACGAAATACACTAAGTGGCTTAAATAACAGAAATATATTTTCTCACAGACCTAAAGACTAAAAGTTCAAGATCAAGGTAACAGCAGGATTGAATTTCAGGTTTGGTTTGAGGGTTTGGTTTTGGGGTTTATTTAGCTGTGTTTCTTTTTGTTGTTGCATATTTCATTGTTTGTTTGTTTGGGTTGGGGAGGTTGTTTTTTTGTTTTTGATGATACCAGGGCTTGGCCTCCCAGCTTCTCTCTCACTCTCACTCTCACTCTTTCCCTTCTGTCTCTCTCAACTTGTTTGCTTGGCTGATGCTCTACCTTTTAAGCCATGCCTCCAGCCCAGAATTTTTGCTGATGATTTTGGAGTTTGAGTCTCATGGGTTGTTTTGCTAAGGCTGGCTTTAAATCATCACTTTCCATGTCTCAGCCTCCAAAGTAGCTAGGATTATAGTTATGAGCCACCAGTGCCCCACCTCAAGATTGGTTTTTAGTGAGCCAAACTCCCTTTGCCTTGCTGCTGGCTGCCTTCTCTCTGTGTGCTTGCATGGTCTTTTCTTTATGCACATTCTTCGCTGGTATGCCTTCTTATAAAGACAAGTGGGTCGGAGCCCACTCCATTTGACTTCATTTCACACCAACTAGCCCTTGAAAGATCTTACTTTCAAATGTAGTCAAAACACAGGTTGGAGCTTCAACATGTAAATTTTGAGGAGACACAGTTCTGTCCACATAGTCATCATGTGTAGGAAAAGAAACAGATAATGTTGAAACTCTGGGATCCAATTAAACCTGATGTTAACTACTCAGTTATGAAAATCAAGGAGTTCACTTACTATTCACACTAGACTTGCATTTACACCGGGAATACTCAGATAAAATACAAACAAAATTTTATATTCACTGTATTACTCGTTGAATCCCAGGCTATTATTAGATAAACAGATTCTAATCCATCTTTTTTCAATGAAGTATAACAAAAAACTTATTTAAAAAAAGAAAAGGAAAACCATGTGAGCAGTCTTCAAGAGTTATTGCTAGTGGGAGAAAAGCAGGATACAATACTGAAAAACTTTCATCTGTATGAGTTCTAAGGATGTTTCCTAAGACAAAGAGAAACAAAATGACAAAGATTTATTGAAGAAAAAGATAAGTAGGGCTTCTGTTAGAAAAGAGGGATCCCAAGCAAGGACATTGGGCATTGCCTGTGGTGGATTGTATTAGGGTTTATGTGTGTCTAGGAGAAAGCTACATGACTCAAGGTCAGTGGACAGCCCATGAGCCATAATTGATCCCCAGATCCAATCAGAGGCTCCAAAGAGCATGTGAGAGCTCTGCATGCATTGTTTAGTCCCTCTGCCTGGGTGTCCATTCCTTTGCCTATCTCTGGAATTTAAATAGTCTGTTGTTCATTTGCGAGTCCCAGGGAAATGGGCCATGACATGATGATGCCCAGGAGCCCTAATTCGGGTCATATCAAGGCCATGATACAACAAATACAGAATTACTATGGGAGATAGGATGGGTCCTTGTTTTGATTACCTAGCCAGCATCTCCTGTTTTAAATCTCATTTCTGTGAAAAAAAGGAAATACACAAATATGTAGTTGCTTGTTCTTGCTTGATCAAACATCGCTGAAACGGTATGTGAAAACCTAGAAATGCTAGATGACTTTAGAAATGGAACTGGATGAAGTGAAGCTCTGAAATTCCTCTGGCCTCTTTTAAATTTGGGGAGGTTCTTGGGCAGCACTAAGTTCTTCTATGTGGGGGTGGAGGGAGGGTGCTAGAATTTGAATTCAGACTTTGCACTAGGTAGGCAAACACTCTACTTGAGCCATGCCTCTAGCCTTTAAATCCTTACTTCTTTAGCTTACAGAGTTATAGGTCTGTGTTCTATCAGAGTGATAACCTTACTCCAAGAAGACATTGCCTTTGTTTATTTGTTTGTTTGTTATACTGGTATTAAGGCTTGAACTCAGGGACTGGGCTTTTATTACTCAAGGTTGGAGCTCTCCCACTTGCATCGCAACAGCGCTTACAGTTTTTTTGTTGGAAATAAGAGTCTCATGGACTTTCCTGCTTGGGCCAGCTTTAAAACACAATTCTCACATCTCAGCTTCCTAAACAGGCAGGGTCACAAGCATGAGCCACCGGCACTTAGCTTCCTTCTCTCTTATCATGGCTAAAGATTTAGGGTCCATCTGGGTTGAGCCAAGATAATAAACCCATAGTGAAATCTTTAGGTAGTTCAGATCTGCAAAGTCTCAATCTACAATGTCAGTAACATTTTCTGGTCTCAGAGATTGGAACCCAATATCTCTTGGGCCCATTACTCAGCTTACAGTGCTCATCCTAAGAGAATGACTAAAGGAAAGTTGGTTTATGAATTATGGTGAATGTTCCATAAAATACTGTAACTAGAGGGAAAAAAGTGGAGAATATGTGAGAATTATCAGGACATTCTTCTCAATTTCTTTGCTATCTTGAAACTGTTCTCTCCTACAGTCTGTTTACAGAGAATCTTAAACATGTAAGTACCATATGACCCTGGGATTGCACTCTCAGGCATTGATCCCAGAGAAATGAGGGGTATGTCACCACAAAAACTTGTATATGAATGTTTATATCAGTTTCTAATTTAGTCTGTTGAAACCCATTACTCAAAAAATAAATGTGAAAGAAAACATTTTGATTTGCCTTGGCTTGTGCTTTATGAATTTAGTGCACCCCATAAATAATAAATTTGGACAAAATCAAATCATCCCATTACAAATTGTGGGAATTAAGTCTTCCTGGGAATGGAGAAAGGTCTTGGAAGGAAAGATGGAGGAAAGGAGAAAAGCCACTCAAGAGAGATGCTGGTGAGAAGGGACCCTGTGCTCAGCCCCATTCCTGTCCCTAAGGTTTCATGAGTTAGGAAATAAATGTCCAATGTAACTGAGTTAAAAGATAACACCTTTGAAGAGACAAGTAGGCTAAGTACCATAATCCCAGCACTCAGGAGGCTGGGTTAGGAGTTGCATAAGTTTGAGACTTGCATGAGCTACATGGGAAGCCCCTATCTCACAAAAACAGAACCAAAAAAGTAAGTCATGGAGCTCTGCCTTTATGAACGGATTGGAGCAGGGTGTCTGATACTAGGGTTCAAACTCAGGGCATCACAAATGCTCACTCACCTTCATCCCTTTGGCTTTTAGATTATTTTTCAGATAGGATATTAGCCTTTTGCCCAGAGCTGGCAATCCTCTTACCTACAACTCCCCCATAGATGAGATTACAAGTATAAGCCACCATGCCTGTCATTTTCCTGGAAGGGTCTTCCTTAACATGAGACTGGCATATTATGAATCCATGTTCAGCCCCTTCATGCTCTCCCACATCTTGCTTTCTATGATATTGTCTCAGCACAAAGGCACCAGATACCAGTAGCTTGACCTTGGATTTCTTGGCCTCTTGAACAGGGGGAAAGAAATAGCCATTCTTTTTTTAAGCCATTCAATTTATGGTATTTTGTTGGAGCAGCACAATGTGTGGAGACATTGCAAGAACTCTCCCCAGGCAGTTTTGGAACCTGAGAGCAGAGAAGTTCTGATCTTCTGCATAGAATCTGGAAAGTGAGCCAAATCCCACAATTCTGCTGTAGCATGAGGCCCTCATAGCAGGAGAATTGGTAATGCATGGGGAAGATCAGGTATCAGAGGGCAGAGTTAGACCACCATGTGCCCTCTGACACTGAAATGGCAATAAGGATACAGGGAGGTGAGAGTGGACCTCATCTCACAAGACACAGGGAGAAGGAGGCAGAGGTACCGTCAGATAAACAGTCATGAAAAAGAGCAATGCTCATAGAGATTGAGGTACCATCTGGACCACACCAATGCTCTAATAGGGTGTCAGCCAGCCCCGGCCCCCCTGGCCATCTTCTAGCTGTAATGTAGAAGTAAAAGAACCCCTAGGAGGGAGAGAAAGGAGAAAGGAAACCCCAGGAATGATTAATCTGAAATGAGAGAAAACTGGGTATTGATTAGATTAATTTTCTTGCTCTCAAGTTCAGTGATGGTTCATAATAGAAAGTCTGCTGGCTTGTGAAAATGAAGAAAGTCACTTATTTGCACAATGGAGACTTGTAACTGCTTTTTTATATCAAACTGAATTACAGAGAAGTTACAGTTTCATACATTAGGCACTGGATACATTTCTTGTACTGTTTGTTACCTCGTCCCTCATTCCCCCCTCCCCCTCCCCCTTTCCCTCTCCCCCCCCGCATGAGTTGTTCAGTTCATTTCACCAAAATTTTGCAAGTATTGCTTTTGTAGTTGTTTGTCTTTTTTTACCCTGTGTCTCTCGATTTTGGTATTCCCTTCCAATTTCCTAGTTCTAATACCAGTATACCCGGTTTCCAATATTCTCAGATAAAATACGGAAATAGTGTAGGTACAACCACAGGAAGCTGATATGGGAAGATCATCAATAATAGAGGCTACAGTTACATATGGCACGTTGAAAGTAGTTACAACTGTGATATAACAATCGTTTCCATAACATGGAGTTCATTATCTTATGTGTTCATAAGAGTATAGCTATTGGGCTCTTGTGATCCTCTGCTGTGACTTGCCTAAACCTGTGCTAATTATTCTCTAGGAGGGATACCATAGAGTCCATGTTTTTTTGGGTCTGGCTCACTTCACTTAGTATAACTTTTTCCAAGTCCTTCCATTTCCTTACAAATGGGGCAATGTCATTCTTTCTGATAGAGGCATAAAATTCCATTGTGTATATGTACCACATTTTCCTGATCCATTCTTCTACTGAGGGGAATCTGGGTAGGTTCAGATTCTAGCTATGACAAATTGTGCTGCGATGAACATTGTTGTGCTGGTGGCATTACTGTGATTATGTTTGTGGTCTTTTGCATAGATACCCAAAAGTGAGGCTGCTGGGTCATAGGGGAGTTCTATGTTTAGCCTTCTGAGGAATCTCCATACCTCTTGCCATAGTGGCTGAACCAGTTTACATTCCCACCAACAATGAAGTAGGGTTCCCTTTTGGCCACATCCCCTCCAACAATTGTTATTGTTAGTTTTCTTGATATATGACATTCTTACTGGGGTGAGATGGAATCTCAATGTTGTTTTGATTTGCATTTCTTTTATGGCCAGTGATGTAGAGCACTTTTTCATATGTCTCTTGGCCATTCTCATTTCCTCATCAGAGAAGTCTCTTTTTAAGACTCCAGTCCACTTGATGAGGGGGCTATTGGTTCTTTGCAGTTTTGTTTTGGAAGAAGGTAATTTTTTTAGTTCTGTATATATTTTAGATATGAGGCCTTTGTCTGTTGAATGGCCAGTAAAGATCTTCTCCCAGTCTGTGGGCTTTCTGTTTATCTTGTGAGCTATTCCTTTGCCCTGCAGAAGCTCTGCAGTTTGATGCAGTCCCATTTGTCCAACCTTTCTTTGATTTGTAGCCTTTCTGGGTCTTTGTTAAGGAAGTTCCGTCCTGTGCCAAGGAGTCCAAGTGTTTCTCCTACTCCTTCCTTTAGTGTTTTCAGGGTGTCTGTTTTGATTTCCAGGTCTTTGATCCATTTGGAATTGATTTTGGTGCAGGGTGATATATAAGGATCTAGTTTTAGTTTGTTGCATGTGTTGAACAAATTTTGCCAGCACCATTTGTTAAAGAGGCTATCTTTCTTCCAGACTATTGTTTTAGCTTCTTTATCAAAGATTAAGTAGGCATAGTTCTGTGGGTTCATTTCTGAGTTTTCAATTCTGTTCCATTGGTCTTCAGGCCTGTTCCGGTGCCAATACCAAGCTGTTTTTATTGTAACTGCTTTGTTTATGAATTTCATGTGAGGTCTGCCTCCAATTCCACAGCCTCTGGATCTCAGGATTCAACCAACCACAGAACAAAAATAACCAGGGGGGAAAATTATGTCTGTAATGAAAACTATAAAAACTATTTACACAAAATTTACACTGTATTGAGGATTATAAGTAAATAAGGAGGATTTAAAACACCTGAGGGTAAACAGGGGTTGTGAGCAATTAGACTAATATAAAAGATTTGAGTAGCTGTGCATTTTTCTGTCTGTAAGGGTGTGTGATACTGAGGAACACGGGACAAGACTTTGTTCTGTTTTTCTACACTAGAGCTATATAATGCATATAACAATAATTATTTGATTGATTTTTTTTAAAGACCCAGCAAGTAGCTCATACTAGAAATCTTTACTGTTCGAAATGAACCTGAGATCCAGAGTAGTGACATTCAAAGTCAGCCCTCAGAAAAGGCAGAAAGATTCCATCTTCAAAAATTAACTGGTAGGGGCTGGGGATATAGCCTAGCGGCAAGAGTGCCTGCCTCGGATACACGAGGCCCTAGGTTCGATTCCCCAGCACCACATATACAGAAAACGGCCAGAAGCGGCGCTGTGGCTCAAGTGGCAGAGTGCTAGCTTTGAGCGGGAAGAAGCCAGGGACAGTGCTCAGGCCCTGAGTCCAAGGCCCAGGACTGGCAAAAAATAAGTAAATAAATAAATAAATAAATAATTTAACTGGTAGTTGGATGTTAGTGGCTCATGCCTGTAATCCTAGCTGCTCAGAAGGCTGAGTTCTGACCCCACTTTAAAGTCAGTCCATGCAGGAAAGATTGTGAAGACTCATACCTCCAATTAACCCTTAGAAAACTGGAAGTGGAGATGTGGCTCAAAGTGGTAGAGTGCTAACCTTGTGTAGAAAACCTCAAAGACAGCATCCAGGCCCTGAGTTCAAGCCCCATGATGGACAAAAAACTAATTAACCAGTAAAAACTTAGGCTAGATGCATGGTTCAAATGATAGCATGCCAGCCAACTGAGCAAGTCAAGTGAATAGGAGGCCTTTAGTTCAAACCCCAGTGCCACCAAAAATAATAATGATAATAACAATAATGATGACATTTGGAAAGGGAAAGATCCCAAATCAAGCTTTATCCTCTTCCCACAGCTGGGCATCAGCATTTGTCCTGTGTTGATGTGTACTCGCCTGCTCTAAAGTCATCTTCTGAAATCATTTCACACATCACAAAAAGAGTGTGAAACGCCACACCATCTGATATCTAAGGACCATTCCTTCCCAGGTGACTCATATCTGTTATACGTCATTTCACAGCACTATCCAGCTGACAGTTCAAGAGAATGACCAGTAGGTGACAGGACTAAAAGGAATGCTTAATATAGCTCCATTGTTTACAGAGTGGCAGCTGCTGCTTACAGCTGTGGCATGCTCCACCAGCCTCTTCCTCCTCACCTGCTATTTGTCTACATCTACCTCTGGATCCAGAAGAAAACAGGCCGAATAGCAAGTCTCAGAAGTAGGGACTCCTGAAATTCACGTTTGCTAAGAGAAGGCCATGGGCCCTTCTCTCTTCTTCATGAACTCTGAATTTACAAGAAAGCTGAGGAAACAGAAATAGTCGAGGTCATTGTACTCCCAAGGCCAACGGGAGGACTTAAGCCAATCAACTGCCTTGTTCAGGACAGGATTTATAAAATATAATCACATACTGCAGGCAAGCTACAGGTCCATTAAGCCAGATGATATAAAAGCCCTTGCTATCAAGGAAGAAACATGGTAGAACATAGCAACATGTGACAAGATATAAGAAGTGTCAAGTTTCCAAGAGATTAACAGAAGACCAAATAGACCCATTCTTCTCCAATATTTCTGTATAAATATAGGCAATGGAATGAAAATTTCAGGCTGGTAATATGTATGGCTTAGTGGTAGAGTGCTCGCCTTGTGTGCATGAAGCCCTGGGTTCCATTCCTCAGTACCACATAAACAGAAAAAGTCGGAAGTGGCATTGTGACTCAAGAGGTAGAGTGCTAGCCTTGAGCAAAAAGAAGCAAGGGACAGTGCTCAGGCCCTGAGTCAAGCCCCAGGACTGGGAAAGAAAGAAGGAAGGAAGGAAGGGAGGGAGGGAGGGAGGGAGGGAGGGAGGGAGGGAGGAAGGAAGGAAGGAAGGAAGGAAGGAAGGAAGGAAGGAAGGAAGGAAGGAAGGAAGGAAGGAAGGAAGGAAGGAAGGGAAGGGAAGGGAAGGGAAAATTTCAGTAGCACTGATATTAGTCATAAAAATTAAATATGTGCCAAGATCTCCAAAAGGAGTTGCTATAAATCAGCATAGTGATGGACAGATAGGTGTAAATTGGTCAGCCACAGGTGCCTAAACAGCACCACTGACTGAGTTAGACATAGGGGTGCACACCCATAACTCCCGATACTCAAGAGCCAGGAGGATTGTGAGTTTAAAACCAACCTGACTACATAGCAAGTCCTTGTCTCCAAAAAATAAAACAACAAAACTAGTACCACAGACTGGATGGCATAATGCTACTTCTTTTTTTTTTTTTTTTTTTTTTTGGCCAGTCCTGGGCCTTGAACTCAGGGCCTGAGCACCGTCCCTGGCTTCTTTTTGCTCAAGGCTAGCACTCTGCCACTTGAGCCACAGTGCCACTTCTGGCCATTTTCTGTATATGTGGTGCTAGGGAATCGAACCCAGGGCCTCATGTATATGAGGCAGGCACTCTTGCCACTAGGCCATATCCCCAGCCCATAATGCTACTTCTGACTCCACAAAAATCTAGAAGTTTAAGATTAGGATCTCAGACTCCTGAACTGTGAGAATTATGGTACAACTTATGGATGACCAGCCAAGGCAAACTACTTTAATGACCAAACAATATAATAGGAAAATCATTTTCTGAAGGAAAAATAAATATATAGTTCTGAACCTGTAAGGAAGGACTTGTATTGAATAAGAAGGATAAAGCCAAGAGAAGAAGGAAGTGTATAAGACTAACCCCCAGGGAAGAGTGGCAAAACAAACTCAAAGGATGCTTTAAAAGACAAATATGCACATTGGTAATGCAGAAGACAAGCTGAAGAGGAAAATTAGTAATGGATGAAAACGGGGGAGAAAAACATAGGGATAGCATATATAAAATAATGAAAGACACACAGGAAAGCTAGGTGCTTCCCTAAAGACAGTCATGTAGAATAAATGCGTCATGCAAGATCTAATTGAATTCCATTTTCCAGAACCAAAATGAAATGTTAGCTTTAGGAGGGCTCATTAGTGTATTCTGATAGGAGAGAGATCTCTTCCAAGGCACATCCTATTAAAGTTTAAAGAATTAGAAAGAATCTTGAAAGCAGCCACTCATGAGGGGGAAAAAATTAGGTCTGAGAAACAAAAATTAGGATGTCCTAGGATTAGAGATGCAATTCAATACTACAGAACTTTTCTTGAATCCACAAAGGCCTGAGTTCCATCCCCAGCAACACACACACACACACACACACACACACACACACACACACACACATTGAAAGTAGGAGTCAAATGAAACAATATTTGTTTTTTATTTTTGTTGCTTGTGTTTAAGTTTCTTCTTTTTAAGCATTATTAAGGTATGACTATACATAGTGACAAATTGGGACAGAAGTATACACTGAAACACCATCATCACAATCAAGATAGGAAACACATCCCTCACTTCCAAATCCTTCCTCATAATATATGCATTTTGTTTTGTTTTGATAGTAAGAATATATAACATGAGATCTATACTTTAAATATACTTAAAAGTGCACAGGACCATATTATTAACATAAATGCTAAGCACTGCGTCATACGAATCTCCAACATACCTCATCTTGTGTAAACAAGGTACATTTTATACAAAGAAAAAATACATTCTATATAGACAACATGAATACATACATTAAAAACATGTTTAGTTTGTTTCATATTTATTTTTAATTATTATCTTTAAGTAGTTGTACAAAGGTGTTGGCATTTAACAAAACAGTTGATGAATACATTATATCTTAATCACTGTCACCCATTCCTCTCTCTCTCAGCCACCTTTTCCCTCACACTTCTTAATTTTGTAGGATACACATTTACTTTGTATAAACATTCATCATACTGTACAAAAATATCTTGACATAATCCTCTGTATGTATAAAATGTTTCAAAATGTCTTTAAGGCAAAAAATTAAGAAGAAAAAATAGTACGGACAGATAGGAGGATGGATATGTGTGTTTGTATATATACACACATTCACTGTATGTGCATATATTATTGTAATCACATACTTCCCCCAACTTCTGCCCACTTCCCAGCAGAATGGTTCCTTCCACAAAGAAGCATGGGATGTCACAAAAATATGTGAGAGAAATTTTTACTTCTAATTTTTTCAACCTTCTGTAACACAACAATCTTATATGTGAATTTTTACTTCTTTTTAATGTTATTGGGGAATGCATGCTTACTTGTGCATATGTGTTTGCTTTTCTTCCCCCCCCCAAAAAAAACTGGTTTATAGTAACATTAATTGCGACTTCCAAGAACTGTAAACAGGTGAACAGTTAATCTGTATTATGCTTGGCAGCATAGAATATTATTCAGCAATAAAAAAGAAGTGAACTATGATTTATACAACAATCTGCATCAATCTACAGAGATGCATGTGAATGACAAAAAATGTAACCCCAAAGGTTACATATTGAATGGTTCCATTTACATAACATCCTTGAAATGACAGATTTAGAGAAATGGAGAACAGATTGATGATTGACAAGGGCTAAGAAAGGGTGGGTAGAGGAGGGGAGGGGAAAAGTTCCAAAAGGGTAGCAAGGTGGATCCCATGGTGGAAACGATCTATCTGTTGCTGGTTTATGATTTCACACAATACTTTAGTAAGATGTTACTGGTGTGGGGAAAAACAAGTAATAGGTGTATTATGTCTCTGTATTATGTCTTGACAGATGCAAATCTAAGAAAACTGTCTCAAATCAAAATTATCTTAAAAATCAAAAGTTTAATAAAAAGAAATTTAATTTCTAAGCATAGTGTAGCTGAAGACATAAAAACACAACTAGGATAGTTATTGCATTTGAGATAACAACTTATGGAAAAGAGAATCATTTATACATAAACAATTCTCAAGGCAAAATAACATCAGTATTTTTAAAGTAGGAGATTGGGAAATAAATTTAAAAAGTAAACATTCCTTTAAAGTAAATTAACATAAGTGATTATCAAGCTTAAAATACAGTTCTACAAAAAGAAATGCTTTTAAAACTTTAGGAAGATTACTGGAATATAGCCATTCATGGCCCACTATTTTTATAAGCAGTGGTGTTATATCTTTTGGTGTTTCAACTTTGTATTGTTTCCATTATTATGACATCATGTGGGACTTCTTCAACTTAAAAGAATCATTCAACTTTTTTCATGAGAGGATATAATGTTTCAATTTTTACAATAAGCATTGACTTGTGAGTTAATTATATTGTTACTTATATTGTTAAAAAGTTATTGTATTGCAACTTCTTGTTTTGTAGAAATGAGCTTCCAATTAAGTTCTTTACTTGAGGAAGACAAATCTTCAAGTGCAAACACTTCCAAATTGAACCCTCAGGAACTCCCAGTCCATTTTCACAAGAGATTTATGAAATGGTGAAATCTGAGAGTTGGAATGCCTTCCTGCATTTAAGTAGGTTTCAGAGGTTTCAGTACATCATAGTAAGGAGGACAAGGTACAGTAGAGCAGGTCACTTAATGGCATCCAGGAAACAGCTGTCAGTTTGTAAGACAATTCCCAATCTCAGAATCATAGAGGAAAATGGATAAGATACATAACAAAAGGTGGATAGAACACAAATTGCTACAGTCTTTCTGGGAAGTCATTTGTAACGACAGTCATAAATGTGCACAGCCTTTGACCTACCAATTTCCTCTGAAGGAATCCCTTTTAAAAGCCACAATGGGACAAGGTTCATGCACAGACATTCATGGTCATGCAATAAGAGCAAATATAGCAGAAATAACTTCAATGTTCCACTTTAGAGGAATAATTTGTAATGCTATTCTGTGACATTTTAATTACAAAGAAAAATGCTTGATGTAACTTAAGTGAAATAAACAGAAACTCTTTTAAAAAGCATCAGAAATAAAGCTGATGAAATGTCCCAGTGTCCAACTGTGTTCCAGTTTTTAATACTTTTATTTCCTCCGTGAAATAGTGCTTTTGTACTTTCCTAATTCAGTTCTGGGGGATTTCCTATCAGAAATCACACTTTTATGTTTATGTCTAACATTATGTCTAACATTCTTATTTGATTTGTAGGGTCGGCTCTCTAAATCCCTAGTTTCTGAGTAAGGATATTAAATTACATAAATGACCTCTAAAGGGTCATTAATATACAAATGACCCTTAATATATAAATGACCCTTTAGAGGTCATTTATGTAATAATAAATGGTCGTGTAATATAAGGTAACATCTGGACCCTGTCAGACATTTCCTGGGAAACCAACTTGAAGAAGAAATTACCACCACCCTGCCATTCAAGGATTTCAGGAATCTTCCACGGAAAACATGCCAAATATCCAGAGAGCATTATTAAGTTTACAGAATTCATCAGCTCTATAGAATTTCCAGAAAGAAGACCTTGTTAGCCTTCCCTAACAGAGCATCAATATTAATTTGTTACAAAGAAGGGGATATTTCTGTGGATGCCTTAAAGCAATGTTCTATTTCAAGAATCCAGAAAGAAATCTGCTGTTCTGGCATAAATTGAAATTCTTTTTTAAATACATTGAGTGGATGAAATGCTGAACATTCAGTTGGAGGTTGAAATTTGTTTTGTCCTTAACAATCACAGCATATGAAAAGAAAAAAACATGGGAAAATGACTCCAGGGATGTGGAATGTAACAGATAATGAAAAGTAAAGGTGTGATAGCATGGACAAAGCACATAGACACACACACACACACACACACACACACACACATACACACACACACTTTCTCACACAGACTTGCTCAATTTGTAATCTACCTGATTTTTTTCTGTGCAATACACTTCACTAGAGACTTCTCCCAACCTGTCATAGAATTGTTCATTCCTTCCCCCAGAAACCTTTCGATTTTGTGTTTAGGCAGCAATGAACACTTTCTAGAAGAACAACAGTATACATTGGGACTCCTTAACAAGTCTGTCCCTCCAAAGACTATTTGGTTCCTATTGTCTCTGAAATAAATTTCCAATGAAAAGATACAATTACTGAAAAAATAATAGTGTTGCATACAAACACATTATTTCAATTACTTTGTGGGTAATTCATGGAAATGAAGTGTTATTTAATTGTCTTGGGAGAGGAAATTACTCTATAAATTCTCATCAGGACCAGTACAAACATACCCCCTAGTTGTCCTATCAAGTTCAAAGCATGAAGGGAATTTCTGCTTCAAGGCCACACACCAGCCAGACACTAGTCCCATGATACTATTTCACATACTTCCTGAAAGGTAAATCTCAGTTGTTTACAATATGCATAAACCTGGAGATGTAATCAGTGGTAAAACACCTGCCTACCAAGTGTGAAGCACTGAGTTCAAACCTTAGTGCCACCAAAAGAACAATCATTAAAAAAGAAATCATTGACTACTTTGAAAATTAGGGATAACTCAAAAGCTTGACATTACATTTTTCTTGTTTTAGGCTGCAGCACATGACTGAAGTTTATTGTCAAGATTCCAGCTGAGCGCCAGTGGCTCACATGCCATCCATCCTAGCTACTCAGGAGGTTAAGATTGGAAGATCACAGTTCAAAGCCAGCCAAGATCAGGAAAGTTGGTGAGACTCTTAGCTCCAATAAACTATTCAGAAAAAAAAAACAAAAACAGAAACAGAAATGATGCTGTGGTTCAAGTGGTAGAGCACTACCCTTGAGTACAGAGAGGCTCAGGGACAGCACCCAGACCCTGAGTTCAAGCCCTGGGACTGGCAAAAAAAAAAAAAAAAAAGGCTCCAGCACATACATGCTGGGAAGTAACCCAGCTACGCAAGGATACTCTGGAAGCATAGTTTTGCAAAAGTTAAAGATAAGACTGATATAAAGGAAACACATGTTGAAGGTTTTATTCAACTCAGCAGTGAAGGAAGGAAATAAGATGATTTTTTAAGTGGTTCAAAGGAGAATTTAAGAAGTGGAAATTTTATACATGCAGTAGAAGGAACACTGAAATGAAGCTCTCTGCTTAGACACAGAAAACTGGTTGATATCCTAAGATACATTAACCTCCAGGGTTGTGGGTTTTTTTTTTCCTGAACAGAAATCTATAAATGAATGTATAGTTTCAATGACTTGTCTCCAAAAAGAGTCATCAAGAACAAAGTCACATTACAGGTACATAATCCAACATACAAAATTAAATAATTAACCAGGCACTGGTGGCTCACACCTGTAATCCTAGTTACTTGGGAGGCTGAGATCTGAGGATCACAATTCAAAGCTAGCCTGGGAAGGAAAGTCTGTGAGACTATTATCTCCAATTAACCACCAGAAAATCAGAGGTGATACTGTGGCTCAAAGTGACTTGAGCAAAAGAGTCCAGGCCCCAAGTTCAAGCCCCACAACTGATCCAATAAAAACTTAGTAATTATTAGGCAAGCATGTCAGAAAGCAATAATGCCAAAAAATACATAGATATCCTTTTGCTTTGTTTCAAGTTTTAGAAGATCTTTCTTAATAACATTTTTCTTAATGTGACAGAAGGAACTGTACCAGGAGAGGTGATAAGGTGCTTTTTACCTTGATGGATTAACCTCTGAGTTCTGTCAATTCAACACTTAGTTTTATCCACAGGAGTGGCTTGGGTACTAACTGTGCTCACAGAAAATACAGGTACCAGTCAGACAAAAGCAATTCATTTACTTTACAACTGTAACTTGCAAGTAGATCAGATACTCAAATCCTCTGACAGTTACAGTCTTTCCTTCATGGAAAGCGGTTACTTGGGTCAGTTTATCATCTCAACATTGCTTGATAAGTGGTGATGAAATTAGGAAATAAACTTGTCTCATTAAAAAGGAAATGTAGGGCTGGGGATATGGCCTAGTGGCGAGAGAGCTTGCCTCGTATACATGAGGCCCTGGGTTCGATTCCCCAGCACCACATATACAGAAAACGGCCAGAAGTGGCGCTGTGGCTCAAGTGGCAGAGTGCTAGCCTTGAGCAAAAAGGAAGCCAGGGACAGTGCTCAGGCCCTGAGTCCAAGGCCCAGGACTGGCCAAAAAAAAAAAAAAAAAAAAAAGGAAATGTAGTCACCTTCTCCTTTCTCCCAAGTGAAGAGACAGTTCTATTCATTACATATGTCTGTGCCACTAACACAAAACTATTCAGTTGTTCTATTTTGAACTATTGAATTGTTTCTTAGCATTATAATTTAACTCTTCAATGAGCATCTTATTTCCACATGTTTAAAAGGGATCTCTTGCTCTCCCAACCCTACCTAACGTGTCTTATTTCACTTTTCAAGTAGAATATGAAAAACAGTCATCCAGGAATAATATTGCCCAGAAAACCTGGACACTGTGATTGGCTATATCTGTTCTGACTGTACTAGACAGAACATTCAATTCTTTCTATTTATACAGGATTTCCTAGCCTGGAAATCACCTTAAAAATGGTCTCACTTGAACTCATTTGAGCTCTGAGAAAAAAATATGGTAGACTTTATTTCAGCTGTATAAGTGAGGACATCTGATTAGGTTCTGCTTTTAATGAGAAGTGGAGCTAGTAGTACAACTTTGATGTTCTGTTTCCTAGCACAAGGAAAGACTTCGAGAAGGAATTGTGTATAAGATGGGTTAAGTTATGCTGTGGGAGAGTCTGGGAATGTGGCTGATTGGTAGAGTGCTTGCCTAGCATTATGAAGCCCTGGGTTTGATTCCTCAGTACCACAAAAACAGAAAAAGACAAAGTGGCACTGTGGCTCAAATGGTATAGCATTAGCCTTGAGCAAAAGAAGCTCGGGCCCTGAGTTCAAGCTCCAGGACAGGCAAAAAATAAAAATAAGAAGTTATGCTGTGGGAAAACCATCACTAGCTTCTCAAAGGGTTAAAATAGCAAGGCAGGTGGGTTGACTTCCCAAGGCAACTTCCCTCCATACAGCAATGTAGTGATCTACCTTTTCCCTCTGAGAACTACTTTTGTGGCCTGTGTGGTTTTGATAGTTAATAATTTTAACTTGATTTGATTGAGAAATCCCTAGGAAATTAGTGAAACACAACTCTGGGTGCCTCTATGAGAGTGGTCTTACAGGCCATTAGATCATGAGGTCTCTGACTTAGTGAATGGTTTAATCCACTGGTGGATTAAAAATTGGCATAACCTATGAGAATGGAGTGGAATTGTGGAACGTCAGACCTGAGTGAAGAAAGTATGTCACTGGATATAACTTCTCACCATGGCCACTTCCTGTGGCTGCCCCACTCTACTTCCTGTGAGCAATAATATAAACTACTCTTCCCTGCAGCATCCTCTCTGCTATAAAGAACTAAAGCCTCCAATATTGAGAGCTAAAATTAAACCTTCTTCTCTTAAATTGTTTCTATGAGGCATTTTAGTCACATATGTAAAAAGAACTAGTACAGTGGTTGATCATAGTGAATAAAGTCTTGTGACAAAAATAAAATGTTTTAATTTAGAAGCAACTAGCACCCCTTTCCTTCAGAACTCCTGCTTGAACTGGTCACACGGCACTACCTGACTGATAGTGGCCAGAGATTCAAATGTTTCCCCCTTATCAACTGAATGAGTGACCTCTAACATAAGGAAATAGAAAATAGGATTCATAGACACTGGAACATTACTCTCAAGAACCCTTAAAAAAAAGTGTCACCCACCATAAAGGAAATGCAAATCAAAACAACATTGAGATTCCATCTCACCCCAGCAAGAATGTCATATATCAAGAAAACTAATAATAACAATTGTTGGAGGGGATGTGGCCAAAAGGGAACCCTACTTCATTGTTGGTGGGAATGTAAACTGGTTCAGCCACTCTGGCAAGCAGTATGGAGATTCCTCAGAAGGCTCAATATAGAACTCCTCTATGACCCAGCAGCCCCACTTTTGGGTATCTATCCAAAAGCCCACAAACAAAATCACAGTAATGCCACCAGCACAACAATGTTCATCGCAGCACATTGTCATAGCGAGAATCTGGAACCAACCCAGATGCCCCTCCATAGACGAATGGATCAGAAAAATGTGGTACATATACACAATGGAATTTTATGCCTCTATCAGAAAGAATGACATTGTTCCATTTGTAAGGAAATGGAAGGACTTGGAAAAAGTTATACTAAGTGAAGTGAGCCAGACCCAAAGAAACATGGACTCTATGGCCTCCCTTGTTAGGAATAATTAGTACAGGTTTAGGCAAGCCGTAGCAGAGCATCACAAGGCCCAATAGCTATACCCTTATGAACACATAAGATGATGCTAAGTGAAATGAACTCCATGTTATGGAAACAATTGTTATATCACAGTTGTAACTACTTTCAACGTCCTATGTGTATGTGTAGTTTCTATTATTGACGATGTTCTTGTATCACCTTCCTGTGGTTGTACCTACACTATCTCTGTAATCGTATCTGAGTATATTAGAAACCATGTTTACTGGTATTGGAAGTAGGAAATTCAAAGGGAATACCAAATTTGAGAGACACAGGGTAAAAAAAGAGAAACAACTACAAAAGCAATACTTGCAAAACTGTTTGGTGTAAGTGAACTGAACACCTGGGGGGGGAGGGAAAGGGGGGGAGGGAGGGGGGCATGAGGGACAAGGTAACAAACAGTACAAGAAATGTATCCAACGCCTAACGTATGAAACTGCAACCTCTCTGTACAACAGTTTGATAATAAAAATTTGAAAAAAAAATAAAATAAAATAAAATTATTTGAAAATTTAAAAAAAAGTGTCACCCAATGGGAGAGGTGATATTGATCAAGATGCATTGTACTCATATTCCAATTTGTTGAACTGAAATCCCTTTGTACAACTACTTTAAATAAAAATTACAAAAACAAGAGAAATAGTGTAAAGAAATATACAGAGCATCTGATCTTTTTAAGCCTAGTTCTGGGTTCTATCACATGCATTTTTATTCACTGATCCTGTCAATATTCCTGTAAAAATAGGTTCTCTTTGTCTCTGTCTCTGCCTCTGTCTGTCTCTCTTACTGTCTAGTTAAGGAAACTGCAGCTAGTAGATTAATTTGCCCAGGAACTCATGCTAAGAAGTGAGAGATGTTTGCCTCCCCTGCCCTTTCTTTTCTCCATCTCCCTATTTCTTATAATGATCTCTTCATCTCTAACACATTTCAAAATATGTTTTTAAATAGAGGCCAACTTATGAGTAGTGACAGATCCTTGTCTTGAGAAGCCTCACTTTGAAATAAATACTGGCAGCAAAAAGCAGGCTTTATAGTATGGTTATTATTTATTGGCATATTTCCTAGATAATTTGAAGTCATTTACTTACATATATTAATTTATCCCATTCATTAATTTTATTAATGTTAAAATGAATCACAAGGACTCAAGCTATGTGCATATGGTTATATAAAATGATGCTTATTGAAATGAATTCCAAGAAATTGAAACAAGAAGTTTTTATTTTACTTTTGTACTTTCCTTCTTCTTCTGTTTTCTTCTCTTTTGTCACTGCTTTTTATTTATGTACCCTTTGTCCTGTATGTTAGTTTATCTCAATTGGGGAGGGAAAGGAGAAGCACAGAAATGGTGGGACAAAGGGTGAACTAATTCAGCGGTGATACTCACTAGACACTATGTTGCAGATGAACTATACAACTTGTGGGGGAGGGAGGTTGGGAGGAAAAAATGGAAGAAAATGAGAGAAGGAGGTGACACTGCTCAAAAAGAAATGCACTCAATACCTGACTTATATAACTGTAACACCTCAATACATCCTCTTTACAATAATTTTTGATAAAATGAGACGTGAAGATAGAAGTTAGTGCAGATTAATTAACTCTGTGCAAAGCCACACAGTTTATACAGGGAAGAATTACCAGGATTTGAAGCAAGCATCCTAGTTTCAAGAAGTGTTCATGTGACTGCTACCTGTAATACCTTCCCAGACAGGTGGAGGGAGGATGAGATCAATTTACAGAGGTGGGTGAAGAGTTTTTGTGTGTCTTTTACAATGTGCCTTTCACATTCTGTAGATGCTTCTTTGTAGTTCAACAGGGAGTTTAAAACAGCTTTCCCATGACAATAATCTGGCTAGTATTGTTGGCAGGAATTTCAAAGAAATGTTTCATGCATGAACTAACTCTCTTGGGCTGGATGAAGGGGAAGGCCTAATGGTTAATGTTATTGTGGGGAAAAAATTCCTTGGCAAGGAGAGTAGAGTTAGGGATGGATTCAGGAAAATACAGTTTGAGGTTGCTGCTTTTCACCAAATCACAGTGACTTGAGACTGGTTCTACATCATTCTTATTGCAATTTGCAATTTATTGACACACACACACACATCAATGGTCACATGTACTCACATCCTGGAAGGCACGCGTGCCATCCAATTCAGAATTGTGCTATCAGGAGTTCCCAGATGGAACACTCAGCAGGAGTAGAAGCAGTTGACAGCTGCAGAAGCCCTACGCATGCGTAGCCGTGGAGGACCCGCGCTAGGGGGCGCGCTGTCTAGCTCCCCGCGCGCGACCCTCCCCTCGCTGCCCTCCTCACGCCCAAAAGGCGGAAGCTGCGCGTCCGGGGCGGGGCGGGGCAGAGCCTCCCGTGTGTCCTGGGACGCTGTGGCGGCGGCCTGGGGGCCTGGAAGTTGGCACCAGGACCTCCTCCACTTGGAGCCCCCGCTGGATCCTCTCGGCGCCTCGGCGTGGGGACGAACCTTGCTCGGCGGCCCAGCGCCCTGGAGCGGTGAGTCGACCTCAGACTTGGCCTCCTGACCGGCTGGCTTCCCTCGGGTCTGGGAGCCGCGCCCCCGCCCCCCCAGCCGACCCCTTCGCTCTTCACCAGGGCCTAGAAGCCGCCCCGGGTCCACTCGCTGCCCACATGCACCCCCTTCCCCCACCTCCCCCTCGGCTTCCGGGGTCACCCCTTCCCTGGTGTTGGGGGGGGTCCCCTACTTCCTCAGCCCGTTCCCCTCACTCTGAGTTTTATCCTTCCTAGAAAAAACAAAAACAAAAAACAAATCGCCTTTGGGATTTTCCCCTCCTTCTAACTTCGATTTAAAGCAACAACAACAACAAAAATCCCTTTAAATCCCCAGCATCTCTTTCTCTGTCACTGTCCCAAGAAAAGCGATTTTGGAGTTTAGGTAGAGGTCCCAGGCTGCAAGTTAAGAAGGCAAAAAAAGAATGAGGTGACACATATGTTTCCTCCCCCACCCCTGCACTCAGTAGTTGTAGCGATTGTTCCAGACCCTGGGCCCATAAAAAGCTGTTCCTAGTATTTTGGGTTTCAGGAGAACTCCAGCTGAGACTCAGGACTGTCTTGATTGTGAACGGAAAAGCACCCCAGAGTGTCAGCAGCTTTGAATGTGTAGGATTTGATTGCTCCTCCGAGAGCAGGTTGCTGTCTTGTTCCACAGGTCTAGAAAACGAGAACAACTTGTTGAAGAGATTCTGCAAGTGTTGGCTTGGTGAACTTGGTCGCTGGCATTTTTCTCCTTTCCCATTAGGGAAGGTAAAGGGACTTTTCTGACTTTGAAGTTGGGGGGGGGGGGTGGAGGAAGGACTGATGACTCAGGGAAAGAATGTGTTTTAGGCATTAGTGGCTCATGTCACGGGTGCAAAGATCACATAGGAGTTTTCATTTTGATGTGCTTGTCATGTGCCTCACAGTATTTCAGAATTTTATGTGATGAAGTTTTCATACCTGGTGGCTCATAAATTCTCTGCCCCTTGGACTCAAGAGAAATCATTCAAATCCTTGTCCCCTGGAAGGAAATAAGTAGTGCCTCAAAAAGGAAATACACCTTGAATTTGGATTCACAATGATGATACTTGAGTAGCTTTGTTGTTGTTGCTGTTGTTTTTCAGCATGTCTTGATTATTGTAGCACATTTTTGGAATAGATTTTTAAAGAATTGATAAATAGTTCCTATAGTCACAAGTTGGAGGTGACTGCCAATATTTTCTTTTACTGAAGGTCATTTTTCAGAATTTTCTTTTTCATTTCTTTATATGATGACCTATGTGTGTCTTTCAGTTACAAGCAACTATTCATGATGTAAGTTGTTGGTTCCTTTCACTTTAGACATTTCTATCCTTACCATAAGTTCCTTAGAACAATTTTTTGTCAGTCACCCTACCTCACGCCCAAGGCATTTAAACAATACTATTTTGGGATTATAATGGATACTCAGTTTCTAATTTGCAGATTTTACAAGGCTAATTTCAAAATCCATTCATTTTGCAATCAAAATAAATTGACAGTTACATCCCCACAATAACTAATTAAAGCAGTACTTACCATACTGGATTCCCACCTGCAAAAAAGGATTGCAACCTTCAGGTTCTTAACATAAAAGTTAAAGAACCATTTAAACTTTGTTCCCTGCCTTCTATTAGTTCATGTAGGACAAAAAATACGTAAGTAAATGGAAAAGAAGTTGTAAGAAATATTAAAATAATAGTAACTATTTTAACTCACCTATAGCTCTCTTTTATAGTGGCTGAAGTGGGTAACTTGCTTAAGAAAAAAAGAAACAAAAATACTACATAACACTTAAAGTTGCTAACTTTATTTTTCTCTTTGCAAGCTAGTTACAGGGGTCTGAAGACTGAAAAGGATGGCTGTCTGACAATGTTTATTTGGAAGCTATAAGGCATTGTGTTGTGTCTTAAAGCAGGGAATTACTGTGAAGGACTTGTGACCAAGTAGACAGGTTTTCTTTTCTCTCTCTCTTTTTTTTTTTTTTTTTTTTGCCAGTCCTGGGGCTTGGACTCATGGCCTGAGCCCTGTCCCTGGCATCTTTTTGCTCAAGGCTAGCACTCTGCCACTTGAGCCACAGCGCCACTTCTGGCCGTTTTCTATATATGTGGTGCTGAGGAATTGAACCCAGGGCTTCATGTATATGAGGCAAGCACTCTTGCCACTAGGCCATATTCCCAGCTCCAGTAGACAGGTTTTCTGAGAAACCCATAGCTACTAACTTCTGAGTTTTTGAGCTGGACAGGAAGAAGGCAGTGTGTAGACCATCAGAAACACTTGTTTTAAACTGGACATTTGGGCCAAAAAATACACAGGTAGACAGCAGTGGCTCACACTTGTAATCTTGGCTACTAAGGAGGCTGTGCTCTAAAAATCATGGTTGAAGCCAGCCTGGGGCAGGAAAAACTGGGAAACTTTTGTTTCTGGTTAACCACCAAAAATCTAGAAATGGAGCTGTGACTCAAATGGTTTAGTGCTAGCCTTGAGAAAAATGCTTAGGAACAGCACCCATGCCCTGAGTTTAAGCCCAGGGACTGGATAAAAGAAAAAGAAAAGAGAGGTACACTCCGTTGTCATATTTGCTGTTGTCTTTTGATATGAGCTTCATAACAATTCTCAAAAGAAGGCTGCTTTAAAAATAAAGACTTAAATCTGATGTTGTCGAAGGTGTAGAAATGGGATTTCTCATGTATACTCTGTGGGAGTGAAAATTAGAAAACATATATAGGATAACCAGCATCATCTTATCAGAAAGCTTAGAAAGATACAGATCTTCAGACTCAACAAGTCTCGGAAATACCCCTGAGTAAATAATTGGACTCAGTAATGTGTTTAGGAAGGAAAAAATAAGAAAGGATATAAACCCTGGTGTGGCATAACTTATTTGTGCTAGGATTGAAGGCAGAGAAGGGAAGGACCCTCTCTGACCAGTGCTTCTGTTTACCACTGTCTCCTGTTCCTTCCTTCCTTTCAATTTATGTGCTTCTCTAACATCCAGATTAGATATTACAAGGCTTTGAGAGCCATTTTTAATTTTTAAAAAATATATATCAAAACTACAAATGAAATAAAATGCCAAGCTTTTCAGCTGACTTCTGGAAATTCTATCAGTTCCGTGTAAACAGTGCTGGATAGCTCATTTTTAATAATACCATATAATCATATAGAAATCAGTATAATCATAAAGAAATGAGTCTTGGGGCTGGGAATATGGCCTAGTGGCAAGAGTGCTTGCCTCATACATGAAGCCCTGAGTTCGATTCCTCAGCACCACATATATACAAAAAGGCCAGAAGTGGTGTTGTGGCTCAAGTGGCATAGTGCTAGCCGTGAGCAAAAAGAAGCCAGGGACAGTGATCAGGCCCTGAGTCCGAGGCCCAGGATGGCAGAAAAAAGAAAAAAAGAAATGAGTCTTTAGTGCTGCTTGGTAAATGAATTGCTCAAAGCACAGATAAACATAATATGTTACTTATTAATCTTGGATTCTTAATCTTCTTAAGCCCAATAGTATCCGCTTTGATAAGTGAGGCTGATATAATTATTAAAACATTATAGAACTCTATGAAATAGTAACTTGCTCTTACTGCCGGTACTGCTGTAGTTTTGCACATAATAAGCATTTAATCCTTGCTGTGTAACTCTCAGGTGTGTCTTAATGTTAACCCTGTTTGCAATGAGGGAATTGAACCATAGAAAGGTTATATCACTTGCCCAGGTAATATACTGAGTGATAACGGGAGAGAGGTAAATCCAGACTGTGAGATTCTAACACCTAACCTCTTCACCACTTCCCCATACGGCCTCTCCCCAAACCCTGCCTTACTTATCCTTGGTGCTCATCCAGTGGCTCTCAGAATCTTTGAGGCAAAGTAGGAATTTGTGGTGGTAGATTGGAAAGTACTTTCTAATGTTGTATTTGGCAAAATGGCAGATAGAATTTTTATATAAAAGGAAGACAAGCAGGGGGAATAGTATACTGTATTGACTGGAAACTTTCATTTCGCTTATAGCGAACTGTATCTAGCATATAATAGGACATTTCCTCAAGAACAGTTATCTAAAATAGAGACATAATTATATGGGCTGTGGATTGTGTTTAGGTATTAGCAAGTCATCTGTGTACCCTAACAATTTAGAATTTCAAAGGCATTGATCCACTTGTTACAATAATACTTTTCCATTGGTGAAGAAACCTCACTTGTTTTTCCATTAATAATGAAACATTGTCACTTGACCTAACTGAACCAAGAGGACATAAGGATACAAGATTTAAATTCCATTCTTTCTACATAGTAGAAATCCCCAGGCTGAACATTTAGAAATCTTCAGATAATGTGATAGAAATGAGTGTTACGATTTGAGTGCCTTTCCTTTTTTTTTTTTTTTTTTGCCAGTCCTGGGGCTTGAATTCAGGGCCTGAGCACTATCCTTGCTCAAGGCTAGTACTCTACCTCTTGAGCCATACTGCCACTTCTGGCCTTTTCTGTTTATGTGGTACTGAGGAATCGAACTGGGCTTCATGCATGCAAGGCAAGCACTCTACCACTAAGCCACATTCCCAGCCCCTGCCTTTTCTTTTTTAACCTTGTATTGTCATTCTACTAGATCATGAACTCCTTAAAGGACCCCAGCCTTTGTGTGCCCCAAGTGCTTTGCAGAAGTATAACAAATTTTTTGAAGGAGAGAATCAGATAACTTATTAAACTAAACAGTAGTTAATAGGAAAGCTGAAAAACACTTTAACAGTCATTTATAAATAACATTACCCCAGCTAGTATATAAGAGTTGCATAGATAATTTGTGTGTGTGTGTGTTGTGTTGGTGTATAAAAAAAGTGGTAAAGCATTTATTCCTTGATATTTTTACAGAGTAGTCAACAATCAAGTGACTATGAGTCTGTTAAACTGTGAAAACAGCTGTGAGTCCAGCCAGTCTGAAAGTGACTGCTGTGCCGCCATGGCCAGCTCCTGCAGCACCTCAGCGAAAGATGACAGTGTGAGCAGCACTCCCAGCACAGGGAACCTCTCGAGCTCCTTCATGGAAGAGATCCAGGGCTATGATGTAGAGTTCGACCCACCACTGGAAAGCAAATACGAATGCCCCATTTGCTTGATGGCTTTACGGGAAGCCGTGCAGACACCATGTGGCCACAGGTTCTGTAAAGCCTGCATCATCAAATCTATCAGGTATGTGAGCGTAGGAGAATGATGTGCTACAACAGCCACATGCAGAGTGATTACTGTGTCTTACCCCAGTTTGTACAAAAGGTTGACTTAGATAGATAGATAGATAGATAGATAGATAGATAGATAGATAGATAGATAGACTGATTGATAGATAGACAGACATTTTAAAGAAAACATTAAGTGAAAGGCTCTACTTCATTACTTGGATCCATTATCTAGTCCTCCTCATTGCCTCAATTGCTACTGACTGTAGTCACCATCACCTCTAACAAGACTTCCTCCTTTGACCCTTGTCCTCTTCTGTCTCTTTTCAGCTACTAGAGTGAGCCTAGTAAATAAGTGAGATGACATCACCTCTGCTGAGAATTCTGAAGTGGTATCTGGGGGTTAGAGTCAAAGTCCTTAAAGGCTTTATGTGATAGGCCTATGGTTTGTTTGCCGACCTCTTTGTCATTTTCACTCTCTTGCATTCACTTGTTTACTGTTCACTGAACATGTCAAGCAGGTGCCTGCCTTGCTGAGTTGCTTTAGCTGTTTTCTCCATGAACATTCTTATCCTAACTAACCCCTTGAACTCCCTCCAGTGTGGCTGAAATATCCTTCTCCTGTAGGTTCTCTGTACTCTATTTATACCACAGCAAGGTCATATCTACTTTCTCTACAATATTTCTCATTCTTACCAGGGTCTACTTTTTTTTTCCCCTAGTACTTTTGCTTTCTGATACACCTTCATAATTTGTTACCTCCTTGCCCTACTAGAAGATAAGCCCATGAAGAGCAAAACTTTAGATCCGTCTTCTTTTTTTTTTCTAATATAAAGTAACAGTTTAATTTTTAAAACATTTTGGCATTCAAAACATACAAGACAAATAAATAAGCCCAGAACATTGCAAATTGTGTTTAAATACAGGAGGTTCTTGAACCTCTTTTGCCTCCTTTCCTTTGCTAACGGTGAACTTTTTTTATTTCTTGAGTGCTGATAATAGTGACAGGCCCATGGTAGGTGCTCAGTGTATTGTTGTTTTAAAGTGATGACAGTACATGGGTGAGAAAGAGGCAGACACTGAGACTCACTCCCTTCAACTGGGTCCCAACACCTAGGTTTCAGTCACCCCCCCCCCCATAGGCCATTAAATTATGAACCCATCAATGAATTAATTCATCAATTGAAGCCAGTGTCCTCGTGCTCCAATAACTACATTGCTACATTAATGACTAAGCCATAATTACTCCTAAATAGATTTTACTCAACTCCATGTCTCATAGGTTTTTTATCTCTTGAGTTTGGACTTGAAATTAATATCAATACCTCAGACTGGGCATAATTTGTTATAAGGAGCTATGGTCCTTTTCTTAATTTATGGGAGAAATGTGTTGCCAGGTGTTCAGTTAACAAGATCTGTTTAAGGGGATTTTCTCAGTCTTGGCACTGTTAATATTTTGTACCAGATAGTTACTTGGTTAGGATTTGTAGCCATAGGGATGGTGTCTGTCCCCTACATACTAACAGTACCCACCCCTCTTCCAGCTCTGAGATACACAGTGTCTCCTGGAAGCAAGACAGCCACTGATTAAAACCAGAAACTTAGGATACCTAGGAGACCAGGGTAAAGGCTCACCCTTTGTTGCCTCTTTGAAGGGTTTTCTTACTTATATTCTAGTTGGGTAAAAATGATACTATATTCTGAAATATCAAATGTCACCCATGTCCCAGAGGTAACTCACGTTAACAGTTCTTTAATAGCAAAATATTTCATGTTCAAAGCAGTGGGACAGTGATCTGAAAAGAAAACAGAACCCACAAAAGGAAATCTGAGGCTTTTCCCAACCTCTGTTGTTCCTCTACGCTAGAAATAACATCTGGTTTTGGCCTTAATATTCTTAAAGGAACTGCTCTGAAATTCTTCATTGGTTCTAGTCACTCAGAGAATCAAAGTGCATCTCAGTGTAATTCTATTTTCTTTTGGAATGATAGCCAAAAGTATGGGTAATGATTTTCAGTTTGCTTTGGAAGGTTCTTGCTTTCTCTTATGTATGTATTACTTTAGGTTTGAGTTGCATTTTGATAAAGTTGTTCGTGGCTTTCCATATTCCCAGTGTCTTTGTCAATGTAAAAAGGCCATTATACAATCTGAGAGAGGCCCCATGAAGATAAATTGTATTGCTCATTGCTGATTAGCTCTATGCCATTTGATAGCAGATGCCTTTTTTATTTTTTGTCATTTTTTTTTTTTTTTTGCTTACCACAGCAGTGAGCACTGATGAGCACACAGGAGGTACTCAGCACATGTTGATTAGGGTGATTGACACTTTGTCAGTGAAGGAGACATTCCAAAAAAGTTAAAAAGGAATGACACAACTCTATGGTGGTTTTTCCCATCACAAAATGGATAAAGCACTGGGAAGTTTGGTGCTGGTGGCTTATGCCTGTAATCATAGCTATTCAGGAGACTTGAGATCTGAGGATCACGTTCAAAGCCAACCTGAGCAGGAAAGTCTATGAGACTCTTTATCATCCATGAACCACCAAAAAGCCAGCAATGGAGCTTTCACTCAAGTAGCAGCATACCAGCCTTGAGCAAAACAGCTAAGGGAAAGCACCCAGGCCGTGAGTTCAAGCCCAAATAGACCAAAAAAAAAAACAAAAAAAAAAAAACCCAGGATGTAAGTTGTTTTAACTCCTATGCACCCTTGCATAATCAAATAAAAGAAACCTATTGCCCAGGAGTTAGAATCACAATGACTGTTTTCAGAGTAGACCTTAAAATGAAGACTTGTGGGGGTAGCACTGATAGGTTTTTTTCTTATAACTACTGAGCAATGCATGATAGGCATGATACAGTATTATGAACATAGTCCCTCCTACTAGTTGGTTGTATTGAGGTCAGCTAGGTTGCTGGAGTTCGCATTAACTTTCCCTTCATTTTGTGTCAAATTAGGATTCTATTCTACACCTTTTCTCATTTTCTAGGTGGAATCTACCCTACCATCTAAAATCTGGCTTTTGATAGGTCATCAATATGGTGTTTGTTTGTACACATAAAAGAATAGTTGAACTATACATAAAAGGTCAGATGATTTTGATGGTCCTATGCAATCTAGTATGCTAAATTGTTTTATTCAGTAAAGTTGATTTTTCTCAAATGAATGTTTAAATCATCAGATTATTTCTTTTAGGGATGCAGGTCACAAGTGTCCGGTGGACAATGAAATCCTATTGGAAAACCAACTGTTTCCCGACAATTTTGCAAAACGAGAGATTCTTTCTCTGATGGTTAAGTGTCCAAATGAAGGTTGTCTGCACAAAATGGAACTGAGACATCTTGAGGTATTAAAGTCCTTTTCTAGCTTAGCATGGTATACAAAGCAGGTTCTAGAGAGAAGGGTCCTTCTATTTATCTTTACATTCACTATACCTACCATATGATAAATGAATAACTGGCTACTAAATTCTTGAGTTAGTACTAACCCTTTGGTTATTAAATATAATGAATTTAAGAAGAAAACAATTTTGTATGCAGTCTACTCTGGGTTTGCCCTAACAATAAAAGTGTTCTATAAGTTTTTGAGGTTGAGCATATACTACAGTAAAACTGATCATGAATTTCTTAAATACAAGAGTCACATTTTAGTCCCCTAACTTTATTTCTCTCACTTTGAAAAAAGTAGCACATACTATGTACCCTCAAGTACATCTTGATATTCTTTTTTTTTCTCTGTCTCTTTTTCTGAATCATCTATTTTATTATTTGCTAATTGAAATGTTCCTATACATTGAAATGAATTGAAGCAATCATGAAGGAGTTTGCTTTTAGGTTATGATAAATCAGTTTTTTACTTTGGTAGTTTTTACTAGAAACTAATTACAGTTCATGTTCTACGTGAAATTTACTGTTTAAATGTGCTGTGCAGCCTGCCATTTTTTTATTATTATTATTATTGCCTGTACTGAGGCTTGAACCTGATCAGGGTCTGAGCACTGTCCCTGGCTTCTTTTTGCTCAAGGCTAGCACTGTACCACTTGAGCCACAGTGCCACTTCTGGCTTTTTCTATATATGTGGTGCTGAAGAATTGAACCCAGGGCTTCATGTATACGAGGCAAGCACTCTACCACTAGGCCATATTCCCAAACCCAAGTTAGCCCTTTTTTAAAAGGACTGGTTCTTTTAACGAGCACTAAATTGTTAGCCTGAAAATCTGACTTCTTCCCATCTGTTCTAGAATTGAGAATTCACATTCTTTGCATAAACTTCCAAAACTTCCAGTCTACAACTGTGTGAAAAGCCTTCATACTATGAGTTGTTTTTTAGTATATATTAGATAATATAGAATTATGACATTCTATAAAGGAGAACAGTATAATCTTAGGTGAAATTATCATTAGAAAACATTTTTAGTGTTGGCAGGTAATAATTTTTTTTTCTGTATTCTAGGATCATAAAGCTCATTGCGAGTTTGCTCTTATGAATTGTCCCCAATGCCAGCGTCCCTTGCCGAAATTCCAATTTAATATTCACATTCTCGAGGATTGTCCAAGGAGACAAGTTTCTTGTATTAACTGTGCTGTATCCATGGCATTTGAAGAGAAAGAGGCATGTACTAACTTGGATTTATTAATACTTCTTTTAAAAAATTTTAAAGATATATATATTGAAGGGATTTGCAGTACACACTAGTGAATGTACATATCAGTTTTTTAATGTATTTGTAAAAACCAAAGTTTACTGAGTCATTGGAAAAAAAGGTGGAGTTAATATCTGCATGTCTTTGTTAGAAAACATTATACTAGTTCCTGCGGTTGTAAATCTTCAAATGACAAGGAAATAACTAGCAAAGAAATAGGCTGTTTTACTTTCCTGTATATGGTGTTTTTTGTTTTTTTTCTGGTACTGGATCTTGAACTTCCACATTTGCCTAGCTATTTAGCTCAAGGTTAGTGCTCTGCTACTTGAGCCACAGTTCTACTTCCAGCTTTTTGATGGTTAATTGGAGATAAGAGTCTCACGGGCTTTTCTCCCTGGCCTGGCTTTGAACCATGATCCTCAGATCTTAGTCTCCTGAGTAGGATTCCAGGAACGAGCCACTAGCACACAGCAGATATTAAAGGCTGATATGATTGCTAACAAACAAGTAGAATGATTACTGTATAAAAATCACTGTGCAAGAGAGATTGGTTTGTTACAGCTGAAGGCTAAATTATTTCAAGCAAAGTATGTTCTGTTGGTGATAATTTATTATGCTTCATGTTCTTTTCAGTATGTTTGTTACACTTTCATTAAGAAGTATTTTTGTTGTTGTTTTGTCGGTGGTGGTGGTGGTTTGGGGGCTTGAACACTAGGCACTGTCCCTGAGCTCTTCATCTTCAGCTGAAGGCTAGCACTCTACCCCTTGAGCCACAATGCCACTTCTGGTTTTCTGGTGGATACTTGGAAATAAGAATCTCATGGACTTTCCTGCCCTGGCTGGCTTTGAACCTTGATCATCAGATCTCAGCCTCTCCAGTAGCTAGGATACAGGCATGAGCTACCAGCACCTGGCTCATTAAGTTGTTCTTTAAAAAAAAAATTATATAGCATATAACATTGTGATGATGGCTCAGTAGTTTTTCATGCAGAAACAAGGATATTGAGAGTTATAAAGTTTTATATATTGGAAGTGGTGCTATGGCTCAAGTGTAAGAGTGCTAGCCTTGAGCAAAGAGAAGCCAGGGACAGTGCTCAGGCCTTGAGTTCAAGCCCCAGGACGGCAGAAAAACAAAACAAAGTTTTATATTAATGTTGTCAATGTCAAAACTAACCCCAAAGCTTAGCCCTTGGTGCCTATCCTTTGTACTCCACTAAAATAACCAACTGTAATTTATGTTCCTTTATAACTGATGCTTAGATCCTTCTGCAGCCTTTAGTTCTTTTAAATATTTCCCAGTTTTCTGTAGGAAAGGAAACCTACCATATTTAGTATATTGCTATTCAAAAAAATTCTGCTAAATGAAGTTCTTCCCCTCATATAACATATAAGCCAATTAAAAAGCAAATGATTTGCTTATTATGTAGAGAAGTTTCAGTCATCATTGGAGCAAATTGACATCGAGATAAACTTGAGTAAATTAGATGGAATGGCATGTGACTTCCACATGTCAGCTACAGTCACTGTATTATAGAAAAACAAGATGTACCTTTCTGAGCATATGAGAACATGAGCACCAAAGCCTTGTGCCTTAATAATGCATTTGTTCTGTAACTGTACTTACAAGGATTGTCATTAGATTGTCATGCTAATGCTGAAAATTTTAGGAAAAGATTGCCTTTGGAAAAATGGCCCAACTAGTCACAAATAATGTGCCTCCAGTTAAAAGGGACTTTAAAAACTGGTTACCTGTTAGCTTTACACAAACCAATGTCCTTAGTATGTACATAGTGAAAAAAGTACTTGTTTTAAAAAATTACTTTCTTTGTGTGTGTGTGTTTTTTTAATTTTCTTATACTTTTCTTCCATTATTTTCTCATGAAATTTAGATCCATGACCAGAACTGCCCTTTGGCAAATGTCATCTGTGAATACTGCAATACCATGCTCATCAGAGAACAGGTATAACAATTTCCTTTTAAAAAATAAGTATTCTCAAATAGTTTAAGGAAGTGTTCGGGTTTTTTAATGTAAAACAATTAGGCAGAATTAATATAATTTGAAAAACTTAGAACTGCGGAAAGTTCTCACATACATTAATGTAGTTAGTAACATCAAAACAACAACATGAAGAACTTTTATAATTCCTAAGTCATTACCATAATGCCTACATTTATGTATATTTATAAAAATTGCAGGGCTAGGGATACAGTCAGGGTAAAACACTTGCCTAGGATGCATAAGGTGTGCTAGGCTTGATCCCCAGCACCACCCACAACAGAAAGAATTCTGGTGAAAACTAGATAATTATAAGATAGAAACAATGGAAACTAAAAGCCCTGTTTAAGAAATGAAAAAAAAGATACTTATTGTTACACCCTGTGAAATGAGGATCTTGGGTATCCAGAGACAGGCTGACAGAATAACAGAACCATGAAATAGAAGAAAACTAATTAACCCAGTAGTAGAACATTATTTGCAGTGGTACCTCCTGAGACAATAGGAAAGTTTTGAGATTTCTCTTCCTTTGTCTGTTAGGCTACTGATGGGGCATCCTCAGAGATAGTAGTTATAGTAGAAAACTATGTTTTAATTATTAGAAAAAGGAAAATTCCATCTTGTTGCTATCTTTTTGACATTTGGGGAGTTTAGCCACAAAATACAAATATTAGTCACTAGATCTGTAAATACCCTATAAACTCGCAGATCATTATTGATACTTTATGAAGTAGAAGCAGCAAAACCTGTCATTTTTACTGCATTTCTCCATTTATTTCTTTTATTGGGGGAAGGGGAAAATTGTCCGGGGGCTTGACCTCAGGGTCTAGGCACTGCTCCTGAGTCACTTTCTGTGTGTGTGTGTATGTGTGTGTGTGTGTGTGTGTGTGTGTGTGTGTGTTCAAGGCTAGTACTTTACCACTTAAGCTACAACTGTACTTCTAGCTTTTTTGGTGGTTAATTGGAGATAAAAGTCTTACAAACTCAAACTTAACTGCCTGGGCTGGCCTCAAACCAAGATCTCAGCCTCCTGAGTAGCTAAGATTACAAATGTGACCCACCCAGTACATATATTCCTTTTATTTTATTTGTGGGGCTTGAACTCTGGGCCTGGGGTGCTATCCTTGAGCTTTAGAGCTCTCTACCACTTGAGCCATGGCACCACTTCCAGTTTTCTGGTGGTTAATTGGAGATAAGAGCCTCACAGACTTTACTGCCTGGTCTGGCTTTGAAGCATGATCCTCAGATCTCAGCTTTCTGAGTAGCTAGGATTACAGGCGTGAGCCCCTGGCACCCAGCTCTTTTGTTCTCTTTTAATACTTGAAGCCATGCAGTATATTTTAAAACAAGTTAAGATGAAATTTAATATAGGATAAAAACCTAGACAAAGCATTATAAAAGCTACAGTTTTGAGGGACAAGGTAACAAACAGTACAAGAAATGTATCCAATGCCTAACGTATGAAACTGTAACCACTCTGTACATCAGTTTTATAATAAAAACTTTTTTAAAAAGCTACAGTTTGAGCCTAGCTGTGCTCTCTGGTCCATAACTATAGCCAAGTTAAATTTCTTTTTTTTTTCCGTATTTATTTATTTTTTTTTTTTATTTTTTTTTTTTTTTGGCCAGTCCTGGGCCTTGGACTCAGGGCCTGAGCACTGTCCCTGGCTTCTTCCCGCTCAAGGCTAGCACTCTGCCTCTTGAGCCACAGCGCCGCTTCTGGCCGTTTTCTGTATATGTGGTGCTGGGGAATCGAACCTAGGGCCTTGTGTATTCGAGGCAGGCACTCTTGCCACTAGGCTATATCCCCAGCCCTTTTTCCGTATTTATTGTCAAAGTGATGTACAGAGAGGTTACAGTTTCATATGTTAGGCATTGGATACATTTCTTGTACTGTTTGTTACCTCCTCCCTCATTCCCCCCTCCACCCTCTCCCTTTCCCCCTCCCCCCATGAGTTGTTCATTTGGTTTACACCAAACAGTTTTGCAAGTATTGCTTTTGGAGTCGTTTGTCTTTTTATCCTGTGTCTCTTAATTTTGGTATTCCCTTTCACTTTCCTAGTTCTCATACCAATATATACGGTTTCCAATATACTCAGATAAAATACAGTGATAATGCAGGTACAACTATAGCCAAGTTAAATTTCTTTTAAAAAAAAAAGCTTGGCACTACATTTGTCAGGCTTTTTTCCCCTTGTAGTTCTGAGGATTGAATCCAGGATTTTGTACATATTAGGCAAGTGTTTTACCACTGAACTACCTTCCAACTCTTGACACCAATATATTTTTAATGTGATTCTGTATAATAGATTTAACCATAAAGAATGTGTCATTGAGGACGTGAGGGCACCTGGCTATAACATCTGTCACCTCACTGATCACTGGAGTTGGTTTGGCTGCTTTGACCAGCTAGTCTAGTGTCTTCTTTCTCACCATTCCATGTGCATCCCCATCCCAGCCAGAAGCTGGGATGAGAAGAACTGTTCTTTGATCAAGGGTATAGAAGTAGCTGTACTTTCCTGCCAGACCCTCCAAACAAGCTCTCATGAATGTAACTTGGAGTCCACAGATTAAAGGCTGAGACTTCTTTAGAGCTTTTATTAATAACAAAGTCTTCCAGAATAGCTAAAATGTGTCCAGCTTAGCAAAAAATCGGATAATTTATAAAAAGCTATCATGAGTGAAGTAATGCATGACTTTAATGCATGCAGGTCCCTATCACATGGCCTAGACAACAGAGAGGGCCTGGTTGAGTTTGCAGTTGTAGTTGTTATAAAAGTTGTGTGTGTATGTTTTGTTTTGTTTTTTTTTAATTGCCAGGGAAGGGGGACTTTTTAAAAATCAGGGAAGTGAGATTTCATAAATGGAGAGAAGCTTCACATCTTCATATAAGACTCTGTTGGAAAGTAACTAAAGGACATTGTTAAGAGATACCACCTCCCAGCAATAGGAAAATTTCACTTTATGAAATAAATTTTAGTGGATTTTGGAGAGCATATCATGATAGAATATTATGTATAATTTTGTCAAAGTAGTACAGAACATTCAGGCTAAAACTTTTTTACCCTCTGTTTTGACTTTAAGATGCCTAATCATTATGATCTAGACTGTCCTACAGCCCCAATCCCATGCACATTCAGTACCTTTGGTTGCCATGAAAAGGTAAGTTTTCTTTTTTCTTTGACTTCTTAAGTATAAGAAAAGATGATAACTTTATATATATACATATATATGCTTATATATAAAATACAAAAATTAGACATAGATGTTATAAGCACATATATGCTTAGCCTAAATGTTTTAGTCATGCTTAACTGCAGCTAATGCATTTAGAAAGATATGACGAAACATGATGTATAGGCCAAAATCTTCACAGATGGACAAACTTGTCTACAAGAGGACAAGAGAGAGCTGACTAGTGAGTGGGTGAACGTAGTGATTGTGAAAACACAGGTAGTTTGTTTCATGTTATTCGATGGCAGTGTCAGAGACTTGAAGTGGAGGTAGGTATTCCAATGGAGTTGGATCTAGGAGCCCAAGGTATTTCTAGGAGGGAAAAATGTATTGACTGTATAATTAATTAGATATGGTGGGCAAAGGAGAGGGAACATCTAGAGAAAGTCTTGGTTTCCTGCCAATGTTAGGACTGACCTGAAAACTGGAGTAACTAAATATAAGTTTTAGTGTTAAAATTATAACAGCTTCTAAACTCTAGTGATGACTCCATGATAGAAGGCTGCACCCCAACCCGTGAGACTAGTTTCTTGTAATTTGACATTTAAAAATGTAGGGAGCACTTGTTCACCTCTATACCTGGGTAGCCACCATGATAACAGACAGTAAAAAAATGATCATAGTCACAGACTATAGAAATAACCATAATAGTAGTAGAAATGCCATGGTAACTGTTGGGTTGGTTTACTTATGATTGAGTACTAGATTGTTTTAGCCCACTCAAGCTTGCTTAGTGGTAATGGGGAAACATGGTCGCAATTGTTAAAATAAAGTTGGTACTAGGTCAGCCTGACCTCAATATTCTGCTTCTGTAAACGGCTTGCTTAACCCATTTGTGACTTGCTCTACCCCCTGTACTAACCCCCTGCATCAGTGCTATGTGACCACCTGTTGTCAATTCCTGATATCGAGGCTAGTTCCCGATATCAAAGCCAAAATAGATAACTGAAAGGGTAGATAGCCAATAGAAATAGGACAAGACTTGCTTGCTAAATGCCATCCAATCAGGTATCTGCCAAGTTGGAAATAACCTGCCCCTGTTGTAATCACAATAAAAACCCTGCCTATCTGAGGGTTGGGGCTCTCAATCCAGATCCGCTGTGTTGGTGATGATTGGGAGTCCAGGCTCGAGCTTGCAATAAAGACTCTCATGAGTTTGCATTGGTATCGGCGCCTTGGTGGTCTTTGGGGACCAGAAATCTGGCATAATACCTTCATCCCCAGATAGTAGAAGAACCATTTAACAAAACAAGAAGAAGCTGGGCTTATACCTGTAATCCTAGCTACTTAGGAGACTGAGATCTGAGGATTGAAGTTCAAAGCCAGCCCAAGCAGAAACGTTCATGAGACTCTTATCTCCAATTAACCACCAGAAAGCCAGAAGTGGCTCTCTGACTCAAGTGGTATAGCACTAGCCGTGAGCCAAAGAGCTCAGGGACAGTGCCCAGGCCCAGAGTTCAAGCACAACAACCAACAAGAAAGAAAAAGAGTAAACACAGAACTGTGGGAAAAATAATCGTTGGGAGCCAAGGAAAAATAATTGTTGGGAGCCAAGCGGCAGTTTAATTCTTCCTCTGGCTGTGTTTTCAAGAACATGCAAGGACATGGCTTAATGGAAAATCGGAAATGCTTTACTATGTCTGCCAGAGTCCATTTTTATGTTAACCAACCTCATCCTGTCTTAGCTACCGGATATTGCTAACTCCAAGCCTTTTTGTGTTCTGGAATTTTTTTTTTTTTTTTTTTTTTTTGGCCAGTCCTGGGCCTTGGACTCAGGGCCTGAGCACTGTCCCTGGCTTCTTCCCGCTCAAGGCTAGCACTCTGCCACTTGAGCCACAGCGCCGCTTCTGGCCGTTTTCTGTATATGTGGTGCTGGGGAATCAAACCTAGGGCCTCATGTATACGAGGCAGGCACTCTTGCCACTAGGCTATATCCCCAGCCCCTGTGTTCTGGAATTTTAACCCTATGCTATTTCCTGGTTTTCAAACTGCATATAAACTGGAAGTTAAGAATAAACATGGCTGCAGTCTTGAGCTACAATCCTGAGCTGCAGACCTCCCGAACCCCATCTTTTGTCTCTTGTCTTTTTTCTCTTGTCTTGTATTTTTCTTTTTCTTTAATCCTCGCCCCCTCAATCAGGATTCCCTTTCGCTGCTGGCTGGCTCCGGCAAATAATAATGATGCTGTTTCAATATTGTGGAATTGGAGATAGGAGTTTCCTTAGCTACAGGACATCTGGGTAAAGACAACTGCCAAGCAGTACAAATGTGGTCTTAAGCTCCAAAAAGAAACTGGGACTTAGAATATTGATTCAGAAAGCAAGTTTTGGTAGTGATGAAAGGTGTGATTGTGCTCAGATGGAATAAGACTTACAGGGAAGAGAAATAGACCTAGGAAAAGAATCATGAATAAACAATATTAGGAATAGGTAAGCAAGGCAAAGACAAGGAAGGTATTGTTACAGTCTCCCAGATCATCTTTAAGATTAGTGACCAGCAGTTTCCAGTATCTAACTGAGCATTATTTGTGATAAATTGTTGTTTCTGGAGAATGCAATCACACTTTTTTTTCTGTCATGCTTTTTAAACCTTATTTATAATAAACATATTTAATAATTTAAAAGATTTCTGGGTGCCAGTGGCTCAAACCTGTAATCCTAGCTACTTAGGAGGCTGAGATCTGAGGATCATGGTTCAAAGTCAGTCCAGGCAGGAAAGTCCTTGAGACTTCCCAGTTAACCACCAGAAAACTGGAAGTGGCACTGTGGCTCAAGTGGTAGAGCACTAGCCATGAGCTGAAGAGCTCAGGGACAGCACCCAAGCCCCACAACTGGAAAAATAATGATAATAATTTAAAAGATTAAAATGGTATGTAGTATGATTGCATTTTGTGGAAAAACCTTGTATTGTTTATACGCATAGAGAAAAAGCCTTGAAGGTAATACATCATGTATTAATGAAGCTAGTTGAGATAATAGGTGACCTGTTTTTAATCTGTATTTTCTGTTTCTCTATAATATACTTGAATTTCTTTTATAGTAAAATTTGTTAGGATTATTTTATATATAACATTTAGGATGTTATTGGTGGCCTTGGAATACTATGGAGACAGACAATTTGAAATTGATTTGCATTGTAAATTAGGAGTTGGGGAAGACCCCATAGTTTTAAAGGAAAGGGGGAGAAAAGTTAGTAACTAGTGGCATCAAGGCAGTAGAAATATTTACCTTTTTTATAGTGGAAAAGATTTTAATAATTGTATTCTGAAGGAAGAAAGAGTGTCAGGCTTGGGAAACATCTTGTTTGCAGGCCCTGTGAAACTGGAGCAATTGTTGGGCACATGATGGGACAGACAGGTAGTTCTTTTTTTTGTCCATTGTCATCAGCTCCCCTAGGCCAGTGTGCCTGTACTGACCATTTATATGGCCCATAATGATGTTTTTTAATATCCAGAGGACCCTTAGAAGGTCCCCCCCACTCCTCTAACGTAGGGGGAAAAAAGTTTGAAGATAAAAGAGAAAGAATATCTGAGTGAACTGTCTGGGGGGTTAGAACATGAACAAAGTCATCTGTGAGTCAGTCAGCAGAGAAAGGTATTTATGGGGATGGAAGGGAGCCTCAGTTGTTTTGTTTACTAAGAGGCAGGATCATTTCACTTGGTTCAGGAATCTAATGAATGTGCTGTGCTGGTGGCTCAGGCTGTTAGTCCTAGCTACTCAAGAGGCTGAGAACTAGAGGATTGTGATTCAAAGCCAGCCCAGGCATAAAAGTATGTGAGGCTCCTTCTCTATATAATCAGTAAAAAGCTGAAGCATGCCTTAAAGTGGTAAGCATCACCTCACCCATGAGCAAAACGAACTGACCCATTGTACCCACCAAAACATTAAAAACCATCCAATGATGACAAAGAGAGGATTGTAGGAAGTGATGGTGCTACTTAAAAACTTTGATTTGCTCTGTCCTAGATCCTTTTCCTGGTTCTCTCAAATGTCTTTGCCCAATCTAAGGCTTGTGCTTGGATTTTAGATGCAGAGAAATCACTTGGCACGCCATCTGCAAGAGAATACACAGTCACACATGAGAATGCTGGCCCAGGCTGTTCACAGTATAAACCTCGCTTTACCCACCTATGATAACTCTCTGCCACGGGCTTATGACCCAGATGTCCAGAACTTCATGGAAACCATTCAGCATTTAGAAGGTCGCCTTGTAAGACAGGACCATCAAATCCGAGAGCTGACTGCTAAAATGGAAACTCAAAGTATGTACGTGAGTGAGCTCAAACGAACCATACGTAGCCTTGAGGACAAAGTTGCTGAAATTGAAGCACAGCAGTGCAATGGGATTTACATTTGGAAGATCGGCAACTTTGGGATGCACTTGAAATCTCAAGAAGAAGAGAAACCTGTTGTCATTCATAGCCCTGGATTCTACACAGGCAAACCTGGGTACAAACTCTGCATGCGCCTGCACCTGCAGTTACCAACTGCTCAGCGCTGCGCTAACTACATATCCCTCTTTGTCCACACCATGCAAGGTGAGTATGACAGCCACCTCCCCTGGCCCTTCCAAGGTACAATACGCCTCACAATTCTTGATCAGTCTGAAGCACCAATCAGGCAAAACCATGAAGAAGTTATGGATGCCAAACCAGAACTTCTTGCTTTCCAGCGGCCTACCATCCCACGGAACCCCAAGGGTTTTGGCTATGTAACATTTATGCATCTTGAAGCCTTAAGACAGAGAACCTTCATTAAGGATGACACATTATTAGTACGCTGTGAAGTCTCCACCCGCTTTGACATGGGAAGCCTTCGAAAGGAGGGCTTCCAGCCACGAAGTACTGACACAGGGGTATAGTATCACCTTGTTTATTTTAAAACAACTATCTGGGAAAACAGTGCCTTTTCTATTCTATTCTCAATACTGATCAATTTACTTCCCGCCAATGAATGTTCTACAAGAGGACAGTTACCCGTCCTGTTACATATGTGTAAGGAAGGGTTTTTTTTCCCCTTGGAGATCTACACATTCCATGCTTTTTTCTACCATGTTACACCTGAAGGGCCTGAGGATATCAGTAGCTGTTGTGTCAGATTACCTCTTTTGTTGTACTTTCATGGGCTGCTGCTCCAATGTGTTTGATTGTCAAAAAGCCCAGAGTTGGAGCTGTACAACTCAAACTTTTCATAACAATGGACTTTGCTTTAAAATGTCAGTTTATTTTTGTAGTATTGTATGTAATATACTAAATGCAAGAATCACTACTACCTGTGCTAGTGCCAACAGGGAGAGTTGTTGCTCTACATACTAAGTTCTCAAATGTGGCCTACTGATTGCCAAGGATTTGAACCAAGATCCTTAAAAGCTTAAGTTCTCATTCATCCTAAGTCTCCCTCAGGATGTTAACTAAGGATATTCAGGGACTGGTTTAAACATAAGAATAGCCTTACTTGTTTAGTGTAAATATGGATAGGAGCTGGTGTTTCATTCTTCCTTGCTTACATGTCCTTGAGCCCACAGTGGCAGTACCCTCAGTGGCAGCTTCTCCAGAGTTTATAATGCTAAATGCCTTGTGGGTACCACCTGTGAGTGCTAAACTATGTGAACTCAATAGCCCTGGGAATGTCTTCGTTTATGGCCACAAAATCACTAACATAAAAATTACAAGCTATCACCAACTATATGGCATCTCAGTGATGTGAATCTTCCAAACACCCTCTAATTTAGGTAAATTAAATGAAACAAAACTGATTTTCTAAAATCACTGGTTCACACCTCTACTCCTACCTGGGAGGCTGAGATTAGGAGGATCATATTTGTAGGCCAGCTAGGCAGAAAAGTTTGTGTGAGACCCCCTTCTTGACTGAGAGCTGAATGTGGTGACAAGTGCCTGTTGTTCTGCTGCAATGGGAAACCTAAAATAAGTGGATAATGGCTCAGGCATGTGCATGGGCAGGAAACAATCACTGAAAATGAAGTCTTGAAGCACATATCAGAGGATGAGCATCTGCCTAGCAAGCACAAGACTCTTGTACTGCCAAAAAAAAAGAAACTTTTTTAAAACTTGGGACATAGGTCAGAGGTCCCTGACTTCACTCACTGACCCAGATTAGATACCATAGTGGTTGTATCGTGACAGTTTAAATGAATTGCCTTAGTCAGTTATGCTATGTTCTGAGGCCCATCCTCTGGAATGTATTGAAGTACCCAGGTGTTCCTAATAGAGATGAATTTTGTGCCATTCTGTATTAAGGCCTGTATATGTAAAATGCTATGGAATCTAGTTCTCAAAGAGTACCACACCTAGGGTGAACTCTTAAGAAGAATCTAAGTGGATCCATCCACTGCTGTTTATACAAGTTTATTTAACAAGAGATGGCATTGTACCTTTCAAGAAGCCAACTCAGAGCCCCTGACCACTGTTCAAGATCTGCCTCAATTTCAAGGGGATACCATGGACCTTCTCCACGAAAAGGACTCTAGTTTTCAACTGCAAGCAAATACCACATTGATCTTTCCCTTTATCCCCGCTCCTGTTCTTGTTTTTAATCTCTTCTTCTGGTGATTTTTGTTCAAGTGGAAATAAAGGTCAAGGAGAGATCCTTGTTTCCTTACACTGTGCCAATACCACAAGCTCATCACTAGCTACCTGGTTATTCCAGAACATTTGTGCCTCTTAACCATGCTTGCACACATCATCGCAACACCATCCTCTAGGTAGGGGAACCTGCACTGCTGCTATTCCTCTGATCATTTTCCATTGAATAAATCATTATCAAATCCCATTTAAAAAGCAGTAGTTATTTTTTGTATTTGCATAAAAAAAGCTTGAAGGAAATAAAACTGAACTGTTTTTAATGGCTCTGTTTTCTTTATGTGCTCTTGCATAATTAACATTTTCTACTACAAACATGTATTTTTTTATTTTTTATTTTTTATTTTTTGGCCAGTCCTGGGCCTTGGACTCAGGGCCTGAGCACCATCCCTGGCTTCTTCCCCCTCAAGGCTAGCACTCTGCCACCTGAGCCACAGCGCCCCTTCTGGCCGTTTTCCATATATGTGGTGCTGGGGAATCGAACCGAGAGCTTCATGTGTAGGAGGCAAGCACTCTTGCCACTAGGCCATATTCCCAGCCCCAAACATGTATTTTTTAATCCCAAAAGAAAATTAACTTGCTACAAGACATTAAACTCCTCCTCCTCATTCCCCCCACCTCTTAAAAGAAGGAAATGATATTTAAAAGCTTCCTGGTCAAATTTCTATTAAAAGCATGTCTGTATTAGGTACCAAGAAGAGTCATTTCCTGCTTTGGTTATGTTGCTTCATTTAAAAAAAAAATAAGCCTCAGGAATCTTAACTGTTTTTTGCCTACAGTCAGCTTCTTTGTAGCTTCACATTTCCCATCTATAAAGTGAGTAAAACTAGATGTTTCCCAGGACCCCTCCAACCATAAAATCTTGAGAAATTTTAAGTTCTAGCCAGCAGAACATTGGCAAACCACTTACCAAGAGATTTTACTCATAGAAAATTAACTTCCTCTTTGCTGACATTAGTGCTTCATTTCAATTTAGTATACATCATCTGGGTCATCTTAAGTAAGCAGTTTTGTAACTCCCAATATGTGGCATTTCATTATAAACTGCTTATTTTCTGCCAGTCATTTGTTGTGAATGCAGAGTAGAAATAATCATCAAGCTGTCATTCAGATCGAATTGGTTAAGATTCAGTTGGTCAAGTCTTAACCTAAAAGCTTGGTCCTTCATATTTTTAGTGTACCTCATTTTTTTTTTCTTTTTGGTTCTTACATTTGAACATGGAGCCACAAACTGTCTCAGCTGTCTTGATGCTTTACCACTAGAACCACACTTCTACAGTACTGCTTTTTGCTGGTTGTTTTGGGAATGGAATTTCACAGACTTTCCTACCATGGCTGGCTCTAAAATTCCCAGACCTGAACCATTATCAGTTATTTGGGGATTTGTTTTTTGAGATTGTTTTGGTCTAGATTTCAAATACAAAAGAAAACATGAGATGTAGTCTCTTTTGACAGTAGTATAGAACATTGTGATTCCCCTCTTTCCAGAAATAACCAGCAGTGTGAAATGTGTAACACTTCAGACATTTTGCTATTAGAATGAGTCTGGATGGTATTTTGTAGGTCAGTAGTTTAATGCTGTTCCTTGCTCTCAGTACAGCTATGACCGTTTCTGGCTATTCTACGAAATGATTCAACTTTTTTTTTTTTTTTGGCCAGTCCTGGGCCTTGGACTCAGGGCCTGAGCACTGTCCCTGGCTTCTTCCCGCTCAAGGCTAGCACTCTGCCACTTGAGCCACAGCGCCGCTTCTGGCCGTTTTCTGTATATGTGGTGCTGGGGAATCGAACCTAGGGCCTCGTGTATCCGAGGCAGGCACTCTTGCCACGAGGCTATATCCCCAGCCCCATGATTCAACTTTTTTTTTGGCCAATCCTGGGGTTTGGACTCAGGGCCTGAGCACTGTCCCTGGCTTCTTTTTGCTCAAGACTAGCACTCTACCACTTGAGCCACAGAGCCACTTCTGGCTTTTTCTGTATATGTGGTGCTGAGGAATCAACCCAGCGCTTCCTGCATGCTAGGCAAGCACTCTACCGCTAAGCCACAATCCCTGCCCATAGTTCAACTTTTATTTTGAGGATGAATAATAGGAAAAATGATCAAGAATGAAAGGTGGATTCTTTTTTTTTATCCTTAGTGATCGACTAAGTGAGATGCTGAGTGAGGTCTAGCAATTAGCTTTTGAGATTCATATGAAATTATGTTCCATTATTGGTTTTATACCAGTAAGCCCCAGACAGTCTTAAGAATATGCTTGTGAATTATGTATGTAATTAGAAGACATTCTCTTTACAGAGGAGCAACTTCTTTATCCAGCGATTCTGCAAATCCCTAGTGACCACAGAGCATTTTTAAGTATTAGAGCAACTCTACAAGTTAAGACTTAGAAGGTGCTCATGTCAGCAGAAGATAGACTAATGTGAGAGCAATACAGAGATTAACACATCCAGTGCCCAAGGAGGACACATTGGTGAAGCTTTCCATATTTTTTTAAAGACTGAAGTACTTTTATTTAGTTAATAGCACAGCTCTTGTCTTGCCTCATTTAAATTCTAATCATTATCTTATATAAAATTTTCCCCTTAGGTAATTTTTCCTATTTTATTTTTTTGTTGATACCTAGTTCCTTAGTTGCCTTGAGAAAAGGTAAAAGGAATAAGTAGTTGATATTTTTTTTGTGAAATAGTCTTAAGTTCTCATTCAGATGATAGGCTGTAGATCGTTTCACAGGTGATGTCATGGTCAGAGGATGGATCGACATTTCCACATTCCCAGGATCCAGAAAGATGATTGAATACATCTCAGAAGCTTCTGTGTCACAATTATAGCCCTCATTCTGAGTCAAAGACACTGGCAGGAAGTGAAACTGTCACTATGTCTTTAATGTCTGAAAGCTTCCCCTACCCTCCTACCTACCACCAAGATTCAGGTCATTATAATGTAAAGCAGAAAGATCATTCTAGATGGAAAAGACATTTTGCTTCTTTTTTTTGTTTTGTTTTGTTTATTAATTGAACACAATTTTTTTTACAAGGTGTTGTGCAAAAAAGGTACAGTTACATATTAGGGCAGTGTGTACATTTCTTGTGATGTCTTACGTCCTGTTTTTCTATCCCTTCTCTAGGTCAGGTAGACATATATACAATATACAATGTATCAAGAACATATACAGTATTCACAGACTTGGTCTCTACTGTGGAAAAGACATTTTGTGCAGCAAGGAAATGATGCACTCCTTTTTCTGCCCAAGTGCTTTCTCAGCAGGACATGAGCCCTGCTGTCCAGGCAGCGGGGGAAGGAAAAGTACTTTTTTGTTCTGTTGCAGCTCTGGCAAAGCAATAGTGACCACAGTTTTAATCTGTGCTGGCTCAGGTGGGAGCTCTACCACCTCAAGGTTCCACTCTTTCCCAGTAGCACCATGGGTTAAGGACTGATAACATCATCTTGCTCAAATACTAGCAATATTCCAGGGGAAGGTCAAGTGTGTTTTCAGCTCACTGCTGAATCCCCTACCTAACAGCTCCTGGAACATAGAACACACTCAACTATGTAGAAATATTTAATGAGAGCAAGGATTGAGCATATTTGCTATGTAAGATTTAGTTGGTAAATTTTGCCAACATGGAAGTGTTGAAACCCATTGAATAGCCACCACATAATATGTACAATAGCAATTGGTTACATTTGCTTTATCACTTTGAAATTCTGTTCTAATATTGGGGGAGGGAGGTAAAGTTGTAATGTTTGTGCTGAAACTGGCATTGTATCCTGTAAACTAGTTTTAAGTAATCGTATGAGTTTTATGCTCAATTTTATTTTTATTTATTTATTTTTATTTATTTATTTTGCCAGTCCTGGGCTTGAACTCAGGGCCTTAGCATTGTCCCTGGCTTCTTTTTGCTTAAGGCTAGCACTCTGCCACTTGAGCAATAGCGCCACTTTTGGCTATTTGCTATATATGTGGTGCTGGGGAATTGAACCCAAGGCTTCATATATACAAGGCAAGCACTCTTGACACTAGGCCATATTCCCAGCCCTATGCTCAATTTTAATCCTATTTATTTCATCTGAAGGGGTATTTCCTTAGTCATGGATTTATTTGAAATTCCTTGGTCAATTGTGCAGAATATTCTAATGTTATTTTCACACTTGATAAATTATCCAATTAATTTCCTGAGTTAGAATGTAATTTTGAGTCTCCTATTTTGCTTATGCAGAGTTCCAGGATTATATTCCCCAGGGGATGAAGTCGCTGTGTAATTTAACATAGAAACTACTAAATTAGAAGCTAGGATATTTACTTCAAACTAGCCATAAGCCAATCAGGGTTGTTTTTGGTGTGTGATGATTTATCTCGCTGTGATGTGAGAAATAGAACTTGAAATCGAGGCATTATGTAGTGGGTAACATTTATTAATGCCCAGATCTATTTTTAAAGACATCTAAAGAATCTAGAGAGGCTACTTAGAATTCTCTTAACTATTTGACAAATTATATCCACTGGTCAAAGTGCCAGAACACCTACTGTTGACTAGGAACTATATTACCATGGAATATGTGGAATATGGTCTTTCTAGTCTTTTCAGACTTTGTAAATATGTGCTTCTGAGAGGGAGAGGATGTAGAGATAGAGTGTTGGTGATAATAATAGTAGAAAGACTGATCAATATTCAGTTTAAGAGCAGGTCATATTGAAGAGGAAGATGAATTATCCAGATGAATTATCCACTCTCCATTACTGTCCCCACATGAAACAAGCTGCACTCCTGATGTCAGCTTTGTCTCAGATGGTCTCCATCAGGTCAATACAATTGAATTTTGAGGCTGACAGCGAGGAAGGATGGAGGGATAAGCAGCCTCCCCGAACTCCACTTAATAGATAAGTATGACCTATTCCCTCTCACCCCACCTTATGAATGGATTCACATTTAGCTCACAAAGGCACCTGGAGTTTTATATGCAGTTCTAGTAGTTGGGAGGATATGACCAAAATAATGCTTTGAGTGGGCACTTTAATTAAGCGTAAATTCAGGAGAAAACAAATGCTGGACTGATATGCCTACTCCCTCACCTCTGTTCTTGCTCCCTTACCAGTCTGTATATTGCCTGATATTGACATAAAAGTGCTCTTAATTAAGATGAATTATATATTAAAATATTAGCAATATTACAAGTGGTTTTTTGTATTTACTAAATTTTTTATTGCATAGATTTGGAAACTAGAATTAATAACATTACCTAAGTGTAAAATATTGGTAATGATGGTTGATATGTACAGATATCTTTGTAAAATGTAGACAGATGTTGTGTGTGTGTGTGTGTGTGTGTGTGTGTGTGTGTGTGTATGTGTGTTTCTCTTACCAAGTGCTGTATTTTTAAATAAAATAGACTATTTTGTTTTGGGTGGCGTTTTTTGTTTTGTTTTGTTTTGTTTTTTGCTTTAGCATTATTCTATTTTGGAGACTAACTCATTATATTGGAAAAGAAGAAGAATACCAAATACTGGGTTTCACTTGAAATACAAAGAAGTAACACCTTGCTCTTTCTAGAAACAGTAAATGAGGAATCATTATAGTTCTTGGTTTAGGTTATTGTATCTGTCCCCAAGCTTTAAGATTACATTCTATGAAACAGAGAAACTTCTACAACCACTTTAGACCCAATGAGAAAGACAAGTGGAGATATAAAGTGAATCCAGATGCCAGCATCACTTACTTCCCTGGGACTGTGGCTGTGTCCCTATCCTCTCCTTAATAAACTCCTCAAATGGGTTTTTAATAAAGCATTCTCCATTTAGGGACTATTACAAACATTTAAGGAAACTTTCTGAGGTTTAACCCAGGTCTTTTCTAAAACAGACTGCACTTCCCTGAGTGGAGTGTGAAAGTTGGCAAAATGTTGGTGCTTTCTTTACAAATTGCCACTTTAATTTTAAAGGTCCAAAAGTGAAATACTGTTAATAATCCCAGTGTTATCATTGCACTTCTATCTTGAATAAGCTGAACACTTAATATCTTCTCATCCTTTTTGTGAGAGGCTTGCGACATCTTAAAGGTTAAGTTTTGTACCACAGCCAGCAGGAACAAGATTACTTCATAATACATAATAATGATGCATAATAAGGGAATTTTGTTGCATTGCAAATGTCATTGGCGCTCCACTGCTGTGACAAAATAACTAGAATGATCTAAAGGAGGTTCTTGTGGTTTGTGGCTTACGTAGTTTGAGTCCATCTATGATTGGCCTGGTTGCTTTGTGCTTGTGGCATCACAGTGCATCATGGGAGAAACATAGCACAGGGGAACTCCACACCTAATGGAAGCAAAGAAAAACAAGAAAGGACAGAGGGCTCACAGGCACACCAGCAGTGATTTAACAGCCTTCCACTAGATCATTAAAAGCGCTACTTCCCATGGGTTAAGGGCCACCATTTAATACTTGGCTTTGGGGAGATTTCATATCCTAACTACAGCATTCGTGATAGAAATTGATACATTTGAATATAAAAGTGAGTGTTCTCTTCACACACTTTATATTCCTGAAATTTGAATAATGAGCCATATTGAATAATAAACCAAAGAGATTTTAAAATTCTGACCAATAAATTCTGACCCCTCCTATATTCCCACTTACCATTCTAACCTCGTTGGCAAAGATTAGTTTAAAAAGAAAAAAAAATCATGACCAACAGTGACTGTCGCTTTGCCTTTATTCCAGCTGCCTTTTCTCCCCCAGGTTATTGAACCTGGAGTTGTATAGATAAAATGGACAGAGTCCTGCCAAATGTTGTTAACATAGCTAGTCATTTCTTTAGAATAGTTAGGAACATAAAAATAAAATTTATTCCCAAACCAAACTGAATACTACCTTAGAGCAATTATTATTTTTAAGCAGTTTTGTTTTTATAAATAAGTAGAGAAGTGAATTGCTTTCTTATATATTTAGAGTTAATTTTGTCTAATTTTGGGGTCATAAGCCTACAGTAAAGTTATATAGATAGCTAGATAGAAAAATGATATGTCCACTAACTTAACAAAAACAAAATATTTATGAAACACTTTGTTTTACTACACTCAATGTGTTCTGATACATGTTGTTCTATTTGATTTTTAATACATAGTTCCAAACATACATAAGCTTATTAAATTTCCAGTTGAGCTTATTAAATTGCCAGTTGTCTCTTATGTCAAGATCTGAAGATTTAAAATAACCCAGAAGGCAGATATGCACGGACACATGCGCACACCCATGTATACACACACGCGCGCACACACACACACACACACACACACACACATACAATGACCATCAAGAGGTCTGTAGTTCACAGGGGCTAGCAGTGACCTTCAGGGCCCCTGTCTTTGGGCCCTTCCAGACTTCCTGCAGTCTGGCCTGGTCCTACAATTCCTCTATTCCTTCCTCCTCCCATCTGGGGATGCTCTCAGGGTTTGATGAAAGGAAAGCATTTCTTTCTACTTCTCCAGGATTCAGGTCCTCTCTCTACTACTTTATAGTCTTCTGAGGAGTTAAGCTTTAGGAAAACAGAATCCAGAGTCTCATGTTTCCTTGCCATGCCATGTATCTCCCTTGATGGGGGGTGGGAGGGAGTATTATCTGTTTAAATGGAGGAGCAAGGAAAAGAGGAAAGTGGGTAGTATATTAAAATCTTTTAAAATTTGATCATTGAACATTGCCTTAATTCAACTGAGCTTTCAGAAAAAGAGCAGGCCCTCTCTTAGATAGAAAATAAAGGGATATCTGATATGACCTTGGCCCTTGTTAAAGGAAAACAAGAAATATCATAACTTGGGGCTGGGAATGTGGCTTAGCAGTAAGTAGAGTGCTCGCCTCACATGCGTGAAGCACTGGGTTTGATTCTTCAGCACCACATAAACACAAAAAGCTAGAAGTGGCACTGTGGTCCAAGAGGTAGAGTGCTAGCCTTGAGCAAAAAGAAGCCAGGGACAGTGCTCAGGCCTTGCGTCCAAGCCCCAGGACTGGCAAAATAAATAAATAGATAAACAAGCAAATAAGTAAATAAAAAAGAAATACCATGACTCTCATACATTATATATATATATATATCAAATGATTATGTGCTTGAGATTTTATTAATCTTAATGAGGAAATTAAGTCCAAAGGAGAAATTGAAGAACACAGAAACATTAAAATATTATGTAAATATAGCAAAATGAGCTTCTACGTTGGGAGGGAAGTTGAGAGAACTGGACTCAATTTGCATTCTAAAAACAAGAACTATTTAGTGTTACAATCAGTTATCTTCAAGACAGAATTGTGAATAAAGTTTCCTTAGGGTCAGAACTAGAAAAACCTAATAAGTGTCTGTTAGACTAGTCAATACATAATGTCCCATTAATACACACAATTCTCCTCACAACCTGTACTAAGAACCCAAATGTATAGTTGATAAATAAATAGGTTTCACGTGCCCACTTCAGCTTAACATTGAACTATTCCATTATTTTGTGTAAAACACCAGACTAGAACTCAATGATAAGTCAACAGAGCAAACTCAGCTTAAAAACAGTGTGGCAGTAGGTGGCAGCAAAACTCTATTCATGCAGCCCTCAAAAATAATTTTGGGAAATAGGACTAACCACAGGTCCCTGGGACTATCAGGAGTCCATAAATCCCCTGAGATTGTTTGCAAAAGGTTGTATTGGATGTGCTTTTCCTGGAAAACAAGTCTTTAAATTTTTTCTTTAAACCTGATAAAAGCCATTACACACTTTGCCCAAATGAGGAAAATCCTTTATCTCAACTCTTTTTTTTTCTGGTGAGTAATCATTATAACTAGCCCTTACTGAGAGAAAAGATATATATAACAGTACATAATACAGAATAATTTAACTCGTCTTTTTTTTTAAAGCAATAAAGCAGAGACAATACTTTACATTGGATTAACATGCAACTTAAAAAGTATATACCATCAAACATGGAAATTCACCACTAAAATTTCATAATTTACTCCCTCAAATTACTTTGATATTACTCCTCCATTTTGTAATCAAAAAGGTCTTATTAGTAATCATTTGGCCAGTGCCTTGAATTACTGGAACCTGAAAGTCAATTATGGAAACAAGAAGTTACACATATGCCAAGGGGTTCATCTGCAAAATAGCTGCTATACCAGTGGAGAAGACCCTGCTGATCTGCCCACTCTATTCATTACTCAGACCAAACACAATATGCCCAGCCATCCATGAAGCTGTCTCACTAGCCATGAAGCATTATTATCCAGGACAGCTAACAAAACAGCACTGAGGAATGCTCCCAACATCCTCACATAATGGAATATTCCTTGCCAGAGCCAGATGGCAATGAAAGGGAATCCTGAATGAGGGGGGCAAGGATTAAAGAAAAGGAAAGATAGACAAGAGAAAAAAGACAAGAAACAAAGATGGGGTCCAGGAGGTCTGCAGCTCAAGATTGTAACTCAAGACTGCAGCCACGTTTATTCTTAACTTCCAGCTTATGTGCAGTTTAGGAACTAGGGAATAGCATAGGGTTGCTAAAAATCAAGAACACAAAAAAGGCTTTGAAGTTCGCAACATCTGATGGCAGTAAAGACAAGATGAGGTTGATTAACATAGGAATGGACTCCAGCAGACATAGTAAAGCAATTCCAGGTAGGGGCTGACTTACTAGTAAGCAAATGTCCTTGCACTTAGCATATCCTTGTGATAACAACACAGCCAGAGGTCAGAATGAGATTAAGTGCTGGCTCGGCTCCCAACATCTCCCCCGTCTTTGTTTAAAGAAGTGAACCTGCCTGTCTTAGGTTGGGTGGGTCGCCTAGCCTGCCTTACCCGTCATAGGGAACTTCTTCAGAGCAAACTAAAGGCCCTGTCTTAGGTCGATCAGACCGAGACCCCCTCTTACCCGTCTCTGGTTACAGTTCCTCTCGGAGAAAATTCATTTACTTGGAGCGTGATCCTATGCAACTGGCTGGCTAAACTCATAAAAGAGTTTTGCAATAGACGTACAATGCAAGGAAGGCATAGGAAAACCATCAGCAAAAGTATCCCTGGGCCAAGCAATGTCATTAGCAGCCCCTTAACATTAGTCAAGGAAGGGATATACTGTTGAAGTTGTTCAAACAGTTCTTTTGCTGTTTTTGCCACTTCAGAGTCCAGAGGTGGAGCTTGTTCTAGCCCAGCTATTTGCCTATGGAGTTGGAAGAGGTGTAAAGACAAATTATTATGGTGCCAAATACCATTAAGATGTGCTACAACGTGTTCCCATGGATAGCTTGACCCATTATATTTATGGAAGGTCACACAAATAAAGTGAAACACAGTATGACAGCGCACATGTTGCAAAGTTTGTAAAACACAAATTTGTTCTCCCAGAGACAACACAAATTCATATAATGCTTCTAATTGTTGTTCTACCTTATCATCAATCCTGCCTTGAAAGTACAGGGCTTGTGTAGTATTATGAGCAAGCTGATTAACATAGTGAGCTGTTTGCACACTTTGTGTTAAAGCCACAGTAGTTGCTGCAGCAGAAGCAGCTAAGGAAATAAAGGCTACAATGCCTGCTATCAATCGCCCCACAAATCTTCGAGGGTGCATGAGCTCTTTTAAATGTTTTAACACGGCCTGAAGACCAATGGAACAGAATTGAAGACCCAGAAATGAACCCACAGAACTACGCCTACTTAATCTTTGATAAAGGAGCTAAAACAATAGTATGGAAGAAAGATAGCCCCTTTAACAAGTGGTGCTGGCAAAACTGGTTCAACACATGCAACAAACTAAAACTAGATCCTTATATATCACACTGCACCAAAATCAATTCCAAATGGATCAAAGACCTCGAAATCAAAACAGACACCCTGAAAACACTAAAGGAAGGAGTAGGAGAAACACTTGGGCTCCTTGGCGCAGGAGAGAACTTCCTTAACAAAGACCCAGAAAGGCTACAAATCAAAGAAAGGTTGGACAAATGGGACTGCATCAAACTGCAGAGCTTCTGCATGGCAACGGACATAGCTCACAAGATAAACAGAAAGCCCACAGACTGGGAGAAGATCTTTACCAGACATTCAACAGACAAAGGCCTCATATCTAAAATATATGCAGAACTAAAAAAATTACTTTCTTCCAAAACAAAACCACAAAGAACCAACAGCCCCCTCATCAAGTGGGCTAAAGACTTAGAAGGAGACTTCTCTGATGAGGAAATGAGAATGGCCAAGAGACATATGAGAAAATGCTCTACATCAATGGCCATAAAAGAAATGCAAATCAAAACAACACTGAGATTCCATCTCACCCCAGTAAAAATGTCATATATCAAGAAAACTAACAATAACAATTGTTGGAGGGGATGTGGCCAAAAGGGAACCCTACTTCATTGTTGGTGGGAATGTAAACTGGTTCAGCCACTCTGGCAAGCAGTGTGGAGATTCCTCAAAAGGCTAAATATAGAACTCCCCTATGACCCAGCAGCCTCACTTTTGGGTATCTATCCAAAAGACCACAAACAAAATCACAGTAATGCCACCAGCACAACAATGTTCATCGCAGCACAATTTGTCATAGTGAGAATCTGGAACCAACCCAGATGCCCATCAGTAGACGAATGGATCAGGAAAATATGGTACATATACACAATGGAATTTTATGCCTCTATCAGAAAGAATGACATTGTCCCATTTGTAAGGAAATGGAAGGACTTGGAAAAAGTTATACTAAGTGAAGTGAGCCAGACCCAAAGAAACATGGACTCTATGGTCTCCCTTATTGGGAGTAATTAGTACAGGTTTAGGCAAGTCATAGCAAAGCATCACAAGGCCCAATAGCTATACCCTTGTGAACACATAAGATGATGCTATGTGAAATGAACTCCATGTTATGGAAACAATTCTTATATCACAGATGTAACTACGTTCAACGTCCCATGTGTAGCTTCTATTATTGATGATGTTCTTGTATCACCTTCCTGTGGTTGTACCTACACTATCTCTGTAATCTTATCTGAGTATATTGGAAACCGTGTATACTGGTATTGGATGCAGGAAATTGACAGGGAATACCAAATTTGAGAGACACAGGGTAAAAAAAGAGAAACAACTACAAAAGCAATACTTGCAAAACTGTTTGGTGTAAGTGAACTGAACACCTCCGGGGGGGGGGCGAGGGAGGAATGGAAAGGGGGGGAAGGAGGGGGGTATGAGGGACAAGGTAACAAACAGTACAAGAAATGTATCCAATGCCTAATGTATGAAACTGTAACCTCTCTGTACATCAGTTTGATAATAAAAATTTGAAAATTAATAAACGTTTTAACACTTGAATGCCTATTTCTTCATACCAAGCATCAGGTATGTTCACAGGAAGCATGACAAATGGAGGCTGCTTAATAACAATTACAGAATCAGTAAGACCACTATACAAGCAGTTTGTAAAAGAACAGTTAGTACAAGTAACATTGAAATGCATAGCCCCTATAGAAATATTAAAAAGTCCATGCATAATGGCATAAGGAGGTGTTACACAACTCATAATATTTTTTAAAGAAGAAGCGGTGGGCCAGGAGATATTATTTAGGGCAGCCACTAACATCCAGCCATGACATTGAGGGTGTCCATTCATCCACCACAGACCTGGCTTGTACTTGTTGGTGAGATTGGCTCCTGACCAGTCCATCAATTGAGAATTAGTCCCTGAAATATTAGTTATAAAAGGATGTTCATGTCTATACTTTATGGGGTGCAGTTCTCCCGTGGAGTCTACATTTTGAGAAGAATTGATGCAGCGAGGTATCATGAAGGATGATGTAGAATTAGCATGTACAGGGAACCCATTAGGCAATGAAGTCATTCTTATATCATACACTTGACTGTTATCAGGAATCCAAATTCGATGATTTATGGATTGCACTACAGTGCAGCCTGGAATATGACTGTTGGAGTCAGTTGTAAAACATAAAGGGGTTCCAATGCCAGAAACTGCAAAATCTCCCACTTTAACATGTTGGACAAAAGGATCTGGAGCTGTACCATATGCTGATCTGTTGACATGGATGAACACCTCAGCTCCTTCCCAAATTGCAGGGTGCACAATCGGTGGATCTGGCATGTAAGCCCAGTGGGTCAGCGCTTGTATCATTCATCAGAATCCTAACGCAATGCTCAGGTAGCCAGTGGGCGTCATTTTCATCCTGTGAAAAAACACAGACATATCCTCGACCCCATGTCAATATTGGGTTGGGCCCATGCCAAGCACCTGTTAAAGGGTCTTTCCACTTAACTTGGACAAAGCTCTTTGCTCTCTCTTTTCCCAGAACTGCTGTGCTTCAGAAAGGCCATTACACTCCAAATTTAAAAAGTTTAGTACAGAGAGGGAAGATGGCGCCATCACGATAGGGAAGCACCCCAACTCGCTCCAACGGAATAGTGAACTGGGAACTCCAGCACCCAACACCCCATCAAGAATCCAGCAAACTCAACAACCAGAGGCAACAGAGAAACACAGGAAATGTAAAAGAACAAAAGGAAGAAGAGCCTATAATGTGAACAGAGCAGGAAAATCTCCGGGGTATGCCCCCCACCCGCTGACCCTGGCCCGAACAGGGCCAGGCTGGTAAAGGGGACCCAGCGCCGGCAAACCAACAGCCAAAAAGTCACACCAGGAACGCAGAGTCCAGACCGCAGGAGCTCCATGGACCCCAGACAGAGCACAGACTGACCGGGACAGACGACGGCGAGGGACCAGAGCTGCGGGACTGAGCGGCAGGGATCAGACCTAAGCAGCAGGGGAACCCACGGTGCAGACAGAGAGAGCCAGGGCCACCACCACAAAACAACTGATCACCACACCCCAGCACCACAGCCCTGAAAAGCCCACAGCAGCCAACAAGGACCAGAAAATTACCACACTCCAAGAAACGGTAAAGCTTGAGGGCAGACTAACGCAGGAGCTAGTGGACAAAGACAAGAGATATAATCTGTGCATAATTGGAATAGAAGAAGGAGCCGAATAACAGAACAGAGCGCTTCAACATATTTTCAATAAAGTGATTGCAGAAAACTTCCCCAATCTCACAAGGGACCTCACACAGGTAACCGAAGCCTATAGGACACCTGGCATACCAGACCCTAGAAAATCCTCGCCTAAGCACATAATAACCAAGAATTCAGATCTCAAGAATAAAGAGCAAATTTTGAATTCAGCCAAAGCGAAGAAAGAAATTTATTACAATGGGAAAAGTATTCGAATAACAGCAGACCTCTCCACACAAATCTACCATGTGCGAAAAGAATGGAAGAACACCATCCAAGCCCTACAGGCCAACAATTGCCAACCCAGAATAAGATATCCAGCGAAGCTGGAATTCATATTCGAAGGAAAAAACAGATTTTTCCATAGCAAAGAAGATCTAAAGGAGTATGTGAATAAAATACCAGCCCTACAGCGAATTCTAAGAGGGGAACACAACCCAACAGAAATTGTACAGGACACACAGACAGAAACAGAAAGAAGCTACAATAGCCAGTGGCAAACAGAAAGAGCAGCTCACTAAAGACAAGAAAAAAAAGAGAGAGGAAAAACAGCCTAACAGGAAAATGGAAGGGGAGAAAACACACTTATCCTTGATCTCTTTGAATATAAATGGTATAAACTCTCCGAAAAAGAGGAGCGGACTGGCAGAGTGGATCCACAAACAAAAAGTTGCCATCTGTTGTCTACAAGAGACCCATCTTAAAGCAAGGGATAAAAACAGGCTCCGAATGAAAGGATGGAACAAGATCTTCCAAGCAAACGCACCTACCAAAACGGCAGGAGTAGCCGTCCTGATCTCAGACAAGCTGGACTTCTCATTAAAATCAACTCAAAAAGACAAAGAAGGACACTACATTTTAATACAAGAAAAAATCCAGAATCAAGACATCACAGTGATAAATGTATATTCACCAAACAAAAGAGGCCCTACATATGTCAAGCAAATTCTCACAGAACTACAGAACAAGATAGACCCAAACACAATCATAGTGGGTGACTTTAATACCCCACTCTCTCCAAGAGACAGATCCAACACTCAGAGGATTAGCAAGGGAGCTGAGGACCTAAGTAACACCATATCCCAAATGGATCTGACAGATCTATACAGAATCTTCCACCCTACAGAGACACAATAAACCTTCTTCTCAGCAGCCCATGGATCATACTCCAAAATAGACCATGTCATAGCCCACACAAAGAACCTCAGCAAATACAAACATACTGACGTCATCACATGTATTATATCTGACCACAGTGGATTAAAGGTAACCCTCAATAACAACGGTTACCACAGAGGCTATACACATTCTTGGAGGCTAAACCCCACACTGTTATACAACACTTGGGCCACAGACCAAATTAAAGATGAAATTAAAGAATTCATAAGCCACAATGACAATGAAAATACATCACAAAGACACTTATGGGATACAGCTAAAGCAGTGCTGAGGGGCAAGATCATTGCCCTCAGCATTCACATTAAAAGAATGGAAACAGAGCAGGTAAATAACCTCACAATGAAACTAAAACAACTGGAGAAACACGAAATGACTAAACATAAAATGACTAGGAGGAGAGAGATCACAAAGATTAAAGAAGAGATAAATCTGATTGAAAATAGAAAGACCATTCAACAAATAAATAAGATTAAAAGCTGGTTCTTTGAGAAAATAAATAAAAATCGACAGACCCCTCGCAAGACTTACAAAAAAAGAAGAGAAGAGACTCATATACTTAAAATCAGGGACTCCACTGGAAAAATTACAACAAATACACACATTATTCAAATAATCATAAGGAACTATTTCCAGAACCTCTACGCACTAAAAAAACAATAATTTTACAGAAATGGATCAATTCTTAGAGAAGTATAAACTGCCCAAACTGAACCAAGAAGAAATAAATCAACTAAATAAACCAAAACTTACAGCCAGATACAGGGGGTAATCAAGAGCCTCCCAACAAAGAAAAGCCCAGGCCCAGATGGATTCACCAATGAAGTCTATAAAACCTTTAGTGAGGAGCTAATACCAATACTCCTCAAACTCTTCCGCGAAATAGAAACAGAGGGAGAAATCCCAAACTCATTCTATGAAGCTAATATTATACTCATTCCCAAACCAGGCAAAGACCCAAAAAAAGAGAACTACAGACCAATATCACAAATGAACACAGATGCAAAGCTCCTCAATAAAATATTAGCTAACAGGATACAGAAACTGATCAAGAAAATTATAAATCATGACCAAGAAGGCTTCATCCCACAGTCACAAGGATGGTTCAACATCCATAAATCAATCAATGTAATACACCACATAAACAGAAATAAAATCAAGAACCACATTGGTATCTCAGTCGATGCCCAAAAAGCCTTTGACAAAATACAACATCCATACTTATTAAAAAGCTTTGGAGAGAACAGGAATAGATGGAACATTCCTCAAAACAAAACAAAAAAAAGCCATATACAACAGACCAACTGCTAAAATCGTATTAAATGGGGAGAAACTAAAATCATTCCCCCTAAACTCAGGAACAAGACAAGGATGCTCACTCTCCCCACTTCTTTTCAATATAGTGCTGGAATCCCTAGCCATAGCAATAAGACAAGAGAAGGACAGCAAAGGGATCCACATCGGCAAGGAAGAAATCAAGCTATCCCTATTCGCAGATGACATGATCTTATACCTGAAAGACCCAAAAAACTCAGTCCCCAAACTCCTACATCTAATCATTTTGGCAAAGTAGCAGGATACAAAATCAATCCACAAAAGTCAGCAGCTCTTCTGTACACCAGCAATATACAAGCAGAAAAGGAAATTATGGAAATAATTCCTTTTACAGTAGCCAAAAAAAGAATAAAGTACCTAGGGATCAACCTAACCAAAGATGTGATGGACCTACTTAATGAGAACTATAAAAATCTAATAAAGGAAATCAAAGAAGACACAAGGAGATGGAAAGCCCTCCCATGCTCATGGGTAGGAAGAATCAATATAGTGAAAATGGCCATATTGCCCAAATTGTTATACAAATTCAATGCAATCCCCATCAAAATCCCAGCTACATTCTTCACTGAAATAGAGAACGCAACCCATAAATTCATATGCAACAGCACAAGACCTAGAATAGCTAAAGCAATTCTAGGCAAAAAAAAAAAAAAAGCAGTGCAGGAGATATCACAATACCAGACTTCTAGCTCTACTATAGAGCCATCATAACAAAAACAGCCTGGTATTGGTATAAAAACAGACCTGAAGACCAATGGATTAGAATTGAAGATCCAGAAATAAAACTGCACTCTTACAGTCAGCTGATATTCGACAAAGGAGCTAAAGACATACAATGGAATAAACAGAGCCTCTTCAACTACTAGTGCTGGGAAAACTGGGCAGCCACATACAGAAAACTGAAAGTGGACCCTAGCCTATCACCATGCACCAATCAACTCAAAATGGATCAAGGACCTCAACATCAGACCTGAATCCTTGAAACTACTGAAGAACAGAGTAGGAAAGACGCTAGAACTTATAGGTACAGGAAGGAACTTCCTGAATAGAGTCCCAGGGGCACAACAGTTAGGAGAGAGACTCAACAAATGGTACTACTACAAAATAAAAAGTTTCTGCACAGCTAAGGACATATCCACCAAACTAGAAAGACAGCCAACCATATGGGAAAGGATCTTTACCAGCTCAGCAACAGACAAAGGCCTAATATCTGTCATCTACAGAGAACTAAAAAAACTAACCCCCTCCAAGCCCCGTAAATCAATTATTAACTGGGCAAAGGAGCTAAAGAGAGATGTCACAAGAGAAGAGATAAAAATGGCAAAGAGACATATGAGGAAATGTTCAACATCCCTAGCAGTAAAGGAAATGCAAATAAAAACAACCCTGAGATACCACCTCACTCCAGTGAGAATGGCCTATACTCTGAACTCAGGCAATAACAAATGCTGGAGGGGGTGTGGGGAAAGAGGAACCCTTCTCCATTGTTGGTGGGAGTACAACTTAGTACAACCACTTTGGAGAACAGTATGGAGGTTCCTCAAAAAGCTCAACATAGGGCTGGGGATGTAGCCTAGTGGCAAGAGTGCCTGCCTCGGATACACGAGGCCCTAGGTTTGATTCCCCAGCACCACATATACAGAAAACGGCCAGAAGCGGCGCTGTGGCTCAAGTGGCAGAGTGCTAGCCTTGAGCGGGAAGAAGCCAGGGACAGTGCTCAGGCCCTGAGTCCAAGGCCCAGGACTGGCCAAAAAAAAAAAAAAAAAAGCTCAACATAGACCTACCCTATGACCCAGCCATACCACTCCTAGGCATCTATCCTGAACAACAAGTCCCAAGATATCAAAAAGACATTTGCACTTCCATGTTTTACTGCTGTACAATTCACAATAGCCAAAATATGGAAACAACCCAGATGCCCCTCCACAGATGAATGAATCCAAAAAATATGGCACCTATACACAATGGAATACTACATAGCGATTAGAAATGGTGAAGTATTGGTATTCGCAGGGAAATGGTCAGAACTTGAACAAATACTGTTGAGCCAGACAAGCCTAGAACACAGAAAGCAAAGGGGCATAATCTTCTTGATATATGACTGTTAAAGAGGGGGGAGGGGGAGACAGTAGAGACCAGGTCTGCGAAACCAAAACTTACTGTCAAATGGTATATCCACAGGTTTGGGTCAGCAACCCTACACTATGTAACTAAAACCAAACAACTATTCAACATATAAAGGTCAAAAATAGACCTCTCAGTGGATCACAATAGCTCAAAAGCTATGCATGTACGTTCATATAAGACTATTGTTGACATATTGTCTACAGTTGACATTACATTTAAAGCCCTAGGCGAATTTTCTTTGGCATAGGCCACGTGGATACTGTATATGTTCTTGGTACAGTGTGTATTGTATATATGCCTACCTGACCTAGGGAAGGAAAAGAAAAACAGGGTGTAAGATACCACAAGAATTGTACATACTACCCTACTATGTAACTATACCCCTTATGCACAACACCTTGTCAAAAATTTTTGTTTAATTAATAAATTTAAAAAAAACAAAAAGTTGAGTACAAATAAAGCATGAGAAAGAATATTAACAGGATAGAAGGGGTATAATTTCCCCCTTTTAATTTAGAAATTTGGTGTTTTAACAAACCTGTGGCCTGTTTAACAATTCCTTGACCTTAAGGATTATAGGGAATTCCTGTAGAGTGAACAATTTGGTAAGATTTGTAAAAAGTTTGAAAATCTCGTCTGACATATCCCAGACCATTATCAGTTCTAATATGTTTAGGAAGTCCCATAGTAGCAAAGCAGCATAAGGCATGGGAGATACAATGCTTGCTAGCTTCCCCGATTAGAGTAGTAGCCATAATAAAATTAGAGTAGGTGGGCTGGGGATATAGCCTAGCGGCAAGAGTGCCTGCCTCGGATACACGAGGCCCTAGGTTCGATTCCCCAGCACCACATATACAGAAAACGGGCAGAAGCTGCGCTGTGGCTCAAGTGGCAGAGTGCTAGCCTTGAGCGGGAAGAAGCCAGGGACAGTGCTCAGGCCCTGAGTCCAAGGCCCAGGACTGGCAAAAAAAAAAAAAAAAATTAGAGTAGGTGTCTATAGTAACATGGACAAAGCGGAGCGATCCAAAAGAGGGAATGTGGGTAACATCCATTTGCCAACATGGTTAGCCACTAAGCCTCAAGGGTTAATGCCATTGGATGGTGCAGGTAGGAAGGTAGTACAGTTGGGACAAGTTTTTACAATTTGACGAGCCGCCTCACATATGATAGGAAAATGCTGATGTAAGGCACGACTGTTTTGATGGTGGACAGCATGTGATTGCTTTGCTAAGTAAATCTGCGTGAGAAAAATTTGAGTAGCCTCATCCGTAATAGCATTATCTTCACTTAATAGTCCAGGAAGCTTAGTATGAGCATGTATAAATCCAAAAAAGCACGACAGGTGCGAGAGCGAAGAAGTTGTATCTGGCGAAAGAGTTTGGATAGTGGAATTAGCTGTTCCAAGAAATGGGACAGTTTTACTGACCTGAAGGGCTCGAGTAACATAATGACTGTCTGAATATAAATTAAAAGCTTTAGTAGGTAAAAGTGTAAGGGCCTGTAAAACTGCTTGAAGTTCAACTTCCTGGGCTGAAGAAAGACCAGTGTCCCAAGATTTAGTTTTACCATCAATAGTAAGAGCAGCTATTCCGTTAGAAGATCTGTCTGTAAACACCAAGGCAGCCATAAGAAGAGGTGATGAAGCTACAACCCGAGGAAATATAAAGGTGTAAGAAGAGGCAAAGTGAAGTAATTTGTTGGAGGGTTAATGATGTGAAATTGTGCCCATAAAATTGGCCCAAGCAATGGCCCAGGAATCACAATGAATATAAAGCCATTCTTGCTGTTGTAAAGTATAGGGTATATAAATAACCTCTGGATCTCATCCGAGATACTTAAAAGATTCCACATGGCACATATGGACTAAGGTGGCCACCAATTCATAATAGGGAGTTAACACTTTTGAGAGAGTAGCTGGCAAGGAAAGCCATAGAAGGGGTCCCTTCTGCCAGAGGACCGCTGTTGGAGAATGAGGTGTAGTTAAAATATATGCTTCCCAAGGGGCTGAGTAATCAATATAATTTACATGTTGGGAAGAAATGGCAGAATTTACTATGCTTAAGGCTTTAGCTGCTTTAGTTGTCATTTGTCTGGGAGATGTAGGGTCAGGGTCCCCCTTTAATAGATCAAATAAGGGTTTTAATTTAGCTGTGGATAATTTAAGATAAGGGAGAATCCAATTAATATCTCCCAGAAATTTTTGAAAATCATGCAAAGTATGCAAATGAGAAATCTTAATCTGTAATTTTTGACTAGTAAAATAATAAGGACCTAAAATATGACCAACAAATACTTGCCAGAGTTCTGCTGTAACACTTAGAGAACAGTAGACTGAATGAGATCCATGTGCCATTAAATCAAATCATATTATTTAACCTTACCGGCAGGTGGAAGAGAACACAAATGAATAACAATCAAGAGGGCAAAGGGCCAGGACAATGTAAAAGTCTCAGCTTCTGTGGATCTGAAGTGGCTGTGTCTTCCATCCCAAATCAGCAGGCCTCCTTAGTCATGTGTGATGGAGGCAGGCAGGAGAGATGGGTTGGATCTGGGTGAGGCTGTAGTGGCATCTCTCAGAGTCCCCTGGATAGATTGTCACACCTCCTTCTGGGTTGCCTGCAAATTTCTACACAGACTGGTTAAAGACATTTGAAACCTCCCAGTATTCCTTGGTTGCTTGCTCTGCGTACTCTGGCTTTTGTAGGCTGGTGCCCTACTGGTTTAAGCAGGGTGACAACTTCAAAAGATTTTAGAAGGCTTGGGCCTTTAACCATATTTCTAGACACAAAATCCACAAAGACCAAAGGCCAACAAAGTCTGTTCTCTGCAGCAGTCGCAACAGTTTCTGAGACATGGAGGTGGAAGATACCAATGCTTCCCCAATGCAACCCTGTGGCCACCAAACACAACTCTGATGCTTTTAACTTTAGAGTAAGTCTGTCATGATAGGCCTGCTATAAACCCAACTCTAATCTGGGGGCAGGCAGAATCAGGGCGGTAGAACTCTGGGCCTGTTAAAATCTTTACAGGACTCCTAGAGTCCCTGAGCAGTTTCCCATGCAAGAGAGAGAATAAGGAATCATTAGTAGTGAAACCAGGCAGTTTGGAAGCAGACTGTGGAGACAGCTTCCTGTAGCCACAGACTGCCACAGTCCACACAGCTAGCACACAAGTCAACCTGTATCCTATAAAGCAAAATATTAATCCTGGGTCAGACAAATCTAGGTTAGAAGCCACATCTCCACAGTTGTTCCAAAATGACTCTGGTCCCTTGATCTTAAAGAGTTTATGAGAACACAGGGAAAAAAAGAATAAAAGTGGAGAAGCAAAATCTTAGTCTATACCAAAGAATTGTCAGGATCAGATGTACACTTGACTTTTAGCATAGATAGACATAAAGAATAACACACTGGTTTTACATCATTGTACTTATATCACATGCTGTATATTAGAACCTTTTGGAGTTTTTCTTAGACACATTTGCTTGCACCCAAACATGATCAGTTTGGGTTTAAAACCTTTTCTTCCTTTTTTTTTTTTTTAACCAACAGGTAGACATAGACAGACAGTTGTGCACAAGCTTTGGGGCATGCTTAGAATTGTTCTTTAATTGGCCATGTAAGTTTTCTGGAATTCCAGTGGCAAATGATATTATTTTGCCCATATTCTAGAACCACATGGTTAGTTAGTAAACAAAAAACCTTTCCAGCAAACCAAACTTTTCACAGATTATCCGAGAAGCCACATTTTGAGAAACCAGTTTAGCTCCCATGGGGAGCTGAAGTGGGACGCTATGACCAGAGAAGGTCTAGGAGATGGGAGGCAGGACATGAACAGAACACAGACAGCAGGCCCACAGCAAGACACCTTCGCCTTCCAGCATTTGAATTGCAAGGCACCTTCGAATTGCAAGGCCACAGTTACAGAGAGTTACCAGGAGCTGGACTCTCAAAGTCCCTGCCCAGCCTCCAGGAATTTGGCATGCCCATCACCTGGGAGATGGGTGGGCTTCCACCTCCAACCAATTCTATTATGCTAGAGAAAACTTAGGATTTAGCCAAACAAGCAGAATTTAACTGAGTCTCCAAACTTAACATCAATAACAAGAATAGAAAACCTTTCTTTGAGTCTTTCAAAGCAGATGTTAAACAAATATTGGTACCTTTGGAGGCTAGCACCAGCCCATCCTATGTCACAGGCAGGCAGGCAGAGTTTAGAGAGAGGCAGAAAAAGAGACAGAGAGAACTTCATCTGCCTGAGTGCTCATAGAAGTTAAGTAAATCCTGCAAAATATTCCAAATATGTAAGATTGGGCTCAAACTTGAGCAGCTTTCCTGAAGCATTTTAGACTGTCCCCCACTTGATGAGTGACCAGCGGAGCTGAACTAGAGATCAGTTGATTCCAAACACCCACAATTGCTGATCCCCTTGACCTAGCCCAGTGGCTTTATGGAAAATCCAAGCTCCAGGCTAATGGTCATTCACCCTGGTTGGAGTTTCAAATCTGTCATTGCCATGGTGGATGGAAGTAGACCACTCAGTCAGAAGTTACCTCGGTGGTGTTAACATTTCCCTAGCCTCAGGCCCCTCCCCTCTGTGAGCAGCCTGCACCTAGGAGAGCTGTAACTCTGCCAGGACTGTTGGTGGGGGCTCACCAGTATCTACCTTTAAAGGAGTTTGTTGTTCTGAATGAAGCTGTGACAATAGGGCTATGACTGATTTCAACATACTCTCAACATGGGTCAATCTATCTTTAGTAGATTCATTGTATATTTTTTCCTCAGAGTATGAGCCCTCTGAGTCTTCCTTAATATCTAGCCCAGTGGGTTCAGTTTTTATTAATTTTCTTAGCTCTTCCTGGGCAGCTGCATAAGCTCCCGGGGCTGGGTGATGCTCATCAGGCCCCTGTTCAGTTTCTCTGATCGACTGATTGAACCTCATCTGTTCATGTCTAGGATCCAAACAATCTCAGACCAGATTCCAAAGAGGAAAAGCATCCACTGGGGTTTTCTCAGGGCCATTTGCATCATAATGTTCCTGAATCTTTTTTCCAATTTTCTGCCAAACTTCTAAGTTAATGGTTCCTTCCTCCAGGAACCAGGGGCATGCTTCAAAGTGAAAGAAACGTCCTAACTGACTTTGGCCAACTTTCACTCCCCGGGCATGAAGCATCCCTTTGGGGGCCTGCACGTATAGCATGTGGCCATTACTTTGTTCCATAATTTCTTACTCCCAACAATACTCTCTCTCCCACTGTCCTTCCCAAGTGATCTGATGTCCTTACCTGAGCGGGGTCCTCTGACTTCGTCCCAGGTGTTCAGTTCCCTGTTCGGGTGCCACTCTGCCGGAGCCAGCTGGCAACAAAAGGGAATCCTGAATGAGGGGGGCAAGGATTAAAGAAAAGGAAAGATAGACAAGAGAAAAAAGACAAGAGACAAAGATGGGGTCCAGGATGTCTGCAGCTCAAGATTGTAACTCAAGACTGCAGCCACTTTTATTCTTTTTTTTTTTTTTTTTTTTTTTTTTTGGCCAGTCCTGGGCCTTGGACTCAGGGCCTGAGCACTGTCCCTGGCTTCTTCCCGCTCAAGGCTAGCACTCTGCCACTTGAGCCACAGCGCCGCTTCTGGCCATTTTTTCTGTATATGTGGTGCTGGGGAATCGAACCTAGGGCCTCGTGTATCCGAGGCAGGCACTCTTGCCACTAGGCTATATCCCCAGCCCGCCACTTTTATTCTTAACTTCCAGCTTATATGCAGTTTAGGAACTAGGGAATAGCATAGGGTTGCTAAAATTCAAGAACACAAAAAGGCTTTGAAGTTCACAATATCTGATGGCAGTAAAGACAGGATGAGGTTGATTAACATAGGAATGGACTCCAGTGGACATAGTAAAGCAATCCCAGGTAGGGGCTGAGTTACTAGTAAGCAAATGTCCTTGCACTTAGCATATCCTTGTGATAACAACACAGCCAGAGGTCAGAATGAGATTAGCTGCTGGCTTGGCTCCCAACAATTCCTCACATGTAAAATCTCTCTAGCATATAGAGAAACACAAGATTATACAGACAGAAGACACAATTTCAACCTCTTCTTGCATGTAAAGCTTGAGTGAAAACCTTTTGCTACGTTGGAAATTCCAATAAAACAAACCTAAATGTTTCAAAAGGATTTCTAATTAAGATATCATATGCCGAGAGTTCAATTTGGTTTTATGGGTTGAGGTGGAGTTTCTACAGAGACCAGTGGAATACATTTTTAACATAGGCTTCTCTGGGGAAGTATGACAAACAAGAAAGACTGTAAGAATTTGTCAGATTTAAAAATCAAAATAATTAGCAAATATATTTCATGTGCAAATTAAAATTAGTGTGCATTTTTTTTCTCATCTCTAGTAACCTAAAGAGCCCCTATAAGACATAGCTGCTTCCTCAATGCTGTATCATGGACATAACCTAAAAATTACATTTAAAAGTGCTTTGCAGGTAACAACCATCTCCTGGAACCACTAAGAGACACATACAAGGAAAAGGCTACCCAATCTATGCAGACTAATTTCAAGCAAACGTGAGAGGAATCCTGTATAATGACAATGCAACAAGTTAAGAGAAAAGGGAAGTATGCAAAACTGCAATTTAAGGTTACATACACATTTCATTTTCCATGCAAGATGAAGTATAACAGGAGTACAATATTGTAACTGTACATCATCGAACATATAATTTTCCCTAGGATTCAATTACACTCTTGGGTCAGTTTTATTTTTAAAAAATGGGACAATGCATATGAGAAACTTTATTAAGATCTTATCAAATATTTTCGTTTATAAGTAGAATGTAAAGATAACTATTTGATGCATATTTATATATACATAAATAAAGCAGTCCAGGAGCTACATGGTAATAACATTAACAATTACTCACAGAGTATGAGAACTAAGAGGCTACTTTTATACAAGCAACAAACTCTTACTAGGCTTTCTAGACATAGTAAAATTCTCTATTTGTTTGTTGTTGTTGTTGTTAAATTTTTACTGTCAAACTGAGGTACAGAGAGGTTACACTTTCATACATTAGGCATTGGATACATTTCTTGTACTGTTTGTTACCTCCTCCTTCATTCCCCCCTCCCCCCTCCCCCTTTTCCTTTCCACCCATGAGTTGTTCAGTTCATTTATACCAAACAGTTTTGCAAGTATTGCTTTTGAAGTCATTTGTCTTTTTACCCTGTGTCTCTCGATTTTGGTATTCCCTTTCTATTTCCTAGTTCTAATACCAGTATACACAGTTTCCAATGTGCTCAGATAGGATACACAGATAGTGCAGGTACAACCATAGGAAGGGGATACAAGAGGATCATCAATAATAGAAGCTACAGTTTCACATCACATGTTGAAAGTAATTACAACAGTGATATGACAGTCGTTTCCATAACATGGAGTTCATTTCACTTGGCATCATCTTATGTGGTCATAAGGGCTATTGGGCTGTTGTGATCCTCTGCTGTGACTAGCCTAAACCTGTGCTAATTATTCCCTATGAGGGAGACCATAGAGTCCATGTTTCTTTGGGTCTGGCTCACTTCACTTTCTCTATTTGTTTTTTGTTGTTGTTGTTTTGGTTTTTTTTTTTTTTTTTTTTTGGCCAGTCCTGGGCTTTGGACTCGGCCTGAGCACCGTCCCTGGCTTCTTTTTGCTCAAGGCTAGCACTCTACCACTTGAGCCACAGCGCCGCTTCTGGCCTTTTCTATATATGTGGGGCTGGGGAATCGAACCCAGGGCTTCATGTATACGAGGCAAGCACTCTACCACTAGGCCATATTCCCAGCCCCCTCTCTATTTGTTTTTAAAAACAGAAAATTGAGTTTTCTAGTCTCTGCATTAACTAATCCAAGGGTCATGAAATAGTTTTATCAGAAAAGAGAAAAATGGTTGTATGTTAGCTTCTTTATATCATGATATGTTGAAGGTTAGGTGGATAGTTTCAATTTCAAGCATTTTTATTCACAATAAGCACAAATTATATCTTATGAAACTCTCAGGTCTGTGTCATCGGTATGATATACACATATAATATCATTAAAAATAATTTATTAGCCGGACTTAAAAATCAAGACAAACCCATTTCAGGCACTTCTTGAATACATACTATAAAAATTTTCTATTAAAATAAGAACAGTACACTTGTCAGACAAAACCATAAAAACCTTAACTTTCATTTTTAGAATATACAAGAGTAGACTATAACAATATTGCACAACCAAGCCAAATGCAAGTTACATTTCTTCACAATTTCATACTCTTTTAGGGTTAAGTAGAAATAGTTACCTTATAAGCACCCAAAGGGCTAAATTCTGTTTCTTTCCTTTCCCTTACTCATACATTCTTTGAGGAAGTATGATTGCTTTATTTTTCCATATGTGGAGCTCTGAAGAATTATTTCCTACATTGTATCCACATCTAGTCAACACATGTATTCACATGTTGGTTGCCAAATCAGCTTCAAGTAAGAAACACATGAGAAGTTATTAAGTCAAACCATAGAAAGCTACTATTTTTGTAAGGTCAGTAAAGAGTTAAATATTGGCAATTTTACATAGCTCAAACTATATATTCAGATTTTTGATGCTTCCCAAACCTACTGCGTTTACTACAGAATGGATAAATAATCATCTGAGATCAACTGCCTTGTCCATGTCAAAGTTAGGCCCCAATCTATCCAAGATCTCAACATTTAACTGCAACTATTTCCATTGCCTGTGAGCAATGTGACCCAATATGGCTTAGGATTCTCAGAAGTACCTAGTGCACTATAAGAATTTCACAAGAAACCTAGCATGAGCCCCAGGGACTCAGAATCTCCTAAGTTGCTTACTAAAATGCCTGTCAAAGACTAGATACATAATTCAATGGTAAAGCATTTGATAATATGCATACAACCTTGGGTTCAGTCCCAGCAGGATGTATACTCTCTCTCTCTCTCTCTCTCTCTCTCTCTCTGTGTCTGTCTGTCTGTCTCTCTCTCTCCCTCTCTCTCTCACACTCACACCCCCCCCCCCACATACAGCCTATCACCATGACCCATACCAAACCCCTTGAATTAGACTCAGAGAGGTAGTATGGGGAGTCTACACTATAGGGGGCTCCCAAGATTCTTCTGCACCTGGAAAGTAAATTATCACAGTATATGGGAGAAGAATGTAAGTCAAGATGTCAGCTATCAAAATGTAATTGTTACCTGGGTACTAGCAAATCATGCCTGTAATTCTGACTTTTCAGGAGACTGAGATCCAGAAGATTATAGCTTGAAGCTAACATGAGCAGAAAAGTTCCTGAAACTCCATATCCAAAAATAACCAGCACAAAGTAGGATTGAAAGTATAACCCAAATCATAGAGCACCACCCAAGCAAGCAAGTTTGAGTGAACCTGCAGCCCTGAATTCAAATCCCAATACCATCAAAATCAACCTGCAACAACAAAGCACCATAATGATTGAGTTCTCCTCCTCCAGTGCAGAATTCTGTGCTCTCCAATGCATGCAAAACTTACGCTTGGATGCTTGTTGCTTCTAGGAGCACAAATTGGGAAAGCACAACCTGTGGTACAAATAGTAGCCTGCTCAGGCCATAGGCTATTAAGCTCCTGGTAGCCAGCAGCAATTCCCAGCCTACGAATAAGGGAAGATTCCCGTGTGAAAGCAGCTCTAGGGAAGACAATGACCAATGACCTTTGACTGGCCACTCTCAGCCCACATACAGTTATCAGCTTGTTTTCTTCTATCTTAAGTGGTGCTGGAGATTGAACCTGGTACTATGAGTATGTCACTGAATGTTGGGCCACTGAGCTATACCCAGAGTTCAGTAGTAAGAATCTACACATCAACACTGCCATTATCCAGTCCTGACTGATCACTGAGATCCTGACTGACATTGAAAGGACAAGCTGCTCTTTTTCGTTTTCTTTTTCTTTTTTTTCTTTCTTTTTTTTTTTTTTTTTTTTTTGTCGGTTGTGGGGCTTTGAACTCTGAGCCTGGGCGCTGCCTCAGTACTCTTCAGCTCAAGGCTAGTGCTCTGTCACTACAGCCACAGCACCACTTCCAGTTTTCTGGTGGTTAATTGGAGATAAGAATCTCACAGACTTTCCTACCTGGGCGGGCTTTGAACTATGATCCTCAGATCTCAGCCTCCTGAGTAGCTAGGATTACAGGCACAAGCGCCCAGCAAGCTGCTCATTTTTTCGATCTTTGTTCCAAGTTGTAAATGATTGTTTTTCACAGTAAGTGGTAGCAGCAGAACATAAACTTAATAGATTCCACACCTCTGGGTGAGAAAATTCAGATTGTAGCAGATAATGTTCTAAAACAAGGACCACTGAGTTCAGAAGGAGGAGGAACTGATGGAGATTCAGAATTCACGTATAACCTCCTTACATTCTAGACATGAGCTACAGCCACTTCCTCTTGCTTTAACTGATGTGTCTATCTTTGTAGTTACTTTTCTTAAAAACTAGTCATTTCATTGTACACACTGCCCTACTATGTAACTGTACCCTTTTTGCACAACACCTTGTCAAAAAAATTTTGTTTAATTAAACTGGTTCAACCACTCTGGCAAGCAGTATGGAGATTCCTCAGAAGGCTCAATATAGAACTCCCCTATGACCCAGCAGCCCCACTTTTGGGTATCTATCCAAAAGACCACAAACAAAATCACAGTAATGCCACCAGCACAACAATGTTCATCGCAGCACAATTTGTCATAGCGAGAATCTGGAACCAACCCAGATGCCCCTCAGTAGACGAATGGATCAGGAAAATGTGGTACATATACACAATGGAATTTTATGCCTCTATCAGAAAGAATGACATTGTCCCATTTGTAAGGAAATGGAAGGACTTGGAAAAAGTTATACTAAGTGAAGTGAGCCAGACCCAAAGAAACATGGACTCTATGGTCTCCCTTATTGGGAATAATCAGTACAGGTTTAGGCAAGTCATAGCAGAGCATCACAAGGCCCAATAGCTATACCCTTATGAACACATAAGATGATGCTAAGTGAAATGAACTCCATGTTATGGAAACAATTGTTATATCACAGTTGTAACTACTTTCAACGTCCTGTGTGTATCTGTAGCTTCTATTATTGATGATGTTCTTGTATTACCTTCCTGTGGTTGTACCTACACTATCTCTGTAATCTTATCTGAGTATATTGGAAACCGTGTTTACTGGTATTGGAAGTAGGAAATTCAAAGGGAATACCAAATTTGAGAGACACAGGGTAAAAAAAGAGAAACAACTACAAAAGCAATACTTGCAAAACTGTTTGGTGTAAGTGAACTGAACACCTCCGGGGGGGGGGGAGGAATGGAAAGGGGGGGGAGGGAGGAGGGTATGAGGGACAAGGTAACAAACAGTACAAGAAATGTATCCAACGCCTAACGTATGAAACTGTAACCTCTCTGTACATCAGTTTGATAATAAAAATTTGAAAAAAATTTTTGTTTAATTAATAAATAAATTTTTTAAAAACTAGTCATTTCGTGAGCAGATCCATTAGAAATTTACTGTGAAGTGTGGAAAGGTTTTTAATTTGATGCTTTTGTTTTTATCTAAAAATCCAAGTGCTTTAATTAAAGATTTAAAAATATCCTTTAATTTCTGTCAGTTGTTCTCTAGGGAAATTAAACTATGCCAATCAAGAAACATTATTTTAAATAGAATAACCATATGTTTCAACTAAATTTTAGTATTTTTTCATAACTTCATTTTACCTTTGAGTTTAGAAATGAATACCTTTGTGGTGACTAAATATTTTAAATTTAACCACTTCTTTATTCCTACTCATTCTAGGTAAATTAAAACTAGGAATGTTTTGTACATACTTCTTTTAAGTGTTTGACTCCTCTAAGTGAGATTACCTATATTCTTTTTCTTCTTTGAGCTTTATTTATTTTTTTTTTTTTGCATTTTTCCTCTTTTAAACCAAGAATATGGGAGAGGGAAAGGGGGAGGGGGGAGGGAGGAATGAGGAGAGGAGGTAACAAACAGTACAAGAAATGTACCCAAGGCCTAATGTATGAAACTGTAACCTCTCTGTATATCACTTTGACAATAAATAAGAAAAAAAAGATTAAAACTTATAGCCAAACTAAGAAAGTACATTAACAACCAAACACAGTGGAAATATGTTACTTAATTCAATAAAAAGCATAATTATTTCTCAAAAAAACACACAAAAAATAAAATAACCCAAGAATATGTCTTGTTTATTAAATTAATTTGTATTTTGAGGGTTAGAGGTTGAAATTTAAGTTCACTTAATTGCCTTACACATTTGTGAAAACACAATCACTGTGTGGTGATAAAGAATTGTTTCTAATCTCTGTTATGTTAATTCCCATGTTAATCTTTAGGATAGGAGCCTACTGTCTCCATTACTAGGGTTATAATAAAATTTTGAAATGGGGATGTGAAAGTTCACCAACTTTGTTCTTCCTTCTCAAAAGTTATCTTAGCTATTTAAGTTGTTTTTCATGACCATATACATTTTAGAGTCTGTTTGTAGATTTCTGCCCAAAGCTTCATGGAATTCTGCTCAGAATTGCATTACATCTGAGCATAATTCCAGCTTAGAGTGAACTGCAAAACAATACTGACTTTTAATTCTTGAGCAAGAAAGGTTTCTCCACTTACTTGAATTGTCTTTTGCTTCCCTCAGACCAATTTGTAATTTTCACTGCCTGAGGCTTATACTTCTGCTAAATACATTCCATTTTATGCTATCTTAAGTAAATGTATTCCTAATTTTACTTTCAGAATTTTTTGTTGGTTTTTAAACTTCAGCCTTATATCCCATGGCTTTGTTATTGTACTTAACCATTAGTTTTAAGTGGAATATCTGGTGGATTTCTTATTTTCTCTAAGATCATGTCATCTGCAAATGAAGAAATGTGTGTGTGTGTGTGTGTGTGTGTGTGTGTGTGTGTGTGTGCTTTGCAGTAGTGCAGGTAGGCATAATTAGCTGTGTTTTGTGGAAGAGGAAAAGGTAGGTTAAATAATTTGCTGAAGACCATCCAGCTACTTTAACTGGGTGTAGCAAAGTGTCTGATCACTTTGTGTTATCTGTCTGCTTGTAGAATGATAGAGAAGTAGGTGAGGTTTAAATCAATTTGGTGGCTCCATGGAGATGGCTCCCTACCTCATACTCACTGGGTCTCTGGTGGCAGGTTTGGAGTGCAGTGTGTCTTGGCTCTTGTACTGATTTCCCTCAAATGCAACAACTCTTCAGTGAGAAACTAGGGGATGTGAAACGTTACCTGGCAAGCTCCTATCTTTCTCAGTGAACATAATTCTGCTTGGTGATTTAGATGACATTTTCCAGAGTGGAGGATGAGTTTCTAACAGTGGTCAAAACCTCTCTGAAGCTAGACCGCGTTCACATTGTAGTGCTACCACTTATTAGGTCTGAGGCATTGGATACGTTATCTTGATTGTATTTCTGTTTCTTCATGTGTAAAATATGAGTAGTAGCACTGACATTGCTATATCATGGGATTTAAGTGAGATAGGACAGAGCACAAGGCTTATACTAGCCCCTAGCCATAGTAAAGACTGTTTAAGTATTAGGTGTCACTATTATAATTACTTGTTGCAGACTTATCCTTGGGGTCTTAGAAGCTTGGGTAACTAGACAACGTCTTAGCTGTCCATCACCCCAGCACACTATGCCCACAACTTTAACCTGTTTCTCCTGCAGGCATTTGTAGTTGTCTTGGTAGGTAGTGAGGGGAGTGGCCATGGAGGGCAATACTCCCTAGGGGAAAAGGACTTCTTTTAGCTCCTGGGTACAGAAAGACCTCCGGCACAGGGTAGCACTTTAAGAAGTGCTTCCATTTGGTGATTTCTTCCATGGTTTCCCTTCCCACCCTGATAACTGGTGCATTTGATGCTCCACTTCCCCCTTTCTTGGGACTCTAGAGAATACATGAACTTATTATCTGTCCCCCTTTCTGTACAACTCTGTGTTTTAAAAAGATGGGGGCCAGAGGCTGCTTGGGAAGAATGATGCCGGTTTTCATTCATACATGCAGCCCTGTAGACTGAAATAGTCCCTCCTACTTCTGGAGAACTGCTGACCTACTCACCTCCAGTGGGAAGGCACTCTAACAGAGGCTGCAATCTGCAGGGATGTGGGAGGTCACCCCTCAACATCAGACGTTGCACTAGGATAGACACTGACTTTTGAACCAGACTAGTCTGGTTCTCGAAATTCAGAGTAAGCAACATAAAGAAATTGGCGCTGTGCTCTGAGAACTTAGACTGGGGTTGGGAAACTTTTTTGAGTTTGTGTGTACAGAAGAACAGAACATTTGCATAGAAGTGCATGTGTACAAGAGAGTCATAGACAGATTACAAGAGTGTTTAATGGTTGTTCCTGGACTTCCTTCAGCATGTCTATCCTTGGGTTAAATAATGGGCCTGGGTCCTCAAAACCTCTCTGACTAGTTTAAACAAGCAACGAGCATTATGATACTTACAAATAGAAAATAGTGATTAAAAGCTCTCTGGTATGAGATCAGATAGAACGAAGTTTGAATCTTGTTCCTGTCATTTTCTACTTGTGTGACCTTCAGCAAGGTTCTCTGCGCTTTAATTTCCTATCTAGTAAAATTGGGATGATAAAATTTACTTCATAAAACTGCTCAGAGGACTTACCCAAACCAAATAATGTGAAATGCTGAAGTGTTGCTTGGCTTGTAGTTAATGAATAATAAATGATAATTCATGTATTCTAACATTTAGTGTATTATAACTCATATCTCTCCTTTGAATTGACCTTTCACCATTGTGAAGTATGCTTTAGTGACTCCAAATTTCTGTTGTTTGCACTTATTTTACATGACATATCATTTCCTATCCTTTTATTGTAAATCTGTGTTTCCTGATGTTTAAAGGTTATCTCTGATAAGCTGCTTATTACTATTTTTCTTTCATCTGACCCTTTTGGTTTTTTAAAATTGGTTTGTTTAGTCCATTGACATCTAATATAATGACCGGTATCGTATTTAAGCTCGTTTTGCTTTGTTCATGAGTCTTGTCTGAAGGTGAGGCCCTGCTAGGTTCTCAAACAAAAGTTAAAGATATTTGCCAATGCTTCCCACCTTTGTGTGATCTGAATCACCATCTCCTCAGCATTATTTTGGAACTAAAAATCAGTTCAGTTTACCATCCCAACTTTTCCTTTCTGCTGTTTTCTTTTATTTCTCACTGTGTATATGTTAGCATAATCAACTTGGTAAGAAGAAAAGCTTATCATGGCTCCCAATTTCAGATGTTTCAAGCCCATGGTTTCTTGACACTTGTGAATCCTGTGGCTAGGAAACAGCATATAGGATAGCAAAGCTTCTTGCGTCATGGGATCTTTATCCTTCCTCCTTCCCTCCTTTTTTCTTCTTGTCCTTTCTCTTCTTCCTCCTCATTCTTCTTTGAATATATCATGAAGCAAAACTCTTCTTACCTCATGATGCCTGCCTTCCTTCCTTCCTCCTTCCCTCCCTCCCTCCCTCCCTCCCTCCCTCCCTCCCTCCCTCTCTTCCTTCCTTCCTTCCTTCCTTCCTTCCTTCCTTCCTTCCTTCCTTCCTTCCTTCCTGCATTCCTTCCTATCTTCCCCCCTCCTCTCTTCTTTTTTCTTTCTCTCCTCTCCACCTCATCCTCCTTGTCTTCCTCTTTCTTCTTCATACTGGGATTCAAGCTCAGCGTCTTGCACTCACCACACAAGAGCTCTACCACTTGAACTGTACCTCTATCCCTTGAATTTCCTTATACCAGGCCTCACCTTCCAATAGCACCACAGGCTGGCAACCAAGCCTTCAACACATAGCCCTTGAAGGACATTTAAAATCAAAACTCTATCATGCACTGAGCATAGGAATCAGTCAACAACTTAAGGGGAACTTGTATGCAAATTTTTCACTCACTCACTCATTTACTCATCTCTATTATTTACCCTCAAATCCAGCTACTCTGGCAGCCTTAAACTCTCTTCCAGTCCAGAAAGTCTGCTACTTTCCATTATCACCTACTCCCTCCAATCCTCCATCTCCAAGTTACTGGGGAAAACACCCTCAGGGGAAAAACCAGGATGTTTATAAAGTTTGTCTGTCTCATGGTTTGCTTTGTATCAGTGATCAGAGCTCCTCAGGTCCTGCCTACCTTGTGACTTCTCCACTCCTTCAAACAGTTGCTTTTTGTATTTTGACTGGCTTTGGCAGGAAGATTAATCAGATGCAAGCCAATTTCCTGTAGCCATCACCAGAAGCCTTATGCCATTTCCATTTATTGAGCCTTTCTCAAAATTGCTCAAGTAGGTGGCAGTAGTTTCTCTGGACAGTCAGCTGACTTGATCCACCTACAGTCTACAAAGAATGGAATGATCTCATAAGTGGGACCACGAAGTCATTTGAGACATTTATCAGGTTGCAATGTATGCATTTGCCAAAGAGTTCTATAGAACTGAGAATATGAACGAATTGAAACATGTATTACACTAAAATATATTTACAGTTGTTTGGGATTCCTCTCAATGTTCATTATACACAGTCCCAGAGGAGCCAAAGGAATTAAAAACTAAGCCAATGAGTGATCCAGTGAGAAAGGCATTCTTTTGAAGAGGTAGACAATTTCACAGTACAGGAGCAAGGGCTACACTAGTACTTCTAAGTGCTGAAGCCATTGACAGTGAAAACATCACTGGGCCTTACTCTCTGGGTGCTCTGATATAGCCTATGCTTCACCTGTAAAGGCAAGAAGGCGGAGAAATCACCAAAATTTCTTCATTGGTGGAAATGAGAAAACTCCCTCTGAATGCCTCCAGCTCTGTTTACTCACCCAAGAGGGTAACCTTGGCTCCCTAGATTATTAGCTCCCCTAGTGAGTGTGTATTTTCCCAGCTCTGATTCCATCAAGGTCTAATCAGAGGACAAAATCCATATCAATTCTTCTAACAGGGAGTTTAATATAAACATTATTAATTAGGTATTGGGCAAATAACATAGCAAACAGTGAGTACATAAGAATCACCTGAAGAGACCCCAGGGCCACTGGGGCTGGTATGTTTGATGCACCATATTAAGGCTGGTTCTGAGAATGTGGAAAAACTGCAAACAGGAACTTGCTGCTGCTGCCACTGCTGCTGCTGGAGCCAGTCTCTGCCAGGTGATGGTAAGAAAGACAGGATGCACCCATCACCTCTAACTCTCCCAGCATTCCCCCTACCTACACACCCACTACCTTGTACAAGAGACACCACTGGTGGAGCCTACTAGGCACCCAAATGACATGTATAAATGTAGTTTAACACAATCTCAGTCACACCATCTAGAAAAGGCCTGCATCTGAGAGACACAGCCTAACAAAAGCTAAAGCACTAATGAACATTTTTTTTGTTACAAAGGAATAGCTGGTGCTATAGAAATGTTATATATTAAAGAGAATGAAGTCTCCTGGAGTGGTGGTTTTATAACTGTACTTTAAAATGAGTAATTGAGAATTAATTTAAACTTGTGGATTATTATAGTGACATCTGAGTTTACAGTGAGTAATATAAAATCATTTAATGAGACTCTAGGTTTCCCTTATTTATGAGCTTATTTTATTGGCTTCTGTAATTTCTTAAGACCTAGGGTGATTTTGCTTGCTGTCAGAAAAAAAAATGGAGTATTTAAAAAAGAAGTATATTAACTTTATAAATTCACTTACAAGGGTTTGAAGTACTGAGCTAAGCTTGGACATAGGACCAAGCATTATTCAATGGCTCCTCTGAAATTATTGTTAAAATCCACTAGATTTATAAATAGAATAAAATTTGTAAGTTGAACTTCAAAGCCTAAAAAAGGTCACTGAATTTGGTTGTTGTGTCTAAAGACAGAATTGTTTTATTATTTATTATATTATTAAAATTATTAAACTATTTAAATATGAATTTGTAAGTCAACTTAATGGCATTTAGCTTAAAGGGGGACCCCTCTGAAATCTTTCCTACATAAGAAATTCACTATCTAGTCACCAGAGGCTCATACCTGAAATTTGCTACTCAGGAGGCTGAAATCTGGAGGATGGTGGGTTGAGGGGAGTCTGCAATGGAAAATCTAAGACATTCAATCTGTACTTCACCAGCAAAAAGTGAGACTGGAGGTAAGGCTTAAGTGGAAGACTGTGTGCTCCTGAGTTCAAGCCCCAGTACTGGCAAAAAAGAAAGAAAGGAAAGACAGACAGACAAGGAGAGAGGGAGGGAGGGAGGGAGGGCGGGAGGGAGGGAGGGAAGGAGGGAGGGAGAGAAGAAAGAAACTCACTGTCCAGAACACTGGTATCATACACACAAACCCCCACACACACCATGAGTAGTCTAGAAGTGGCTATTCAGGGAAGAGTAAGAGGTACAGCTGTTGGCCTCAGCCTCTCTGGGAACTGTGAAGCCTATCACTACCTGCCTATGCACCTTGTTAGCCATTCTCTTTCCCTTATTGGTTTCCAGCCAGGAAAGGCATGACCCACCCAGCTCTGTCTCCTAAAGGACACTAGCCTGAGTTTCTTCTTCTACAAATAGGTAAAGGAAGTGACAGCTACCTTGCAAGGATATTGTGAAGCAAAGCATGGTACTTGCCCAGGAGAGCAGGAGAGCTTCAGTCTCCGCTTCTTTGGGCTCCTGAGTGTTGAGTGGTGACACTAGCCAGGGACATTCCCTCTTATTTCTTGGTAAGAAGGCATCTTCAGAAAGATGGCCTGTGGCATATAGTACAGGCTTGTCTTCCTCTTCCTTAGAAAGATGTTCTAAGTGCCAAAGGAATGTCCCAACAGACCAAAAGAGGGCAGGGCTAGAATGAAGCCACTAGCTCTGGAGCAAAACAGCAGTTCCTCTGGAATTAGTTCTCTGGAATTAGAGGTCAGATTCTGCAAACGGTGACTGCAGGGTCTCTTGGCCACAAAGCCTCTTTCGAACATACTTAGAAAGCATGGGAAGATCCTGACCTAGAGAAAAAGGTTAGTCCATCCCATTGATTTGTTCAATACATGTGACTTAGGACCTTATCTGTCTTGCTAGGCCCAAGACATACAAATATAAATGCCACAGGTCCTTTCCTGGGGGAAAGCACCCAATAATGAAGAGAAATTGGTGAAGGAGCAGTGGGGGGGGGGGGCGGAGATGAGACCAAGTTGGAGTAGGGGCAAGGCTTATAGGGGAGAGAGAGCAGCCAGGGACAATGCTCAGTCCCTGAGTTCAAGTCCCAGGACTGGCAAACAACAACAACAAAAAGAAATGTACTCAATACCTGACTTATGTAACTGTAATCCCTCTGTACATTACCTTTACAATCAAAATTATAAAAAAAAGGAAGGAAGGGGGGGCTGGGAATATGGCCTAGTGGCAAGAGTGCTTGCCTCCTACACATGAAGCTCTCGGTTCGATTCCCCAGCACCACATATATGGAAAACGGCCAGAAGGGGCGCTGTGGTTCAGGTGGCAGAGTGCTAACCTTGAGCCGGAAGAAGCCAGGGACAGTGCTCAGGCCCTGAGTCCAAGGCCCAGGACTGGCCAAAAAAAAAAAAAGGAAGGAAGGAAGGAAGGAACTGACTTACGGAAAGAACCAAAGAACTGTGATCACCACAGGAGTCTAGGTGAGGAGGGGTCGGAGCACCCAGTCTCCCCCAGACACTGAGACCAGCACCATAGTCTCATCTTTCTGGACTCTCCAGGAAACCACAAGGCTGGTCTTTCTCCTACGGGGGGGGGCGGGGGGGGGGGGGGCGGGGCGGGAACAGAAAGTGCAGCACTACAGAAGTCTAATTAGGTAAGTCACAAAGACCAGAGGTAATGTGTTGGAGAGGAAAGCAGCTGACCTCTAGCTAAGGTGGGAAGTGCATCCCCAGACTTTCAGAAGAGCCTTAGCTGACTGACTGCAGCACCTTGAGCAGCACCAACAAGTAGCACTGTTGGGGGAGACTAAAATGAGATGCCCCACATATAAACAGGTGAACAAGGAGTTTCCCAAGTAGTACAGTACTAGACCATCAGTACTGGATGCAAAGTCTGAGGTAGGAAGAATAATGCCAGCCCCAAAGATGTCCACATACAGAGTCCCCAGAATCTGTAACATTACAAAGTAAAAGTGACTTCGTAGCTGTGATGAAGCATTTTCAGATGGGAGACTTTTCTGATTACCCAGGGACATGGGTCTGATAAAGCAGGCGAGTAGTATAATGTAGATTGGAGACACTCAACCCATTTACTGGCTTTGAAGGTGGAAAAAGTTAGGAATCAAGCAATATGGGAATACCCTTTGGAAGTTGGCAATCTATCAGGTGATATTAATGATGAGGGTTATTTTGGCAATACTGGGGGTTTGAACAGAAGGCCTCCTATTTTCTAGACACTCTTAACACTTAAGCTACTCCTCCAGTCCTTTTATACTTTTTAGTTGCCTTTTAGATAGTGCCCCACACTTTTGTTGCAAACTGGCCTCAAACTATGATCCTCTTCTCTTTGCCTCCTGTGTAACTTGGGCTCAAATCACATACCACTACTTCCAGCATCCTTGTTGACTTGGGGTCTCATGAACTTTTTCCCCTGGTTGGCCTCAGTCTGAATCCTCCTGACCTCTTTTTGCCAAGTAGCTGGATTACAGTCATGAATCAATGCACCCAGTCCTGTAGAACTTCAAGGCAGTAACCTAGTTCTGACAACACTTTTTTTTTTTTTTTTTTTTTTTTTGCCAGTCCTGGGCCTTGGACTCAGGGCCTGAGCACTGTCCCTGGCTTCTTCCCCCTCAAGGCTAGCACTCTGCCACTTGAGCCACAGCGCCGCTTCTGGCCGTTTTCTGTATATGTGGTGCTGGGGAATCGAACCTAGGGCCTCGTGTATCCGAGGCAGGCACTCTTGCCACTAGGCTATATCCCCAGCCCGACAACACTTTTTTTAACCTAGTAAGATCCATGTTAGACTTCTACAGAACTGTAAGATAATAAATGTGCATGTTGTTTCTGTCACAAAGTTTGTGGTAATTTGATGTTTTAGTAAGGCAGACTATGTAAGCTTGGGTCCCTCTTCACTAAGTTCTCCTCTCAGATTAACATCAAAAAAGGACCTCTTCTAGCCACTCTACTTCTGGTCACATTCTCGTCATCTCTAGTCATGGGCTCCAGTCTTGTTTATTACTTGAAATGCTGCGTTGACCTAGTTTCCAGCCTTCCCCACTGCTACCAGGGAGTAGGATGTTGATTATTTATCATACTATACCAAGCATTGAACAAAATGCCTACACACAGTGGAAATTACACTAAGTATTTAATAGGAAGATGAGTGAGTGGCTGGATGGACAGATGTACAGACAGACGGATGGAAATGGCAGTATGCCAACATGTCATGGCCTTGTCGGTGACATTCATCACAGCATGCTCAGTGGGAACCTTAGTAGCAACCTATGAAGTCTCAGCAAAAATGTAGGATTATTGATCAGTTCCCAGCATGCTTCTCCCAACACTCCCCATAAGCTTTGCAAGGTCTCCAACTAACGCTGCCTTCCTGAGGGTATTTTTGTAGAGTAAGGAACAAATTTCTTCTTCCTAGCAGAATCAGAGGGGAGTATGGGAGGAGCGAGTCTATGAGTGAATACAGGAAGTGCCCCCACTAAGTCAAGCACTCTTCAAAGAGATGTCATGCTTGTTTTCAAAGAGGCCTTGCTTCACAACTATCTCTCAGTATTTTATAAACTCCCCAAACAAGCTGTTTCTCCAGAAAGTGACTTGCCCATCTGGTCCTGGAGAGGACTGTTTAATTTAGCTGACTCTGGAGAAGAGGCAACAGGAAAAGGGAAAAGGTGGCAGAGGTAGGATGAGCAGGTACAGGGAAATCAAGGGCAAGAAGCACCCAGAAAATTCAGTCAAGAAGAAATTGAGGCATGGCATAGAGTAACATGAGAAAAATGGCATTTATTGGACTCACTTTGGATATAGACAACATGTAATAGAGTTTTGGTTTGTGAGTTTGACACTCGAGAGTCCAGAGTGATGATGGATTCCTGTTACCAAACCTCAGCTACAGGAAAATCCTGGGAGGCTTCATCCCATAAAAGAAAGTCAAAGTGGTTCAAAATACTGCAAGTATCACTCACTCTTGCAGTAGACTCTGAGAGCCAAAATGCCCATAAATATCCATTAAGTTTTTACCTGTACAGCCAGAAGTATTTACTGTACTGACATCAGGTGTGCACAAAGGTAAAGTTGTAAACTCACAATCAGCAGTAATGAAGCACAAGGATCTGTACTCTGACACTCCCATTCCCAACCTAAGAGCTTTCACATGTAATTGACAACTGCTATCTTCATCTGAGGCACCTGAGATCTGGAAACAGCATTTTAAGTATGTTGCTTACCTTATCAACTAAAAAAGCAAACCCAAGAATGGTTAATTACTTTGCCTGGATCAATAAATAGCAGTCTGAAGTGCATGTGCACAAAGTACTAACAAGGGCAAAAGCTTGTAATAAATCCTGATGCTGACATTCCATTTGCTAATGTACATGTAGAACAGATTTCTTCATTTGCAACTATCAAGAGATCTCCTTTGGATATTTCTGTCCCACCATTCTTGTAGAAGGATGAAACTGAAACAAAAATTTTTTAAAACAAAATGTCCAAGTCACAAGTTATCTAAAGCACAACTCTTGTCATACTTCATGTCTGCACTCAGAAGAGAGTACTATCAGGACGTAAGTGAGTTTAGGTTTCTTCTGCTAGTGGTTTACATGGCTCCTCACACTCTTATTCCCCTCTGTAGTAATACTGGGTGTTGAGGTGGTTTTGGTGTTTTTTTTTTGTTTTTTTTTTTTTTTTTGGTGAGGCAAGGGGCTGAGTGTGGAGGGTTCCTTTCTGCAGAAGTATGTGCAGGAAAGGGGTTTGCTGTAGCCCAAGTGAGCATGGGCTCAGTGGCACTGGGACTTAGTGACATCCAACTTTTGTTCTGACACTAGTCTTCCCTCCAACGAGGAGGAGGCATTGCTGTCCTCACAGTCTGCCGGTTCCCACCCAGAGCCTGTGGAGCGCCTGTCTACCCTCCCACCTACCCTTGTCTGGGGGGGCCTCCCCAGCCTCCATCGCTACCTCTCTGTCCTCATGAGATACCTCCCAAACATCTCCACCTGCCCCCAGAGATCGGTGAGTGCTGCAGCCACACAGGCTTCCCGTGGGCTGGGTTGGGCTATTGGTGTTTGCTCTGGATTGGCCCCGCAGAGCATGCAGTAGGCACACTCCCTCTCTGTCCAGCCATCACCAGCCCCAAGTGGTCTGGGCCAGTCTCTGAATTCCCACCTGCCCTCCTGACTGGCAGGCCTGGCCCTGGTGGACTCCTGGAGTGGCCGTATTAGGAATCGTGAGTTTGCAACTGGTGGGGGTGATTGGAGTTCTTGTCCGACTAGTCTTTCGTGGCTAGTTCCTGCCCTGTCCCCAAGTTTGCTGCTTGCTTATGTTTGGCCCTGCCTCTCCCACAGGAAGTGCAGGTATATCCTGAGGTGGTTTTTGTGCCTTGAGCTTTCATCAACAAAACTTAGAACAGGATCTCAAAGACCACCATGTGCCACCAGAAAGGTCAGAGGAGCCCCCCCCCCCCCCCCGCCTTTTCTGAGGCTGCTATCAGCAGCAACAACAAAAGAAGATAGGGACTTAATGGTGATAAAACCCCACACCTAACGAGAGGCGTTGAAATATATAAGGACTAAGAACAGTACCAAAGCCTGCTGTCTCAAATGCAGTTGGATATTAAATCTCTGTCCAAGATCTTGCCTACCTCTGTCTCCCTCAACCATAAAACATAGGAAAGTTTTATTTGCTCTGCCCAGAAGGCAGTCTTTCCAGCCTGATGCAGCTTCTTTCTAGAAACCACGACACAAATGCAAGTCATTCCCAACTCAAGTCCAGCTGCTTCTAAATGCCTGTGCACATGGACCCTCTCTACAATAGAAATCACTCTGCTCCAAGCCATTCCTAGTGTTTCTTTTCTAAGAGCTCTACTTGTTTGTGAGTTTGAACACATACCTCCTTGGAAATGATTGGTGCAAGATCCTAGGTGCAAATATTTGCAAACCATTTCTGAAACAACATACATTTTAGAAATTCAAGTCAAATCCAGGTACAGACTACTTGGCCCACGTCAACCAGCCCCTCACATCTGCAATAGGAATGTGGTCCATTTGTGAAACAAAAGCAAGGTTAAGGCACCAGTGACCCATTAGGCGTTTAGTCCTTGATTTGGGGAGAAAGCTTGAGAGGGAAATAGCGAGACTTCATGACAGATAGGGCTCTATGGCCTTGTGGCTCTCTTGGGCCATAGGCCAAAGGCTGTGGTGTAGGTAGCATCTAGTATCTGGATGTAGGTAAGATGGACCATCACTCACTAGTGGAGCAATGAATGCTTTCACAGTGATTCTGAAACTACAGTAAATAGGATGTAGCCCAGGGCCATGCATGGCAAGAATTGTAGTGCTCTTTTACTCCATACAAATCTCTCTTTTCCTCCATAGGCTTCTGCAGGAGCCTGAAGGGGAACTGCAAAGGGTTAGCACACTATTGCTAAGTTTATGTGTGATCTAGACAACCTCCCACCACATTAATGCCAGAGGCACTGGGACATATCATTGGAATTAGCAGGCAGTCCAGTATGAGGGAAAAGAGCTTGGAGGTGAAGATCCAAGTTGGGAAAATCAGGCTGGAGAGAAGGCAAATAATAGGCAGTTGGGTCTGTGTGTTTGTAAGGAGCTGGTCCCAAACACCAGAATGAAGAGTTTCCCCTGGAATGTCTGTCCTAAAGGAAAGGTCTGTCCTAAAGGAAATAAGGTCTCATTGCCCAAAGGAAGAGACCCCTTGGCCATCCATGGGGTTGGGCTATCTTCATCATGCATGCACAGAAGTATCTTGGAAATCCTGGAGGCTCAGCTGAGGGAAGCACAGTTCAGCTCCGAATCTTCCTGGCTGCCGCTGCCCATCTCCTCCAGTTCGTCAGGACTGTCCAGGATGCTGGGCTCGCTGGAGCACTGCCGGTGAGGCGGAGTGAAGCTGGGTGACAGAAGCAAGCACTTGTCCTCACCACCGGCCTCCTCCCCCAAGCCTGAGTGCATCATGCTGGCCATAGCCAGCAGCTGGATATCAGAATGGGCATTGGCCACTGTGTGCCGCCGGACACTGCCGCATTTCTCCAGGTAGGCCTCTCCTTCCTGCTCCGTCAGTGGTGTCAAGGCCATCTCATTCAGTGGCCGGCTGACTGTGGTCATCAGAGGGCCATAGTTGAGGAGAGTTACCTTGGGCCGGACTCTGGAATATCGCCTAGCTGCAAGGGGGGGAAAAAGCACCAAGTCTGTAACTGAGGAGGGAGTAGAGGTCATTAGAAACCCCTCCTCAGTTGGAAGAAGAGAGAAATGGTAGTTCAGCCTTTGGAAACAACTTTAGAGAGAGCCCTGCAAACATGCAGGATTTCTGGCCATATCCATGTGTCTATCTTATAATTTACCCACTTGTACCAAGTCCTACTTCTAAGCAATCCCTTCTCCATCAGAGGTAATCCTCAAAGACTTCCCCTGCTGGATTTCCCTCTCTTTCCAGCTGTCCCCAAGCCTTACTGGATTTGTCTAAATTCCATTTCAACCACTTTGTCTGAAGAGGTAGTGAGTAGTTGTTCCATCAGCTACAAAGAAGCTTTTGGCTCTGTTCAGGGTACAGTACCTACATTGCCAAATTGTCATGCTGAAAGAGGCCTCATCAGCTTAATCCAGAGGAAAAAGGGCTGCTGATAGCATCTCCCCAGCACTGCAAGCCAAGGCAGTAGACCATTTGGAAGGTCATGAACCAGGACACTATGATCTATGTTCAAATCAAGGCAACTCTTCTAGATTCAAGCAGCCATCTGTGCTGTTTGGAAAACAGCTAGACTCTAGGGATAGCCTCCAAAGAGTTAGAACTGCACTCAAGTGATTATAAAACCACTGCTCTGAGTGTGCACCATGTCCTAGAAACTGAGCTAAATCTTATCATGTATCTTTTTGATCCTCCTAGAAACTGAATGTAACTGATTATATACCATTAGCTTCTCTGTTGCAGATTAGAAAACGGAGTATCAGAGAGCTAATCACTTACCCAAGGCCACACAGCTAGAATCCAGTCAAGCTGGGACTCAAACAAGCTCTCTCTCATTTGAGACCTCACTCTACCTGGCTGCCCAAGAAAAGCCCACCAGTAACTATAATAGGCAGAGTTCCTCTAGGAAGGGACAAGCCAGTGGAGTTTAGAGGCAGAAAATGTATCCTGGGACAGTGCCAAGCAGGATGTACATTAGAGGATGGTGGAGAACTATCTGAAGGGGTAGAGGGTGCCAGATAACTTTCTTAAAAATGGGAATTGCTTGAGCAAGTTGTGGAGACAGGTCTTCCTCCCAGGCTGGCTGGAACAAGGGAGGCACAGAACAATGCTGATGTGCCCACACAGGCCAGATAAGTGTGTCCTAGGAGGGCGCTGGAATGTCAGATGGAAGCATCTGTGACACAGCAGGCAGGATGGAGGTGTGCTTCAGGAAGAGGCCTTGGCAAGGCCTGTGGAGGATGGGTTAGGGCCAGTGAGAGATGAGAACTGAGGAAAGCCAGGAAGAGGGTTGAGGCATATTTTTCTATAACAAATATGCATTTTGTGTGGAAAAAGAATGCTAATGTAAGAGTAAAGATAAGAGGTGATCAGGAGGAATACGAGCTGTGGTAGTGGTAAGGGCAAAGAAGATGACAGGCAGAAAACATAAAGAACACTGATATTGCAGAATGAGAGACCACTGAATAGAGACCGGCACTGTGAGCTGGAGGCCAGACAACAGGAAAGGGAAATGAGCACATTGGGGAAGAAGGACAAGAGAAAAGGCTGTGGTAGGGAAGGGGGAAGGCTGGCCACAAACACCTCATCAGAGCAGGAACAGTGAATGGTGGCTCACCAACACAGACACAAAGACAGAGGGGAAGCAGGGCATGAGCCTCAGAGTTCCAATGTGTGGCTGGCAGTGAGTCAGAAAGTGCTACTGGGCCCACCTCCACAGACAGAAGGATGTGCACTCCTGGAGCCCAGGGAAGACATTCCTAAGAAAGATAGAAATCTGGATATTTTTAAAGAATAGCTAAGGACATCAGGAAGTATTCACTGGTATTGGCTGATAAGCAGAACAGGAACAACATTATATTCATTTTTTCCTTTTTATACAAAGCTGGGGTCATATGTGTATATGTACATGTGTGTGTACATTTAAGTGTATTTGTGTGGATATGGATATGGATGTGTATGTATAGCCACGAAGATAATAGATGGAAGTATCAACAATGGTAAAACCCGGGTAAAGGAGTTACCAATGATTTTTTTTTTTTTTTGCCAGTCCTGGGCCTTGGACTCAGGGCCTGAGCACTGTCCCTGGGTTCTTTTTGCTCAAGGCTAGTATTCTGCCACTTGAGCCACAGCGCCACTTCTGGCCATTTTCTATATATGTGGTGCTTGGGAATCGAACCCAGGGCTTCATGTATGCAAGTAAAGCACTCTTGCCACTAGGCCATATTCCCAGCCCCATGATTTTTTTAAACATTTCTTCTTTGTCTTCCTTTTGATATTTTACAAATTTGTGCATGCTGTCCTTTTATAATGACAAATGTTTTGGGATATGAAAACTGCAGAATCACCTAGACTATAGCAATGGCTGAGCCCTCAAAGAGACTAGAGATGAGGGCAAAGGGTTAAATTACTCCCATGTTCTCCTGTGTACAGGGATAGATGAAATGACAGGGGCTAAAACAGGAATAAAGCCCTAAGAGTTATCACACAGGCCAGTGCTTAAGCATGCTGACCACCGTTCTAGGCTTCTTGTGTATAGGAATGAATTAAATCAGCACTTAACGATCATTTTATGGATGGGGAAATGAAGCACACCAGGGCATTAGATGACCTGTCTTGCAATTACAAACAGACAAAGCTGAGCCTGGGGCCCAAGCATAAGCTGAGTATCTACACTGGTAAGCTTTCTGCCTCTGAACAGCTGGGCAACCTAGGATGATGGGACAGGCTAGTGAATTGGGATAACTGAAGTCTGGGGAGAAGATCCTCACAGGAAGAAGAGCAGATCAAGCAGCAACCTCCATTTTCCTTAGCCTCTCCCCACCTTCACGGGGACTGTGTCAATACAGAAAACTGACAGTGATGGCATGTCTGTGTACCTCCAACTGAGGCCAATCCCTGACCCAGGCTCCTCCTTAGCCCCCACACACATGGCTTATGCTGGACGAATGACTCCCTCAAAGAGACACAGGGAGCCCATTGCCAACGTGGGTATGGCCAGGGAGAGAGCAAATTTGAAGGTGTGGATCCCAGAAACAGAGCTGCAGGAGGCTGAGAACAGGAAGCTTCAGCTTCAGGACTCTTCTTCCTTTTACCTCCTTTTGGCCAGTATACCTCTCCCCAGCTGCTGTAGGCTTGCTGGACACCTCGAAAGCCCTGGGAGGGCAGCCTCCATGCCAGCAGTGAGGGTTGCGCAGCCTCAGCATTCCCAGGAGATGCCGCATCCCATACACATGCGTGCTGGGGTGGGGGGTCCACTGTCCCCCAAGCAATCATTTACCCAATGCCCAATATGTTCTAGGTACCAAAAACAAGGCATTTCGTGGACACAATATGCTGATGTTTTTGCAGAAGGGGACCTCCGCAGTTAAGGGGTTACATGACTTTATGATCATGGTAAATGATAAAACCCAAAGCTGGGCATCTATAATCCTAGCTACTCAGGATCATGGTTCAAAGCCAGTCCAGGCAGGAAAGGCCGTGAAACTCTTTTATCGCCAATCAACTGCGCAGAAAAAACCAGCAAGGGCACTGTGGCTCACGTGGTAGAACACAAGCCTTGAGTCAGAGAAGCTCAGGGATAGTCCTCAGGCCCTGAGCTCAAGCCCCAAGCCCCCAAAATAAGTAAATAAATAAATAAATACCAGGGCTCAAACTCAGTGCCTGCAGCAGAGTTGCTGCTCATGACCTCAGATAGCTCAGATAGCTGCTCAAACAAGGTCATGTGGCAAGTGTCCAGAGCCACAGAAACTACCCTAGAGGTGTAGAGGAGGGCTGGGGATGGTCAAGAAGAAGGATCACTGAAAGGTGGCTATGCAGAATGACTTCTAGACTGGACCTTAGTGGGCCATGTATTCACTCACAGGGGAGATCTTTATAAAGTCCTGATATACAAAGAACTTGTTCCTTGCCCTCAAGGAGCACAAGGAAGACTGACAGATAGTCAGACCATGGCCACATAGCACAACAAGGATTGGGGGTCCAGGAGATGGAGAGTGGGAAGCACACACAATCTCCCACCTGGAATGATTCTCTGTGAGTCAGGCCACCACTAGCTAGGAGCTGTCACCCAGCAAGTAGCAATGCCAACTGGCCCTGCCCTAAGGCAGAGCACTTTCTTCCTCCTGCAGCACCCCCAAGGAAGATCAGGACCTCAGTGTTCAGCCCTCTGCAGCTCAGAGAAGCTAAGTCACTGATTCTAGGCCTCTGTAGTTAGTTCTCAAAGCCCCATTCCTCACACACTGCTTCTGCCTCCCTCACCCTTCAATGCTTTTTGAGAGAGGCCTTATGGCTCTTCCTTTTGCTTTCTGAAATGTTCTCCTTCCCAGCTAGGTATGGGCAGGCAGGGCAGAAACCCCAGGGACCACATAGCTGTGTCAAGTCCCCTGGCAAACAGCTTCCAAAGCCAGACTTCAGCCAAGTGAAGGTCAGACAGGTTGAGCTTTATTCATCCCTGCTGGGCCCCTGGGGGGCCTGGAAACCAAAGGCAAGGTTGGACTGACAGGCAGCTACCCACACTAGCTTCTTGCTTAGCCTCTACCCTTCCCCCCCTTTTCTTTGCAGCAGCAAAAGCAGAGCCATGGCAGGGGAAAGGGAATCTGCTAAGAAAGGACAGATCATCCTGGGGTACCTGACTCCCCCTGGGACCTACAGACCATCTCTCTCACAGGGAAGGATGCTACCTTAGCTGGCGCCTACAGCCAAGCCACATATCCCTTTTCTTCTAGAATTTCACAAAGGGTAGAGCCATGGGCAGCCTTTATTTCTTCCTCACAGATACCCTACTGAGCTTGGACATTCATCGCCCAGCCTGCCCTGCAGCCAACAATGGCCACAGCTCTTTTCAGATCTCAAAAGCAGCAAAGCCTTAATAAGACTGTCCTTTGCCCTTTGTTGGGGACTGGTTCCCAGGCCTTTGAGCAGTCATTATGGCCCCTCCATCCAAGCCCACAGCTTCTCCCCATCCTGGGCCTTGAAAAGACCCAGAGGCCTACTTGTCATGCAGAGAAGTCACAGTGTCCTGAAACAGGGCGCCCCTCTCTAAAGAAGGGCCACCCAAGGACACAGAAAAGGATGTCTGTGGGAAGCTGGGGATTTCTAGGAGTGAAATCCAACAGCCTGGTGTTTGCTTGGGAGGGAGGGAAGATCTGAGGGAATCTGTGAGCCATTGTACTGGGGATGCAGTTTTTGTTCTTTTTATTTTTTAATTTACTGTCAAATGTTCTGCCTTTGCTAGGATAGTGTTCCCTCCCTGTTTACTCAGGCAACTCCTATTCATCCAAGAGTTCTCTCTACAGACCTCACTTCCTCCAGGGAACTTTGCGGATTTCCTGGTCCAGATGAAGTCCCTGCTGTGGTTTCCCCTGTGCTTCCCCTCAGAGCTCAGATTAGAACAGGATGAGGCACCGTATTTGTGACCTCCTCATTTGGGCCATGGGCCCTAGAAGGAAGGGACGGGTGTGGTTTATTCACAGATAAAGAGCTGCAAAACCTCACAAGGTACTTGGGATGGGGTCTCAGGATGCATTTGATAAAATAATCATTTAGAAGTTCTTCAAAGAAGAGTAATGTCCCTCCCTCTCTGTCCCTACTGAGATAACTCTAAAGGCAAGGACTGTCCTTGGTTCTAATAAAGACTTGACAAAAATGGATAGTACTCATATTTTAGCTAGAACTCAGAAGTACCTCCTCTTAGAGTGAGTCTTCACTGAACAAACTTCTAAATCTACCATGTTCCTTATGTGCAAGACAATACTACCACTTGGAAGTGAAGGTGATTAAGAAGTAGATTTCCGTGGGACTCTCAGTACTATCTTCCCATTTAAGTGAAAAAAAAGTAGAACATAGATTTATAAAGAGACAAGTATCTGTCGCGTTTCTACCAGGAGGAAAATGGTTAATCATTCAAGACAACTTTAGGCCTTGTCACCTGGAGGCAGTACTAAGAGTCTCTACTGACAAGCTTTACTAAGAAGCCACTACTTGCTATTTTCTTGCCTTTCCACAGGTCCTTAGAGTTTCAAAGTTATTGTCCTTTGTCTTGTCACTTCTTATTTTGTGTTGAAATAAGCTGGAATTTAGAGGTACTTATTGAACACTACTTGTTCCCTTGATGTCTCCCAGATGTCTATGAATTATATGTGTCAATTCACTTGGTCGTTGTTTGTTGGTTTTTGTGTGTGTGTGTGTGTTTTTGTCTTGTTAATCTGTTATAGGCTCTGTTTTATCCAAGAGAGTTAAAGGAAAAACAAGTTTTTCTTACCCTACACTAGTATTAGGCCCAGTTGATAGTTGAATCCCTGCCATGGCCCAACTAACCCAATGGCATCCTCCTATCCCAGAAACCTGGTGGGCTGAGCCAGGAGCAGGAAGTTAGGCTCCAGGGAGTCCACAGCAATATGGTCCAGGGCCAGGGAAGGCAGGCAACTATTTTCCTTCAGTATCATTTCAACTCTTGTTCTTTCCAGCTCCAGTGAAGAAATTGAGAGCAAGGGAGGGGAAGAACTGGCAGGCAGCAGGCTGGGGCCGATACCCTCCTGTCTGTGGTGGTTGAGGTTAAGCTAGTGTTTCTCTAGAAATACAGTCAAGGCCAGGAATGCTGCCAGGAAGAGGCCTGGCTTTTTCTGCAAGAAGAGAGGCCCCAGAAGGGAAGACACCATTCTGGAAGCTACTCCATAACCCACAGGATTTGAAGCCATTACAATGAAAAGAGAGGCAAGAGAGTCTAAATCCTGTAGTGTCTCAAGGTACAGTGGCTTGCTGTCCACCTAGCATGTATTTTTTGAGTGCCTTCTCTATGCCAGGTAGGGCTAGAATCTGACCAGGTCACTCCATTCTGACAGCTGCCATTTCAGGCAAAAACTAGAGAATATTTTTATTATAAGCCTCACTCCATGGCTGCTCCTACCGAGACTGTGGCTTTGCTGAGAACTATTTCATATGATCTTATGCTGTGCTGCCCAGCTGTTTCTACTGAGCCCCAGTGATGTGGTCTCACCCACAGAAGAAGTAGGTCTGACTTATGTCTAGATTTCACATTGACCTTGTACAGAGCCTGATACCGATGTAGCTTCACAGACACCAAAAAAGGACCCAGCAGGATTTGTCCCCAAATCTAGGAGCCCATTTTCTACTTCTTCAGCAAAGTCCACAACAGCACTCACAACAATGGAGTGGGGGTAGGTTGGAGCAGAAGCTCCATAAGATCTGGTGGTATATAAGCGTCAAGCTAGCTTCACACTTTGAGCTGCTTTCAAAGAAATCCACGATGGCAGGCTGTCCACTCAGGCCAGGGGAGGGTATAATAATGCAGAGTTTGTGCTCTTAGATACAGAAAAAAAAAAGTACTCATGTCCTGAGCTCATAAGGAAGATCAAACTAATGTCCTGGACACATAAGAAAGATCAAAGCCACTGATCAAAGATGTGAGAGAGACAGGTCCCACTGCAGAGATCAGGGATTCAGTCTCTGAAGGGGAATTGACCCAGAAGGATAGGGAGAGAGTTACTGTGACCCTGGCTAAAATGTGAGTGATTAACACGTACAGAATTGCACTGGCCACATCCCAAGAGAACTGTGCAGCACCACATAACAGATATCATTAGGCACGTGGCTCCTGGTGACCTAAAGAGCTTCACCCCTTACCCAGCATGTACATAGGGCCTGAGCAGCCACGGTCCCCGCTGAGGCTGAGGAAGGGAGAAACAACTTGCTTCACCAGCTCTTCCAGTTGCAGGTAGCCCTCACTGGGGCCTGTGGGCTCATGAACACTCTGCAAATGAACAAGGAAGATGCACGTATGTCAGAGAAAGTTGCTACCATAGAAAGTCCATATCAACACATGCAGATTGCCCTTCTGTGTGTACAAGGCAGGGCAGCCTTAGGCACATGGGCATAAATGTTATTTCAGCACTTCACACGTAGACCATCAAGCAAGGGACAGAGGTTCTTTGCTGGTCTTCCTTCTACAGATGGGAGATAAAGAGCCAGTGAGCTTAAGTAGCTTGCCCAGCCCAACACAGACAGTAAAGGACAAACATCCTTAACTCATCCCAAGCTCTGGCTCAGGGGAGCAGAAGAGCATTGCTTTAAGCTGTAGTAGGCTTTCAGTGGCACAGTGATGAGCCACTTCAAAAGCTCAGCATGACAGGAGCCCTCAAAATTAAGCCTGTGGGTAAACACTAACCACAATGAATGGTCCCAACAGCCAAGAAAGAAAAGAAGCCTGTAATACTATGCCCTAGAAAACTGACAGGTGCCTTGGGAATGCAGCTTCTTAGTGGAATAGAGTTAAAGGAATGCTATGCATAAGGGCTGCAAGGACACAGGAACCATGTGGCCAGGGTCCAGGCATCAGCAGGAGCCCAACCAGGCTCTATGGGGGTTGTATTCAGTCTAAAAACAAAAGTGCCTTCACTTAAAAGGTAAAAGCTCTGCACGACGCTGAGGTGTTTTAGGGCTGGAGAAGCTTGTTGAGTAAGGAGACAGGGAAAAGAAAATTCCTGCCCGTCAAGGATCCCTGTGGGACACAGCTTCTGAAGAAACAAGCTCTTCTTTGGTCTTTCTTGGATGATTCACAGAGAAGGAACTTAGGTTTGCTCAGGAGTATGGGTGCCCCAAAGTGCTGCAAAGAAGCATAGGAGGAAGAGAAGCTGTTAGGCACAGGCTAGGGCTGAAACAGGCATGGAAAAGAAGAGATACAGAGAAAGCGAGTGGCCAGAATACCAGTGGGCTGCCTGGCACTTTATGGCAGTGATGGGAGGTGGGGGTAGGTAGCATGGTGGCTCTCTATGTCCTCTGCCCCAGTTCCACTCACACTGCACTAAAGCATACAAAAAACTGGCATCAGAAAGAAAAATAAAAAGAAAGCTAGGTGATGGTTCAGGCTCTTGCCTGTAATCCTCCTACCTACTCTGGAGGCTCAGATCCAAGGATTGCAGTTCAAAACCACCCCGAGTAGGATGTTCCATGAGACTTGTTATCTCCAACTAAGCACCAAGAAAACCAGAAGTGGTCCATACAGAATTCTGCCTGAACTGGGAGTCCTCCAGTCAGTGGTGAAAAGAAAAAAGCAGGGCCTAATTTATGCTCTCATGAAACCACACCATACCTCAAAGCAGCAAGAGCAGTTTCAACCACAAAACTACCTTGACTAGATTTTCAAAGCCCAGGAAATCTTTTTTCTTTTGATTTTGGCCCTTGATAAATCTTACCTAGGGTCTCCCTCTAAACTTCCTCCCCATAATCCATAAGCACTAAATAAGGAACGGTTATAGGAATTGGAAAAGTGGTGAAAGGTAGAAGGAAATGGATAATGGGCACATAACCTGGCACTGTATGGTTTCCCAGGAACTCAGCCCTTGAGAACTTGGCTTTCACAGAGCTCTCCGAGATGGCTCTGTCCTGTCCCTCTGCTTGGCTTCAACACTGGTAATAACATTTGTGAAATCTTCATGGACCCAGAGCAAAATGAAGATGTAAGGCCCCTTTGTTTAAAAAAACATTAAGAAGACAGAGTCAGCCAGGAGCTGGTAGCTCACTCCTGTAATCCTATTTATTCAGGCAGCAGCTGAAATGTGAAGATCAAGGTTCAAAGCCAGCTGGATAGAAAAGTCGGTGCAACTCTTATCTCCAACTAAGCAGTAGACAGTCAGAAGTGGAGATGTAGCTCAAGTGGTAGAATACCAGCCTTGAACAGAAAGGGTCAAGTGAGAGCACAAGGCCCTGAGTTCAAGGATCAGTATTAACACGCGTATGTGCATGCTCTCTCTCTTTCTCTCTCTCTCTTTCTCTCTCTCTCTCTCTCTCTCACACACACACACACACACACACACACACACACACACAGTTGAGTGAGTGAGGATGGGTTGGCCTCAATGATTCTAGTTTCCGGATCTACCTCTTACTGAGACATCCTGAGGACAGAAGCTCTCTGCAACGGTGGGAGGACCTCTTGTATCTTAGGAAGATAGGAGTTGCTTCAAAAATACTTTGGAAAGGAAATGAAAAGTGGACAGTAGAAGACTGGAAAAAGGATCTTTTCTCTGTGCCAGAGTCAGGTCATTTGGAAAAACTGGCCCCATGTCTCATGACCCTGGAGAGAATGGACAGGTCTAAGTATAGACGTTGGACTATCCCAAGGCAGGAATGGCCCCAAGGGCAGGGCCAACCTGCTTTTTCCATTCAGATTAACAGGCAGGTACACCTGCTGCTGGAGAAGGACTTAGGCTAGGGTAAGGTCTATATTCATCACTGTCACCTCCCAGCACAGGCTCCATATCTCCTGAGTGAGAAAGAACATGGCCAGGAGACCTGTTTGCAGGACACCTGACAGAAATTATGCTGTTAGATTTAGGGTATATCTAGTTCCTAGGAAGCAACACAAAAGAAGTTAGCTGTGGCCACAAAGGCTGAGCAGAGAGTAGAAAGAACCAGGGCTGATGGGTGGCTGAATAGCCCAGCTCTATACAAATCTCTATGTGATCTTCAGCGAGTTAGCCAAGGCCCGAACATCCAACTCAGCTTGACATGGGCAAACAATGGAATAGTCACAGGAGGACTTATCTTTGCTTCTCTCCAGGAATTTTCCAGAAGCATGGAGCTTCACTGTATTTCTCTATAGAGAGAGAGTACCCCTGTGCAGCAGGCGGCTGGCTTCGCTGAGCAGTTCTGCTCCTACTCGGAGAGCAAGAGGCAATGGAAGGCCCGCATGGAATTTATCCTGCGCCACCTGCCCGACTACTGTGACCCGCCCTACGGTGGCAGCCGCCTGGACCAGTTGCCGTCCCTCTCCATGATCTGGGCCAACCACCTCTTCCTGGGCTGCAGTTATAATAAAGACCTTCTAGACAAGGTGATGGAAATGGCTGATGGGATTGAAGTGGAAGATCTGCCAGAATTTACAACCAGAAGTGAATTAATGAAAAAGCATCAAAGCTAAGGCAGAAGATTTATCACCTTCCCATCACTGGCAGCAGGCAGAGAGAGAAGGCTGGGTGATTGAGCGCGGCGCGGCAGCTCTCACGATTCCTCGTATTGCCAACGTAGAAGTTGGGATGAGAAGGAATCAGTCTACATGGGCCTTTAAAAGTCTGCATTCCTCCCATAGCTATTGCTGCAAAAGTATGCATGGATATTTATGTATTTATAAATCATCTACTTCATCATTGTGCAAGTAAACTGTTTAAAATGCCCCCCCTTTTTGAAGTTGATGTAATAGTTTGTATTCTTCAACAATGTACCTTATGTGATTTTTTTTTGTTGTTTGTTTTTGCCTTTTTGTTCCCTACGGAGACAAACCAGATCCATTGTACCATACCTCTACTCTACTGCCATACATACTTCGCTCTTGTAAGAAATGAGACTCGAGGCTGGGGATATAGCCTAGTGGCAAGAGTGCCTGCCTCGGATACACGAGGCCCTAGGTTCGATTCCCCAGCACCACATATACAGAAAACGGCCAGAAGCGGCGCTGTGGCTCAAGTGGCAGAGTGCTAGCCTTCAGCGGGAAGAAGCCAGGGACAGTGCTCAGGCCCTGAGTCCAAGGCCCAGGACTGGCCAAAAAAAAAAAAAAGAAATGAGACTCAGTCATATGCCTGAGGTGCCGTGAGCTAGCTCATGAGAAGAGGCAGCCTACAGAAAAGCCCTTGACCTTATTTTAACATTCACTGGGGAAAGGGGATATAAGCCCAGTGGCAGAGCCCTTGTCAGGGATGCTTAGGGCCCTGGGTTCTTTTCCCAGGACTGCAGATAAAATGAAGTTCACTGATAGGAAACGCACTCGGCAGGTCTCCCAGGCATTGTCCTCATCTCTAGACCTTCCAGGCTTGAGGAAGTATCTTGCATGTATTCCCTCAAGAAATACTGTGTGCTATCTTGCTTTGCTGAGGATTTGTTATTTTAATATCCCCATTAGTTTATGTCTTCTGTGCTGCCTTGTTGGTTCTTTTGTTTAGTCTTACCATTAAGTTTCCACCTTTAGGTACAGGCAGCAGGAGGGGCTTCATTACGAGCAGTGGTGTACTACTGCAACAGGACCCCTCACCTCTAGTACCCAGCTTAGTACAGGAAACTGGTAAATGAGACTGTGGCACCTACCTTAGCTTAATCTACTGGTGAATACAGGTAAGGTAGCCACTGGAAGTGAGGGGCAGGGATGGTGGGGAAAACAGTGTCTGAGGCAGAGATGGGATTGCGACCACTCATGGGCCGGAGATGAAGGCCAGGCAACATGCCTCATAGGGGCTACTGTGTATAGCCTAGTGACCTGCAAGAGAGACCCAGTGAACTCAGGAGCTCTGTAACCTCAGATCTACTTCTCTCCCATCAGAATACCATAGAGAGCTATGGCAAGGATCAAGATAGCAAATGTGAGGGCAAAGCACATTTCGTTGAGTGTTAGCCACATCTTTTCAAATGCAGCCTTGCTTTTTTCCCATTGTGATCATTTACAAATTCATGAGGCTTAAGATTTCATCATAAAATGGAAAAAAGAGAGAGAGAGAGAGAGAGAGAGTTGAGGCCAGTGATCTGGCGTCCAGTCCAAGCTCTCATTAGCTGGTGCTGTCACTCACTGAATGGTGGTTAATAAATGCCTACTATGCAACAAAGTGAGAGGACACAAATGTGAACAGGAAGCACAAGGATCTGCCTTGACTGAAAGCAGATTTAGGAGTCCAGAGGACAGAGTGTTCTGAGGAGAGGGAACAGCAAACAGCAAGTTCCTGCTTTTGTCACAGCCAAAGGCAATCCTGCCAGGTAAATCAGATTCCAGGTCTGGCTGAAGAGGTGGGAGGAGTTACAGACTTGAGTTGCTTTCCTGAGATCAGCTGGATAGAGTTTGCTGCTGCCCCACAGAAAGCAAATTGGGGCTGGGATTGGAGTGGATAGAAGATGGTTCTCCTAGGCTAGCTGGGGAATTCTGAGGGATGATGGCTATCAGATTGTCTTAGCACCTTACCATGTAGTTGTTATTTTTCATTATGTAGAAACAGTCCCTCTAGCTGGGCACTGGTGGCTCATGCCTATAAACCTAGCTACTCAGGAGGCTGAGATCAGAGGATCATGGTTCAAAGCTATCCTAGGCAAAAAAAAAAGTCTTTGAGACTCTTATCTCCAATTAACCACTTAGGAAACCAGAAGTGGTGCTGTGGCTCAAAATAGTGGAGTGCTAGCCTTGAGCAAAAATGCTCAAAGACAGCGCCCAAGCCCTGAGTTCAAGCCCCATGACTGACAGAAAAGAAACAATCTCCCTGTTCCAACATCACTAAATGAGGGTTTAACCAGTGAGAACCCTTCACCTGAAGAACTAGATTAATTCTCCTTCCAAATAAAAAAAGAGGAAACAACTATATCCAAAACACAAATAAAAACAGGATGTTAGAACCCCAATGTTTCTACTCTGACAACCAGAATCCTCAACAGCTCAGTTTTTACACTATGTATTTGGCTGCCAAGCTCCAAGTGAGGCTTCTGAAAGATGAAGCTACACAGACATTTCTATCCCTGTTCTTTCTTCTTTCCTGCCATAACAAGGCTGGCCTGGCATTCTAATTCTAGTCAGTAATACTCTACCTCAATGCCTTCCTCTTCTCTGAGAATTGGAAAAAGGGAGAGAGCCCAGAACGATGGCCCAGCTTAAAGAATCAAAAGAAAACAGCCCCAAATGACCCAAGGTCTGATGTACCATTCTTGCTGTAAGGCTGCAAGAGGTCACCATGAGCCTGATGCAAAGCAGAAGCTGGGAAAGAGACCTGTATACTTCACCTATCAGAATTAACTAAGACCCTGCTAGTCCTCCTTGATTCCAATTGACTGGGCAAAGGGATATCACCTAGTTCACAGTAAGACAATGAGATTAAGATAGGTACAGTTTTAAATCTAACTAGCTTTTACCAGCTAAGAGATTCCATGCAAGTATGTAAACTTTATAGGTTTTTGTTTTCTCATCTGTAACATGGACTAACAACAGTGCCAAACTCATAAGGTGGTTGTTCGGCTTATTTAAGAAAGCAATACATTTAAAGTCCTTGGTCCGTGCTTGAGGAACAGCCAGGGATTAAGAAGCATGAAATCATTTCTTATTACTGGCTTAGAATTGGGGTTAAGAGACACAGAAGGCAGCCATCCTGGGTAGTCTCTTGATGCAAACATACAAGCTGAGACATGCCATGTTTGGCCTGATACAAAACAAAGCAATGGTCACAATTCTGTAGGCAAAGAAAAACCACGTCCTAGAGCAACACAACCAGGCCAGGTGAGGCAGCATCAGAGAGGAAAAAAGAAAGAAACAAACAAAGAAAACCAGATATTATAGGCTTAAAAGGGAATAAACACCTAGGCTTTGCAAAATGACATGGTCTTTCTTCATCCATCAAGGAAGCCCATCTCCCTGGGAGACATATGGTAAGTTTCTGGTCTGGCTCATGCTAGATTAAAGTGGATTCTTTGTTGATACTTGTGACATTTGGCTTCCAGCCATATTTGGAGACATATTTATTTCCGGAATAGAGGATCATCCTTCTTTCCCTCCTCACTGCAATGTCAGCACCCAGCACAGTACCAGGGACCAAACAGGTGCTCAGTGAATACACATCAGATAAACAAGTGAACCAAGAAACATACACAAAGCTAAGGTGCCTGTCATGGTCTCTCCCACTTACTCTACAATGACCATCCTCCTCTTCGGTTCCCTCCCTAGGCTGTAGGGGCAGACCTGCACAAGGGCCTCACCTGTAGAACCAGCAGCATCTGGACAATGGATGAGGGTAGCTTGGACTGCGGCAGCAGCAAATCGCCCAGCTTTACCTTCAGCAGGACCAGGTCTCGGAAACCCAGCAAGGAGATCTGACGTATGGTCAGTTCTTGTCCCTGGAGAGAAGAGATGAGGGGAGGGTGAACAGCAAGCACTAGACCGATCTGCCTCCCACCACAAAAAGTTCAGGACAATATGTGTTTACAGAGCATCCAGGATGGGCCAGGACCAGACAGGTTCAAGACCTTGGGAGGCTGAGATCTGTCCTCTGGAATTAGAGCTTTAAGATAAAGGTGACTCAAGATATTTAAATGGCCTAAAGACAATAAAAGGTCCACCTGCTCCATGCTCCAGACCCTGCTTGTCAGCCTGTGAATGGTTAGGAAGAAGGAAAATGGGGAAAACAAAAGAGATCAATGTCACTTCTTCAGTCATGGCTGTTTCTTCAAGTTTATGGAAACCTTTCTAGGGTGACAATGATCAAGATACATTGTATTCACAAACTGACATGTTGAATTGAAACCCCTTTATAACTAAAGATAATTTTAAAAAGAATTACATTTGCCATTAAACTTTCTATAAAGTTTTTTTTTCATTTCTTCCTAGAAAAATCACTGAATTTTTGTTCATCTTTCTGTCATCTCATTGCCAACAAAAGGGAAATTTTACAAAATGCAATCCCAATTGTAAAGAAGTTCACTAGCTCAGGATTCCTATACATCCTAACTTTAAAAAAAAATGAACCAATATTGAACAAATATTTCTGTACCCATTATCTTCCAGGAAGAAGAAAACATCAGACCTTAGAGGTTTAGAGAAGATGTGTGGTTCCTATATAAATACAAATAAATGTAGGAAGAAAAATAATTGGAAAAGTATGTGGAAAGAGTTTTGAAGGATGAAGAAGGGAGAGTCAAATATGAAAATAATAAGAGAAGGAAACAGGAGGATTTTATTGTTGTTGTTATGTTTAATGTACTATGTGAACTTCTTTTGGCATACCCATGTGGTCACTGTATATGATTTTGGTACACTGAATATTGTATATATGCTTACCTGAACTATGGAAGGGAAAGAAAAATGAAGGAGGGTGTAATAAATATGACAAGAAATGTACTCACTACCTTATTGTGTAACTGCACCCCCTCTGTATATCATTTGCCAATAAAATTTTAATTAGAAAAATAAAATAACTCAAAAGCAAAAAAAAAGATGAAAATAATAACTAGTAGATGCAAGACCTGGCATGCATCAGGCTCTGTCAGACTGATTCTGAATATTTTAGATGGAAACAAGACACATCGCTCATAACCATTGCAATCTAAATGTTTGGGCCCCTCTTAAAAATTCATTTGTCCAAATCCCAAGCCCCAAGGTGATGGGCTGTAGATGTGGGACATTTAGGGGGTGATCAGGTCATAAGTGTGGAGCCCTTGTAAGTGGGGTTAATGCCTTATAAAACAAAACAGGCCCTAGAGAGCCCCTGGTCCCTTTCACTATGTCAAGATTTTGCATCAAGTTGCCATCTGTGAAGAAACAAGCCAGCTGGGCGCTGGCAGCTCACCCCTGAAATCCTAGCCATTCACTGATTTGTCATTAGGCCCCGCTACCCCTTCAGTTCCCAGTGAATCAGAGAAGGAGTTCATATTAATTCAGAATTGACTTCTCCATCTTTCTTTTAGGCAAGAAAAGAAAGCATAGTCACCACCCAGAGCATCTCCTCATAAACTCTCCCATCGAAAAAGGTGTAGAAAATGCATCTGCATGGTTCCCAAGATTTCATCCAGTTCCTCTGGGCAAAGCCCAAAGAAAGAGGAAAAGCTGAGTACTACATCCCAGGAAATCATGAATACATGGCCAGGTCAGCAAAGAACAAGAAGAGGGAGGCAGCCAGCCCCTTCTGCGACCCTCTACCCTGGTAGCCATTTGCTACAGGCTTTCCCATCCCAGTATTCCCATGACACATTCTAAATTCTTCTTCCCCTTACCCATCTCAGCTAGCTGACTAGAACAGGTTAGCATATGCAAATGTCCTGGGAAGCTGATGGAGAAGGCAGCCAGCAGGGAGGAGGCTGTAGTAGACCAAAGAACAAGAGAAATTCAAGCCTGTTGTTGAAAGATGAGATTGAACAGGGCAGTATCAGTTATTTCCAGGTCTGAGTTTTCAAGAAAACCATAATAGTACCATCCTGAGACTCACATGACAGGGATCCTGACAGAGTGTGAGCATCAGAGAGCCCTTCACTGTCCACCTCTCACTGTACTGGGCCTGCATTTACCCAGTTTCCACATTCCCCTTTCTCTGCCCAAATGGCCCTAACAAATCCCGGTCTGTGCACACCCTTCCATGGGGGACAAGGTAGAAGATGCACAGTTACATCTGAGATCTACTTTAGAATAAATAGATCCCATCATTGCACTGCTTGTTGTTTATTTTGAAATTCAAATATAACTTAGGAAGTATACTGTATGTTTATTGGCTAAGTCAGGCAACTCTTTTCTCAAGTTTGCCTTCCTAAGATCCATGGCTGGCCAGAGGGTGAATATTGTGGAAAGGAAAGGGGAGTCCTGGGGAATCCTGGCATAGGATGAGAGGGGAGTGGGCTGCAGGACAGAGCTCCTACCTGCTGGAAACTGAGAGGCAGATCTGCAGCCAGAAAGGAGGTCTGTAAGCCTAGCCTCCCAGGTGCAAAATACCTGGGCTATGTTTGAAGCAATTCTAAGTCCCCTGAAAACACCATTCAGACTACATAGTCCTTAAGGGCCCTGCCCTGGGGTACAGGGAAATTCCAACCATTGTTAATAGCCAGGCTCCTGTTCTGCATATTGTATTCCTACTTCAGCAAAGCCTGATTACAATGAAGCCTCAACTCCAAGGGAAGAGTAGAATATAAATTCCCTAGTGGGGAGGGGGGAAGAGGGAGAGAGGGAAGGAGAGAGGGAGAGAGAGACAGAGACAGAGACAGAGAACACAGAGCCCACTCTCTCCTAGAAGGAAAGAGGAATACTCTGGCCTGGTAGAAATTCTTCATCTTACAGGAGATAAATGGAACTCAACAGAAGCCAGGTGACTTTACCCAAACCCAACCCCCCAATCCTGATTCTTCACCTAGCCCTGTTTCTACTACATCATGTGGCTCGATTTCAGAATCCCTTATGGAGGGAAAGGAATATCATGACCCTTTCTGTGGATTTCAGGGCAACAGCAATTTGCTTAAAAATTGTGCTTCACATTGAGCAGAGTGGCTCACTCTTGTAATCCCAGCTACGTGGATGGGTGAAAATCAGGAGGGTGGACGTTTAAGACCAGCCAGGTCCAAAAGCTCATGAGACACACAATACACATCTCTGTCAATAAGCTAGGCATGCTGATGAATGCCGGTGAGTTCAGCTAAGTAGGATGGTTAGTGTTAGGTCCTCCCCCTGAGGGCTCCATGTAGATGCCCCCACCTCATTAAGTCTCCACCCAGTTACCTGGGTAACCTGTAGCCCTGGAGGCAGTTACCTCCCTTTTCCCTGAGGTCACATCCTAATCCACCTGGCCACACCACTTGCCCCTGCCCTAGATGTAGGGCAGGGCTGGGTGGGGGTCGCTCTCTCTCTCCCTTCTCTCCAGCCATGGATCATCTTGGCCACAGGCCAGCAGTTCGGTAATAAACTTTTTCTCCTGCCTGAATACCGCGTGGCGTTCTCCTTTACCGGCTACCTACTTTAAAAACCTAACAGTTAGGAACTGTCAAATATTACTTGAAAAATAGCTAAAGTAAAATTGGTAGGGAACCTGGCTCAAATAGTAGAACATCTGCCCTAGCAAGTTCAAGGCCCCAATTTTAAATCCCAGGAGTGATACACACATATACACACACACACACACACACACACACACACACACACACACACACACACACACACACAAAGAGCTTAAGAGGAACAGTGATAAGGAGGACAAAAGAGAGTAATGAAGAGGGTTGAATATGACCAAAGCATAGTCATAATGAAGCCCATTATTTTGTACAGTTAACATACACTAACAAAAACTTTTAAATTATGTTTTGAAAACTGGAGAAGAAAGAGGGAGGGGCGGGAAAGCAAAATCTCCTCTTCAATCTTCTCCACTTCAGAAAAGAAAGAACCAAACCAAACCACTCCAAGAATATAAAAACATACTGAAAACCAAGCAAGTAATCAGAGCTTAAAATTGCCAGTTATGCAGGCTTTCTTCTCCGTTTGAAATTTAGGGGCTTAATACAGAAAAGAGAGCCCTTCGGAACACTTTTTGGTCCCTTACCCACTGGAGGCCGGGCCTCTCCCCCATTCGGCAGGCGGCTCCAGCTCATCAAGGTTAAAGAAGGAGACAGACACAGAGGCCACTGACCTGAACGGGGTAAAATATTGCCTGCAGGGTGGGGAGGGTCTCCGTGAAGAAGTGGTCCCAGATGCCAGCCAGAACCTCAATGCGATTTTCACCTACATGGGGAGGAGTGGGGTCAAGATGGGAGGGGAGAGAGAAAGAAAAACATTTGTCATTACTTGTGGAAGAGGCCACCAGACAGCTCCATCTCTAATGTAAAATAGCCCACGTGAGAAACAGGAAGCCAGGAGCTGTTAAAGCCTGGAAAGCAGTGTAGTGGTGGCTAAGACTACCAGAAATTCTCAATATTCTTAGTTTTATTAGGATTCACAAAGCATCAAAACTCAGAGAGCAAAGTTTGAGGGGAGGGGAGCCTGTCACTGATAGTAGACCTACAAAGTTTCCACAGTAAAATGCACGTCCATGTGAGGCCAAAGTTTGGACACAGCTTATCTCTCAATGGTGTCCCCAGTGTGTTACTAATAAGAGATACCAGCACCTTTAAAGGATTGGGATCTAGTGGAAGGTGGTTAAGTCATTGGGGTCGTGGTCATTGGAAGAAATGAAGGGTTAATTCCCTAGAAAGGGGGTTATTATAAGAAGGAGCCTGACTCCTGACTCCTGTCTGGCTGCTTGCTTTGCCATGCCCCTTGCGTTCACGCATAGCCCACCATTGTGGTACCATTCACCATGAAGCCCTTACAGAGACCAAACACATAGCCCACCATATCTTGAACTTTCGGCTACCCCAAACTACAACCTAAATAAACCCCTATTCTTTATCAGGAGGCCAGTCTTGGGGATTTTCTAATAGCAATGGAAAAAAGAAATAGGCAAATATGCCTTTCTTCCTCCCAACCTCCACCTCCCAGAAAGGAGAGCTGAAACTACAAAATTACACAAAAAAATGTTATCACCACATAAATGTTTATAACAGTATCAGAAAGTGGGTTAAATCACAAACAAGACATCTCACGGGCTGACTCTGCTACCACATTTTATAAGCTCAGGGAAGCCAAGTAATTGGTCCAAGGCTACACTGCTTGAAGGCAGAGCTGGGATTCTAGAACTTTCTCTCTTTACCATCCCAATCCAAGAAGATCATGTACACAGTTTTGCTCTGCTCTTTTTTTTTCCTTAGCCCCTAATTCAGTGCCCTGTTTTGGTGTTTGAGCTGTCAGTGGGGAGAGATAGAAAGATCTGGAAACTGTCACTTCCACCCACTGCTTTACGGTAACTGGGTGGGGATTGTGCTCTGAAGAGGTCACCTCCAAAACACAGGACTCACCTCCATATTTGTGCCTTCTCATATCCCCAGGACAAGCAAGCCTAGGCTCTGGCTGAGTGCCACCTACTAGCTAAGAAGACAAGTGGTCCAGCCCAGCAGAGGGCCCTGAGAGGAAGCAGGCACCTGCGGAGGGGGAAAGAGCAGGGAGACAGGAGCAGGCAGGGGAAGCCTGCTGGGCAGCTACTGGTTAATGACCCAGATATTGGCACTGGCAGGGCGCTGTCTTTGCTCATCCTAGGCAGAGAAACTAGGTCAGCCAAGATTAAGACATCGAGAGACGTGTTTGGCAAAAACACTGAGCAGATCTTGGCTCAGTTAGTGCCTCTCATCTATTAACTTCAAGGATAAGAAGAGCACAGAAGAGGAAAAGGGTATGAGCAGTTGTTAACAGGCCCATGGGCTTACAGACTATGGAAGGGGGAAGGGGTGGAAGATAGGGGGAACAGTATAGATCCTCAGATCTCTCTGCTCTCCTCACTTGCTCAATGGCTTCCTTTACTCCCTGCTTTGTCCACTAGCACAGCCATGATGTACATGCCCCATCAGTCCTCTTGGACAGTACGTTTCTGGTAGTTAGTAGAGCAACTAACACATCAATATATCAGTTGTGTGTGTGCATGAGCATGTGCGTACATGAGCCAATACTGGGGCCTGAACTCAGAGCCTAGGCACCATCCCTTAGCTTTTTGCTTAAGACTTACACTTCACCACTTGAGCCAGAGATCCATTTCAGGCTTTTGAGTAGCTAACTAGAGATAAGAATCTCATGGACTTTCCAATAGCTAGAATTAAAGGTGTGAGTGACCAGGGCCTGGGTATACATCCATTTTTAGGATGAATTTTTAGAATGAATGGGATGTAGTAAGTGTAGAGGTTTTTGCACATGCTGGGTTCCCCTTCACCAAAGTGGGGAGAGTGACAGGAAGGTCCAATAGTCTGTAAGGTCATCCTATTTCTTAAATCCAAAGTGAACTCCAATATCTAGAGGACATACCCCCAAAGGGATAAAGCTCTATGAGTGGCCTTGCTGATGGTCCTTATCTTAAACCATCTACAACAAAGACCAGCAGAGGCCCTGATGAGGACCTAAGAAGGAAGGACCTAAGAAGGCCCTGCTCAGGCCTGGCCAGCTTCAGTGTCAGGGTGGAGATGAACCATGGGCAGCCAGGTAGCCCACAGTATAACCAAATCAGTGACTGCTTCCTCCTGGGAAACTGAGCCAATTGCTTAGGACAAACTTCAGAGAATACTGGAGGCTTGGGAAGGGCTTTCTAAATGAGCATCAGAGAGACTAAGGCCCACACAAGGGGCAGTCATTGGGAAAGTAAGAGGTAAAGGAAGCAGATAATTTCACTTCCAGAAAAACAGCCCCATGAGTCAGGGACTTAGCTCCCTGCAAAGAGGAAAGGGGTTTGCATGGAGGACGATAGATGTCTGTCTTGTGATATACCTCAGGAGTTGAGTTGCCAGAAATAAGTAAGAAGGTACAAGGAACCTCCTGAAGGTCAAGGTGAAGGTCACTAAACTCTTGAAAAGTTTACTGAGAACCACATGATGTCTTCTGCCCACAAGACTGTGACAACTGGACACAAAGGTCCACCTGTCCGGTCCTCTCTGCCACCATGACAAGTATGAACATATGAAACATACAGAACCCAATACACTGACACAGCAATTGGATAAATAAACCAAACTGTGAGCCTCTCATATCACACAAGTTTACATGACCTTTACTCACCCTGACTGGTTCTAAGTCTTCACTGTATATGTCACTTAACTGAAGATTGAGTGAGAGATGCTCAACTTCCCCCTTGTAGAGCATTTGAATCTCCAATCTTACCCAATATTTTTTTTTTGTCATACAGCTAGTTTCCTCAAGTGGCCTACACACAAAATATGTGCTTCTTATACTGTACTGTATTTTGTACAGCTGTGTACCAACCCAATTCCAAAATGCAAATGTCCTTCATCTAAGCAAATCACCTAAAAGTAAGGCCTCCCTTGGTAGATGAATGGAAGAAATATTGGGCACTCATACACTGAAATATTATTCAGCCTTAAAAAATGCAGGGGAATCCTACACGGATGAACTTGACAACATCATGGTGAATGAAATAAGCCAGTCATGGAAGGACAATAGTCAAATTTATGGAAACAAAACATAATAGTAATTATCTGGGGCTATAAGGGGGGAAAAGGGAAGTATCTAGTAAGTTCTGTAAGTTTAAATTTTTTCTGGAGTTTTTTTATATAAAAATGGGAAAACAGTAAACTACTGAATTGTGACATAGCGAAAATTATACATTTTGTACTGTGCACTTTTTTATAATTCCAAAATAATTAAAGGCTTTGGTTTAACGAGTATTTATAAAGAGTATTTATAAAGAGTATTTATAAAGAGTATTTATAAAAAAATCACAGCCCAAAGCTTGGCAATGGTGCTTGACAGAGTCTGAGGCAGTAGGGCTCTGAGTTGAAGGGTCAGCTAGGGCTAAGTAGTAAAGACCTCGTCACATAAAACCTCACCCATACAAAATCACAGCACAGAGATATTGTAGGGAGAAGAAAGCTACAGCTCAAAACAATCTCAGATAGGCAAAGGTTAACTTCTAGCCCTGGTCCTTCCATAGGCCTGATGGGGGGGGGGGGGGGCGGGTTACTGGCTGTATTCCAAGCCCTTGAACTTTTTCCAGTATCTGTTTCTCATATTCCTTCTATGTTATCCTCCTACTTTCCTACACACTGGTCTTTCTCTCTGAGAATGACCAGAACAAAGAGGAAGAAGAAAGCAAAGACTACTGCAAAAAATAAAATAAATCCAGGTGCCAGCATATAGACCTACTGTGTGCCAGGAATGATGTTACACTAACAATGTGACTTACACGCTCTATAAGACCTTGCTCCATCTTATCACTTTAAAAATGATAACCACTAAGATTCAGAGAAGCTACTAACTTGCTAAAAGTCACTCAGGAAGTAGCTGGTGAGCTCTGATCATGTTCTACATTGGCAGTCACCAAGAGTAGCCTTTGGTAGGGCTATCGAGTTGGCCAGTCCTGGTCTATGCAACCATCTCCCATCTGCAGTAAGCTTCTTTCTAGCCTGTCAATTAGATTCCAAAAATCTTAGAACACATGGAAACTTCCCTTTGTCTATCAGGTCAGATCCCATGGAATAGGGGCGAGCAAATCCCAATGTCCCCTAAATGAGGAGCCCAGTAAGTATGAGGAAGGTCCACAGGAAATAGCCTGGGGCTGATCACCAAGAAAGGCATGGCAGTATCTAGGCTATAGTGAAACCTGACAAGGAGACCATCAAGAAGTACAGTGGAAATACCATCCTGAGGTCCCCAAGAAACCACCCCAATTTGATTTGCATGGCTTTGCCCTGAGTGACTGACTTCATGGTTGCGACACAGTGGGCAGGGCTGACTCACAGACTGGGAGCCTAGCACTTTAGGACAGAATCATCTCAACTGTGCAGACATCAAAGGCTGAGTCACGGAGAGGCTGAGTCACAGAGAGAGAGAGAAGCCCTAATCCACAGGGTGCAGAATACTTGCCTTCACACTGCTTGACCTTCTCCTCCACAAAGAACAGCCCCTTCGCCAGAAGCTGGTTCTGCCAAAAGAGAACAAAAGAACACACGGGTTGAACAACTCCTCCATTTTCAAGTGGCAAGAGTGCAGAGTTCTAGGCACGGATGTGTGGCCTGCTGCCCATAAGCTCAAGCAGCTCCTTTGTCCTCTTGGAAGGCCAAGGCCTTGAGAGAACACTGACCACTACCCCATGGCCAGGGACCAACTATCACATGCCACCCCCACCCCTCAGACTAGGGAAGGAACAGAGCACAGGTTTGACAGGATTCATTTGTTGTTGATTCTCAGTGTCCCTTTGAGGAAAGGGTCCCTTGAGGTAATGGGAGGTTATGCAGAGATTTTTTAAAATTAAATTTTATTGATAAGGTGATGTACAGAGAGGGTATAGTTACATAATAAGGTAGTGAGTACATTTCTTGTCATAGTTGTTACACCCTCCTTCATTTTTCTTTCCCTTCCCCAGTTCAGATAAGCATATATACAATATCCAGTGTACCAGAATCATATACAGTGACCACAGGGGGTAAGTCAAAGGAAATTCACCTAGTACATTAAACATAATAACAGTAAAATACTCCTGTTTCCATCTCTTGGAGTTCATTTGGAGATTTTTTTATTAACAGATGCATTGGGGGGGGGGGCTGGGAATATGGCCTAGTGGCAAGAGTGCTTGACTCGTATACATGAAACCCTGGGTTCGATTCCCCAGCACCACATATACAGAAAACGGCCAGAAGTGGCGCTGTGGCTCAAGTGGCAGAGTGCTAGCCTTGAGCAAAAAGAAGCCAGGGACAGTGCTCAGGCCCTGAGTTCAAGCCCCAGGACTGGCCAAAAAAAAAACAAAAAACAAAAAAACAAAACAAAACAGATGCATTTGGGGTCTCTCATACCCACATGAAAGATACTGTTTAGAAAATCTTCAACAGCAGCAATAGCAGCATGTGTCCTTCAGTGAGGATATGAAATGAAGCTAAGTCCTCTCAACACTCCAGCTAGCAGTGGGAGGTTGGATGGTGTCCTGCATCTGCCACAGCGGCAGTTCCTTCATGTCACCGGATTCGGTCCTATCAGGTTGGTAGTTTCTTTGCTTACTCATGTCAGTGAAGAGACTGGCACATGGGGGGCGGGGGGGGGGTGGGACAGAGCTGTCTTCTTGGTCTAGAAACGTGGCTTTTCCCACCCTCCTTTGGTGCCTTCTGAGCTATTCTCTCATCCAGACTCTATCCTTCCCTTAAAGGGGTCCAGGGGTCCCTAAGACACAAAGCAGCCTCCTGAGTCACAGAAGCTCAGAGATCAGTGATGGTTGGCCCCTCTCCACACATTTCTTATCACAGACCGAAGGCCTGTCTGGTTGACCTCAGGGACCAGCACTCTGGAGTGCCCCACACTTGGAGTTTAACACTCTTCAGTTCCTGTCTTCAATGACTAACATTTCTATCATTGAATCTGTGTCCTGGGGGACAAAGCCTCATTTCCTTGGGGTCCTGTTCTCTCGGGGCCCGCTCCCCAGAGGTTTTCAGGCACCTGGTCTTCACACCATGGTTACCTGGACTGCACCCAGACCCCCCCCCTTCCTGTCCTAGCACAATGTCACTCTACACCTGAGAGGTGACAGGGTGGCATTGAGGGGCTTAGTCATAGTGCAGGCAGTCAGGGTTAGGCATGTGTCTGCATTATCTTGACCAGGCGCACAATGGCCATCCTTGGCCTGGCCTGCCCCGGCAGCATGGGACACATTTGCTAGTGACTCAGCAACCCTCTCATGGCTATGTGAGACATTACAGGTACAAAGGTTTTGATACACAGGAGGGAGAGAAGGAGAGAGGGAGGGAAGCAGAGAAGGAGGGAAGGAAGAAGGAAGAAAGGAGAGAGAAAGGAAGCCAAAAGAAAGAAGAAAAGAGGAAGAAGGCAGGAAGGGAGAAAGACACCTTCTAGAAGTGTCTGTTCTCCTAGGCTGTCACTTCTGCATATCCCTGGAAAATGCCCACCTCTGGAATGTTCTCCATACATGTTTCCAGCAATGGAGTTGAAGAGACGGAGAAGACCCTGCTTTTCTCCTGCCCCATTTCCCCTGCTCCACAGCCACCAGGCTTCCAGCCAACAACAGTGACATCTGATAACGGCTACCTAGGAAATGACTTGGGGCTTGGACATGGGCCTGGTGCACTTGATTCATCTCCCCACCCCCACACACCATAGTGACCTTGGACATGGATGAAATTGCACTTTAATGAAGTGGCAGAGGGATCTGGAAGTAACAAAAAAAAGAGCTGAATTTTTTGGTAAGACATAGAAAAATGAGCTGTAAACAGAAAAAATGAGGCCTGTGAAGAAGAAATGCAAGCAGCGATCTCTAGAGACAGAGATATCCCATCTACCCAGCTTTCACAGGAAGAGCAGACCCAAGTCATCCTAGGTCAGGAGTGGGCTGGAGGCAGTGAGGGTGAGTAGAGAAGCAGGGGAGCATATTTGAGGGGTGGAATTTATGCATCTCAGCAGTAGGCATCTTCCAATCTGATGAGAGAGACCCAGAAGAGAAAAGAACAGGCGTAACTAAGAATACTAGGGAGCTAAGGCATAGTGAAACATGCCTGTAATCCCAACTACCTGGGAGGTGGAGTCGGAAGATTATGATTTGAGACCAACCCAAGTGAAATGAGACACTACCTTTAAAAAAAAAAAAAAAGCAAAAGGACTGGGGTGTGTGATTCAAATGGTAGAGCACTTGTCCAGCAAGACAAAACCTTGAATTCAACCTCCAGTACAGCAAACAAGGAGGAAAAGGTGTTGGAGAAGGAGGGCAAGGAAGAGGAGGAGAAAGAAGAAGAGGAGGAGGAGGAGGTACTTGGGGAAAGGAAAAAAGAATATAGCTAAACGCCCCCCCCACCCCATCTTCTAGCAGGAACTCTGAACCCTGAGACTGAACGCTACTGCAGCTGCTTACTGCTTTGTCTCGGGCAGGCCAGGAATACACCCTTTTCATGTATTATCTCATTTAGCCTTTGCCACAAACCTAGTCTTCTTCCCTTACAGATGAAGGAACTGAGGCTCACAGAATCACCCAGCAAACATAAAGCCAGAAATATGCTATCAGGTAATAAACTCAGAGCCTATCTCCACACACATCCCCACTAACACTATATTCCTCAGATAAAAATGCTGAGATAGCTGTCAGTGATGGACTGCTCCTGGTGCACCAAGCCCTTAAGTGTCATCTCTCTTTGTACCCTACTTCACTTATGAAGTAGGCACCATGATAACAAGATTGCTGTTAAACAAACTGAGACTCAGAGAGGCTAAGTAACAAGCCTGAGAACATATAGCTTGTAAGTACCCTAGCAACGACTGGAGTCCAGGTCCACCCTGGGCTGGTGTGCATTTAGCATCAGGCTATCCAGTGCTGGAGAAGCTTCTAGAATGCATGTCAGGAGGAAGAGATGATTCTATTAAGCTCAGACACTGGGGACAAAGGCTTGGTAGCGTCAGGCCACAGAATAAGATTCTATTTCTGCTGCCCTGCCCTGCTCCCAACTGCCCAACTTCCACTTCTTCAAAAGCACTTTTCCAGGGGCTGGGGATATGGCCTAGTGGCAAGAGTGCTTGCCTCCTATACATGAGGCCCTGGGTTCAATTCCTCAACACCACATATATACAGAAAACGGCCAGAAGTGGTGCTGTGGCTCAAGTGGCAGAGTGCTAGCCTTGAGCAAAAAGAAGCCAGGGACAGTGCTCAGGCCCTGAGTCCAAGCCCCAGGACTGGCCAAAAAAAAAAAAAAAAAAAGCACTTTTCCAGCACCTTCCTTTACACCATCCACATTCCACATTCCAGTGTTTAGCAAGGATAGATCCCATTCCCAAATGACCCATTATTTCCTATCCCAAAGGGATCTGTTGATTATGCTACTCTGCCTATTAAGAAGTTAGGTTAGCTAGCATCTACTCAGGCACCTGTTTCAGATGGTATCAATGTCTTCAAGAACTGTGAACTCAATGATGGAATCATCAACTATTTCTCCTGTAACTCAAGGGCCAGCTGCTAACTCTAACAAGACCTGCATTTCCTGTGACCCTAGATGCCTTCCTGGATAAGCAATTAAAAAGCCTCATCAACACAATTCACCCCAAAGACCCAGGGAGCTCCTAATAAACCAGTCCCGGTGTGAGCACATATGAAGAGACCAGGAAGACATCCCCAGATGGAAAAGTGGCAAAGATCAAAAATAGCACCAACGTGGGGCTGGGAATATGGCCTAGTGGCAAGAGTGCTTGCCTTGTATACATGAAGCCCTAGGTTCGAGTCCTCACCACCACATATATAGAAAAGTCAAAAGTGGCGCTGTGGCAGAGTGCTAGCAAAAAGAAGCCAGGGACAGTGCTCAGGCCCTGAGTTCAAGCCCCAGGACTGGCAAAAGAAAAAAAGGAAAAAAATAGTGCCAACGTGAATTCTGACCTTTAGTACCATGCCAGTAATAATTTAAAAAGTGAATTTGCATTTTAAAATTATTTTATAAGGAAGCAGAAAACCAGTCTGTGTCTAATTTGCTAGACACTCAAAAACACAAATCCTGAAACTCTCTCCCGGGGCTTCATCTTTCAAAGGAAACCTTGATTGCATTTTAACATTTCAAGGATGGCCCCCATGACCTGGATGGCTCTTTGCTCCAGGTTTTTGGAAGATCTTAAAGAAAGAAGGTTCAGAACGTGGTAAAAAAAAAAAAAAAAAAGAGTTTGGCATAACACAGCCCCTTTCTGGGTTGTTAGAAGGAAGAAGGGAGTTAGCCCAGTGAGTTAGTGTTCTCAGACTTGAGCATGCATAGAATCACACAGGCTCCTCCTGGTTCACAATGAGTTAGCAGGGCCTGAGAATCTGCCTTCCTGTGAACTGAGATTGAGTTAGGCTGAAAATGCTAGCTGTGGGACCACACGTTGAAAACCCTTGACTTAGAGTAGTGCCTGGCATGTAAGTATTTGAATGTATTGACTGTCACCATTCTTACCACTTTTTTTTTTTTGGCCAGTCCTGGGGCTTGAACTCAGGGCCTGAGCACTGTCCCTGGCTGCTTTTTGCTCAAGGTTAGCACTCTACCACTTGAGCCACAGCGACCCTTCTGGCTTTTTCTATATATGTGGTGCTGAGGAATCGAACCCAGGGCTTCATGTGTATATACAAGGCAAGCATTCTATCACTAGGCCATATTCCCAGCTCCTCTTACCACTTTTAATACATGTTGAAAAGCCTTCAAAAAAGCTTCTTGCCAGACAACAGTAGCTCACACCTGCAATCTTAGCTACTCAGGAACCCGAGATCTGAGGGTGGAGGTTCAAACCCTAGAAAGGCTTAGGAAAGCCCACGAGACTCTCATTTTTCAATTAACCAGTAAAAAGCCAGAAGTAGAAATGTGGAGAGGGCCAACTTTGAATAAAAAAGCTAAGGGACAGTGCCCAGGTCCTGAGTTCAAGCCCCACTGCTGGCACAGACACAGACACACACAATTTTGCTTTCCATATTGAGCAAAAATTTCCAACATAGCCTTGATTGACTACTTCTGCTTCTTTTAATACCACATTCCCAGCATTGACTACAGCCTGTTATGCCTCCTCTCCATGCCCTAAATATGGCTCTTGCCACTCCTTGCCTGGTCTACAAGACATCACTCAATATCATTTATAATTGTTCCTGAAACTATCCTCATGAGAAGCAAAGCAATTACATGATGCAGGAGGAATTCTCATCCCATACAGTTAAAAAAGGTTGTGAATTTTCCTAACTGTACCACTTCCTCAGAGCTATCGTCAGTGATAAATCTTCAGCATTTTACACCTACATATTCCTTTCATTCACAATTGAATGTGCAACAACCTGAGTCCAATGGGGCTAAAGAATGGCTCTTTCATCAGGCCTATCGATTTTCATCAGTATCTCAAATATATGAAGGCCAGTGGTTAGCAGTTTCAAGACCCATTTCTCCTTCTAGCTTCATAAAGTAGCAGAAAAAAATCACCATCAAAATATATACATACTAATTATTACCAGTGAGGGAAACCATAGAGTATGTTTCTTTAGGTCTGGCTCACTTCACTTAGCATGAATTTTTTTCCAGGTCTTTCCACGTCCTTACGAATGGGGCTACGTCATTCTTTCTGATAGAAGCATAGAATTTCATTGTGTGTATGCACCACATTTTCTTGATATATTCCTCTACTGAGGGGCATCTGGGATGGTTCCATATTTTAGCGATGGTAAATTGTGCTGTGATGAACATGGTTGTTCTGGTACCTTTAGTGTGGGCTTGCTTGTGATCCTCTGAGTAAATGTCTAGAATAGTTCTAGCAGATGATCACAATAGCTCAATAGCTATAGATATATGATCACATAAGATGATACTAAGTGAAATGAACTCCTGTTTTCTGTGTGTGTAGATGGGAGATAAGCACAGTTTCCCACCTGTTTCCCAGGCTTAACCTAGTGTCATTCCGATTATTCCTCACTGAAGATACTCTTTGTGCAAGTCTTTCTTTAAAGCTGTAAAAAATGAAAACGCTCCCTTGCACAACGGAGCCTCAGAGACAGACAGCTCTGCTCTGAGTGGGTAGGCAGGGTCCGGGGAAGGAACGGCTCTCATGGCCTCACACAGGTGTCTGGCAGTGGCCACCGGAGCCTGGCTTTGGGGAGCTCATTCTCCCCTTTTCCAAGCTACCTCAGCCACAGTTATGGGGAACCTCCCTACCCAGTTTTGGGCTCTGGTGCTTGCTCATGCCACCACTCTGTCCTCCTACCTTTTTTTTTTTTTTCTGGAGCCTGTTTTGAATTTAAAACAACAACAACAAAAACCCTTACACCTAGTGGCTGGATTGAAGCTAAGCCGGCCTCTGTGAACAGGGTCTCTCTCCTCTTTTGGAGATTTGGTCTACACAGTAAAGCGCCTTGGAAACAGTTCCTTCTCTAGCAGTGCCCCAAATTGAACTTTCCTGCCAACTATATCCTGAGCCACTCTCACAGTCAGAGCTGTAGCCAGGCCCACCTACTCTATTATTCCTTTTTTCATGATAGGTTTCTTAAATCAAGACACTTTTTCCAATGCCACCAAATTTAAAGAAAGAGAATAGTGAGAACCTCCTCTACTACTGAAGAATTAATTCGATGCAAGCAAAGTAACCATACAAAATCCTAACTAAAACCAGGAGCCAGTGGTTCATGCCTATAGAGCTGACACTCACAGTTCAAAGCCAATCCAGGCAGAGTCTCTGTGAGACTCTTACCTCTAACTAGTCAGCAAAAAGGAAGAAGTGGAGCTGTGACTCAAGTGGCAGAGTGCCAGCCTTGAGTGAAGAAGATCCAGGCCCTGAGGTCAAGTCTCAGTACTGGCACGTGCGCGCGCGCACACACACACACACACACACACACACACACACACACACACACAGTGCCTTAACTAGGCAATGTCCCTAGTTGGAGATACTACTTTCAGCCTGATCCCTCTTCTTTGAACAAGAGTGGTGAGTTCTGGAAAAGAAGAGGAAACACAATGGCACACTGCCCAAGACCTTCCCTAGCATGACCATAAAGGCTGAAAAATAGTCTAGTCAGGCACTGGTGGCTCATGCCTATAATCTTAACTGCTCAGGAAATTGAGAACTGAGGATCACAGTTCAAAACCAGCCCAGGCAAGAAAGTCCATGAGACTTTTATCCTTTTATCTCCAACCAGAAAACCAGAAGTGGTGCTGTGGCTCAAAGTGGGAGAGTCCTAGCCTTGAGCAAAAAGAGCTCAGAGACAGTGACCAGGTCCTGAGTTCAAGCCCCACAACCAACCAAAAAGAAGGAAAAGTCTCCCATGACCTCTAATGCTATTTAATGCCATGTGTGGGTCACCTGAAACCAATCCAAGTTTTAGTGGTAGACAATTCTTCCTGCTCTCACAGGACTGTTAACTGAATATCTACTTGGTACTCTTCAAATACTAGGAAATTAAATAGTTCAAAGCAACAGCAAAAACAGAGCATGTGCCCACATGATTCTAAAACCATTGTTTTACAAAACTATCTAGGAGAGCCTTCTGTCCAGTCTAGGACCTTAAATACAGAAAACCCTAGATTCGTGGTCCTCACACCACACCCTCATAAAAAGGTTCCATATTCACCAAGCAGTTTCTCTGATTTCCCTCTGATAAGACTGAAGATGTGGTTATTAGTTTTAAAGTTATCAGCATGCTTTGTAAGCAGTATGAACGGCCCCAGAAAACCTCAGAGGCCTCCCACAGAAACAGGTCCCTGCCCAAACACACCCTTCACTACTGTCCTAGCCTCCAAAAGACAGCTGACATTTTAAAACCTGATGGAAACCACACCAAACCCTGTGTCTTTCAAATGTCATCAAGAAAGGCCACCCAGCCCAGGGGGGTTCTCAAGGCCTGATTGGAAAAGTGCTTCTCTGTGGCTGGGTTTAAAATCAATCAACCAAGAAGGCAGAGGAGAGAAGGCCAAGGCCAAGGCTGACCTTTGAATCAGCCTGATCCTTATTTGTGACTAATTATCTCTCTCTTAGTCTTCATGCTTCTCCTTCCTGAATAAGAGCTGGCTTCCAAGAAGCTAAGACATCTGACCCCATCGAATCCCAGGGTCTGGTCTGTCCAACTGGAGGGCAGCTTTTTTTATTTCTTTCTCTCTCTCTCTCTCTCTCTCTCTCTCTCTCTCTCTCTCTCTCTCTCTCTCTCTGTGTGTGTGTGTGTGTGTATGTCTGTCTGTCCAACTGACACTTATCATTCTTCTAAAGTACCCATAAAGGCTTAAGCTCCTTGAAACTTGGGAGGAAAAAATAATAATAATACAAGAGTATTTATGTGTATAAAACTGAAAATCTCACTAAACTGTCTTCAGAGTATTTTCTACTTGGCCATAAAATAACCCTGTCGAATTGAAACCCCTTTGTATAACCACTTAACGATAATAAAAATAAATAAATGATAAAACCCAACTGAAGCCAAGACAGTATGCAATTTTATGTAACTTCCCCTTTAAAGGGGATGGATGATACTTTAGAATAACACATAGGAACCCATATAAATTTAATAAACCCTATTACTCACTCTTAGCTTAGTCCCTGCTAGTCCCTCGTACTTTATACTTAGTCCTCTTAACAATCTATATAGTTAGGTCCTATCATTCCCATCATAGAAAAAAAGGAAAGTAAAACACAGAGCTGTCAAGCCATTTGCTCAGCTAGAAAATGCTCTTTGGGGGCACTGGATACACAGTCAGTGCCTTGATCACAAACCACCCTACACTGCCTTTGCACACTAGTGCTAAAAGCTTCACCTGGTTTATCTCATGTATACCATGCAATAACCTTATAAGGCAAGCAGTATTTTTATTCTCAAGTTACAGATGAGGAAACTGAGGCAGAAAGGCACGGGGCAGCTTATGTCCTCAGTAAATGAGTAAGAGCATGGCCCTGATTTCACTGAAGTGTCAGTTACTCACTGTCCTCCAATACCTGCCCACACATGTTTGGTTAGTCAGAAAAGTCAGGATTAGAAACTCCTAGACATGGACCAAGAACCTTAAACTCAGTGGTCGTGTAACCATACCTACAGGCTGGAGGGAAACTTGATGGTCAGATCCTGTTCTTTAACAGAACACACCAGGAATCTCTCTGTGAGAACAAATAACTTGGTTCCAGGGTACATAACCTTAACTCAACCATATACCATACACAGGGCTGGGAGGAAATGTGCTCATGGCAAAAATGTGCATCAGGGTGGCTAGAGGAGATCCCCAGGGTCTTTTCAAGAAATCCACATGGCCAAAACTATTTTCTCAGTAATACCAAGAGAGCTTTTTTTGCCCAGTGACACTGTCCCAGAATACATAATATGGGATGTTGTCACAGATGGAACATAAAGCCTGCCTAGGCTAGCCAGCCACCCTAAGAAGCAGCCAGAGAGATTTGCACATGCATGACAGTTCTAGTCTTCTTATCATCCTTTATTCTCACAGCTATTTTTCATAACAGTGCTAGCTAAGTTACCATGTAATAGGCTTAAAATTTAAATGAATTTTAAATCTTCAACTTCTTATCTTTCCTTTCAGAATTTCGGCTCCTCTTGAATCACTGCATTTTAGCTTTTACAAGTTATCTTAGGACAATTCAGTGACTGAGGTTTAGGAGGGGGACAGTTCCTGCTCATAAAGAACAATTATACACTCCATTTTCCTAGAAATAACGATTGGCTAGAATAACAAATATTGTCACAGAAACAAACATTTAAAGCCATAGATCTCTGCTTTTGTATGTGCAAAAAGTCATCAACAAATATGCATCATGCTCAAACATTATGGCAGCCATGCTTCTAAAACATGAAAACCTAAGTGAGTAATGTATATCTTTTATGAAACCCATATTCACAGGCAACTATGATCAAAGCTGAGGTTGACTTCTGGATTGGTTCATCCACCCAGATGCATTATTAGCCCATTACCAAGTCCTTTGTATTTAGCATATGGGCCAAATATCAGTAGCCACACCACCAATTGCTGCATCTTCATTTCTAATAGGGTAAAGACAGATGTAACTTGGAGAAGAAACAATTTTGGAGAGTATAAAGGGGTCTTGAGAAAAGCCATAACATTTGCATAGGTCTCTTATTATCTCTAACCCCAAAGGCCACACTCTCCTAGGGACCCTCGCAGCCTACTCAGCACCACAGCAGGCATTGGAGGAACATCCAGCCTGTCCTTATTTCTGGTTCCTTGGGTACCTGGGTGCACCCCCAGGAGAACAACGGATGCTCAGACCCACACAGCTTACCTGGAAATAGTCTGTGATGAATGATCCGAGTTCACTCTTCAGCAGCCTCCTGGGGAGAGATAAACATGTCAGGCAGCCCTTGGAGGCAAGGTTTTGTGGTGTCCAGCTGGTGATAAGTGTGTTCACCAGCAGCACAGGGTTGAGGCCAGGCCTAAAGGGGGCACACACCTTCCTACACCCTGCTAATACCCCACCCCCACCCCTGCCCAATGTCACCCCAGGAAAGAGATCCTAGACAAAGATCTATGCCTTGTTTTGTGCTTGGAGGGCAGATGCTGGAAATCAGAGTTTTAACAGAGTTGACCAACACTGGCTTTGTGTGAAGAAGAAAAAGGAGAGGAAGGAGAAAAGGAAGGAGGAGGAGGAGATAAAAACCAAAAATGCAGAGTATGACTATTTTCACTTGAAATTTTGTGTTTAAACATGCTGTGTTCCACTACATAAAAGGATTATAATGATTGCAAATACATTTTACCAAAAAGTTTTTTTAATGCAAAGGATAAGAATATGTTTTGAAGTCTTCCCATTTGCAAAGCTTCTTAAACATTAAAACATAATTTTCACACATTCTTCAACCAAAGATTTAAAGTAACTGTGGGGAAGGGTATTGGATGGGGGGTGGGGTAAGGGTAAAATTATTATTCATTCTGTACAGGTCAGGAAATTAAGGCTCAGAGAAATTTTACAAATAAGTAGTGGCAGTCAAGATGTTTTTGCAAACTGAGCATTTTTTCCATAACTTCCTTCCTCCTCTAATCACACAGACACTCAGACTTGAAATTCAACTTAGTTACTTATTGTGAGTAGGCAGAGGCAGTCTTCAAAGGGGACCACCTTGAGTAGAGATTATATTTGTTCAATGACAGACATCTACTTAGCAAATCTCTACATGCTACACATCTCCCTAACATAGTGGGAGAATAAGGGAGAAGACTGACAGGGTGTCTGCTTTCGGAGTTCTGTTCTTGAAGGGAGCAGTCTGAGAGATAGTATTAACATACTATCTGTTAGTAAATGAACTCACAAGGCAATTTCTTGTTTGTGTGGATTGGTACCAGGACTTGAACTCAGGTCCTCCTATTTGTTAGGCTTGCTTGCTCAGCTGGCATTCTACCACTTGATCCATGCCTCCAGCCATGCTTTTTGCTGGTTATTTTTAGTGATAGAAATCTCATGAACTTTTATGACTGCTTCAAACCACAGCCCTCCTGATCTTAGCCTTCTGAGTAGCTAAGATTACAGGCATGAGCACTTGATGCCTCATTCACTATAATTTCAGAGTTTTTAAATGCTAAGAAAAATGAAAATAAGAAGAAACAAATAAGAGTTTGGCACCAGATTTCTTCTCCCCGTTTAATTTGACCTAGACCAGTAGAGGAAGCTACAAACAAGAATAACTGGCTCCTGAGAACCAGTCAGCTCCCCAGGGAGTGAACTCTCCATGGCTTCTCATGATCTCATTCTCTCCTCCCACTGGCTGTGGCTATTAACAAGAATACTTAAACTTCTGACAGTCCTCATTGGATTACCTCCCCCAACATGCCCACAATCCCACTGAAGGATAAAGACAGAACACTGGCGAGAAAGCTGCTCCGGTGTAGAACACAGGGGCAAGAATTCTGAGCCAAAAGACAGAAACATTCACATTCTAACTTCCAGAAAGAGCCCTAGAAAGCTGGAAGAGAGTGAACCAAGAAAAGGCATCCCTTTTCCTACAACTTAAAATATGTCCAGTGGCCTATGCTTTATTTTGAGATTTAGTTTAATGAAAACCTTCCAAAATTCTCCTAGCCAAGGACTAGTCTGTCAAAAGTCAGCAGGCTAAGCCAGACATGGGGGGCGGGGATGGGGAGGGTGTCACATTTGTAATTCTAGATGCTCATGAGGCTGAAAAGATCATGGTCCAGGTCAGCTCAGGCAAGAAGCTCAGGCCATAGGCCTCATCTCAACTAATAGCTGGACAGAGCAATGATCACTTGCCCACCCCACCTACAGAAGAAGCATGAATGGGAGGATTATGGTTTAAGCTAGTATGGGGGAAAAAAGCAGACCCTGTCTCACAAATAACCAGAGAGGAAAAAAGAAGAGTTGGAGACATGGTTCAAACAATAGACTCCCTTGAAAGCATAAAGCTCTGAGTTCAAACCCTAAAACCAGCACACACACGCACACACACACACACACACACACACACACACACACACACACACACACAAAGTTATTGGGTTGAGTGTGGTTCATTCATTGACCCAGAGTTCTGGGTTTAGGTCAATAAATTCAAGGTCAGAGCTAGAAGCATCTTCAGAACAGAAAACACAGCTCAGTGGGACAGCTCCAAATGGATGGAGGCTGCCTCTGGCCATGAGAGATCTCCTAACACATATCTCCTCTGTGGCCACTGAGAAATCTCCAGGGCACAAATGAAGAAGTTGAACTTGTGAGAAAAATTAAAAAGCAAGGCCCAGTAAGGGGCTCCTTAGGGCAGAGCTTCCTGAGGATATCCTGGGGACGTGAGATGCTGAGCAACAAACCATAGTTCTGAAATCAAACAACATGCTAAGGTACTGGTGCTCTGAGGAATCCAGGCTGAGAAAACCCCATGTTCATGAAGATGCTGCAGGAAAGAGAAAGGTCAATGGAAAGGGGAGCCCTTGGAGATCAAAAAGGAGAGCCATGGGCTGGGAACATGGCCTAGTGGCAAGAGTGCTTGCCTTGTATACATGAAGCCCTAGGTTCGATTCCTCAGCACCACATATATAGAAAATGGCCAGAAGTGGCGCTGTGGCTCAAGTGGCAGAGTGCTAGCAGCAACAAGGAAGTGGGATCTATGCCCTTGTGATCCTCATGAGTTGAAGCTGGATGTGGCAATGGCCCTGAGACATCTGCAGTGGTACCCAGGGAGTGTCATGATGTTGCCCAATGGAAGGGTCCAAGGAGCTTTTTCTCCAATTGCTATGAGGACAGAAGGTATAACTCACAGCAAGGTAAGGCACAGCACCCTCATCTTGCAGGCAGAGCTGCAGTAAGCCACAAATGGTGACACGAAGGCAAAGCATGAGGCAGAATCAGTTGATAAAGGATCAAAAACTAAGAGCAGACCTGAAGCCACTACTGTCACAAAGACACTGAGGCTAGAAACAGGCAGATCAGAGTGCCAGATGGTGATAGATAAGAATGAATAGGTTGGTGGCTCATGCCTTTAATCCTAGCTACTCAGGAGACTGAGAATTTCAATTCAAAGCCAGCTGGTGTAGGAAAGTCCAAAGTTGGTACTACTCTTATCTCCAGTCAACAACCTGTTACGGCAGCGTTGTGGCTCAAAGTGGTAGAGTGCTAGCCTTGAGCAAAAGACCTCAGGAACAGAGCCCAGGCCCTGAATTCAAGCCCCATGTCAGAAAATGAAAGAACAGGAAAAGCTTCCTTGACAACCAGTTCTTACTGAGGAGAACCTAACACTGAAGTTGGAACCTGCTTTAATTGCTTTAGTGTAAGGGATTATTACCAGATACAACAGAACATTATGCTTCCATCAATTCTGACCTCAAAACCTCTCCACTGGCCCTTTTCTTCTCTGTATAACATAGTTGTGTTTTTATAGTCCAGGCTGATCTTGAAATCTCCTTGTAGCCCAGGCTGGCCCCCAACACAAGATACGTATGCTTCAGTCTTTTGAATGCTGGGATTACAATCATGTAGCACTATGCCAGTTAAGCACTGCTATGTAGTTATTTGAACAGGAAGACTTATCTGATGATTTAAGCCAAGATTTTGTTAGACTGAAGCTGGCTCAAATGGTAGAGCATGGACCAAGTACTGAGTTCAAACCCAATCCTGCTCAAAGACAGGGGGTGGTGGGGATTCTGTTGTCCTGAATTGGGAAATCAGCAAGCCGCACTACCTTGTCCTCACAAAAATCTTGTCTTATTTCTGAACATTATGAGGTAGATAGGGTCACTGCATATGGATAACAGTTTTTCATTGTTATTAATAAAATCCACATAAACATGTACCAGTAAAATGATACTTTAAAACTCTGGTTAAGCCAGACAATCAAATTCTAAAAAGTAGCTAGGCACCATTAGCTCATGCCTATAATCCTAGCTACTGGGCATGTGGAGACTGAGAAGATCGTGGTTGGAGGCCAGCCCGAGCATATGTGAGACCTCATCTCAACCAATACTGATGGACATGGTGGCACACACCTGTCATCCTAGTAACATAGGAATCATAATAGGGAGGATGGCAGTCCAGGCCAACCTGGTCACCTACACAAGACCCTACCAAAAACAAATAATAAAGATGGGCACTGGTAACTCATACTTGTAATCCTAACTACTCAGGAGGCTGAAATCCAAGGATCGCAGTTTGAAGCCAGCCAACTAGGTAAGAAAGTCTGTGAGACAATTATCTCCACAAAAACACCAAAAGCCAGAAGTAGCGCTGTAGTACGCTCAAATAATACAGCACTAGCCTCGAGCAAAAAAAACCTCAGGAACAGCTCCTAGATTCTGAGTTTAAATCCCAAGACCCTTACCCTCCCCCAGACACACACACACACACACACACACACACACACACACACACACACAACACACACAATCCTCTAAGCTGAAAATCATAGCACACTCCTATCCTGTAATTCCAGTGCTGTGGAGGCTAAGGCAGAAGGACCAAGAGTTTGTGGCCAACCTGAGCTACATAGCAAGACTCAGTTTCAAAAAATAAAACCAAAATAGAGAGAGAGAAGAAAACGAAGGAGCAAAAACAAACAAACAAACAAACAAAAACAAAAAGGAAGAAGAGGCAAGAAAAAATAGGGGGGGAGGAGAGAGAGGGAGGGGAGGGGAGGGGAGGGGAGGGGAGGGGAGGGGAGGGATACCCAATAAGCTATGGTGATTACAATACTCAACTTGAAGAGCAGAGGATAGGAACTAGGCCTCTGGGATATGGGAATAGGAAAACTTCCACCTTATTATAGGGTCAATATTTTTAAACCATGTGAATAAAATACTATCCAAAAACAATGTGACTCCTCAAATGTTCTAAAATTAACAATAGGCCCTGCTAAGGTTACTGTGAAATGGTCTGAAGGCTGAGAAGAAAGGGAGGGAGTCCTCAGCCCAGGCACAGTATCAGGAGCAACTAGAGCAGGGGAGGTAGAGAATCCTGAACATTGCGGGAACCTACCCTCCAGGACCTGCCCCGGGTGATGACCTGAGAACTTTTGCTCCTACAGAGCAAGAGGGGCTGAGCAAAGAAGAACAAAGGTAAGGGGCCAGGAGCAGCACTGACCAGGCCAACCTGTGGGCAGACCACTGCTGAGTCAGAGGCAAAGGTCGTTTCTATGTGCAATGTCTACTCTGCTTGTACTTGGCCTCCTAGGAAAGGCTGCTTCTGAAGATCTCTACCCTTGTCTCAGCCCCTGAGAGAAAAGGTTTCCACTTCCCTCTCTTAATAATGCCATCTCAGAAGTTTCCCCACCAAGAGACACACTACCTGAGGGATGAATATCATCAAAATACATTACATGTGTTAGAGGTGTGACTTGGTAGAGTACCTGCTTAGAATGCACAAGGCTCTGAGTTCAAGCCTCAGAACCAATACCAACAATAAAAAATGTATATTATATGTATGCATAGAAATAGCACAATGAAATAAATGACTTTTAGTATAGACTAATTTAAAATTTGAAAAAAAATGAAGAAAAGACAGTTCCTCCCTCACCTAAATAGAAAGAGAGCAACTAATAAAGCATAAGAACCCCATTCATGCTTTGAATCATAACAATTTATTGTCAGACTTGTACTAGATGTAAGAAGAAACAAATCTATGATTTTTTCCTGCCTGAGATACCTTCTCACGAAGGGCACCTACGTCCATCGAGTAAAAAAAGAAAGAAAGAAAAGGAAAAGAAGAAACAAGCCAGGTATGGTGATATATGCCTGCAGTGCCAGTGATTTAGGAAGTGGAGACAAGATGAAAATTTACTGAAAATTTACTGAGACTATACTCCTAATCAAGCTATATGTAGTGCTGTACACCTGCAATCCAGGCTACTGAGAAGGCCAAGGTAGGAGAATGTGGTTTAAGGCTAGTATGGGGAAAATTAGCACAAGACCCTATCTGAATAAAACAAGTTTTAAAATTCTATTTGTCTGTCTGTCTGTCTGTCTATGACTAGGGTCTTGGACCATGTAATAGAGCATTTCCTTATGCAGATTGCAGATACAAGGTCTTGAGTTTCAATCCTCTCTCTCTCTCTCTCTCTCTCTCTCTCTCTCTCTCTCTCACACACACACACACACACACACACACACGTAGTCAGGGCTTCAGAGATACACAGGCTTAAATCAGAGCATAACAACCCCCACTCCTCCACTTCCACATGCAAACACACTGTAACCGGACTCACTGATTTCATTTGTAAAGCACAAAAATCAGGAAAAAAGCAGAAGAGAGGCTTGTTCCCTATGTGCAAAATTTAAAAAAGGTTAAAGTCCCAATTCCCAGTACCTGCAACACAGGTTCCTCCAAGGCTCAGGGGCCCAGGAGGTCCAGTCTTTTCTAGGGTTTCTTCTCTGTCAACAGAAAAGCAATTACTTGCTAGTTAAGCAAACTAAAATATAAAATAACATATGACAAAAGAAAACAAAACCAAACAACAAGGAATAAAAAGTGATTCCCCAGATGGAGCCTGGCTTTTTTCCAGTTCAAGTTTACGGAGCCCTGGCTAGGAACCAGGCACTGCCGTCAGCTGCTGTGGTTCTGCATTTTGGCCTAAATCGTTATGACAAGGAAACAGTCTCACCTCCACTTAAAAAATTATATATATGGCAGTCTTGGGGCTTGAACTCAGGGCCTGAATGCTACCTTTGAGGGTTTTTTGCTCCAATGCTAATGCTCTACTACTTGAGCCATACCTCCATTTCTGCCTTTTTGGATAGTTTATTGGAAATAAAAGTCTCATGGGCTTTTCTGCCCAGGCCGTCCTTATATCTCAGCCTCCTGGGTAGCTAGGATTATGGGCATGAACCATCAGCAGTGCCTGGGTCACCTCTGTTTATTTTACCTATCAAGAAACAGACCCCAGAAATGGGCAAGAGCTTGTTGAGTGCAGGAAGACTTGAGTTGTCTCAGGGGGTTTGCTGCCAACAGCCACTTCCTAACTGTTGTTAGCAACAGCCTGCACAGATGTGGGGAGAGTAAAGACACCTACTTCCAAGGATGGCTGAAAAGGCAAAGGGAGTGAGTCCTCACGAAGTTCCCAGAACAGAATCTGGCTCATGGCAGGCTAGGCAAGTTGGCTACTAAGAGTCTACCTATGTATGTTGGACTTGAAACCCCACCCCTATAGACTCCATCCTTCAGTTCCTCCTCCTTACCAGGACCCTAGTCTAGCATTGCCTAAGCCTGGAATTAAGGATCCTTGGGAGAGTCCTGAAAAAGCCTAGATATCAGAGCCAGACCACCCCCAATTAATGGACTGGAAGGTGGAGACAGCTGGAAGAAAGGGCTGCTGGGATTGGAGGTGCTGTGAAGGCCACCTCACAGCAGGGGCAGTTCCTACAGGAGCTGTTTCACATGCCAGAAAACATTTCCATATTCAGCTTCATTTGGAAATAGAACTAACACCCCACCTACCCCCGACGGAGCCACGGAACTAGAAGGAGAAGGAAGCAGGGAGTGAAGGGCAATGGGAAGGGAAGGAATGGCTATGAGACCCAGCCACAGAGGGAAGTGACATGAAGTTCAGTCAGAAGGCAGAGTGATACTATGAAGAAAAGGAGAAGCATTTGCTGGCCTGTGCTGTCTCATCCCTTTACCCTCCCAGGCTGAGACACTCCTCCAACTGACTGAGTACCTCCTGGCACACACAGACCTGAGATCTCACACCTGACTGTCACTCCTGTGCATTTGGAAGCTAGCGAGGCACTTGGAAGCTGGGTTCCAGCTGGGAAAGAGGCACAGGGGCAGGAGGAAGAGCCAGCAAGGGCAGATGGACTTGGTGTCATCACCATTAAGACAGGCAATCTCCCTCCTTTGCAAATGACAGATGATGGGAACAACACAAGTAGGCCCCCTGACCATTAGCCAGCAGCACCTCAGTCTCCACACAATAGGCCGGGAAGGCAAAGGGCTGAGGAAAATTCCTATAAAGTCAACAACCAGGCTTCAGTCCCCAATACCTATTCCATGCCAGATTATTGCCAGATCTGTTTTGCAGAAAGAATAAAAGTCTGGAATTATTGAGGAAATGGCCACGTTTCTGAGCAATAATGAAGCTGAATACCACATGGGCTGCCAGCTGCAGATTTGCAGTTGCCACTGCCTTCTAAGTATCTTTCTGTTCCCAAAGGTAAGTCTGTTTCTCAACCACAAGCACAAAGTACCAAGACAAGATCAGTAAAGATCAGTCAGTGCCAGCCAAAACCATCAATATCACTGAAGTCATTTGTCAGGGATAGCTATACCTTTAAGACCTGGGACTGCTTGGCTATTATCCACTCCTACCTTCTCCCCGGGTCTGAAACCTCCCCTGGAAGAGAGGCGCCAGCCTGAACCCAGGGGGCCGGTCCTGGAAGGACTGTGATCTCTGCCTCTGCGGGAAGTTCCGTGACATCACCATGATGGACAGTTCATCTGCCAATCGTTAATACCCAGCTAGTCAGCTAGTACCTCCTCTTCCTGCCACCATTACCGTTATATAACCCCCTCCCCTGAATAAAACTTCGGGAAGCTCCTGAAGCTTACTCCAAGATGTCCACACGTATCTGGCCTCCTTGGCGAGTATGGGGGGCGGGAGGAGGGCATTCTCGTGGCCACACCTGGTCCGGAGCTTACCCGTGGCCCTCGCTCCCACATTACTTCCTACTGGCCAGAGGCTATGCGTGAGAGCGAAAGGGGAACACACGGAGGGGACAAATAGGCCTGGGATCTCCACGGAAGGGGGGGTTTAAAGTTAGCCCGGCAGTCATTCCCCAATGTAAGTCCTCAAAAAAGACTGTAGCCATTTACTTCATGATCTACTATTGAGCTTGCACACAGGGACATCAAGCTTGAATCTAGACAATGCCAACTCTATGCACCTCCTGCCTATGTATATAACAGCAATCATGGGTTCAAATCCCAGCTCAGGCATTCCTATATGCATGTGATGAGTTATTCCACTCCTGTAGGCCTAGTCTTCCTCATTTGTAAGAAAGGAGATGGCCTGGGGATTATACAAGAGTAGGCACACACACAGCACTTGCAGGGGCCTTAGCACACACCACAATTATCTTCCTCAACTGTGATCCCACTACAGTCAACAGAGAGAGAGAGAGAGAGAGAGAGAGAGAGAGAGAGAGAGAGAGAGAGAGATTGAGAGAGAGACTGAAAAGTAAGAGGTGGATTTCCCTCCAAGGTCCAGGCAGCTGAGTGACTCAGACACTCACAGACCAAATGTAATTCTCAGAAACTCCTCTTTTCCTTGAAGATCTCAAATCTTTCCTTCACGTCACCTCCTGCCTCCCTGAGAACGGAAACAGGATGGTTGGAAGAAGGAAAATGTACATTTCCTGCCTCAGGTCAGCTACCGATCACTCATCTCTGGCTTCCAGAAATATCAGTACCCAGCCCTTATTTCTGCAAAGACTGACCTAAGGAGTCATGGGCACATGACATGTGGTGGCGAGACAGTTATGTACTCAGCTGCCCTTTCTGCTTCATGGCCATCTGCATCCTCCAGATTTCAACTTAGGAATCACTTCCTCCCTAAATGTAACTTTGTGTCCATCCTCTCCAAAGAGCTCAGCATTAGACTGTCTCCCACCAGCCACTTTAATAAAACATAAGACAGTTAAACTAGGCGCTGGTGGCTCATGCCTATAATCCCAGCTACTCAGGAGGCTGAGATCTGACTATGATAGTTCAAAGCCATCTTGAGTAAAAAAATCTGTGAGACTTTTTAATCTTTGACTAACCACTAAAAAAAAATCCAGAAATAGAACTGTGGCTCAAGTGGTAGAGCACCATCCTTGAGTGGAAAAGTCAAGCAAGAACTTGAGGCCTTGTTATTTGAGCCCTGTGACCAGCAGAAACAAAAACAAAAAAGACAGCAATTGTTCAATTCCCCCTCTCAAACACTGCTGTCAGCTTCCTAAGAGCCAACCACCTTAATGATTGTTTCACCACATTCCCAGGACCAACAGATCATTCCCCCCCCCCCAACACACACACACTCAACAAATGAACAAATGGCATCACTGACCACTCTCTCTACATCCCAGTTACTCAAAAATGCAGTCTCCTGAAGAACCCAAGTGCACAAGTTCTGACTAAAGCCATACACATATATCTTTCTTGTTCCCATTCTTTTCTGGCTCTTCCAGGCTACCTAAATCAGTAGAAGAGTTGGCTGTTGCTTGGTTTCAGACTACTCCTGATTCTGGAAGAATTTGTGAACCCCAGACTTCAATGCTGAGCTTGGCTCCCCAGACACAGCCGATCTATGCTGAGGTAGGACAGAGGTGTTAAAACCACTGTCCCACAGAGAATTCAAAAGGGAGAATGTGAATTCAGGGTCAGACCAAGCCAAGGCAGATAGAAATGCAGGAAAGCCACAACTGTAGGTTGTGCATTAGCCAGAATGGTGAGTTAGCCACAAAGGGTCTATTCCAGGTCATGTTCTTGCCTTTAGGGATAGAACATTGTGCAAGCTCAGCTTCTTTGGGTGGTTTCATTAGAAAACATTCCAATTTATGGTTTTCTTATCAATAGACTATGTGCTATGACTTTCTGTTTGTTTGGGTCCCAGGGAACTGTCCCAGCCTGGAGCTGTCCCTGAGATTTTTTTGCTCAAGGCTAACACTCTACCTACCACTTGAGAAACAGCTCCACTTCAGCTTTTTTTGTGCTTAATTGGAGATAAGGCTCTCACAGACTTTCCTGCCTGGGCTGGCTTTGAATCGAGATACTCTACTTCCTCAGTAGCTAGGATTACCAGTGTGAACCAACATCATCTGGCTTTGTGCTTTGCCTTTTATGTGGGGGAAGAATTTGATGATGCTGTTTTTGATGGATTTATTCCTAAAGTATGGAAGTACTTGTCTCTAAATTCAGTTTGACCACTCTCCATCCAAAGTTCTTCATCACAGCTATATCAGAAGCTGTTAAAATATAAAGTAGAGGGGTGAGGAATGTGGCCTAGTGGTAGAGTGCTTGCCAAACATGCATAAAGCACTGGATTTGGTTCCTCAGTACCACATAAACAGGAAAGGCCAGGAGTGATGCTGTGGCTCAAGTGGTAGAGTGATAGACTTGAGCAAAGGAAGCTCAGGGACAGTGTCCAGGCCCTGAGTTCAAACCTGAGGTCTGGCGATATATATATTAGAGTTCATTTTTAATAACATGACTTTTAAGAAAGGAGGGCCAGATTTTATAATGGCTGCATTAGAGGACCCAGTTACATAAAACCCTCTGCCTTCTTGACCTTCCTTTACACTGTCTAATATTTGCATATATTTACCTCTCCCAGACACTGCACAGTACAAAAGAGGCCCCAGGACATCTATCCTGAACAATAGGTCTCAGGACACCATAAAGACATCTGCACATCCATGTTTATTGCTGCACAATTCACAATAGCCAAAATATGGAAACAACCCAGATGCCCCACTACAGATGAATGGATCCAAAAAATGTGGTACTGGTACACAATGGAATACTACATAGTGATTAGAAATGATAAAATATTAGTATTCAAAGAGAAATGGTCAGAGCTTGAACAAATAACATTGAGCGAGACAAGCCTAGAAGACAGAGAACAAAGGGGCATGGTCTCCTTGATATATGACTGTTAGGGGGAAGGGAGAATCAGTAGGTACCAGGTCTGCAAAATAACAACTTTTTTCAAATGGCATTTCCACATGTTTGGGCCAGTGACTTTACATTATGTATCTAAAACCAAACAACTACTAAACAAATATAAAAAGGTATAGGATAGACCTATCAGTGGATCGCAATAGCTCAACAGCTATGTACACATGATTATATAAGACAAGGATAAGCAAAAAGAACTCCAAGAGAAGGACACAGGAGGATTCTATTGTTGTCATTATGTTTAATGTTCTAGGTGAATTTCCTTTGGCATACCCTATGTGGTATATGATTTTGGTACACTGGATATTGTATATATGTCTACCTGAACTAGGGAAGGGAAAGAAAAATGAGGGTGTAACAGATATCACAAGAAATGTACTCACTACCTTATTATGTAACTGTACCCCCTTTGCACAGCACCTTGTCAATAAAATTTAATTAATAATAATAAAAAAGGCCGCAGGAGAGGTAACCCAGGGAAGATGTTTCAAACTTTGACAATGAACTTAGATAACCCAACAACAACAACAAAAAATTATTAGCATTTGGCTTGAAAAGAATGGAGAACCGAGAAAGTCATTTCCTCTTGTTCTTGTCTCAGTAGTCAGTAGAAGAAACAGCTGCCTGGTAAGAAAGTAGCCTCACTCAACCCTCAGTTCCAAGTATCTCTAAGGAGCTGCCAGTTGAAAGTCAACTCGCCTCATCCTAACCCTGGAGAAATAATTAGCAGAACTATCTATGGGACATTCACCCATTGCTGACCTCTGCATCACGTAACCACTCATTTGTTGAGTCAGTAGCCAGTGGCTCACGCCTGAAATCCTAGCTACTCAGAAGACTGAGATCTGAAGATTGAAGCTTGAAGCCAGCCTGGACAGAATAGTCTGTGAGACTTTTATTTGCAACTAACCACAAAAAAATAGTTGGAAGTAAAGATGTGGCTCAAATGGTAGAGCACCAGTCTTAAGTAAAAAAGCTAAGGGAGAATGCTCTGGCCTTGAGTTCAAGACCCAGTTCTGTCAAAGGAAGAAAGGAAAATGGAAGAGGAGAAGGAAAGAAGAAAAGAAGAAAGGAAGGAAGGGAAAGAGGGAGGAAGAGAGGGAGGGAGGGAAGAAGAGGGGGAGGGAAGAAAGGAGGGAGGGGGGAAATGAAACCACTCCACAAGCTCAGTCTTGTTCCCTAGTCCTCTGGAGTCAGAAGCTGACCCTTTAGGTCAAAACATTCTACTGAGCCCAGCATACACAGGGTACTGTTGCAACTGACTGAACAATGAGCTTGGGAACAACTTGGCCTTCCTTCCATGTCTTCTTTCCAACATCCCATCCTGTCTCCTGTGTTCTACCCACCATCATACCTCAGCCCCATTAAGTTTATGAATCTCTTCTGCAAACTGGCCATCCAAAAGGAAATTCAAAACCAAAGTGTTTTGAATGTCTGGCCTTTAAGAACCCAGCCAGAGCACAGTGTGGCCCTGTCAGTATATTAGGGCTTCAATAGGATCAGCTGGATTTATTTCCAGAGAGGTACTTGGAGATGTAGACACAGACTTGGGTCAGCATATTTAATGCCCCTTGAGATGCCCCAAGTCGTGTATATGCCTGAGACCCACTTCCTGTTCTGAGTTGTACTCTGAGCTCCCATGAGGTAAAAGCTTGTCTCCAGTCCAGCCACTCTCTTAGAAGCCAGATACAGAAGGAAGATACAGAAACAAGGGCAGAACAAGCTCCAGTTTCTGTGAGTCATGACTTAGTCTGGGTTTAATTCACATCTGAGCAGATAGATAGTTTCCAACCCTAACCATTTGTCATTCTCCTGAAAAGTGAAACTAACATCTAATAATACTCCAACACCAGAAAGAAGGGTTAGAGAGGGGACCGCTGCTCATCAAGGTGTGGAGTACACAGTGAAGGAGGGGATGAACATGACCAAAGTGCATTACATATGTATGGAAATGGCTTAATGAAATTCACTAGAAACTATTCACAAGGAGGACAATTAAGAAAGAAAAATAGAGACCAGGTAAAATTGATCAAACTACATTATGTGAATATGTGTGAAGTATTACAATGAAACCTTTTTTTGTACAGTTAATTTATACAAATAAGAAAGAGCTGAACTCACACAGGCCCCATGAAAGAAATAATGGCAGAAAGACAGATCAGGAGTCATTGGCTTAAATGTACTCCCAATGTAGAATCTCCTCACTGACGCAAGATGGTACAGGGAGCAATGGTGTTAGCATGAAATGAACTGTGCCCATCTATCTCCAAATTCCAGTGCCTGCCTAAGCCCTGCCTCTCAAGGTGAAGGTGCTTGGAGTTGAGGCTTTGTGGAAGTCATCAGGTTTAGGTGAGGTCGTAAAGGCAGCATCCTCAAGATTAGTCATAGCCCTTACAAGGAACACCCTAGAGTTCTTCTCCAGGCCTTGAATATGCAAATAATAGGTCATGTGACTCAAAATGCCAAAAATCATGTTGTTACTCACCTATAGATGCTAGAATAAAGGATATACATGTTCATGGACATATATAGACACACCTACATGTAAATATATATACACACATATATATCTCTATATTCATACAACACAATTCTAACTATAGATCTATGTAGGAGGATAAGAGGAAGGAAAGAGGGAAAAAAGAGAGATGGAGGCTGGGAATATGGCCTAGTGGCAAGAGTGCTTGCCTCCCATACATGAAGCCCTGGGTTCGATTCCCCAGCACCACATATATAGAAAATGGCCAGAAGTGGCGCTGTGGCTCAAGTGGCAGAGTGCTAGCCTTGAGCAAAAAGAAGCCAGGGACAGTGCTCAGGCCCTGAGCCCAAGGCCCAGGACTGGCCAAAAACCAAAACAAAAAACCAAGAGAGATGGAGAGTAAATAGTTTGGAAATACAGTGCAACTCTGTATAAAAGCCACATAGATCTTCTCAAGGAATTCAGCTGATTTGAAGGGTATAGATCATCTCAAAGAATGCTGCTGGTTTGAAGAGTGAGAGGTTTAAAGGTGAGGAAAGAGCCAAGTGATAGAGGAAGTTATTCTGAGAAAAATATAATATATGGACAACTGAAATACCATCATAAAACTCCTTAGTGTAATCACTTCATACTCAAAGAAAAAATGAGCCAGGCATTGGTGGCTCATGCCTGTAATCCTAAATACTCAGGAGGGTGGGATCTGAAGTTCGTGGTTCAAAGCCAGCAGTGCAAGTCTGTGAGACTTATCTCCAGTTAAGCACTACAAAAGCTGTCAGTGGAGCTCTGGCTCAAATGGTAGAGCACCAGCCTTGAGCAAACAAAACAAAACAAAACTCAAAGACAGTGCCCAGGCCTAGGACACATCACTTCCCACCCTTGATATCCCCATGACACCACGGCCCATCTCTGTTGACCATACTCAGTCTGCAGACGTGTTGTATTTGGCCTGTACCAATGTTTAGGGGAAATTTTGGATTATTTATCAACATTTAAAAGTCAGGAAATTTCACATTTAAAAAAACAAATCCCAATTTCTGGTTCTTCTTGGGAAATAAGATGAACTGTCACTGTATCCCATGTTCTGGCAGCGTAGTTCTCCTTTCCACAAAGGTCAGGAGTTTCTCTCCAGGCCCCAGGGCTGAGCTTCACCAGAGACACCGCTTTGGCTCACTTGGCAGCCCGGGCCAGCGGGGCTGGTGACGTCAGGCCTGGTCTGTGCATTTCTGAGCTGCCCACAAAAAGCTTTCAAGTACAATGTTAGGATTCCTCTGGCGAGTGAGAACAATTCACGCATTCCTTAGTCCCCCATTGTATTTATTAATACTCCTGTCAGGAAGGCCAGAACCTCTGTTCTTGGAGTAACTTGGGGGTAGGTGACCCAGCTTTGCCCCTATCACACACATTCCTGGAGTCTCATCTGCCTCCCTTCTAATGAGACATTTGGTGAGTAAGTAAGCTTTGTCTTTTTCCACATTCATGCAATTAGGACGTGAAATTCAAGACACAGGTGGAAAGTTAACACAACTCTGTTTACTTATGAGCTCTAAAGGTTTAAATGAAAGCAGAGCTCCTTAAACATCCTATGAACTTTAACACAGGCCTTAATGGTATTGTTTATTGTTCTGCTAGCTCCAGACCCAAGTCTTCTGTCTTGAAGTTCTTTCTCCTTAGCAAACCCAAAGTGGACATGTATGCAGGGCCATTACAAACCTGTTGGTTCAATTACCTACTCCCAGCAGACCCTGACACTCAGAGTCCTGCTTGACTTTCTGTTCTCATTTCTTTTTTTTTTTGCCAGTCCTGGGCCTTGAACTCTGGGCCTGAGGACTGTCCCTGGCTTCTTTTTACTCAAGGCTAGCACTCTGCCACTTGAGCCACAGCACCACTTCTGGGCGTTTTCTATATATGTGGTGCTGGGGAATCGAACCCAGGGCTTCCTGTATACAAGGCAAGCTCTCTTGCCACTAGGCCATATTCCCAGCCCCCTGTTCTCATTTCTTTGAGGCACAAACCCAACCAACAACTCAACTTCCAGTGTTTGTGCACACAAATTTTTTTCAGTCCCTTGTCCACGCAACCATGGGACTTCTGCCCCTAGTTTCTACCATCTGGAGCCCTCTTTACCTATGTACTATATTGCAATTGGTCTTCAGATCATAGCACACATGTCACCTCTATTGTCCCCAGCCTCCCGAACAAGATTAAGTCACATTAAAACACTTCCATCACATTGGCTGTGTCACAGTACTTTCATATTTTATGTTTGTGATTAGTTGACTAATTATTATCTCTTTGACCAAATATAAATTCCAGAAGAGTTAGGGTCCACCTCTGTCTTTTTTCCCCATCCCTCCAGTGTCTGGCCATCAGGAAGATGAGCAATATCTGTTGGCAATAAATCCCAAACAGTCTGGTTCCCATCACTAAGCCCTATTTCCTTAATATGATGTCTAGCCATTAAGCAGAGCACAGTAAATGTTTGCAGAATAAATGACAGCTATCATCAAGCAATCTCTACCCCTCCATGTCCCTCAAAACATATCACATAGATGAATACATGGATGAACTAACTCTGAACCAGAAATCTAGATAACTGTCTCAAAATGGAATAGGCACCAGGTGCTGGTGACTCAGGCCTGTCATCCTAGCTAGGGAGGAGAATGAGATCTGAAGTTCATGGTTCAAAGCCAGCTCAGGCTGGAAAGTCTGTGAAACTCTTATCTTTAATTAACCACCAAAAAGCCAGAAGTGGAGCTATGGCTTAAGTGGTAGAGCACTAGCCTAGCCTTGAGCAAAAAATACTCAGGGACAGTGCTCAGGTCCTGAGTTTAATCCTTAGGACGGGCACAAAAAGCAAAGAAACAAGTAAAAATCTCAACAGATATCAGAGCAATGTAATGGCCAACTGAAGAAACAAGCAGGAAGACAAAATAGAACCCCAAAACTAAAGGCTTCTGGTGGGGTCCACAGGAGACCCATGCTGGCCTGGCTGGTCACATACCTGATGTTTTCATTCAGCGTGTACAGCTCATTGCTTTGCAAGCCGCCCCCTTTGAAAACGTTGATCACGGCTGTCTGGACACTGCAAAGGAAACAAGACCTGGCTAGATCATTGGCCTGCCCCAGGCTGATTCCACAAACAGCTTGGGGTGAAGGTGGGTGGAAAGGCCAGAAAAGTCATGGCATAAACAAAACACAGACCTCCCCTGCCAGCCACCTGGACTTCTGCCCTCACCTGGCCTTGCCTAGCTGGCAGCCATGACCAAAGCTGATCAGCTTTTAGGGAATTTTGTGGCCAGCACCACTATCCTGAGAGGGTAAGGTGATGTGCACAGCAAGCAACCCTTTCTGGGTTTTTCATCTGGGAGGCCACTGTGTATCTTCCCAGAGCTGCTTGTGGCCTGCAGTACTGGAAAAAATAAATCCTTGCCTTGCTAAGAGGATGTCCCATAGAGAGGATCCTATCCATTCCTATCCCTTGGTGGGATCACAGTTAGGGCCTTACTCCTCATTCTCGGGGACTCCAGGCCTAAATGTCAGCAATAGAGCTGGTTCAGGGTCTTCTTTTTTGTTGCTATTGTTGTTGTTGTTAGTCATGAGGTTTGAACTCAGGCCCTGAGCTCTTTTGCTCAAGGCTAGTACTTTCCCATTAAAGCCACAGTGCCATTTTTGTTTTTTGGTCTTTAATTGGAGATAAAAGTATTTCAGACTTTCCTGCCAGAGCAGGAATCCTGGCTTTGAACCAGGATTCTCAGATCTCAGCCTCCTGAGTAGTGAGGACATAGGAGTGAGCCAACAGTGCCCAGCCATGGTGTTCTTTTTATAAAGAACAAGGATCTTGCTTAACATCAAAACATCTCAGAGTACCCTCTCCATCCGCATCAGCAGAGTGGCCCTTTGTGTTTGTTTATCAACAAACTCCATGAGGACAGGAAGAATTTGGTAAAGCTTTAAAAGCATGATGCATTTAACGTATCCAAAAAGGAAGTGCATAGATTTGAAACTACAGTGAGACAGTGCCAGTTCAGTCTACACTGAGTATGGTGTGCAAGATCAGATACTCCCAAGAGTTCGCAAGGTCATGTGGCTCTCAGGGACCAAGCATCTTTGGTTCAGACTGTTCACTGAATTCTTCACAGATCCATGTCTGTCTTCCCAGGGAGAAAGCAGGTTGACTGAGGTCATTTACATGACCTCACTCTTGGATGCTCAGCATCTGAAAAGTGACTACAAGGCAAAAACTCTAACTGTCCATTCCAACCCAGCTATTCCAGGCTGGGTCACTGACTCTGATAAGCCAGTGTTCTCAGTGGGTTAAAGTCTACCTCTTAACATAAGAAAGTGAATAGACACACAGATGTTGGAGGGGGTGGGAACACTGCTTTCTTCATTTTCCCCCATCATCACAAACTTTCAGAGCAGAGAGCCAAGAAGTTGTAGGTACAGCCACTCAGCCAGTCCCCAAATGTCCCTTGGCCCTGCATGGCTGTTAAGTCCTCCAGCCCCACCCCCTCCACTCCTTTACCTATTCCAAGTTGAGTTGGAGCTCAACTGCAGGGCCTGTCGAGTGGCCTGGAATCTGGGCAAGTCGCTGAGCACTGGGGAGCTCATGAATCTCGGTCTGGGCCTACGGAAGGAGCCCATCTTGCGGAATTCAATGGGCAGGGTAGGAGTCAGGCCACGGGTCATAAGTCCAGGTTATGGTCTAGTTTCACTTCTAGGACCAGAAGGTTCCAGGTGCTCCTGGAAAGAGCTCCTCCCAAGTCCCTCTCCTGGCCCTGAGGCTTTCTTAAAACCACATGCTCAGCCAACACCTGAAAAAGAGAAGGAAGCTGTTACTGAGAACTGGGCTAAAGAGACCACATGATAAAGAAAGATGCTGGAACTCTCCAACCAAGCTCTCCTAAAAACAACTCTAAGACCCAAAAAGAGCTCTGTCATCTGGGCTTCCTTTTGCAACTTCTCATGAGCCTGCCCGCCCCCCCACCCCACCCCCACCCCCGGCCAATGTCTCTGTGTGTGTGTGTGTGTGTGTGTGTGTGTGTGCACGCTTATACCAAGGCTTGAATTAAGGGCCTGGGAGCTGTCCCTTAGCTTTTTCACTCAAAGCTGGCACTTTTGAGCCACACCTTGATTTCTAGCTTTTTGCTGGTTAAGTGGAAATAAGAGTCTTAAGGATTTGTCTGCCTGGGCTGGCTTTGAACCACTATTCTCAGATCTCAGTCTCCTTAGTAGCTAGGATTACGGGCATAGGCCACTGAATCCTGGCTTCTTTTTAACAGTGAGGATCCCAGTGACCACCAGGCCACACAGAAGCCAGTCTTAGAAAAACTTTGACCTTTACACTGTATTTGATGCATACCCATCTTTTTTTTTTTTTGCCAGTCCTGGGGCTTGAAATCAGAGCCTGAGCACTGTCTCTGGCTTCTTTCTGCTCAAGGTTAGCACTCTACCACTTGAGCCACAGCACCACTTCTGGCTTTTTCTATATATGTGGTGCTAAGGAATTGAACCCAGAGCTTCAAGTATAGGAGGTGAACACTTTACCACTAGGCCATATTCCCAGCCCCACACCCATCTCTGTAGACCCTTGGGTCCTTATGTCATAACTTAAGAGATGGCTTCCCCCCTACGCCCCCGCCCCCACCACACACACACTTTGTTAATACTTAGACTCAAACCCAAGGCCTCAAGCATGGTAGGCAAAAACACTACTACTGAGCTACCTCCTGACCCCTAAGAGACAGTTTTCTAAGAACTGCCTCAGGGATACCACAGGAGGTCCTAGTCCAGATACCAAAAACTTTCCACAGTGCATCCGGTCTACACATGTGTATTAGCCAATATTTCCCAAAGCATCTGCAACTCTTCTTTTTTTTCTTTTGTATTATCTTTAAGTAGTTGTACAGAGTTGCCATTTAACAAAGCAGTTGATGCATACAATGCATCTTCACCAGTGTCATCCCTTTCAACATTCTCATCCCCCTCCCAACCTTGTCCTCACTTTTCTTTTCTTTCTTTTCTTTTTTTTTCTTTTTTTTTGCCAGTCCTGGGCCTTGGACTCAGGGCCTAAGCACTGTCCCTGGCTTCTTTTTGCTAAAGGCTAGCACTCTGCCACTTGAGTCACAGCACCACTTCTGGCCATTTTCTGTATATGTGGTGCTGGGGAATTGAACCCAGGGTTTCAAGTATAGGAGGCAAGCGCTCTTGCCACTAGGCCATATCCCCAGCCCGTCCTCACTTTTCTTAATTTTGTACTATATACACTAAATAGTGCCTCATCTTTAAGGACTGCCCCCGCCCCCAATATTGCCCTTACAGGGATTAACCAAGTCTCACATTCCTCCCATTGGTTCATTCCATTTGGAGTAGTTCATCCACTCCTATGGGAATAAATGAGTGCTTCCAATTAATTAACAGGTCATAAGATAGAAAAATATATCCAATGGTTCTAAGGCCTAGGCCCTAACCTCTCCACAAATCCTCTAGTCCCTGGAAAGATACCAACTTCTTGCTGGAGCACTACACACCCCAGGCAAGAGACACAGGCAGGAAGTGATGGAGCCCTTGGGATCATCTGCCTGTCTGAAGGTTCTGCCCCAGGCTGCTTCCAATCCAGCTCATTCACTTTCCCCAGGCGTCAGATGCTATCTAGTGTAGCCCTAGCCCAGATTTCCCTTCCTTTGACCCTTAAGTTTACCTAAATCCAAGTATCCTAGCAGGATTGACTCAAGAGTACAGTTCCTTCTGGCAGTTCACAGGATATTTTGTGACTTCATGGTTAAAGGCAGTGGCTTTGGAGGGCACCTGAGTTCCTGTCTTAACTTGACCATTCCTCTGGACACACAGCTTTGGTTGTGTGTCTAAAGTCCTCAAGTATTGCCAGTACCAATTTCCCAGGACTGCAGAGTGACAAAATGAGGTCAGAGGACATGCCAGTAGAATGACAGACCCCAAGGTTGGCTAGTTCCCTTGAGAACCATCTCTTTCTCTCCTCTGGGATGAGGTGCTGGCGGCTGTCTGTATCAATGGGCAGAGTGACAACAGACTTGAAATACTGAGGGCCAAAGAGAAATGGTTTGTCCCAACTCTACACTTGCTTTTTTATTTATTTATTTATTTTTATTTATTTATTTTTTTGCCAGTCCTGGGGCTTGGACTCAGGGCCTGAGCACTGTCCCTGGCTTCTTTTTGCTCAAGGCTAGCACTCTGCCACTTGAGCCACAGTGCCACTTCTGGCCATTTTCTGTATATGTGGTGTTGGGGAATTGAACCCAGGGCCTTATGTATCTCAGGAGGCAAGCACTCTTGCCACTAGGCCATATCCCCAGCCCTGCACTTGCTTTTTAAACAGAACTTGGGTTTGAAATTAGAGCCTAATGTGTGCTAGGCAGATACTCTACCACTTGATCCAACCCCAGTCCTTGTGCTTTTGTTTTGTTTTTCAGATAGGGTCTCATGCTTTTGCCCTGGCTGACCTCACACCAAGACCCTCCTATTTCTGCCTTCTGGAGTAACTAGAAGTATAGGTATGTGCCACCACTCCTAGTCCAAATTATTTCTTTAATGAAAGTGTGTTGATCTACCATTTCTTTATACATCTTCTGACCCGCCATCCCATGCTCAGAATGAGAGAATGGTTCCCAAATATTCTCAGCAAATGCTAAGAAAGTTGTAAATAGGTCTGTTAAGCTTCAGAGAGGTTGCAATAAGTTCCCAAGTGCCATCAAATTCAGGAAGATCTAGGCACCAGAGACTGAAGCAGAGATAAAATACAGCCATGGGTCCTCTCAGAATGCTAGAATGCTATCATTGTCTGGGCAGAGGGACTTCCTTGCCAGGAAAGGTCCCTGTTAAAACAGGATGCATTTCACCACCCTTCCTTAAAAGGCCCTGTGAAGTCCATGTAATTACAGGATATTAACTCCCTTTACAAGGATCGTAAACTGATGAGCAACTCTGTGGTGCTGGCCCAGGGAAGCAAAGGACTTCATCCCAGGCATTGACCTTCTGCCTTCTCCAGCAGGCTAGGGACTCCTGCGCCTCTCCTTCTCAGCTAGGGCTCCCCCAGCCCTCCAGCTCCAAGCCAGATGGGTATGGCCCAGCACAAAGGCTGTGGAGAGCACAGGTCCTCCTCTGCTTCCACTTCGGGAGAAAGCAAAGAGATTTCCCCCAGGACCACAGAGAAGGCCACTGGGTGCTCTGGTGAAAGTGGCCTTGGGGGAACTGCTGGCCCAGCCAGCTGTCACCTGCTACAGTGCTGGCCCCAGTGGCCCAGGCTTGTCCTGACCTAAATACTACAAGTCAGAAAATCATTCTGGGGTTAAGGTTTTAACATATGGATTTGGGAGGAGACACAATCCAGCCCATAGTTGTCAGCACTGCCACCACCTCCATCATCATCATCATCATTATCATCATCACCATCACCATCACCATCACAAATTCTAAGGCTAATTATGTCTCGAGTTAAAAAAAATAAACTAGTCTAGTTTTTAAAGAAACTAGAGTCTAGAGCTACTAGAGTGCCAGTGGTTCATGCCTATAAACCCTAGCTATTCCAGAGGCTGAGATCGGAGGATCACTGTCTGAAGCCAGGCTGGGCAGAAAAATCCGTCTCTTATCTCCAATAGAGTACTCAGAAAAGAATAGAAGTGGTGCTGTGGCTCAGGTGGTAGAGCACTAGCCTTGAGCACAAAGAGGCTCAGGGACAGTGCCCAGGCCCTGAGCTCAAGCCCCAGGTCCAGAAAAAAAAAAGAAAAGAAAAGAAAGCAAGAAGAAAGGAAAAGAAGGGGGCTGGGGATATGGCCTAGTGGCAAGAGTGCTTGCCTTGTATACATGAGGCCCTGGGTTCGATTCCCCAGCACCACATATACAGAAAATGGCCAGAAGTGGCGCTGTGGCTCAAGTGGCAGAGTGCTAGCCTTGAGCAAGAAGAAGCCAGGGACAGTGCTCAGGCCCTGAGTCCAAGCCCCAGGACTGGCAAAAAAAAAAAAAAAAAAAAAAAGAAAGAAAGAAAGAAAGGAAAAGGAAAAGAAGGGAAGGGAGAAACTAGAGTCTGAATTCTCCCCTGAAGGGCAATGATGCTTACGTTGTCCCCCAGGGATGGTTTGAATGAGGAGGTTTTGGGTGTAGAAGGGTTTGCTTCCAGGAGGTAGATAGCTGAGGCCCAAGATCCATGAAGTGCAGATGCAGAGATGGTTACGGGTCACTGAGGAAGCTGACTGGCCTGGTCTCAAGATGTACCTCACACAATGTTCTGGAAAAGCTCTGCACCTAGGAGCCAGTATGTATTTCTTGGAGGAAAAGACTGTATGGTTTCACTGTCTCCTTTCAGTGACCAGGCAGGGCCTGCTCCAGGGACCCTGGTGGAAGACACTGAGCTACATGGAAAATGCAAATAAGCTCCAGCAAGGCTTCAACCTCTCATTTCAAAAAAAAAAAAAAGTAGAATCACAGCACAAAACTTAAAATCAAGAAGTAAGTGTCTTATAATGACTATTAGGGCTTCCAAGAAAAAGTCTTTCTGAAGGTACATGACAATGTCAAAAACAAATGAGCCCTATGCTCTGATAGGACTTTCCAGAAGCTAGGGAGAAGCCAGTTTTCTGAGAAATGATCATTTCATAGATTTCCTTGGAGCTCAGTGGCCAGAGCCCAGAAACAAACTCTCTGAACCAACACCAAGGCCCCTTCCAGGTCACCAGACACTGATCCTCTAATGACAGCACCTCATAGGGAGCCATCTGCTCAGCAGGCACTTGGCATGCTTACCTGACTGAGGGCAAGTATCAGTGGCTCACACCTATAATCCTAGCCACTCCAAAGGCTGAGATCTGAGGATGAGGATCACAGTTCAAAGCCAGCCAGGGCAGGAAAATCCATGAGACTCTTATCTCCAATTAACCACCAAAAGGCTAGAATAGAGCTGTGACTCAAGTGGTAGAGCACTAGCCTTGGGCAAAAAAGATCAGGGACAGTGCCAAAGCCCTGAGTTCAAGCCCCAGGACTGGCACACATATACACACACACAAACACAGGGACTCACATGTACTCATTCGCAGAGTTAAAGTATATTGGATTACATGTAGCAATCAAAACTGCACAAAAGCACAGTGTTGGACCCTCATAACCACCAGTTCCAGGGGCTGCTACTGATTGTTACATAGAGAAGAATATGGAGGTATCAAGTATCAATGAACTAAGTCAGGAACTCAAGGCTGCAGGACCCACACACACATGACACTCTGTCACTTCAATGCCTTCAAAGGCTCCTCACCACTCTTATAATAAACCCCCAAGCCCCATCCTCGCACCCCAATCTCCCACTCCTCTGCACACCAGCCCAGTGCTCTTCCCTGCCCCAAGACCTTTACACAGGCTGTGCCCTCTGCATGCATTCCCCATCCAGCTCTCTACCTCAACCACCACATTTCCTATAATCCACCCTTCATTTGCTTTGGGAAGCAAATTGCTTCCTCCCCACAGTCTTTGAAGTCTTATCAAGGTCTACACCACTCCAGAGTCGTTTGTTACAGCATTCTTGAGGCCCATAATGGGAGGCACTAAGTCTGCCTGTTCTCAGGTAAGTCTCCAGGACTTACTGCAACATCAAGGTGTTCCATAGATGTTCACTGGATGAGAGAACCAGGCAGTTACATGTGAGGACTGTGTCTAGGCAACTCCTGATCTACAGCAAGTGTCAGCTCAGAATGTCAATACCTGAAGTCACAGAGGGTTTTGCCACATGCAGACATGATGATACTGAAATCTAACCAAATTCCTGTTCAAAGCAAGCTCCTCCAGTTGACTACTGGCAAATCTGGGTAAGTTACTCATATACTCTGAATTTCACTTTGTCTATCAAATAAGTGCATTCCTTATCGCTGGGTTAAGATTACAGATGAAATCCTTAAGAGGCTAGCATGATAGAGGGATTTAAAAAGTTATAACTTGTTTTATTTTTTTTCTTTTTGTTCTGAGACTGGGACTCAAACTCAGTACCTGACATTTTTGCTCATTGGTTAGCACTCTACCAACTGAGCAATGCCTTCAATCCCAGGGTTACATTGTTTTTCATTAACTATGTTCTTTACAATTTCCTCTGACCTGCAAAAGATGGGCAGAGTATGGGGACCCACATAGCTGGAGGGAGAGCAGTTGGCAATTGCCATGGATGGAAATTTGACAAGAGCTACCCAAGTGACAAAGGCTATATCCCCCCTGACCAGTCACTCTACTTCTAAAAAGTTTACATGGGCTATGGAATTAGAATTCATGGCTATCCTCTTATGCAAGCAACAGGCTGGAGGTAACTAAATGCTCCCCCACAGAGAAATGGCAACACTTGCTACAGAACACTATGCAGCTCTGAAAGAAGAAGAAAGTGCCATGTACTAACAGTTGCATTGCAGTGAGGCTTGAACTGAAAAAAAAAAAAATGGGCAGAGCACAGAACCGTGTGTATATTTTTTGTTTTTGTTTTGTTTTTTTGCCAGTCCTGAGGCTTGAACTCAGGGCCTGAGCACTGTCTCTGGCTTCTCCCTGGCTTCTTTTTGCTCAAGGCTAGCAATCTACCACTTGCGCCACAGCGCCACTTCCGGCTTTTTCTATATATGTGGTGCTGAGGAATCGAGCCCAGGGCTTCATGTATACGAGGCAAGTACTTTACCACTAGGCCATATTCCCAGCCCCCATGTGTATATTACACAAGCAAGTCGGTGAAACAGATGAAAAGAGAATGGACACATTTCACTGCACACATGTAATGTATCTCTGAAGGATGGAGCCAGAAGATGGAAGGCAGTCAGGTCTACTTCAGGGCAGACAGCTGCGTTACGGTACCTTTTCTCTCCACAAGCACCTCTGTGCCACTTCTGAGTCTTGAAATGTGAGACTGGATTACTTACTGAAATAAAGAAAGAAAGCACCTCCCCTCTCCTTCCAAAAAATCAGAGTTTGTGAAATGCTTAGTGGCTCAGTGCTCAGGATGAGGTCACAGTTGAACTGGGCTACTGGTCCCAAGTCAAGACTACAATTACAGTTCATTCCCTCATTTAACACAAATTTGTCAGCACTTATTGCACAGCAGTGATGTCTTATGGTGGAACACACAGCCAAGAAATAAACTCTGGTGGAAGAGAAGGTGAAAAATGAACTAATTTCTTTCCTTTATTTTTTTGGGGGGGGAAGGGTAGGGGACGGAGGGTGGTAGTGGGGCTTGAACTCAAGGCCTAGCCACTATCCCTGAGCTCTTTCACTCCAGGCTAGCACTCTACCATGTTGAGCTACAGCACCACTTCGAGTTTTCTAGTGGTTAATTGGAGATAGGAGTCTCACAGACTCAACTGCCTGGCTTTGAACAGCAATCCTCAGATCTCAGCCTCCTAAGCAACTAGGATTACAGGCATGAACCATCCGCGTCTGGCTAATAAATATTTTTTAAATGATAGGATAAAAAGTGGTTTTCCAAACCCTCAGGAAACAGGAAAAGAGAGATCTCTTTACATCTTGACTAACCATAATTCCACCTAAACATTACTGCCCACAGGATTGAGGATCTGGGCCAGGAGAATAAGTAGCTGACCAGAAAACACAAGCACCAGCAGACATAGCACCATGTACTGTAAAGATGCAGGCTGTAGTGTATAGTACATTAATCTCTGTTAAGGATCAACCTTCTTAGGAGCCAACGCCCCTAAAAACCCCTGAGAGACAGACACTAACTCCTACAAACAAGAAAATGCTGATGGTCAAGTCGAGACCACAGAAAAGATGGAGCAGGAAGCTTGGGACAACTGTCTCAGCGCTCGCCTGGAAACCCAGAGCATTCTGAAGACTAAGGAGTCCAAATTTGGGCATCAGTAACTACTGGAGCAGGCTGGATGCAAACTCAAGAGGTCACTAGCCATCTGCAGGATGCAGGACATAGCAATTTAGCTCCACCTAGAAGTCATGCTACCATCCCATCATCACTTTGACTCAAAAACCACTGTGTAATTATCTGGGGAAAGAAACCTCTTGTTTGGTACCAGTGAAGCAAGATGGTGGGAAACACCACACATCATATCTTAGTTACTCGTCTAGAAGCCCCAGTTTAAGGATCAAGTTCCCAGGAGTGCGTACAATTTAGGTGTGGCCCATAAACACCATCCAGAGTGATAAGCCACAAAGTCTATACACAAGTTAGGGCAGCTGAGTCTCCCATTATGCCATGGGTAAGAGAGCGATCTGACTCTAGCTCTGCCAGAAGGTAGTGTATGCCACATAGATATATGCCACCCAGGATGTCACCCGGGCAGGATGCAGTATAACAGCATGAGACTTTATTACATTGCTCAGCAGGGCGTACAATTTAAAACACAGCAACGGTGATTTATTTCTGGAGTTTCCCACGTCATTTTTTTTTTTTTAATTTGAACTGGGGTGGAATGGGGTTTACTGAAATGAAGCCGAGTAAAAGATCACAATCAGGCTAGGGACCGGGAGCTATTGAGAGGACCTCCCTTGGTGATTTTGGCACTATTAGGCCTGAGGTTTGGTGCTGAAATTTGTACCAAACATTCTTCCCGATGATTTGGATGTACCAGCACAATGGGTGGATAACAGTGATCTGGATCAAGGTTTCCAGTGCAGGGTGACTGTCCTCTGGGCCCCAGGAGACGTATATGGGGATGGTTCTGGTTGTCATCACTGTAAAGGTTAGTGATGACTGTGGCTGTGAGTATCCAGTGAGTAGAGGCATACAACGCAAAGGACAGACCCACAACAAGGATTTCTCCAGCCTAAAATGTCAGGAAGACCAATGTCAAGAAGCTCAAATCCAAACCTAGAAATCCAGGCCCCACACATCACAAATGTAGAGGATGTGGTTTAACATACTCACACATGTACTTTTTGTTGTTGGTGGTCATGGGGCTTGAACTCTGGGCCTGGGTGCTGTCACTGAGCTCTTCAGCTCAAGGCTAATGTTCTACCGCTTGACCACAGTGTCACTTCCCCACACATGTACTTTTAAGAATCAGGGCTCTTGGGCTGGGGATATGGCCTAGTGGCAAGAGTGCCTGCCTCATATACATGAGGCCCTGGGTTCGATTCCCCAGCACCACATATACAGAAAATGGCCAGAAGTAGCGCTGTGGCTCAAGTGGCAGAGTGCTGGCCTTGAGCAAAAAGGAAGCCAGGGACAGTGCTCAGGCCCTGAGTCCAAGCCCCAGGACTGGCCAAAAAAAAAAAAAAAAGAATCATGGCTCTTGGACCACAGTCCTTGACCTTCATCATTGGGCCCCTACCATAAACCCCTCCCCTTTTCTCCCCTCTCTACTCCTTCCCTCCCTTCCTGTCCCCCTCATACTGGTACTAGAGCTTGAACTTAGGACCTAACACTCTTAGCATTTTTTGGTCAAAGCTGTCACTCTACACTTGAGCCACCATTTCCTGGTTTTTTGATGGTTTAATTGGAAATAAGGGTCTTAAAGATTTGTCTTCCCTTGCTGACTTCAAACCGTGATCCTCACACGTCAGCCTCCTGAATAGCTAGGGGTTATAAGCTCGTGCCTAGCAAGTTTCATTTTGTTGACAGGAAAACTGAGGCCCAGAGCAACTGAGCAACCCACCCACAGCCACAGAGCTTGCTTGTGTCTGAAGTTGTTCCCGATCATCCATTTCCAGATCTCAATTCCCCACTGGAGTCACAGGTGCCAGTTAGGACCAAACCTATCTCTCTGGAAAGCAGGAACCTTTGGGAGGTTAAGGGCAGTGAGGAGGAAGGTCACCGAAGGTTTTTCTGAGACCTGAAAGGAATCGATTGTCCTACAGAAAGATTTTTGGAACATTATCTCAAACACCACAGAAGATTATGATGTTTACCCACTAATTATGCCTGCAGATACTTTACAAGGAAAGCAGCCACTCATCCCCCAGGATAGGGGAGGCTAGCCACAGCCTGATGCAGCTGCTGAGTTCTTCAAATGGCAGCCACAATCCATGTGGTCTCCCCCAATCTCCCCCCACCCCAGACATGTGGGGAGGGATGCTGAACCCATTCCAAAGGAGTATTTAGAATTAAACACGAAGTGAGTGTGAAAGGGGCTTAGTCCTGAGGATATACGCAGCTGAGGTGGCTAGCAGGTTGTGGCAGAGCATGAGGCCACTTAGTGCTGGGGAATACAGACACACAGCTGAGCCAGGGGGATGGAAACAACCTTGCAGCTGACATAGAGAACAGTTTCTTACATGGTCAGAGGAAACCAGTACACTCCCTTCCTTAATCCTTGGATTTGCAAGAAACCCCGAATGCTGTCAGCAGTAACGTCATCAAAATATGGAAAAAAAATCCACGGGTGTCAAAAGAAACCAGGGGAGGGGGGAGGGAGGAACCAGAGAGCTCGTTGAGCACTAGTGGCACATCCTTCTAATTCTAGCTACTCAAGAGGCTGAGATCTGAGGATCATGGTTCAAAGCCAAGCAGGGCAGGAAATCCATGAGACTCCCATCTCCAACTAACCACTGAAAAGCCAGAAGCAGAGCTATAGCTCAAGAGGTAGAGTGCTGGCCATGAGCAGTAAAGCTCAGGGACAGCATCCAGGCCCAGAGTTCAAACTCCAGTACTGGCACATACACACACAAAAAGAAAGCATCAATGCTGGAGAAAATTCTGTAACAAGTAAAGGGAGGGGAGAATGGAGAAGCTGGATGTGTTGATGTTTGGCATGTAGCTAGAGTGAGCCTCAATATTGCTATGTGAGGGTCTTCGATTAATACCTCAAACTTGAGATCAAAATGAATGAAAGCCAAGAGATACAAGAGTAGATAGATACACAATCTAGTAAATGGCACAAATAATTAGGATAGGTGAGTCAGAAGCAGGAATAAATCTCTGCTAAGTCTTCCCATAGGCTACAGTCAAAGGAGAAGGCGGCTCACACCTGTAATCCTAGCTACTCAGAAGGCTGAGATCTGAGGATCATCGTTCAAAGCCAGCCTAGATAAGAAAGTCTGTGAGCCACTGAAAAGCCAGAAGTGGAGCTGTGGCTCAAGTGTAAAGCTCTTGAGCAAAAAAGCTAAAAGGCAGTACCCAGGCTCTGAGTTCAAGTTCTATTATCAGCACACACACACACACACACACACACACACACACGATGGAGAAAGATTCAGTGTGTTCTATCACTGATTTTATTAAGTTCCATCACTCTCAGTTAATTCAGCTCCCTAAGGCTGGCTGAACTTGGCCATGAGTTCCTGCTTCTTAATGAAATCTGTATATAATGATATATATTATCTGCAATAAAGACATAATACTTTAAGGGTGTGGCAGAGAATGTCTTCTACACATTTGAAAATAATACGTAAAACCCTCTAGAATTCCAGAATAAGTTGGAGCTGGAAATACTGCAGTTAAAAAAAAAAGTCAGCTTAAATTTAATAGACCATTTAAGTGCTTAGTGAATGGTAATTAGAGAGCAAGCAGTATTTCTTTATATGCTGCTAGACAGAACTTAATCCAATTTAGGTAATCACTAACCTTTGCTTTTTCCCTCTCTTTCTCCTACATGAAATCCAAGGCCATAAACTAGCAAAGCATAAGAAAAGCATATTTAAAGAGAAAGATTTGGTGGATAGTTACCACAAAGGGCAAAGTATAATTAAAATGGAAACAGGTCTCACAGGCTCTTTAATTTATGTGGACCCATTCTGAAGGCGGTGGGGGACTTACTTCCCCACTTCTAGCTCTGGGAACCCTGTCTAGTAAATCAGTCACCAGGTCTTGTGTCTTGCTCTGTCCATGTGTTGGCTCCCCCTTTCCCAGCCAAACCCTGGTCATTCTCCACCCTTAGCAAGACCCACAGGGCTAGACTTCCCCTTGTCTTAGAGGTTATCACTGCTGATCCAGCTGGTTCCTTCAGAATATCATTTCCATCATCTTGTATCCCTCATTACAGACTTCCCACACATTTCCAGAACATTCTTAAGAACTCGGAGCGTGGGTTTGTCTGTCTTTTTTTTTTTTGCCAGTCCCGGGGCTTGAACTCAGGACCTGAGCACTGTCCCTGGCTTCCTTTTGCTCAAGGCTAGCACTCTACCACTTGAGCCACAGTGCCACTTCAGGCCTTTTCTGTTTATGTGGTGCTGAGGAATCAAATCCAGTGCTTCATGCATGCTAGACAAGCAGTCTACCACTAAGCCACATTCCCAGCTCAGGAGCTTTGGGTTTTTCGTGAAAGACCTTCAAGGGGAGTTATCAAAATGTACTGTAGCAGAGTATAGCCAGCCTAGAGTGTGTATGAAAACCTTATCTCAAAAAACAAAAACAAAAAACAGTACTGAAGCCAGGAGCCAGTGGCTCACCCCTAGCAATTCACATGGCTGAGATCTGAGGATCACAGTTCAAAGTCAGCCCAGGTAGAAAAATCTACCAGTTAAACATTAAAAAGCCAGAAGTAGAGCTGTGGCTCAAGTGGCAGACCACCAGCCTTGAGTGAAAAGAGCCAAGGGAGAGCGTGAGGCCCTAAGCTCAAGCCCCACTACTGGCCTAAATAAATCATTTTTTTAATTACTGGAAAGGAGAAGAGACAAGTTAATAGCTGCATGGCAATGGGAAGACAACAAATCTCACTGGGCCTCATTTCTTACCTTAAAACAGAGAAAATAGTATCTCCTTGCCCAGATTGTTGGGAGACTCAAATACCATGACCATAACTGTAATTGCCCAAACATTCATTGATTTATTTATTTTAACTCTCATCCCTGGATACTGCTGAAAATGTGAATTAACTCAGATTGGTCTCTGATGCCCGTGTCACTGCCATGCGGTCCACCCCTCCAGCCCCTTTCTTGCTCTAATGTGGCTTCCCTTATGAAAGGCAACAGTCTGCTTTTCAGGGCACCACTCTCTGTGTCCTCAAATTTCAAACTGCATATCCTGAGCAACAAGAATAAAATCTGCAAAATAATTTGCCTCCAAATTTCTATAACTGAGATACTGATTCACACTGAACTTGTTAACAATGTTCTGGGGCTGGGAATGTGGCTTAGTGGTAGAGTGCTTGCCTAGCATGCATGAAGCCCTGGGTTCAATTCCTCAACACCACATAAACAGAAAAGGTCAGAAGTGGTGTTGTGGCTCCTTGAGCAAAAGGAAGCCAGGGACATGGCTCAGGCCCTGCGTTCAAGCCCCAGGACTGGCAAACAAACAAACAAACAAAAATGAACAATGTGTTGCCTATAACAAGTATTTGCATTCTGTGTACAGATAGGCAATAACTCTCTAATAATAGATTCTCAAAGACCCTTTCAGAGGGATTCCCACATCATTTCTGTATTGGTCTAGTTCTATTAAGAAAAAAAGAAAAGAGGAAGGAGGAAGGGGAAAAAAAAAAGGCCACAATTCCAGAAAGATTTCTGCCTACTTCACTTGGTACAAGAACAGGGCAAAAGTTTCACTCACAGGGAAATAGACACACACACACACACACACACACACACACACACACACAGCCATGGCTCAGTAGCACAGAGGAATCTGAAAGAAAGATGAAGTTGCAAAGTCCCTTCTGAGTTTACTCTTCTACAGAGAAATGGCTTAAATGTTGAAAATACATTAAGTCAGGCAAACAGAAGATTTGACCTTTCAGCCAGGACTACCACCATGAAATGTTCAGATAGCTTCTCTGTAACAATTCTCTCAGAAGCAGGATAGGGGCTTTCTCAAAACTTGTGCCACTTGGTGCCAATTAAACCACCAATGTAGGGAAGATCCCTCTAACAACTGGGGAATGGATGGGGAAGACATCTTAGCCCATAAGCCTGAGTTACATTTGACATCCACTCTGAGATCCACTATGTGGTCTTAGACAGACTGCTTACATTCTCAAGGCCTCACTGTGTGGTAGAAGGGAGCACCTACACCACTGCTTTTAGTGCCCATCAAGCTTAGTTCAAAGTTTAACATCTTATGTAAGATAAAATGTAACATCTTATATAAGAAAAGCCAAGGAGTGCAGATGTTTGCTTTTCTTATATGAGGAACATTTTTGCAATGTTCAAACACCATTATTGAAATCACATTCATTGAAATGAATATACACACCCATGGTCCTCTGCTCCTGAAAGAAACGAGATCCCATTCTTGAGAAATTGGTTAGACTAAGGTTAGAGTTAGTCTAACTAGCTACTTACTGCCTTGCTTCCTTTGCAGATTAATGGTACCAGCATTAATAAAACGTTAAAATAACAATGGCTGGGGATGGGAAACCAAAGGCTGCATCCCTATCTGCAGAGCCCACTGTTCACCATGCCCCCTCAGTGGAGTCCAAAGTTCCGGCTGCAAGCAGAGGGGCTGACCTGCCAAGTTCCACGCCGTGGACCCACATCCTCGCTGCAGTTGAACGGGGAACTTCATCAGAGATAAACTCAAAATGTGGCTTCGTTTCTGCAAGCTCCATTTTCCCTCCAAAGCTACTTGCTTCTTGTGCTCGGTATTGACGCCTTCCACATTCAGAGCGATTAACTAGAGCTCAGCACTGTGGCGTTTTGCAGTGTGTAGGGCAATAAAATGTCACGACTGCAAACCTTTCTTGGTGGTCAGGATCTCCGGATCCCCAAATAGAGGTCAAAAGGGAAGGTCCTGAGGTTCACTGAAGGGGTTGCTGGGGAGGAAGCAGCTGGGACTCTGGCCATCCCAGGCTTGCTTATGAATATGTATTTGAATACGCACGTACTGCTTTGGCAATAGGTCAGAATCCAACCTCGGGAGGGATGGGCGAGGCTACTGCAGGTCCAAAGCTTTTGCCAAGGGGTTCCCCCGGAGCAGTCTGAGCCCCGGCCCGCGTGAACCAAGCTTACATCTTGTGCGGCGCGGCGCCGTTCTGTAATTGAAACCTTACACACCACAGGATTGCAGTGGGGGGCTATAAATACTCACCGCCTTACTGCTGACAAACAAAACATGGGCTCCGGCCACGGGTGGGGAGGGGAAAGCACGTGATCTCGGGCAAGGGAATGAGAAGGGTGTGTGTGTGTGTGTGTGTGTGTGTGTGTGTGTGTGTGTGTGTGTGTGTGTGTGTGTGTGTGTGTGTGTGTGTGTGTGTGTGTGATTACTACTGGCAATCAAGGAGGCACCCCGGAGCAAGCACACAGAATGATGTGACTGCACTCCACTCCCTAGGAAAACTGGGCCGGAAAGTTGGGAAAGTACCGGGCGGGAAGGCCGGGGGGGGGGGGGGGCGGGGGGGAGTTATAGGCCACGGGACCCGAGCTCCAGAGCGCCCCCTGCGCCCCGAAGCAGGAAGTGCGCGCCCAATAGGCGCGCAAGGGAAAGCCCCGGCCAAAGGCTGGGCGCGCGCGAAAGATGAAGCGGAAAGGCGACACCGAGCCGCAGCTGCGAGCTGCAAGCGGGCTGTCCCAGGCCTTCCCGCCGCCCTCCAAGGCCAGGGCTCCGGCCGAGCTACTCCCAGGCCCACCGATCTGCAAAAACTGCAGGCGTCCAGAGGCGCTCACCGGACCAAGTGTTCCCCGCCCTCCTCTCCTACGCCTCCTCTAGGGGAAAAAACAAAACAGTGGGGAGGGGAGCGAGACGGAGGGGGAGAAAGACTGCAAATTGGGACTCCGAGTGCCCGCCGATGCAAGGGCAGCCCTACAGATTTGCCCCCTGAGGCCGAGAGAGAGAATGAGACAATCAGACCGGCAAACTTTCTTCTTTGATCCTCTGGCCAGTGGGGGTGGGTCCCACCATTGGCAGTAAACCCCAAATCTCACTCACACACACATCCCCAAACGCTGGCACTGAATGTGCCCTGCTCCCTTCCTCGCCCACAAGTTGAGGGTCGTGTATCTAAACGCGCCTGCAGAATCTGATGGGGAAGAGGATCCTGAGGCATGTAGGGTTCCCTCGCCCGGCGGCTCTCTGCACCCGGAGTCCCGCCAGATTGTGCCTGGGAAATTCCTCCTCGATCCTGGGCGGTGGCTGGATCTACGGCCCCTCCCAGGACTTCCCCAACTCACCCCTTTGGGGTCCCGAGCATGAGTCACCGGAGCCCGGCCGCACCCGCCGCTCCCCTGGGTCTCAGATTTGCGCGCTCAGGAAAGTTCCTGGTGTTCCGAAGGAAAGTTTTCTCACTGCAGAGAAATGCGACCTGGATGGTTTGCTTTCCCCGCTCTCCCTCTCCGGGTCCCTTTTCAGGTCTGCCCTCCACCCAGGCGTCCAGCCTGGGTTGCGCCCCGGCAGTCCCGCGCCGAGCTCCCAGAGTCGGGCTTGTGACACGTTTTTCTCTTCTCTCAGTTTACGGCCGCCTCCGCCTCCGCCTCCTCCTCTTCCTCCTCCCCCTCCTTCCCCTCCCCACTGTTCCTGTCTTGTACGCATCGCTTTAGTCTGCCCCGACCCCCACCCCACCCCTCCGCATCCCACTGCTCCTCCCCTCCAGCTAATCTCACCCTTCTAGGGGAGAAGGCGAGAGGGCGCGGAGGCATCGCGTGCAGCCAGTTCAACGATTTCAGGAAATCCAAGCTCTTTGACTTAAAAGCCGAGGAGGATGGCGCAGGTCCCGGGAGCACTCGCTGTGTTTCTCTCACTCCTAGACGAGATCGGCCTCCCACCGCACCGTACCCACGATGGGAAATTCTGCCAAGAGGCCAAGAGTTGGGTTGGGGGACCTTTTAAAGGAGGAGTTGAGTGGTGGTGGTTGTTTTTAAAGGAAAGGTTCACAGAGCCATCCCACCAATTGTTTATAACTGCATTCATGAAAATACATTACTCACTCCTTTTGGTTTGCAAAATTCTTTTAAAGCTCCCAAATTCTTTCTGAGGGGTCCTGGGTTGGGGGTCGGAGGTGGGAGTGGGCTGAAACACCATAAAAAAGTAACCGGTCTGGAAATTCTAAAAAACAATATCAAATCCTTTTCAAAACTTTTTTTTTTTCTTTTTTCTGGCAGGTGTTAAGAGTCCTCTGCAGCTGTTTTCAGTGCACTCCCTGGCTTGCATAACTTCACTCTATGGTTGAGCAGGAAATACTTAAATGCTGCTCCATCTCTCTGTGACCTTACAAAACTGTTGTGTTAGAATTGCTGGGAGGTAAGAAAGGAGCCCCCTTATCTAGGAATATGAGACATGGCTAGAAGATTTGGCAAAGAAGGGATGGATGATGAAAAGACTTTTAAGTCTCATCCAAGGAATCACCTACCAGGCTGGGCTGACTGGGGAAGAATGTTTGGGGGGGGTGGAACTCAATTTAAGGGAAATCCTGTGAGCTAAAGCCAATAGCCTTAGGCAAAGTTCACAGTCATCTCCTTGGACTCTTTATGGCCCTGGGATATTATCAGTTAAACTTCTTTGTGCCTCAGTTTACTCTTGCAAAAATAATTGCTATCACTTACCATGCTAATGAGGAGTGCAAGAATTAAAAGGGTGAAAATGTTGTGCCAAGTCGCGAAACCACCACCAAGAAGACCACGATACTCAGACATTCCAAAATGAAAAAGCAAGGCAAGGCTTTATTTAAGCGAGCTGCAACTCGGGCCTCGTCCTACCCACACAGCGGAGGTTAGGAGGGAGCCCCGAGCTGTGATTACACAGGGCTTATAAAGGCAAAGAACAAAGTTACAACAATCAGGTGTTCAAGCAAGCAAGATTAGGACACAGGTACAAATCTGGTTGGCTCAGGGTTCGAGGCATTCTAGGGGTGGTCAGAGTTAAGCATTCCCAGCGGTTAGAGTTCTAGACGCACTGGGCCCTAATGGGCTTGTCCTGGGTCTGCTCACAGGGCCTGCTTATCTCAGGTTCTCGTGGTAAAGTGGGGTTTGCGTGGTAAAATGGGGTTCACGTGGTAAAATGGGGCCTGACTTCAAAGTCTGGCACTTCAAAAACTCATAAATCCCCTGCTGTAATTCAAGCTAATGCTGCTGCTGCTGCTGCTGCTGCTGCTGCTGCTGCTGCTGCTGCTGCTGCTACCACCACCACTACTACTACTACTGTTTCCCCAGGAGTCTGGAAAGGCTAAGAGGAACTAGTTGCACTTGGCTGCAAAGATGAATTTGAGAAAGTCCCTTCCCCCATTGTTAATCCTCCCCTTCTTCAAGTCTGTTTAACTAGGCCTGTTGTGTTCTGTCAGCCTGTAATCCCAGCACCAGAGAAGGAGAGGCAGAGGTAGGATGATAGAAAGTTCCAAGCTAGTTTAGGCTAGACCAGGAAACTTCCAGCTAAAGAAATAGATGGGTTAATTGGTAATTAATTCAAATTGCAATCCAGTCCCAATGCCCTCATACTATCCTACTTTTTCTTTTCTTTTCTTTCCCCCAATAGCAACTATCACATTGTCATATATTCTTGCCTAAATTCAATGTCTCTCTTAGCACTCCTTATATGCTACACCATGTGCTTCTACCCGGCATGGATTCTATGGATTTACTGAGGCTCCTAGACCAGTGCCAGGCACATAGCATGAATAAATGATTCCATGAATAAATGCACCTATCCAATTTATTCTATATTGATTGCCTTTAGTGAGCAAGGCATTGTACAATATGGAAAAGAAAAAAAAAAACATTAATCACCAAGTTAGTCCAAAGATGAAAGAGATTCCCTTAAAAGGATCACACTCTCTGGGAAGTAGTCACAATGCAGGCAGATGCCAGCTACTGCAGATGCCACACAAAGGTATTCAAAGACTGGAAAGGAAGTTTAAAGAGGTTAAAATGTTTTTATAACCCCTACCATTTTTTCTGTACTAGGGATTGAACTCAAAGCCTCACACAAACATCTACCATTTGAGCCACAGCCTCAGTCCTTTCGCTTTTGGTTTGTGTTTCACATGAGGTCTTTTTGTTATTGTTGTTGCCAGTCCTGGGGCTTGAACTCAGGGCCTAGGCTCTGTCCCTGAGCCTCTCTGTGCTCAAGACTAGCACTCTACCACTTGCCACTTCTGGCCTTTTATGTGGTACTGAGGAACTGAACTCAGGGCTTCATGCATGCTAGGCAAGCACTCTACCACTAAGCCACACTCCAGCCCCTCACATAAGGTCTTATACTAACTTTGCCCCAACCAGTCTCAGACCAGGATCCTCTTACCTCCACCTCTACCTCCACCATGCCCAGCCCTAAAGAGCTGATAATTTTGCAAACAGAAATTCCATAAAGTTGAGAAGCCAATGTTGTGGTGCAAATAAGAGCCAATATACTATACTAGTTAAGAATCGTATACTTAAAACAAGTTAATATTATACTTGAAACAGAATCCATTATGGGAAACCTATACAGATAATTCTGATTGAACACTCACTTTTGGAGGATATTCTAGGTCTTCATTAGAGACCTCAATTTACAGTTTGTCGTGTCCAGCCTCTGAAATGCAAGTTAAAGATGCAAGTTAATGCCTAAAGATCCAGCTGAAAGGTGGAACTTACTTAAGCTGTCCTTTTAGGACTGAAGTACCTGACCTAGGTTCAGCCAACACACAGTTTTGTCTTATGACACACTCTGCCCCCAAAGGTATACTGGATAAAATAGATTCCATTTCCAGAATGTGAACACCACACACACACACACACACACACACACACACACACACACACACGCACAAAGAGAGAGAGAGAGAGAACCAGTTCATAGGACAAAAGTGGAACAACTTTGGTCAAGATTTTTTTACATGAAGTCTAGATTCTAGAAACTGCAGACTAAGACAGGTTCCAGTGGCTCACCCCTGTAATCCTAGGCACTCAGGAGGCTGAGATCTGGGGATCATGATTCAAAGTCAACCTAGGCAGAAAAGTCCCCATAAGACTCATCTCCAGTTAACCACTCAAGAACTACAAGTAGTGCTGTGGCTCAAGTGGCAGAACACTAGCCTTGAGCACAAAGAGGCTCAGGGACAGTGCCCAGGCCCTGAGTTCAAATCACACAATTGATTTAAAAAAAGAGGGGGGTCTGGGAATATGGTCTAGTAGTAAAAGTGCTCACCTCGTATACATGAAGCCCTGGGTTCAATTCCCAGCACCACATATATAGAAAAGGCCGGAAGTGACGCTGTGGCTCAAGTGGCAGAGTGCTAACCTTGAGCAAAAAGAAGCCAGGGACAGTGCTCAGGCCCTGAGTCCAAGGCCCAGGACTGGCAAAGAAAGAAAGAAAGAAGAGAAAGAAAGAAAGAAAGAAAGAAAGAAAGAAAGAAAGAAAGAAAGAAAGAAAGAAAGAAAGAAAGAAAGAAAGAAAGAAAGAAAGAAAGAAAGAAAGAGAGAGAGAGAGAGAGAGAGAAAGAAAGAGAGAGAGAGAGAGAGAAAGAAAGAAAGAAAGAAAGAAAGAAAGAAAGAAAGAAAGAAAGAAAGAAAGAAAGAAAAGAAACTGCAGGCTGACTGCCTATTGACCATTACTTTCATTACATTTTATTATTATTATCATCATCATCATCATCACTATTAATATTATTATTACCTCAAGGTGCTGCTATTTAGCTATTTTCTGGATGACTTGTCAATATTTTTTAAAAATCAAAAAAGTTTATGTAAAAAACAATGGATTGTTAGCTTTCCTTACAACAGTCTGAAAGTCCTGTCCTTGTTCTTGCTGCAGGAAAACAATTAGCTAACTCTATACACTGTCCTGGGTTTTAGAGAGGACACAGTTTCCAGCTTGCTGTGATCACAGCCACTCCTTCCTCCTCTTGTTCCTGGCCTGCTCTACCATTTCCTTGCCTGACACTCGGTGGTGCAGCTAGAGAAGGGTACTTCCTGATCCCTGTTAGGAGGGGCCAGAGCTAAGAGCAAGTACAGGAATTATGCACCAGGATGGCACCTGCTCAAACCATTTTTTTCCTCTAGCAAATGAATCTATTTTTCTCAAATAAAACTTTGGTTGAAGCAGTACAGTCTGAGCATTTCACTCAGGTAAAGGAAGCCATGGGGGGAGAGACAAGCAGGTGAGTGGGCAGAGAGAAGAAGATGCCCTTCCTCAGGCTGGTCCTGAGGTCAAAGGCACTTTTCTTTTTTCTTTTTCTTTTTTTATCAATACATTTTTTAATGTAGTTGAAGACTAAGCGAAATGGCAGCCTCCCTATCTCATTGATAATCAGGAAGATAACTATAGGGTACCAAGGGGAGCTCCTGAGGGACCCATGGGACAGAATTACTGTCAAAGGCATTTTTCAATTCCTGCCCTGAGGCATCCTCTACTTATCCTTTGTTTCCATGACAGTGCCTTCCCAGCCATCCCCACTACTCATCTCCACCCCCAAAAAAACAATCAGTCCAGATTCATGAAGGGTTAGGAGATTTGTCCAAAGTAGTACCCAGCAAGAAAGAACAGAATAGGGCCTGATACCAGGCCAGTATCTTTCTCTTGGTCTGTTAACTGCTTCCTTCTCTGAATAATAACAAATCACTTGACTTGCAGAATCCTAGCATTCAATGCCTTAAATGAAGGTCTAATTACAAGTAAAACCACATTGGTAATCTTAGTTACTCAGGAAGCTGAGACTTGAGGATCATAGTTTCAAGACAGCCCAATCTGTTATCTCCAATTAACCTCTCCCAAAAGCCAGGAGTAGAGTTATATAGTTCAAGTGGTAGAGCACCAGCCTTGACTGAAAAAGCTAAAGGACCTAAGTTCAAGCTTTGGAACTTACACAAAGACAGAAAGAAAAGGAGGGAGGAAGGGAGAGAGGGAGGGAAGAAGGGAGGGAAGGAGGGAGGGAAGGAAGTTAATTTGAATTTTTGATAAGCTTAGCTGTGCCATCAACTTTGGAAAAAGTATCCCAGTTTATCATGTTGAGTTGGCATTGTAAAGAAATTAATATCCATATCAGTCTAGAAACATTAAACCTGCATGGGTTTGATTACAGAAACAAAGTATTCTCTAAATAACAGAAAGAGAAGAAGGATAGAAAGAAAAAAAAGATGGAAGGAAGGAAGAGAGAGAGAAGAGAGGAAGAAAAAAATGAAAGGAAGAAAATACTTTCCAAGATAGCTGAATATCTCTGATGTATACCATATCATCAATGTATTCCAGGAAGAAAGGCATCCTATACTTCTATACTTTTTCTTCTTTTAATAGATGAAAGAAGAGACACTGAAAATCCAAGGTCTTTTGCTAATGCCTGGTACAGAGCTTGCAGGAACACAGTTCTTCAAGGACTGTACACACTGAAACAGTTTTTTAGGTCCTCAGAATTCCAGTTGTAAAATCAGGTTACTCATGATAAACACCAATCTAGATATAAAAGTTGCAGAACTTGTTTAAGCACTCAATATACAGTCACAGAACTGTAATGGCCATAAAAAATAGGACCATTTGAGAAATATGCTCAGTATCTGATCTAACACCAGGGTGTAAAACCAGTAACCTTTGGTACAGTGAGAAGATTTAGCACACAGATGAGAAAAACTGCCTCCTTCTGCCCTCTCTTCAATATCTAGCTGGAAAATGGAGTACCTTGAAGGTGATTGGGGGAAAAATTTAGATGACATTAACAAAAAATTATTTTAGTCTTTGTCATCCTTTTCTTGATCACAATGGCATATTGCTAGAATGTTGATTTTATTATCCTTTTTTTGGGTCTTTCCGTATTAAGAAGTGTATGCCTTTTAATCTAAAGGGGCTGGTGGTTAATTAAATCTGAATATATTTTCAGAATAACTTGAATAATCAAGCTCTTTAAAGCAAAAAGAAATCTGGAAATCAAACACAAATAACCCGGGCTGGGAATATGGCCTAGTGGCAAAGAGTGCTTGCCTCGTATACATGAGGCCCTGGGTTCGATTCCTCAGCACCACATATACAGAAAATGGCCAGAAGTGGCGCTGTGGCTCAAGTGGCAGAGTGCTAGCCTTGAGCAAAAAGAAGCCAGGGACAGTGCTCAGGCCCTGAGTTCACGGCCTAGGACTGGCCAAAAAATAAATAAATAAATAAAAATTTTAAAAAAAAACACACAAATAACCTTAGATAATCATGGATTGGGCTGGGGATGTGGCTTAGTGGCAAAGTGCTTGTCTAGCATGCATGAAGCCCTGGGTTAGATTCCTCAGTACCACATAAGCAGAAAAAGCCAGAAGTAGTGTTTTGCCTAGCATTGAACCCTGGATTCAGTTCCTCACTATCACATAAACAGAAAAGGCTGGAAGTGGCACAGTGGCTCAAGTGGTAGAGTGCTAGCCTTGAGCAAAAGAAGCTCAAGGACAGTGCCCAGGCCCTGAGTTCAAGCCCTAGGACTGGCAAAAAATAAATAAATCATAGATTATCTTGGAAAATGTGGATTTTAATGATTCTTTGCCACAATTCTGTTTTTTTCTCTTTCCAGTCCTGGGGCTTCAACTCAGGGCCTGAGCACTGTCCCTAGCTTCTTTTTGTTCAGGGCTAGTACTCAATCACTTGAACCACAGTGCCACTTCTGGCTTTTTCTATATATGTGGTGCTAAGGAATCGAACCCAGGGCTTAATGTATGTGAGGCAAGCACTCTACCACTAGGCCATATTCCCAGCCCTCCTTGTCACAATTCTATATCAGCTAGAAGATATTGCCTCAGAGCTGGCTGACTGCTGGTGTATGTCAAGAACTACAAGAATAAGACAGAATTTCTACTATCAAGCAGTAGAGGACAAACAGTAAACAAGAATAATCCATAAAGGAGATTATTTCAAGTACTGGAATGTGCCAGGAAGCGGATGAAATTGGACAAGAGGGCTGGAAGAAGTGAAGTGCTTTATCAAGGGCCATCAATGATAGTCTTTAAAAGACGTTAGCTCTGCACTGAGATTTGAATGATGAGAAGCAACCACAGAAACTGAGAAGGCCCTGCATCAGACAGGACCTTGGCAAATTAGAAGGGGAAGAAGGTTCCTATAATCTGGGTACCAGTGGCTCATGACTGTAATCCTAGCTACTCAGGAGACTGAGATCTGAGGATCACAGTTCAAAGCCAGCCTGGGCAGAAAAGTCTTGTGAGACTCTTTTCTGCTATTAACCACTCAAATGGAGCTATGGCTCAATGTGGTAAAGTACTAGCCTTCAGCAAAAGAACTCAGAGACAGCATCCAGGCCCTGAATTCAAGCCCCATGGCCCCTCCCCCCCAAGGCTTAACAAATTTAAGGTCCAAGAAAGAGATCATGGTCTGGTCAATTAGGACCAAGCAGATAGGTCATGAGGAGGAATGTGGAAACCATGGGAAGACACTGTAAGATTTTATATAGTGCTATAGTTTGGATCATGAGTAACCAAAGGTTCTTGGTCCCAGTGTGGTGTTAATGAGAAGTGTCGGGACCCTTAAAAGATTGGGTCTAGCCAGGTATGGTGGCTCATGCCTGTAATCCTAACTCCTGAAGGGGTTGAGATCTGAGGATTGAAGCTCAAAGTTAGCCTGGGCTTGAAAGTCCATGAAACCCTTATTTCCAATTAACTACCACAAAAAAAGATAGAAGTGGAGCTTGATCTGAGTGGCAGAGTACTAGGTTTGAGCATAGGGACAGTCCCTAGGCCCTGAGTCCTGAGTTCAAGACACAGAACTAGCAAAAATGGAAAAAAGAAAAGAAAAGGGTTGGGTCTAGTGGAAGTTTTTTTAGACATTCAGGAAATATTCTCAAAGGAGACTGCAGGACCACAGTCCCTTGCTTTTTCTCTTTTTCATAGTGGTTTGTTCTCTTTCCATGAGATACTGCCTTGTCCCTGATTCTAGAATAGCAGGCCCATCAATGAAACAATAGGACAAAACAAACCACGCGTAACTTATTGTTATAAGTTGATTACTCAGCCATGTGTTATAGTGAGAGAAAGCTAAGTATTTCAAGTAGAAAGTTCAATGCTCCCCACTAATTCATGCTTACTCTTTTCATGGTTTCAGTTATCAGCAGTCAACCATGACCCAAAAATATTAAATGGAAGATCCCAGAAATAAACAATTCAAAAATGTGAAATTGCACCAAGCCCTTCTGAGTAACATGGTGAAATCTAGACTTGTTTTGCTCTCTCTCACCTAGGACATAAACCATCTCTTTGTTCAGCATATCATACTCTATACCAAAACACCAAAGCAACGGTACTGGCAATTTGGATATGCAAAAGAAAAACCAGAGTACTGCCTTTGAGTGAAAAAGTGAATTCTTAACCTTAATGAGGAAAGAAAGAAAAGTATGCTGAGGGTACTAAGACCTATCACACATTCAACTTTCCATCTGTAAAACTGCAGAGAAGGAAAGAATTCCTGTTAATTTGCTGTCACATCTCAAACTGCAAAAGTTAGAGCCACATAAATGGTAAGCATGTAGTTAAGATAGAAAATGCAGTAAATCTATATGTAGAAGACATGAATAGACAACGTGATCTTATGGGCAGCAATTATGTTGCTGGAATGCACTGAGGTAAATGAAAAATTTCCCAAGATATTTTCCCAAATTGACTATAATTAAGGGTTGGGGTGCTAGGAATATGGACTAGTGTCAAGAGTGCTCGCTTCATAAGGGATGGGATACACAGATTTGGGAATGGATTTGACTTTGACCTGAAAAATGCAAAACTAGTGAAGGAAGCTGTAATTGCTGGTGAGGAAGCTACTCCCACATTCCTGGAAAAACTGAAGCAAAATGATAGCATCCATAGCTACTCTTAAATTGTGATGAAACCATAGGGTGTGGTACTATCAGTGATTTCGACACTCAGTTCCGGGTGGGGGTGGGGGTCTTGGAATGTATCTCCAACAGATGAGGGAGGACCACTGCATAAGAAAGATCCCACTGGCTGACATGGAGATGATAACTAGCAAAAGGGCAGATACACAATCCCTCTAATCTGACAATTACAGTAGATCAAAGAGGAGATGGCACTAGGCTTGGGTGGCTCACACCTGTAATCCTAGTACTCAGGAGACTAAGATCTGAAGATCAAAGTTTGAAGCCAGGTTGGGCAAGAAAATCTGTAAGACTCTAATCTCCAGTTAATCATCAATAAGCTAGAAGTGGAGCTGTGGTTCAAGTGGTAGAGCACTAGCCTTGAACTAGAAATGCTAAGAGACAGCTCTCAAGCTCTGAGTTCAAGCTCTAGTACACACACACACACACACACACACACACACACACACACACACGAGATAGTAATGCATGGATTTGGAGCTTTGGAGCAGGTCTTCCAGTGTATATCAAGTGGGAAGCTGAAGAATCAGTGGCCATATGCATTATCTCTAATTTTTCTTCTTTTCTTCCCTTAACCCTCTTTAGTCCTGCTGAAGCTATTTGTCATCAGTATCATAAGTTCCTGTCACATGGGAGCCAACACTGCCATTGCTGACAGACTGAAGGAATTTTCAGATGGCAAAGTTCCCTCAGACAGAAGTCATAAACACACAGAGTTGGAGAGAGATTCATTCCTGGTTCCAGCCCACTGAAGCAGGATGGACTAGGGAAAATGAGGCATGGTAAATGGCTTCCAGTAAAAACAAAAACAAGAAAACAACTGGGTGCTGGTGGCTCACTCCTGTAATCCTAGCTACTCAGGAGGCTGAGGATAGAGGTTCAAAACCAGCCTGGGCAGGAAAGTCTGTGAGACTTTTTTTTTCTTTGCCAGTTCTGGGGCTTGAACTCAGGGCCTGAGCAATGTCTCTGGCTTCTTTTTGCTCAAGGTTAGCCCTCTACCACTTGAGCCATAGCACCACTTCTGGCTTTTTCTATGTATGTGGTACTGAAGAATTGAACCCAGGGCTTCATGTATATGAGGCAAGCACTCTACCACTAAGCCATATTCCCAGCCCTCCTGTGAGACTCTTATCTCCAATTAACTGTTGTGCCAAGTCGCGAAACGACCACCAAGAAGGCCAGCGAGACTCAGACATTCCGAAATGCAAAAGCAAGGCAAGGCTTTATTCAAGCGAGCTGCAACTCGGGCCTTGTCCTACCCACCGACACAGCGGAGGTTAGGAGGAAGCCTCGAGCTGTGATTACACAGGGCTTATAAAGGCAAAAAACAAAGTTACAGCCATCAGGTGTTCAAGCAAGCAAGACCCGGACATGAGTACAAATCTGATTGGCTCAGGGCTCGAGGCACAGGGCTCGAGGCATTCTAGGGGTGGTTAGAGTTAAGCATTCCCAGCAATTAGAGTTCTTGACCTGCTGGCCCCTAATAAGCTTGTCCTGGGTCTGCTCACAGGGCCTGCTTATCTCAGGTTCACGTGGTAAAGTGGGGTTCACGTGGTAAAGTGGGGCCTGACTTTAAAGTCTGGCACTTCATTTCCCCCTTTTTTCTTTGGAACCTTGGGAGCCAATCATGGCTCCATTCTGTCCATTTCAATGGCTTGCATGTCTAGGGGATGATATAAAGATAAGGCATGGGCCAATAGGGCCCAAAGTAGTAACCAAAAACAACTCTGGTCCCTTGGTTTTAAAGGAGGTCTGATGGGTGAAGATCATCCATCTTCTGTAGCTTCTTCAGGCTGACTGAAGGGCGTTGACCTTATCTGGCCAGAAACCTATAGCCTTAGTCTACTTTACCAAGGGACTGCAAGATTACTTCAAACTGGAAATTAACTTTCAGCTATACAGACTTACCATTAGCTGTATAGTGTTTAAGATACAAGTGTCAGCAACAAAATAATACATGGACTTCTCAGCTGTGCTCTAAGGGTCGGGTGGCTATACCCGTATTCCTGAGCAAGCCCAAAACTACCAATGCCTTCTTGCATGGGACTTTACAGGACTCCTGCTAGTTGCCAAAATAAGGGGTCACTCCACTTTGGAGTGAGCTGCCAAAATAGCATCAACATTAGCCTGAGTAGCAAGGAAAGAAGGTAAAAAGAAAATTATAACAATATTCAGTCTAACTTTCTTTTCTTGAGGCGAAGGCGAAGTGGCTGAGTCGGGTGCTTGGAGACCTCCCATGTTCCACCACGTTAGTCGTCGTCCAGGGCAAAGGGGTCAGCTGGCCTGGCGTGGGAGCAATGGACCCAAGTGGCGATGCCGTCTACCTTGAGGGTGGTGGGAGTAGACAAAGGCCAGTCCTTTGTCTGACCCAATGGTGGATGGGAAGCCATACCTGGGTAGGATTTCTTCCAGGATCTTCTTAGCCACTACATTCGCGGTCTCATGCTTTGTTGGATAGGCTTCAACCCATCCTGAAAAGGTGTCTACAAAAACTAAGGACACAATCTCAATAAGGACACTATCTCAAGTCTACAAGCTTTCTTTCCTGAACAGATGTACCAGCTTAAAATTCACTGCCAGTCAGGGCTTTGAGTAGATGCGGGGGTTGGGACTTTAAACTATCCTCTCATTTGACAAACTTACCCTTACTAACCACTATCACAGATGACTGGCAAGTTCTTGCCCAGTAGACAGACATGGGCATTAGAAAGGCATGCTTACAAACTATTCTTCTAGGACTTCCCGGCTTTGATTAACTTTTGAAAGGCTAAACAGGAGTGACTTTAGGATCTGACACCATCTCTGTTATCCAAGCAGTGGCTTACTGCCTCTGGATGCTCCATCACTTTTGTCCCAGGAGGAGTGACTTTTCACTGGACTTGGACTCAGGGCCTGAGTGCTGTCCCTCAGCTCTCCATCTCAAGACCAGCACCCTACCACTTTGAGCTCCACACAACTCCGTTCCCAGCACTCTGCTGGCTGATTAGAGACAAGTCTCTCACAGGGACCTTTCTCTGCCCGGGCTGGCTTCGAACCGCAGATTTCAGATCAATGAGTCTTACAAGAGGCCACTTTACTCCAATTAAAAGCAACGAGGTGGTCCACACAGAAGTAGTTTTTAAGCATGCTCTTACCTGGAACTTATTAAGGGTCAATGTTAGATCTTGATAAACTTGTAGGAATCACCTGTACTTCTCTGTGGGCCTTCTGGAAGCTGTTACAAAAAACCTACAAAGAAGCTGGAATGGCAATTAAACATTTTGGTAGCCATAATTCTCCTTTTCTCACTTTGCAATAATCCTTTAAAGCATTTGGTAATGCCCAAACTTGATGACCATTTGAATTTAAACTTAAACTCACTCAATTTTATATCATACCAACAGTCTTGAACATGTTCACACTCACACATGCACACACATACATATTCAAAAGATCTTAAAGCACGCAAAATAAGCATCAACCGTACATTTTCCAGTGGCAAGAGGTATTCTGTCAATCTTACTCCTGCAACACCCAATATTTTAAGATAAAACCTTTAACAAATGATTCTAGCATTCTCCAGCCTCATTTTCCAGGGCTTGATAGCCTTAGTAAAACATTTTCAGTCTTAGTAAAACATTTTAGCACACCAAATAATTTTCTGCTTAAGAAGGCTGGGTGGGGGTCCCCCAGAGTTCTTTTTGTGTACACTCACACTCTGAACATCTTATGCAGGTTTGACACAGAAGAGACTGTCAGACTTACAAACACAGAGACGACAGTGCTGCGCGGTGGGGTCACTCCCTGCCACCTGCGGGTGGCTTGGGCTGGCCCCGTGTCTGCCCCTGTCAGCCGCTGCAGGCTGCCAGCGCCAGGACTGGGCGGCACCCTTCAGAGCGAAGGGCACAGCTAAAACATTTTCCTCAGAGTCCTCTTGTAACTGGGGTGGGGAGTATGGAAGGGGAAACATTTCCTCCTCCATGCTTCCTCCCTGGAGGACAGGTGGGCACAATTTATTCTCTTCCCTCTTGGTTTCTCTCTTGTCACCCCGTGTCTTTTGAGTGAATATTGGGGTAGGGGAAGGAATGGAGGAGGGAGTTGGTAAGAAAGGCCGAACCCAAGCTGGAGTGTCCCTGTCAACTAGTTCCCTCCAGGTGTCTATATAAGGAATCTGCTCTAGATAGCCTGAACGAGGGGCGTCAATTAGGCTTTGTAAAGTCCTGATCTTAACTATGTCAAAGCTCCCCTCAGGTGGCCAATTAGCTCTCTCACTGACTTCCTTAAGGGCCACACTTCAGTTCTGAGCTATCTCTTTGACCTCCCTCCAGTGAGCTAGGGTCAAATCTAGGGGGCTAGATGGAGGTCCCCAAGATAGAACGTTACCCATAGCTCTGATCAGATGTTTAGTTCAAAAGACTACAAAAAAACAAACAATTATAACAATACAACACACAGGCCTAAGAACAAGAAAAGCTGCGGGTTGGAGATCTCCCAAGTTGGCCCACAACCTCCTGCCAGGGTGCAGGAGGAGTAGACCCAAGTTGGCCCACAACCTTCTGCCAGGGTGCAGAAAGAGTGGACCCAAATTGGCCCACAACCTCCTGCCAGCTAAGCAGAAGGAGCAGACCCAAGTACAGGGTGGGCAGGTTGAGTCTCGGTTAGGAGGCCCTCCCGGTCAGTTCCGGCCAAAAACCGAACTGACTCGTGCCCTACAAGTATCCCCCTTCAAGGGTGGAGAGTCTGGGGCAGACTGGTGGCAGTCTCCCCAGGATTGCCGAGTAAGCGCGTCCGCTTTGACAACCCCTTCAAGAACTAAGCAAAAGCAAAACAGACAAACAGACAAATTACAGGACAAGACAAATGAACAGCGCTGTTTTCTTACCTTCGGAGTCTGGGGTCGCGGGGGTCTCTGGGGCTATCCCTGACGAAACCCCAAATGTTGTGCCAAGTCACGAAACGACCACCAAGAAGGCCACCAAGACTCAGACGTTCTGAAATGCAAAAGCAACTTGCAGCTCGCTTGAATAAAGCCTTGCCTTGCTTTTGCATTTCAGAACGTCTGAGTCTCGGTGGCCTTCTTGGTGGTTGTTTTGTGACTTGGCACAACATAACCAACAGAAAACCAGAAGTGGCACTATGGCTCAAGTGGTAGCGTGCTAGCATTGAGCTGAAGAGTTCAGGGACAGTGATCAGGCCCAGAGTTCAAGCCCCACGACTGAAAAAAACTTTAAAAAGTCAAGGCTAAAGTTAGTCCATCTACTTTCCTTAAGAATAAAGAACCAAAGTCATTTTAGGGAAAAACAACTGAGTCAGGATAGACTAGGGGAAATGAGGCATGGTAAATGGAGGTCAGATCTGGCCAGCACCAACATTGGCTGTTGAGGGGTGTCAGAATGACTCCATCTCAGATTATTTAAGGAGAGCAAAAGCCAACTCCATCTTCACTAAGATCTCCCCCGCCCTATACAGGGAAGTTCCCCTTCACTGTGATAAGATTGTGTAAACTGCTTGACCACCTGAGTTGTAAAACATTCAAGGTTAAACCTGAGCCCTCCCAAGAGTAGGCATATACACCTGTATCATGTGAGCCCCACCAAATCTGTGAGCCTAGGCTAACTAAAGTGATAGGTTAGTTCAAACAGTTGCTATGAGGCAGATTGTAACTCCATTGGCCACCTGCATGTGACCTGGCATGCTCTGTGTTGTAACCTCATTGGCCACCTGCATGTGGCAAGCTTGACCAAGTGGTATTTGCCACCAGAGCGTGGCCCAGGGCACACGGTCCCAGCTCCCAAGTCTGGGCTGTGACCGTGGCTTTTTACTTCCCCAATAAATCCGTCTTTTTACTTGAGACTGTCTCTGAGTGGTGGACTCTTGGAGGAATGGGGGATTTCCCCCCACCTCGGACCCCATTACATTGTGGTCCCCTCCCTTGGGGAGACCCCATTACACCAGGACTTCAAAAAACTTAAGCTTAAATTTAATAGAGGAGATTTTCATCCATCTACTTCCCTTAAGATCAAAGAACCAGAAATCATTTTAGGGGAAAATGAGGCCTGGTGAAGGCAATTCAATTGTATTTAAAAACATCTTTAAAAAACTATCTTTGCTTGGAGAGACAAGAAGACACTTTCCTTATCTCAAGGATAAGCATCTCTTTTCTGGCAGGAAGCATTCTTACCTGAAAGAAATGCCCCCAAACACCCAGAAACTCAGAAAGTGTAACACCAGAAGCAATTAGAGCAAAGATAAAACACCTATCTTCACATAACTTGAGGTCAGATCCCCTGCCTTTGTCATGTGAATACTCCCTGACAGCCAAAATGCTGTGTGTCTCTCTCCCTTTCAGAGCACCTACACCCTGTTAAGAGTATGCTTCTTCTTTCTGCTTGTTGGTCTGCTTGTCTGCTTACTCGGTCAATAAAATTCCTCCAAGTCTTCTTACCATTTTGACTTGTCCAGAAATTCTGCTTCTGAGATGGAAGTCAAGGACCCTAAGTAAAGAGTCCCTACTTTTAAAGGGAAACTTCACAAAACCTCACCTGTATCCGGTGACACCATGAAGCCTGAGGCGCCCTTGTGCCTGTGGGAAGCTTATTTTGAGACAGTGGAGTGCAGGGTCTAGGTGGCTTTTGAAACGCAGATATCTTGTCCCATCATTCTCGCCAGCAGGAGCAAGCCTTTTGGTCACTCTTTCCCCTGGGGAGAACCCCCAGCTTCCACTGGGACCAGGGGGTACCATTTGGGAATACAGTCCCTTGGTCTACTGGGGCGCTTAGAGTCTCTGCTGCAAACACTACATTTTCTTAGGGATTTTGTAAGAACCAAATGAGGCTTATGAGAGCTTTGTGAGAAATTTGGTACAGTGCTTGGCATTCAGGAATGACTTGTTTAGTAACAACCAAAGAACAACAATTAGGTATAATATTCAAAACAAGAATAAAAAAGTCTTATGTGTTTATTGCCCATAATATGCTTTCCCAGATAAACAATCTCAGTTCTTGGTTGACATATGTTTTAGCCTTTCTTTATACTCTAACATGTACTATAAAACTGCATACCAATAAATATAAAGGAGGCTTCACTAAGTGGCCCATGCTGATGGAAATAAAATAATAATCTTGGATGAAAGACCTGGCATTCATCCTGTCCCCTCTTCCAAAACATATCAAATTTAAATTAATATACGCACATAAACATAGCACAGATATTGACAATGTAATTATCAGCATTAGCTATTTAGGTAGAAAGACAAATATAATAAACAAGAGTGTGTTTACATTTATTCATTCCTGTGTGAGGGGAAAAGGAGGAAGGAAAGAAGAGGAGAGGAAAAGGAGGAAAAGGGAAGAGAAACTCTAGCTCCACTGGGAAAAACTTCTAGGCAGGATAATTTATCTAGACTGTGGTATAACACTTGCTCAAAAATCCCTCCAAGTCTGGGCCTCTTTCCTTAGAGTCAAAGCCCTCCACATAAATCTCTAACTAATAAAGTGCATCCACAAAGTGCATGACATGCAAAGTAAACTTGGGGTGTTAGTTTGTGCTTAGTAAATTCTCCACAGATGGACAATGTATATGCTAATAAATATATCATCAATAATACTGGTTTCTAAAAATGAGGGAGGAGGTAACAAGTTGAACAAGAAATGTACTCACTGCCTTATGTATAAAACTGTAACCCCTCTGTACTTCACTTTGACAATAAAGGAAAAAAACTTGGTTTCTAAGGCTCCTAGAATCACATATTTAAATTTAAATTATCTTTTTAGGTGAAAGAGATGCCTTTGGCAGATAATACATGCATTTTCCATTTCAATCTAAATTTTGCTTTGCAAAATTGGATTTACATTGGAGGCATTGAAGATATGCCTGTCTGTCTCTGTCTCTGTCTCTCTCTCTTCCTTCTCCCTTAACTTCTCTCTTTTCTCTCTCTCTTTCTCTCTCTCTCTTTCATATCTCCTTTTGCCCTTTTTTCTCTCTCTTCCTTCCCTGTCTATTTGCTCTCCCACATACACATGAAATCAAAATAAAATGACTGATATTAATGTTAATCTCAGACAGGCAATGTGTTGACATAGCACAGAGAGCAGGGCTTTTAAAGTAAAGCCTTACTCTCCTGATAGTGGTGTGAAATGGGCACTAAGAAATGAATAAGTCCTTCCTCAAGGTCCCACAGCTTGTCAGAGATTATATGCCAGAAAGTATATGCTCTTATTTCCAGGCTTTCATCACTTCAGTCATCTTGATCCTCTGATTTAGGAAGAAGAAGTTGCAGAGTTGTTTGGGAAAGGATTCTCATCTACTCTACTTGCTATAGGGCATGTTTCTGCTCAATGTGTTTCTCCTCAGAAAGTCCTTAAAGAGCAACTGTACCTGCCAGCACTGGGCTGTCCAAAGTGGGCCATGCCAGCTTAGTGCATTGGCCTCCCTTCATAAAGAACACTTTATCCATTCTCTCCCATGAATCAGGGCAGTTCTAATCAGACAAGAACTCAGACCAGTCCATCCATCATCACTCAATGTCTAACTCCATTTCTTCCCTTAGGCCTCATATTCACATTACCTGAGTCCCAGTTTTACACATGGCTTGTCTCAAGCAAGTCTAGCTAGCTCTGCTAGCTGGGCATCTCTAAGAAGAGGTCATATACTGCAAGAGGCTGCTAGTAGACTAGAGTGAGGACTTAGTCCCAATAATTTTCAGCAATATACCACACATACAACCATCATCTGCACTAAGACCTTAAGTGGTCTACAGAAAATTTATAAAAAAGGATTCAATACTTTCTTCTAATTAACAGCTTAAAGAAATGGTGCTCTGAAAAAGGCAGCTTAGGTAATGTTTTAGACAAAAGAATTCTATGTCAGTCAAACTTGCTCTGGAAGGGCCAGAACCATAAGAGATCAAGAAGTGATCTTAATTGAGTGTGTTCGTAGACTCTGCTCTCTGAGTTTTAATTTCCTGGTTGACTAGCCTTCTGATAGTATCCCAAAGTTACAGAGAGAGAGAGAGAGAGAGAGAGAGAGAGAGAGAGAGAGAGAGAGAGAGAGAGGCTTCACTTTCTACTGCAGGAACAGAATGAGTGATCTTGAACAATCTTTCTCTGGCCCTGCCCTAGTGCCTCCTTTTAAGAGCCAGACAACTCCTTCCTGAGAAGTCATGATGAAACTTAATGGAGATGTGATCCAAAGATGTCTGAGAGCAAGTTAGCATGATCAGCTTCTATTTTATTTATTTATTTTGGAAGTATTGGTGTTCCAACTCAGAGCTTCACACTGGCTAGGCAAATACCCCATCACTTGAGTTCTGTCCATCAGACTTTTTTGCTTTAATCATCAGATAGGATCTCTATCTCTTGTCCAGGCCTGCCTCAGACTTTAATTCTCCTATGTCTTTGCTATAATTGCTCCCAAGGAGCAATGATTATAGGCATGTGCTCCTACACCTAGCAGGTAGCCATTACTTACTGGATGTGCACTGTCTCCTGCCCCAGACAGTAGCCTGGTGAATCCTTACTGGCTGTCTGTGATATATGCAGTGGGGAACTGTCCACTGAGGACTAGCCAGAGCTCAACACTTTGTCCACCCAGGAGGCACTCCATGAATGCTCACTAAAGGGAGAAAGCAGAATGAAAAGGAAGAACAAAAGGAGGAACCAACTGGACATATTAACTCACCCCTAGCAAGAAGAGCCAGGCCTCCAGCACAGGATGGCTGAGCTCTTTGGCACCTCAACAAGCACCAGACTTTGTGGTATAACTAGCACAAGGCTCTGGCCAAACTGTCTCCATGTATCAATCTCCACCAGTCACAGGTTTTGTAATCAAAACTGTTGTACATGTGACTTGATAATGACAATAGTTAAAATGGGTTGAATATAGATTACCAAGTGTCAGGCATTACCCTCAGAGCTTTATAGAGCTCTTCCCCACAGTCATCCTCAGAAGCAGGCACAATTACCGTCTATTTGACAGATAAGAAAACTAAGGAGCAGAGATGTTAGGCGTTATAATTCTAATTAAGTGAGTCAGGATTTAAACTGAAGCAACCTAGTCCCCAAACCTCTGCTTTCTACCACTTTATCAAATCCTTCCCTTCTGTCCAATGGCAGACATATGAGAAAAGGACTTGCTACATGAGCAAGTAGCATGCAGAGCTGAAAAATTAAGTATACTATGAGCTAGGCATAAAAGTACATGCCTGTAATTCTGGCTACTTAGGAGGCAGAAACAGGACAATCCAGAGTCTGAGACTAGCCCGGGCAAAGTTAGTATCCTATTCTATCTCAAAAACAAAATATATGCAGAAAGGCTGGGGATGTGTTTCAAGTGGAAGCATGCTAGCCTAGCATGAGCGTAGAGAGGTTCTGGATTCCAACCTCATTACTGAAAAAAAGAAAATTCACCATGCATAGTTCTAAGAACATAAGCAATATAAACTCAATTAATTTTCCAAATATCATAAAAACAACACTATGAGGCCAATTCTAGGCCTATGTTTATTATTCCCAATTCACAAATGCAGAAATAGAGGCCCAGAGAGTTATTTTCCTTTTCCCAAAGTCACACAGCAAGTGTCAGAGCCGAAACTGAAACTCAGACATTTTGTCTGCCTGGTCTTGGAGCTCAACCTAGTTGAGGAGACTGTACAGGTTGAAAACCCTCCAAAGACAGAGACCTAGAACCATCCTGAAGAGGAAATCAGACCCATCTGTAGTCCTGGAAGTTTAGCCTGGGCCATTGAATGACTTAATCACTGTTCATTTAGATTTCCCGGCTGAATGGGTTCCTGTTGGCTCTACTGCAAATTTTCAGCAGATTGTTTCTAGACATTCTTGCCGGGGTGGTGGCTGGTTTCCTTGGGCCCAGCTGTCTGTCGAGGAATAGGCTGCCAGCCAGCATTGGGCAGGTAGAGAAAGACTGGAAGTTAGGAGACCAAACCCCTTTATACAGTGCTTTTGGCATAGAGAGGTCTGCTGTTGCTGCTGCTCATGCAGGAGCAGGAAACCTGCTTGAGGTCAGCAGTCAGCTCTTGGAGGCCCCAGGAGGAAGGAAAGCAAAAGAGACCTGAGTTGTGTCATTTGTTAAAAGAAAGCCAAAAGGCTTCTTCCAAGGAAGAGGGGGGAAGCTTCAAGCACAACATCTGCAGAAACTGAGCCTTTATCAGTGAATCTTCTACGACGATTCCATCCTGAGCAGTTCTGCAGAGATACAAGCTCCAATGTCATTCTCGGTTCAGGGCAGGTGTTCCATATGGGATGAGCTACACAGACTCAGGACAGGAATGTAAAGAATGGGGCTTTACTTTTCTCCTGGTCTGTAAACATTTATCTCCTTTCTGTTTCCTACTATGGGGGAAGGAATGTGGATTCTCGACAGGGCTTCATTCGGGTCACATTCTTGCCTCTCCTCTCACCTACCCCTGCTCCCAAGGAGCTGCCTGGGGTTTGGGGGAGACAGCATACTGAGCCCAGATCTCGTGGGAAACTGGGTATGTAACTTAATCTCTCCAGGATGGAGCTCCTTATTCTCTCACTCTGCTTTAGAAATATCTCTTCTTTCTCCAGCATCCAGGGCAGAGGACTGTCCTGTCCCTCCCACCCTGGCAGACTGCCCAGCACTCCCATACCATTCCCTGGCAAGATCTGCCCCAGCCTGTAACAATCAGCCATTTACCTGTCTTTCTGTCCTCACAGATTCTGCAGTGAGTGACACCATGTTATTTATCTTGGAAATCCTTAGTACCTATGTGATGCTGGGGTATAACAGACACAGACAACACAGTTTCTCTCTCTCTCTCTCTCTCTCTCTCTCTCTCTCTCTCTCTCTCTCTCTCTCTCTGTGTGTGTGTGTGTGTGTGTGTATGTGTGTGTGCGCGCGCGCGTGCACGTGAAAGAGAGAGAGAGGAAGGGAGAGACCTTGGGCTTGAACTTCGGGCTGAGGTACTGTCCCTGAGCTTTTGTTTAGCTCAAAGCTAGCACTTGACCACTTGAGCCACAGCTCCACGTTCAGCTTTTTTGGTAGTTAATTGGAGGTGAGTCTCAAGGACTTTGCTTGCTGCCTGTGCTGGTTTTGAACTGCAATCTCTGCTTCCTGAGTAGCTAGGATCACAGGCAGACACAGCAGGAAAGTGAAAACAGGGATGGAGGGCGCATGGATATGACTGATTCCCTTTCAAAACCACAGGAATGGTTCCAGAAGAGCTAGAAATCTGCCCTTTCAGAGAATATCCTTTCTACTTGCCCAACATCTGAAGTGTCCTACCTGGGAAGGTTTTCCCTCAGGGCAAAGGGCTTGGTTCCAGGGCCTCCTGGCTTCTTCTCCATGGGTAATGTGTATGAAACATCACCCATGCACCTTAGCATTCATTCACAAGATGGAGTTTTTAAAAAGACAAGTGGGAGAAAGTTACAACAGCACATTGGAGCTGAAAGTAGAGGAAAGGGGCCCCAAAAAGGGAAGGGAGGGATCATTTTCAGTGAGTCAGAGTCACAAGAATTAGAACATGCCATTCCCATCCTCCCCCCCCACCCCCTTCCCAGGCCTCCTTTCGTTAGAAACCTTCTCCCTTCAGTACCTCACTTGAAGTAAGTTCAAGCTTTATTTTGTGGCCTGCTTCCCAGCCCCCACCCTCAAGACAGGACTTCTTAGTGACTGCTCCTCAGCTTTAGGCTGACAGAATGTCACTAGAACTCTTCTTTTCTTTTCCTTTCTTTCTTTCTTTCATTCATTCTTTCTTTCTTTCTTGTCCTTTTCTCTACCCATTCCATATGAGTTTAGCTTTGTGACACTGGACTTGACAAGAAGAAAGAGGACTTTATGGACATCCAGGATTGAAAGAGTCCTCAGCCATCTGCCTCCTGTGGGATGTGCTGTCACTTCCTTTAGAAAGCAGACTGTAATCCCAGGAGGGAACAAGTCAGCAGCTATGCTGTCTCAGAAAGCTCTGTGAGCTGCAGGGGACCCAGAACCTGTGCTCTGAAACTTCTGGTAACCAGGAAAAGTCAGTAACAAGTGATGTGTGTGAAGTTAGACCATGGGAAATCTTGCCTTCTTTCTACTGTGGTTGTCTCTCTGCCTAAATTTTTTTCTAGTACATATGGATATACTTACAAACATGAATAAAAATAATGACACTATCTTTTGACCATGTTTGCTTGATGTATTCTTTCCTCTAGTAGAAATAATCCCTTTATTATCTTACCTCCAATTATAACCCTGATGGTTCATGTCTGTAATCCTAGCTACTCAGGAGGCTGAGATCTGAGGATCAAGTCTCAAAGGCGGTCTGGCAGACAAATTCCCAAGACATTCTTATCATCAGTTAACCAGCAAAAACAAAAACAAAAAACAGAAGTGTGACTCAGGTGGTAGGTTATCAACACTGAGTAAAAAAGCTGAGCAAGAGCACAAGGTCCTGAGTTCAAGTCACAAAGCTAGCACACACACACACACAAAGAATAAACTTTCTTCAAAGATTCAAAATGTATTTGATGAATCTTGCTGATATGCATCATTTAAAAAAACTATGACACCATTTTTCTGGGTTGTATCTATTGATAGTATCATAGAAACTAAAATGAGATAATTTATTTAAATGTGTTTATTTGGTGCTGGGGATGAACCCAAGACCTCACATGTGCCAAATACACATTCTACCACTTAGCTACACACCCATTCAATGAAGAAAAATGTTAAATGTTTAAAATGTTCAATTTATTAATTTATTACATGTTAGCATAAGTAACTTTCTTGCTTTTTTTTCTTTTTTTTTTTTTTTTGGTGCCAGTCCTGTGGCTTGAACTCAGGGCCTGGGCACTGTCCCTGAGCTTCTTTTGCTCAAGACTACCACTCTGAGCCACAGTGCCACTTCCTGCTTCTTTACCCCCTATGTTTATGGTACTGAGGAATCGAACTCATGCATGCTAGGCAAGCACTCTATCACTAAGCCACATTCCCAGCCCTGCTATTTTTTTTCTATGCCAGTACCATGGCCTGAACTTAAGACATACAGCCTAGTTATTTTTTTGCTTGTGGTTGGTTCTCTACCATGGGACCCACATCTCCAGAACATCATTTTGCTGGTTAATTGAAGATAGTCTCTTTTCTGCTTGGTCTGGCTTCAAACCATGATCCTCACATCTCAGCCTCCTGAGTAGCTAACATTATAAGCTTGAGTCACTCACTTCTGAAAAATAGCATTATTTTTGCCAGTCCTGGGTCTTGATCTCAAGGACTGGGCACTGTCCCTGAGTTTCTTTAAGTTCTAAGCTAGCACTCTATCATTTGAATCACAGTGCCACTTCTGGCTTTTCTGTTTATGTGGTACTAAAGAATTGAACCCAGGGCTTCACACATGCAAACACTCTCCCACTAAGCTACAAAAAATAACATTGTTAATGAAAAATAACTATACTTCTCAAAACAAAATATCTAAAATGAAAAAAATGACTTTTTTTTTTCATTTCTGCAAACCTCTTTGATGTCTAGTGAGATCCTCATAGCTGTTTCTTCATGCATTCTGTTGCAAAGCCAATGTCTGGTAGCATCTGGAAAAGTCTACTGTATACATACATGAGAATAAGACCAGAAAAACAAAACAATTTATATCATCTTGAGCTCAGAGAGCCCCTGAAAGGCTCTCGAGCAATCAAAACAAGCTGTATACTCTGAAGATGAGAGAAAAATGAAAATTAGGAGTCATTTGTTCAGTCTCTACCAGGACTTTTATCATGGTAATGGCAAAGCATTAAAAGGAGCCCACAGGGCTTGAGTGTGACTCAAGTGGTAGATCACTTGCCCAGCATTTGAAAGGCCCTTGAGCAGGGCTCCCATGGTTCACATCTATTTCCCAGCTGCTCAGGAGGCTGAGGTCTGAAGATCAAATTTTAAACTCAGCACAGACAGACAAATCTATGAGACTCTTCTCTCCACTTAACTAGCAAAATGCTTGAAGTGATAGTGCTCAAATGGTACAGCACCAGCTGTATGGCCCTGAGTTCAAGCCATAGTAGAATCATGAAAAAGGTTTTTTGCTTTTTGTATTCATAGCCTTTCTGAGCCTGGGGACCACCCTAGGGGACCTGAACACACAGAGACAACAATTGCAGAATCCTAACTATATCTTGGGTCAGTGAATGCCTTAAGGTAACTCTTATTTTCTTTCTTTCTTTTTTTTTTTTTTTTTTTTTTTGCCAGTCCTGGGCCTTGGACTCAGGGCCTGAGCACTGTCCCTGGATTCTTTTTGCTCAAGGCTAGCACTCTGCCACTTGAGTCACAGTGCCACTTCTGGCCATTTTCTGTATATGTGGTGCTGGGGAATCGAACCCAGGGCTTCATGTATACGAGGCAAGCGCTCTTGCCACTAGGCTATATCCCCAGCCCCTCTTTTTTTTTTTTTTTTCAAATTTTTATTATCAAACTGATGTACAGAGAGGTTACAGTTTCATACTTTAGGCACTGGATACATTTCTTGTACTGTTTGTTACCTCGTCCCTCATATCCCCCTCCTGAGTTCTCCCTCTTTCCCTTTCCCCCCATGAGGTGTTCAGTTCACTTACACCAAACAGTTTTGTAAGTATTGCTTTTGTAGTTGTTTGTCTTTTTTTACCCTGTGTCTCTCAATTTTGGTATTCCATTTCAATTTCCTAGTTCTAATACCAGTATACACGGTTTCCAATATACTCAGATAAGATTACAGAGATAGTGTAGGTACAACCACAGGAAGGTGATACAAGAACAACATCAATAATAGAAGCTACATGGGGCTGGGGATATAGCCTAGTGGCAAGAGTGCCTGCCTCGGATACACGAGGCCCTAGGTTCGATTCCCCAGCACCACATATACAGAAAACGGCCAGAAGCGGCGCTGTGGCTCAAGTGGCAGAGTGCTAGCCTTGAGTGGGAAGAAGCCAGGGACAGTGCTCAGGCCCTGAGTCCAAGGCCCAGGACTGGCCAAAAAAAAAAAAATAATAATAATAATAGAAGCTACAGATACACATGGGATGTTGAAAGTAGTTACAACTGTGATATAACAATCGTTTCCATAACAAGGAGTTCATTTCACTTAGCATCATCTTATGTGTTCATAAGGGTATAGCTAATGGGCTCTTGTGATCCTCTGCTGTGACTTGCCTAAACCTGTACTAATTATTCCCTAGGAGGGAGACCATAGAATCCATGTTTCTTTGGGTCTGTCTCACTTCACTTAGTATAATTTTTTCCAAGTCCTTCCATTTCCTTACAAATGGGGCAATCTCATTCTTTCTGATAGAGGCATAAAATTCCATTGTATATATGTACCACATTTTAACTGGTATTTTCAATGAATTTAGAATTAGGAAAGTGTCCAAGTGTGTGTGTTTATGGGGTGTGTGTGTGTGTGTGTGTGTGTGTGTGTGTGTGTGTGTTTGAGCTACTGAACTATCACCAAGAATCGTTTTCCTTATAAAGGTTTTTTGTTTTTTTTCTAGATTTCTACTATAAACCCATCTACCTTTTTTTTTTTTTTTTTTTGCCAGTTCTGGGCCTGGGCACTGTCCCTGTGCTTTTGTGTTCAAGGTTAGCACTCTACCTCTTGAGCCACAGCTCCACTTATAGCATTTTGTTATTAACCGGAGGTAAGAATCTCAGGAACTTTTCTGCTTGGGCTGCCTTCAAACTATAATCCTCAGATCTCAGTCTCCTGAGTAGCTAGGATTTCGGGCATAAGCCACTAGCTCCTGGCCCATCTACTTTTATGAAGCTTGATCTCTCTGTCTCTGTCTCTGTTTCTCTCTGTGTGTCTCTGTCTCTCTCTCTCCCCTGTCCCTCTCCCTCTCCCTCTCTCTCTCTCTGTCTGAGCATGTGTACACCCACACCCTCTTCCAAACACCTTACGCTGATCAGTTATACCCCTTGTGTTCCAAATGGCTGCACCTCAAATAGTCAGATACATGTTACAGTTTCCTGTTTTGCATTTTTATTGTGGGCACTGGCTTTGATCAGCCATACTGATAATCATAGTCCTCATTTTCCTGCTGGGTACTTTACACATAGCAGGCATTCTAAACATTTTCCAAGTTGAATTTTGCACAATGGTGGCTAGGGAAAATTCTACTGATTTAACATTGAAATTGGCGATGGCTGCCATCACCAATGTGTCTCTCTGCTCACCTTCCTGAGAACCAGCCACTTAAAATCAGAAATCCTACTGATATGGTGGTAGACTTACACAAGCAAAGAATGGTACAATATGGAGGAACAGGCTGCCAATATTTCATGGTGTCCCTGTGACTCAGAGCTACATGTGACTAATAAAAATGTAGCTTTCATAGAATCAAGAACAAGTCTTTAGAATCCAGAAAACAAAGAATTAACCTCCTATCCCGATGAACATTATAGATGTGTATAAAATATGTGAGAATGCCATTGTTCTTTTTGGTTAAATCATCTCTCTCTCTCTACCACAGAAGGAAGTCACTGTGGCCTTTCTCCTTTTCTAAGACAAAAACAAAACAAACAACAACAAAAAATACCCCATAATAAGGATTAAAACACCTTTTCCCTGAAATAGCAGGACATCCCTTCTGTCCACATTAGAAGTTAATACTGCTGAAAGTACAAAGGAACCCCCTGATCTTTACTTCTAATCTGCCACTTTATTTGATAAAGGAATAGGCTCAGCAACATGAGGTGATTTATTTGACCAAGATTTATTTGACACAGCGATTGAACAGCAGCCCTGAGATCAAACTTAATAATTAACAAATAAACCATCACACTAAGAAAATGTGGGCCTGGCAAAACCATGCAGAACCAGCTCACTGTTGATCCAACCACTGCTTCCTGAAAATTCAACTGTTATTAGCATGTAATCCCCAAAACACGTCCTGTAAATCCAACCGGGTATGTACACTGATTGCCTCCCATCCCAGATGTTTGTTTCAAATATCTGCATCATTGTCCTGTTCCCTCCACCTGCAGCCACTTTTCCTTCCTTCCAGTGAATAGTCAGCACTCTGAGAAGAAGTAAACCTTCCCATGGCTGGTGTCACCTCGCTGTTTTAATTCTATTTCTTTCTCACCTGTTACTGCCAGTCCCGTGGAAGCAATACATACTTTGGAGGTCTCTTCTTTTTCATCTCCATTGACTCCCATGAGTCTTTGCAGGCCAGCTGCCTTCCCAGCACTCTAAGGCAACTTCGTGCTCAAGGGTCAGTGATGTGTTTGTTGCTAAATTATACAGCTTGTAATTCTCCTTGATGTACATGGCTATGTTTCCCTAATGGTGGGAGTCACTATATTAATAGTACAGAAGCTTTTATTATACTTAAAACCAGGTCAGGTGCTAAAAGGCTCTGGAAAAGATGCACAGTTGAAAGCACAGGCTCTGGAGCCAAATGGCTTGCTCCAAATGATGCTTCCATAGTGACTGCAGGGTTACCGTAAGTTGGTTGTACCTCAGGATGTATAGCTGTAAAATGGGAGCACAATATACTTAGTGGATTAGTCCTAGTGAAAGCTCATGAATTAGGCTTATACTGTGACTGTCTTGTGTGTAAGCTCAACATTTTCATATATCATATGATTCTCCCTTTATTCTGCATACTAGTCATAATGAGAATCATTTCTTGGGTGTTCCCTATGCCAGCTCATTTCTAAGCACTTGACACACTTTTTTTTTTTTTTTTTTTTTGCCAGTCCTGGGACTTGGACTCAGGGCCTGAGCACTGTCGCTGGCTTCTTTTTGCCCAAGGCTAGCACTCTGCCACTTGAGCCACAGCGCCACTTCTGGCCATTTTCTGTATATGTGGTGCTAGGGAATTGAACCCAGGGCCTCATGTATATGAGGCAAGCACTCTTGCCACTAGGCCATATCCCCAGCCTTGACACACATTTTATCACCACCACCATCGGGTGCTTCATCTCAAAGGCACATGCAGCATCCTATATTTCCTCACTTTCAATTTCTAAAAGTTGACCTCTACTTTCATTATGAGAAATTGTCTCTTTTAATTGTTCTCTTCACTGTTTCTAAGTGTACAGGAAATAAAAGGTTAGTAATTATGATACCTCATAACTAAACACAGACATACCAACATGCCATTAGTTAGGAATAACCAGATGGGCAAAATTAAAGGAACTACTCCAATAACTTGCCTGCATCTTCAGTTGCACTTAGGTACATTTACTGAGAATATGAAATGTGCTCCTCACTATAAAATAGGGTAAACCACCTAAAGATGCCCAGAATTGTTTCTGCAGGTTAGTTCAGTGCTGATCAGGTTCTAGGTCCTGAGCAAGGAACATCACATGCATCATCTCACTAATGTTTCCAAAACAATCATGTGGTGACCATTACAATCTCCATTTTACAGACAAGGAAACTAGGGGTAAAAAGCAATTTGCCTAAGACTGAGAAATCCAGGGCTCTTAAGGTAAGTGCACTTTTCCACAAAGCCCAGAGTCTAGGCAAAAAAGTTCCTAGGTTGACCTTTGCAGCAGGATCTTCTCCTGGTTTTCTAGCCACTTCCACTGGATCTTTTGTCTTTACTGGATTCTCTTTCATTTCTCATTATCTGGGAAAATCTAGAAGTCCTAAGGGTAGCCAAGGCATGTGGTAGAGAAACAACCCATATTTGTTAAATAAAGGAAGACCTCGCCTTTTGTATACTTCCTGTGTAGAGGAGGTATTCTTTGAAAGGCTCCTATGTTGAAATCCTGTTCTCAAGCTGATGGATCCAGTCCTCAGAGGTTCTGATTACCTGGGTTCTGACTTAATCAGAAGATTAATACACTGATCAATATACAAATGTATAGATTTATTGGGAGGTGGTAGAAACTAGGAAGCAAGGGTGGTTGGAGAAAGTGGGTTACTAGGAGCATGTTTTGTTTTTTTGTTTTTGCCAGTTCTTGAGGCTTGGACTTGGGGCCTGAGCACTGTCCCTGGCATCTTTTTGCTTAAGGCTAACACTCTACCACTTGAGACACAACACCATTTCAGGCTTTTTTCTTTGTTAATAATGAAGGCATAGTACACCTTGGTCTCATAGTACACCTTGATGTCTCATAATGTCCATTAAACTTCTTGCCCTTTGATCTAATAATTTCCTTTCCAGAAATCTGTCCTTGTGAATAAGAAATGTAAATAAGAGACTATGCTCAAAGATAATCTCTAACTTGTTGTTATTTGTGGTAGCAGGAAAGTCAGAATGAGCTGGTGGCTCACACCTATAATCCTAGCTACTCAGGAAGCTGAGATCTGAGGATCTTGGTGTGAAGCCAGCCCAGGCAGGAAAGTCCAAGAGACTTTTATCTCCAATGAACTACTCAGAAAAAGTTGGAAGTGGCACACTGTGGCTCAAGGGGTACAGCATTAGCCTTGTGCACAAAGAGGCTCAGGGACAGTGCCCAGGCCCTGAGTTCCTGAGTTCAAGCCCCAGGACTGGCAAAACTCCCTAAAAGCTTCAGAATAAAGTTCATTGTCCAACAACATACGGTACATATAACCATGGGATAGAATATGATGTTCGCTTAAAAATGATATTCATGAAGCATATACCACCTGAAGTTTAAGTAGCAAGACACCGGGCCATAAGTACTGCACAATGCTAACTAACCATTCATGGAAATAAACCTGGAAGTAATACAGCCAAAGATGTATAGTTTCCTGTGAATAGTGAAATTAGGCATGCATGCCTGCTTGCTAACATTCATTCACTGGGAAGATTCTGCTTTTGTTTAGAACTGTGATGGGCTACTATAATTTTTGGAATAAATTTTGATGTTCAAAAATATTTCTCTGAGATGTGTGTGTGTGTGCATGTGTGTGTGTATGTGTGTGTGTGTGTGTGTGTGTGTGTTGGGGATTGAACTCAGGGCCTGGATACTGTCATTCAAGACTGGTGTTCTACCACTTGAGCCACAGCTCTACCTCCAGCTTTTTGGTGGTTAATTGGAGATCAGAGTCTCATGAACTTTCTGCTCAGGTTGGCTTCGAATTGTAATCCTCAGCTTTCAGCCTCCTGAATAGCTAGGATTACAGGCCAGATGAGCCACTGGGTGCCTAATTTCAAATTAGGCTAGTTTTACACTTTTTTATTTTTCCTGTGACTATGTCATACATACTTTTAAAAATCAAGGACAATGGGGCTGGGGATATGGTCTAGTGGCAAGAGTGCCTGCCTCATATACATGAGGCCCTGGGTTCGATTCCCCAGCACCACATATACAGAAAATGGCCAGAAGTGGCGCTGTGGCTCAAGTGGCAGAGTGCTAGCCTTGAGCAAAAAGAAGCCAGGGACAGTGCTCAGGCCCTGAGTTCAAGCCCCAGGACTGGCCAAAAAAAAAAAAAAATCAAGGACAAAAACCTAAAGCTTGGGGGCTGGGAATATGGCATAGTGGCAAGAGTGCTTGCCTCATATACATAAAGCCCTGGATTCAATTCCCCAGCACCACATATATAGGAAATGGCCAGAAGTGGCGCTATGGTTCAAGTGGCAGAGTGCTAGCCTTGAGCAAAAAGAAGCCAGGGACAGTGCTCAAGCTCTGAGTCCAAGGCCCAGGACTGGCCAAAATAATAATAATAATTATTATAATAATCATAATGTAAACATTTTTTTTAAAAAACCCTAAAACTTATAGAAATAAGGTAGGAGAGCTAAGCTTAGAATCCAATATCTTAGATTTTCTGTGCCAACTGTGTGTCCTTGGGAAAAGTGACTCAAGCTCTGTAGCCACACATCCTTAACAGTAACTGGAAGTAAAAACAGTGCCTGCATCTTGGAGATATTGTGAGGATCACGTCCGTCACACATAAGTGCTACTTTTAGGTGGTTTTGGTAAATGATGGGAGCCACTCTAAAGTTCGGTGAAGTTTACCTGCTCACCACCTGCTAGAAGCACATCTCATATGAAATGCTGTTGCACTGGTTCACAATTTGTCCCACTGTTTCTGTGATTCCCTTCCCTTCCCCAAGTCAGAAAAACATATATAAGACAAAGAGTATCAAAATCAGAAACAGTGATCATGGGGAATAAACCAGAAGAGAAAAAAAACAAAAGGCAAAATGAATAACTGCAAACAGTACACACATAAACACACACAGAGAAAAGGAAAATAAAGAAAAAGAAAATAACCACAAAAAACCCTCTTGTTTCATGGAGAACATTTTAATTAGCATTATTTTATGTAGTAATATGTACATAATTATTGAGCTATTGTGAACCTCTGCTAGGACTATCCTAGGCATATATTAATTTTTACATGAGGCAAAGTCATTCTTTCTGATGATGGCAAAGCTTTTATTAAATGTGACCAATAATAACATGCCTTCTGCAACCTCTACTGCAGGCTTGGTGAAATCTGCATTTGCTTCCTATTTTAGCTGTTTAGACCAACCTTCATCTTTTATGAAAAGATCCCCAATGTAGTTAGAACCACATTTCAACAGGCTTATAGGCCCTGATAGGCAGCTTCCAGTAACAAAGAGACTCTCCAAATAACTACATTAATAAATAGGCAAGGATCAAGACTTCTTATATACCTTTTACACTGGGGAAGACATCAATAATAAATCATTTAAGCCAAATCCACAAATCAGGAATGTCATTCACTGAACAATTAGGAACCTCTTTAAAGCATCCGTCAACATGCTAATTATTTCACCAGTGAAAACCCATTTCTTTTTTCTTTTTTGGCCAGTCCTGGGCCTTGGACTCAGGGCCTGAGCACTGTCCCTGGCTTCTTCCCGCTCAAGGCTAGCACTCTGCCACTTGAGCCACAGCGCCACTTCTGGCGGTTTTCTGTATATGTGGTGCTGGGGAATCGAACCTAGGGCCTCATGTATCCGAGGCAGGCACTCTTGCCACTAGGCTATATCCCCAGCCGAGTGAAAACCCATTTCTGATGATCAGTTTGCTAATTCGGAAAACATTTAAAGTTTTTAGGTTCCTCCCTTCCTCCCCCCACCCACCCAAAGGTTGTGGTACCCGGGACACTTCCAACAGGCTCTTTGGAATGAGGTTTTTCTGATACAGAGCAGGATTACCACCACTGTTTAGAATGGAATGAAAACTTCAAATGATCTTCATACGTAGCCACACTCTGTGCTGAAGTGTTCTAGAGCAATCACACATGAAGTACTTGTAAAGCAAGAAAGACAGTCTGTCACCAGGTAAGCATCTAATAACTATGTGCTTATTAAATCTGATGCAAAAATTATAATAAGCTCTGTATTTTATTTTTTTTAATGTGTCAGTACTGGGGCTTAACCTCAAGACCTGGGTGCTATCCCTTAGCTGTTTTACTCAAATGATGGTGCTCTACCATTTGAGCCATACCTCCACTTCTGGCTTTTTTGGTGAGTAACTAGAGATAAGAGTATCAAGGATTTTCTAGCCCTAAGCTGGCTTAGAACTGTGATCCCCAGATCTCACCCTCGAATAGCTAGGAGCTGCCAGTGCCTGGCAAAGCTCTGTATTTTGAATTTTATATTTTCCATATGCACTCCTTTGCAGATTTTGAACTATAGTTTTCTTCCTCTCTCCTTCTTCTCTCTTTTTCTCTTTCCTTTCCCTTTTTCCTTCCCCCTACTTCTTGAGAGCTTGATTGGAGGTCTTATCTAGGAAGAATAACTACCCTTGTGCAAAGAAAGATCCTTATCCTCCTCTTTCAGGGATTGAGGAGTTTAGGGAGGGATGCATGTAGAGCCACATGGAGTGATGGGAGAGGAAGAGGATGCCAGTCCAATCAGTGACACAGGCAAAAATGAACACTGGCAATCAATGGGGTGACAGATGTTGCAGCCAGATTACAGTCACAGTCCCTCCCTTTCTTCTTCCTTTTCTCCTTTCCTCCTCTCCTTCCTCTTTTCTTTCTTCTTTCCTCTTTAAATACTTTGTTGTACATTATACCATTTGTTTTACTATTTTGACCCTAATTCTATCTTGCTCAATATTGCTTCATTTACTGCAAAATTTTCTATCTGTTTTTTTTTTTTTGCCAGTCCTGAGCCTTGGACTCAGGGCCTGAGCACCATCCCTGGCTTCTTCCCGCTCAAGGCTAGCACTCTGCCACCTGAGCCACAGCGCCCCTTCTGGCCATTTTCCATATATGTGGTGCTGGGGAAATCGAACCCAGAGCTTCATGTGTAGGAGGCAAGCGCTCTTGCCACTAGGCCATATTCCCAGCCCTACTGCAAAATTTTCAAAGGAAATGATTCCAATGATAAAGTGTGAGCCTTTTATAAAAATAAAAAGGATATGCTCATGACACCTAATAATCCAAGTCAATGTAAGCTCAACTTTCATGCAGGCCATTATCTACAACCACAGTGATAGTTCCATACACTTTCTTAGAAGAGTTCTCCACTTGTTCATTTTGCTACAGGTCTCTTTACAAAGTCTATTGCATATCTGTCTACACTAAACTACAGTCATCTTGCAGTTTCATAATAGCTATCTAAGACTATCTTTCTGACTATATCTAATACACCAAAATAAGAATAGGAACACAAATATGATTTTGACTTTCAACTTGATAGTCAAGTAAAATCTTGTGTTATCCCAGATCAACTTTATAATACAGAACAGCTGTGCACCATTTGTCACAATGGGTAGAGGAAGTAATTACTAACTGTTCAAAAAAGGCCCCAAAGTCATCCAAGGTTTTTGTGTGTGAATGTGTGTGTGTGTGCACGTGCATGTGTACGTGCGTGCATGCCTGCTGGTCCTCAAGCTTGAGCTCAGGGCCTGGGCACTGTCTCTGAGTTTTCTTTACTCAAGGCTAGCAATTTACCAGCTGAACCATAGCTCCACTTCTAGCTTCTTGGTAGTTAATTGGAGATAAGAGTTTAGTGGACTTTCCTACATGGATGGCTTTGAACTATGAGCCATGATCCTCATATCTCAGACCCCTGAGTAGCTAGGATTAGAGGAACGAGCCACTGGTGCCTGCCAGACATCCCATCTAAAGAAATAATGAAGGGGTTCAGGATGTTGAAAGGGAACTAATGGGAAGAAGACCTTTTACCCAAAGCTATCATGTGACAGCTTTGTTCTAGGCCATCAGAGGTGAGAAAGGGGACCAGGATAAGATAAAACAAACACATGAAATGTCTCTTCTATAATCTTAATTGAAGCATTCCTACTCATTTTGAACTCTCTCTCAAAAGCTCCATAGTTAATGCCTAAGTAAATTTTGTGGAAAAGAACTTCTCTCCAGAACAAAACAAAGATGTTCATTTCTCTAAATGTCCAAATGTAAAAATCTGCCAAAACTAAACAACAAAAAGGCTACACAGAAATAAAAATCAACAAAAATCACATTCTAGGGGGTCAGTGCACTTCTTAGTCTTTGCTGTGCTAACTGTTCTTCAGCTGACTTGCAAAATTAATGCCCTAGCTCATCAAAATATACATTTCCATTGACTTTAAAAAAATTTTTTTTTTGTTGGCCAGTCCTGGGCCTTGAACTCAGGGCCTGAGCACTGTCCCTGGCTTCTTTTTGCTTAAGGCTACCACTCTGCCACTTGAGCCACAGCGCCACTTCTGGCCGTTTTCTGTATTTGTGGTACTGGGGAATCGAACCCAGGGCCTCATGTATACAAGGCAAGCACTCTTGCCACTAGGCCATATCCCCAGCCCCTTCCATTGACTTTTTAAAATCAAAGATAATTATTAAAGAGCAGAAACTCGTAAAGGCTAAACAGTCAAAGTTAGAAAGATCCTATTTCAAAGACAAAATACAGAGGGGAAGGTGGGTGGGGGGAGGCAGAATGAGGGAGGAGGTAACAAGTTCAATAAGAAATGTACGCACTGCCTTACATATGAAACTGTAACCCCTGTGTATATCACTGACAATAAAGAAATGGATTTTTTAAAAAGACAAAATTTAAAAAAAAAAGAGCAGAAACTTGAAAGAGTTCACAGTTAATTTACCTGACTCATTTAGATATCATATACAGAATAGGGAGTTCAGGAAGGCTATTTGCAGCACATATGATTAAGGAGGCTCATCATCAAGGTTGAGCTTTCTTCCAAACAGTGTAAAACACCCACAATTCCAAGTATGAAGGGACATAGACAATCTCCTTGGAGAATTCTACAGAACAATACAGGTGCCCAAGCTGTTCTTCATAGACTGATAGGGCTTCAGTCAGATTGACACAGTTAACCTGTGTACCATCTTGCTTCAGTACTCTCATAGAGAGATCAAGAATCAGTCTGAGAAACTCCCATGTGGAATCTTCTTCCGGAGATGTAGAGATCAGAACTGCAGTCAGGTCATTAATTACATAATCAAATTCTCTCCCTTCTTTGGCATACCTCTTCAGTACTGGAATACAGTCTTCTATTAGAACTCTATGTTGGTCTCCTTTAAGATTGTCTAAGAGATCACCACATGTTTTCTGCATGTATTTCTTGCATGCATCAATTACCATTTGGTCAATCTCTATCATAGTTACCATCCTTGGTTGCTGTTTGACTATCTCCCACAATATGCCTCCATCTCCACCTCCCAGAATCAGTACATCTTTGCCTATGTAATCTTCTTTGCCACCTCCCATGATGGCCTGTGTATAGGCAAAATCACTCTCTGCCAAATTAACATCCCCATTAAGGATGAGGATATTTCCAAACTGCTTTGAGTGCAGAATCTTAATGTTCTGATAAGGCGAATCTTCATCGTACGTCATACTCAACCAGGCGCCCATCAGCAGTGGGCCAGTATCTGTCAATGGCCCCTCCTCAAACTATGGGTGGTAATCGCTTCACCCGGCCAGAGCTGCTGTGACTCAGTTCTTTCATTCTTTCTTCTACTTTGTTCAGAAGGCTATCAGTTACATCTTTGGTCTGTGCATCATCATAACTCTGAAAGTCCAGCAACACCAATCCATGGGGATAAATTCTCAAGTTGACAAAGCTGTCATATTTGTTTGTATAGGTTGCTAAATAGTCATGGTCCTGCCAGGTGTGCACAGACTTGGCCATTCCCTGTGCCTGGAAAATGGGCTGGAGGCCTTTGAGGATAGTCTCACCATCAGCTTTGGTGCTGAGCATGAAGTCGAGCGTGCTGTGCCATGCTGCTACCTTCATGAAAGGCTCTGGGCCTTGCCTGGGGGGGAGAGGGCTGGGAGTGCTTGGGGGGCCGCAGGCACATCAGGCTACAGTTGGCAGGGAGTGCCCATAACTGGCATTTAAAAGCACCTTGCAGATTTGTTTTTCCATTGCAGATTTTTAAAGACAGACTATGAGAGGAAAAACAAAATGCTAGAATCATCCAATATTAGAGAACTTTTGTTTTACAAATTTATTTTTTTTTCTATTCCTTTTTCTAAAGTGCAGTGATGTCTAGTGGAAGAGAAAGACTGGGTGAGCAAGTCTCCAGTCAGAATTGAGGGAGGAAAGAACAGCTGCTGCCCCTAAGGTTCCTAGTGCTGGAGGAGGGGCCCCCTACCATCCTACCAGGCCTCCAGCCCCTCAGGAATCTTATAAAGAGGCCTACTGGGGTATTCTGAGAGCTCTCCATTCACATTAAGTCTTATCTAAGAAATGAAAACAGAAAGTATTTGGCTCAGATAACAAGATTAATTGACATTCTTCTCATTCTGCAACCCACAGATGGGAGGGGAAGAAGACCTTTTACCCAAGCAGGACTGCCTGGACACTGAGACCTGCCCAAGGCTCACCTGGGATTTCCTAAGCTACTTCTTTCTGCTGGCTGCCAGGCTTCTCCAGAGACAGTTCACTGTATAATAATACTCCTCTTTGTTTTCTGTGGAAGGAGCAGATTTTTTGCCCTCCCGGAGTGCCATTCATGCTCAGCTCTGTAATTCCAGCTTTGGGTGTTGAAAGACAGAACCAACCTGTGTAATAAGAGAATGGTCATGATAATAACAGGAGCTGATATTTATGAAGAACTCTCCACGGACTGGTACCAGCCTAAATACTCGGCATTCACAAATCCACACATGGTGAGCTCTTACTGCCTGCCCACCTGAGGCTTCTGCCTGCTCCCCAGCGAGCTGTCTCTATCCAGTATGTCTGGGACAATAATGGTGGTGTCACTTAGAAATGGGAAGGTAGATGGGGAGTCACAAGGCAGACCACACAGCAATGACTTAAAAAGCTCCCACTAGCTATGTTCTCCAAGCATCAGCCAACTTACTGCTAGGTGGGGTGAGAAAAGCTGTCTTTGCTATCAAAGTGTGTTGCTTAAAAGTTCCTGCTTTAAAAAAGAAAAGTTCCTGCTTTGACCTGCTGACTTGGCTCTTGGAAAGGGAAAGAGGAACTTCCTTTGGAATAGGAAAGGTTTTTGAAATGTAGGGTTTTGTCTCAAATGAGTTTCTTTCCAAGATGGAATTAATACACACCTCAGATTGTTTAAGAAATACCAGAGAGGGTTGGGAATATGGTCTAGTAGTAAAAGTGCTCACCTCGTATACATGAAGCCCTGGGTTCGATTCCCAGCACCACATATATAGAAAAGGCCAGAAGTGGCACTGTGGCTCAAGTGGCAGAGTGCTAGCCTTGAGCAAAAAAGAAGCCAAGGGACAGTGCTTAGGCCCTGAGTGCAAGACCCAGGACTGGCAAAAAAAAAAAAGAAATACCAGAGGGTGAAGGCATATTTTGAAATTACTTGTGTACTGTTAACCTTATCTCAAAGTCACCTTACGTAAATACATTTTTTTATCCTGTTCAAACTAGCAATCTTGAGCAGATTTTGAAACTTGAGCTCAATCAATCTGAGCAAAGGGGCAGGGCCTGCTGCATTAGAGAAAAATAGGGGCGCAGCCTGTCTGCTCTGTGTGCTTGCTCACCAGATATTTGACTGATGGGACATCCTTCTGTGAAAGGATATGTCCCGGCCATCCCAGGGGACCATGCGGAGATAATCACAGACAGGAGAAGAAGGTTCTAAGGAGGTTTATTAGTGGGGCCATAGTTGCCACAGGTGGCAGCTTCTCTCTGGGTGGGTGGGGGGGTAAAGGGGAAGTAGGTAGGTCTTAATAGTGAGTAGGAGTGGCGCTTTAGGTATGGGTGGATCTGGGGCTAATGGGAGAAGCTGAGGACCTAAGGCTAGGGAAATGCTAACATTCTGTAGAAGTAAATTTTGCCTTGCTGAGATTCTTTATTTTGTATCTATCATTGTGACTCTAATGATTCTTGGAGAATATATGTCTTGAGTTTATCCCCCCACTATCCCATTATTACAGCAAAAAAAGAAAAAGAAAATAGGACCTGCCTCATAACTGCAAAAAGATAGTATAGTGATTATTCAGTAGATATTATGAGCAATTATTATTTAAATAAGTGACAGCATTTATCCCTCAAATTTATCCCTCAGATTTATGAAGTGCTCAATGACATTTGGACATTTTATAAACACACATCTTGGGAAATACTAGGATTTTTTAGGAGAGTTCTTGCCTCTTAGTTGCTAGAAAAGTCCTCAACACAGAACACAAGGCCAACTGTGAGATGGAAGGCCAATAAATCTTCACTGAGTAGGAGGATCAGTCTTCAGGAAACCAAGAATCGGGGTGGGAGACTAGACCTAAATGTGTAAAATGTCAACTGGGAGGGGAGGGGTTAGGTTGGGAGGAATGGGAGAGAATAATAATAAAAAAAAATGTGCTATCAATATGCATTGTACTAATAAACTGATTTGTTGAATGGTAACCCCTTGGTAAAACTACTTAAAGATAATAAAAGTATAATTTTACAAAATGTCAACAAGGAGAGATTTAAGCCGCTTAAGTTGTAAGAAAAGACAGAATGGAGGCAGAGAATAGGTTGTACTATAATATGGAGGTCAGATCTGGCCAGCGCCATCACGGGCTGTTGAGGGGGTGTCAGAATGACTCCATCTCAGATTAGTTAAAGAGGGCAAAAGCCAACTCCATCTTCATTAAGATCTCCCCCGCCCTATACAGGGAAGTTCCCCTTCACTGTGATAAGATTGTATAAACTGCTTGACCACCTGAGTTGTAAAACATTCAAGGTTAAATCTGTGCCCTCCCAAGAGTAGGCATATACACCTTTATCATGTGAGCCCTGCCAAATCCTTGAGCCAAGGCTAACTAAAGTGATAGGTTGGTTCAAACAGTTGCTATGAGGCAGATTGTAACTCCATTGGCCACCTGCGTGTGACCTGGCATGCTCTGTGTTGTAACCTCATTGGCCACCTGAATGTGGCAAGCTTGACCATGTGGTGTTTGCCTTTATAACCCGACCTGGAGCGTGGCCCGGGGCACGCAGTCCCAGCTCCCAAGTCTGGGCTGTGACTGTGGCTTTTTATTTCCCCAATAAATCCGTCTTTTTACTTGAGATTGTCTCTGAGTGGTGGACTCTTGGAGGGATGGGGGATTCCCTGCCTCCCTCAGACCCCATTACAGTACATGAATTACAGCAGGCTTTTTGCAAGAAAAGTTCAGCTTCTGCAGGCATCTCAGCAGTCAGGAAAGTGTGGACAAAGAGGAGTAGCAAAATACATCCCAAGAGAATGCGTAAAGGTGACAAGGTGGCTGAAGGTTTCATGAACTCAGAGAGATCGAGTTCAAGGAGGATAGAGTTCAGCCCTCCAAGTAGGTGAAAGAAATCTGAAAAGCTGGCTTGATATTTGATTGAAAAAGACTTTCATTCCCAGCTATGATGGAAAGTAGTCTCCTTTATTTTTAAGAAAATATGTGTCAGGTGCTGGTGGCTCACACCTGTTATCTTAGCTACTAAGGAGACTGAGAGCTGACGATCATGGTTCAAAGCCAGCCCAGGCAGGAAAGTCCATGAGACTCTAATCTCCACTAAGAAAACTAGAAGTAGAGTTGTGGCTCAAAGTGGTAGAGCACAAGCCTTCAGCAAAAGAGCTCAGGGACAGCGCCTATATATATCCTGAGTTCAAGCCTCCTGATGAACAACAACAAAAAAAGAAAACATGTAATATATATTGGCTACAAATTGACTTACATGTCAGTTTCACTGGTACCTCAATATGGCCATATGACCAAATGTGTGCAAAGTTTGGAATATGGACACAACAGCTGAAACCAAATAGACAGTTTAGATTGTGAGGTAGAATGTAGAAGATCACAGAAGAGGAGGGTAGGAACCCATTTCCCTGATGAACATATCAGCACTGGTCAATCTACGTCTGAACTTACTTCTAGTAGAGCAATGAGCTGCTTAATCCACAATTGTTTTGCATCATTCTCACCCTATGGCTGAGATGCAAAGCTGAGACCAGGTCTATGTTTGATCGCTAGCAGCAGGCAGCCACGGGGAGTTCATGAACAGGAGGTAAGTAGATGAGTGCAGTGCTGGAAAGACTCAGTGTAGAACAACTGACAGCAACAGGACAGTGATTATGGGAGGCAGAGCCTAGAAGCTAAAAAACTCAGAGAGAAATCAGGGTGAAGCTATCTAAGTGAGATAACAAATGGGCATATGCAAAGAACTGCTTGAAGGATCATTCCAAGAACCATATTTTGTTGTTGTTGTTGGTGGTGGTGGTAGAGCTTGAACTCAGGGCCTGAGTGGCTGTCCCTGAGCTTTTTCACTCAAGGCTAGTGCTCTAGCCATAGTGCCACTTCTGGTTTTTGAGTGGTTAATTGGCCATAGAGTCTCAAAGACTTTCCTGCCACCTGGCTTTGAACCACCATCTTCAGATCTCAGCCTCCATAGTATCTAGGACTACCGATGTGGGCCATTAAGTTTTATATACCAAACAGCCTCATCCATTTAAAGTGTACTGAGTGGTTTCCTACAGTTTACCTCCTGAACTCAGTACAAGAAAGGTTCGGGACATTTCTTTTTTTTTTTTTTTGGCCAGTCCTGGGCCTTGAACTCAGGGCCTGAGTGGCTGTCCCTGGCTTCTTTTTGCTCAAGGCTAGCACTCTGCCATTTGAGCCACAGCGCCACTTCTGGCCATTTTCTGTATATGTGGTGCTGAGGAATCGAACCCAGGGCTTCATGTATATGAGGCAAGCACTCTTGCCACTAGGCCATATTCCCAGCTGGTTCGGGACATTTCTATCACCCTTAAAAGACTTCCAGGGCTCTCTGCAATCCATGTTTACTACTCCCAGCATCAGACCACCACTCATAGATCATCTGTCTCCATAGGTTACCACCTACTTTATATAAATGGGATCATACTATGTGTGCTCTCTGTGTCTGGCTTCTATTATTCAGCAAAATTATTTTGATATCCTTCCATGTTGCTCAATCAAGTTCATTCCTTTTCATCATAGAGTTGTAGTCTTGTATGGGTATTGACTCCATTGTTAGTTTAATCTATTCATCAGTGGGTAGACATTTGGGTTGCTTATTGTTTGAGGCTATTGAGAACAAAGTTGTAGACATAGATGGACAGTCTTTGTGTGAACTAATGTTTTATTTCTGTGGCTAAATACCCAGGGGAGAAAGGGCTGAGTTATATGGTAAGCATATATGTAACAATAACAAACAGCCATTCTTTTTTGTTTTTTTTTTTTTTTGGCCAGTCCTGGGCCTTGGACTCAGGGCCTGAGCACTGTCCCTGGCTTCTTCCCGCTCAAGGCTAGCACTCTGCCACTTGAGCCACAGCGCCGCTTCTGGCCGTTTTCTGTATATGTGGTGCTGGGGAATCGAACCTAGGGCCTCGTGTATCCGAGGCAGGCACTCTTGCCACTAGGCTATATCCCCAGCCCTCTTTTTTTTAAATCGGTATAACATTCCATACTAATTTTATACTTAGTGAGAACAAGGGCACAAATTGTTCCACATCCTCACCAGCACTGTCTTGTCTGTCTTTCCAATTTTAGATAGTTTACATGGATTCTTAATAAGCTACTTTTTTCTTTTTTTCTTTTTTTTTTTGCCAGTTGTGGACCTTGGACTCAGGGCCTGAGCACTGTCCCTGGCTTCTTTTTGCTCAAGGCTAGCTCTCTGCCAATTTGAGCCACAGCACCACTTCTGGCCGTTTTCTATATACGTGGTGCTGAGGAATCGAACCTAGGGCTTCAAGTATACGAGGCAGGCACTCTTGCCACTAGGCCATATTCCCAGCCCCGATAAGCTATTTCTTTTTTTTTATTATTGTTTTTTATTCTTTTGTTTTGTTTTGTTTTGTTTTTGCCAGTCCTGGAGCTTGGGTCTCAGGGCCTGAACACTGTCCCTGGCTTCCTTTTGCTCTAGCACTCTACCTCTTGAGCAACAGGGCCATTTCCGGTTTTTTCTGTTTATGTGATGCTGAGGAATTGAACCCAGGGGTCCATGCGTGCTAGGGAAGCACTCTACCACTATGCCATATTCCCAGCCCCGATAAACTATTTAATTGCATTTGAGCCATGTTGTTTTGGATTTTATGTTTCATATTTTTACTCCCAGATTAATTGGGAGGTTCACATGGTAAACCATGTAGAACAGCAAAAGCAAGAGCAGAAGGAAGACCACGGAGCAGACTCCTATGGTTCAGACAAGAGATGATAGGGGACTAAAGTAGGGAAGGCTATGGAGATAAAGGAAAGATGATAGTTTGGTATAGATAATGGATTTAGGATTTACTAATGGATTAGGTCCAGAGGGTTAAGAAAACCTCTGGGATTACCCAACAGAGACTGGGCCTGAGCTCTAGGCCCACCTAATGCCAGAGAATTCTTCCACCTGCTGCTTTCTCTGCCCCTCAGATGCCCAAGTCACATGTGGAACTGGCAGTGCTCAGCCTCATAGCTTTCATTTCTGCTGGTACAGCCATTTGGGACCCTGCACGTTTGCAGATGTTTCAGCAGAACAGAGAAGGCAATGTCATTGCTGAGGATTTCTTTCATAATATTGTTATAATACGTGTTACTACTAATGGCATTATTATTATCAACTTGTATGCATGCCTTCTCTTTCCAATTTCAATTTTAGAGGAGAAGAAAACAGAAGTCATAACTAAGAATGAGTCTACCTGAAGCCATAACCTAAGTGAAAGGCTTGAGATGAGTGATGTTTGTTGTTTATGCTCATAGAAACCCCGTGTTTTTCTGCATTTCACAGATAAGGAAACTAAGACACAGAAAGATTAAGTAACTTTTCCAAGGTCACACAGCTTGTTTGGAATTTTGGTCTGGAATTTTGCTTCCAAAGCAGACAATTCTGAAGAGGGATATGCTGGGTTAGGATGGGTAGGGGAGGACCCAAGAGACCCACACAAGTGAACCCAACAAGTCTCAGGGACTAGGAGGTTTCTTTGAACATCTTACATGTAACTTTAAATTTCTATTTTATTCCAGTAGATTAATTGTACAATGGAGTTTCATTATGATATGTCCAAGCGTGCATGTAAGGTACTTTAATTGAATTCATTCCTTCTATTAATTCTTTCTCAACTCCTCCCCTTTTTAAACAATATTTGGAGGATTTCATTATCACACACACGCATACACACATACCTCCCATGGAAATGGGAATGTACACTGATTATATTCACCCTCCTCCAATACTTACCAAATTCTTACATGTGTTGCATTCTTCCCCCACAAACTATCCATATTTTATTTTTATAATATATCCTTTTTCAAAAGTTATTTCTCGCTAGGTGCTGGTGGCTCATGTCTGTAATCCTAGCTCCTCAGGAGGCTGAGATCTTAAGATGGCAGTTCAAAGCCAGCCTGGACAGGAAAGTCAGTGAGACATTATCACTAATTAACTACCAGAAAACCAGAGTGGCACTGTGGCTCAAAGTGGTAGAGTGCTAGCCTTGAGCCTTGAGAGCTCAGGGGCAGCACCCAAGCCTTGGGTTCAAGCCCCACAACTGACACAAAAAAATTATTCCCCATGGTTCAAATTTGGATAGTCTAGGAAGACACAAAAGGTGACCCCCTGATTGTACATTCAGATGTGTGCACCTATTTGTAAGGAAGACACACAGTGTCCATCTAGGGCTAGGACTGGAGCCCAAGAGCAACTTTCTAGCTCTGTGACCTCACACAATTTCCTTAGTCATGCCAGGTCTCAGTTTCCCAATCTGTTAAATGAGAAAAGCTCATCTGGGTTTTATAGGGAGAAATGTAGCAGAATATGAGGACAAAGGAGTTGAATGTATCACTAAGAACTCCCTTCTGAGAGAGCTTTCCTTATCTATTTACAAGAGCAGAGCTTCCCAAGAATTCAAAGGCCATCAATCTTCTCCCCAGAGTTTTGCAATAGGAATAGAGTGACTAATGTCACCTGAGATGTTACCAGGGTAAGAAATGAAGTAAACATAAGATATCACAAAACTAGCTCATCTCCCATTCATTTTCCTAGAGTCTTTCTTTATCTTTTCTATAAGTCATTTGTTTCTCAATGAGTGCCCTTCTCCCTATTTCCTTTTCTAGTTAAGATAGTAAATAAATCCTGTGATACTTTAATGTACTGTGAGAAGTTTCCAGATGAGATTCACATTTGAGTTGGGAGACCCAGTACCATCCTTGCTGTCATGCCTGTGTAGTCAGCCTACTGAGGGTCTGTTTAGAACAAAAGGTAAAGGAAGAAAGATTTTCCCCTTCTCTCCTTGTCCCTTGGGGTAAGATACTGATCTTCTGCCCTCAGACTAGAATTTACACCACAAACTACCCTGGAGCTGTGATTTGAACATTTATATTTCCTCTAAAATTCACATTGAAAATCAGTACCCACTGTTAAGAAGTGCAGCCTTAGGGTGTCATTTGACTATGAGGACTCTGTTTTCATGAAAAGATTTGAAGCCTAATAAAGGGCTGGAGACAACTAGCAAGGCCCTTTTGCCCTTCTGCCCCTTTTACCATGAGAGGACACAACCTTCAAGGTGCCATCTTGGAAACAAACTTGGACCCCTACCAGACCCTGAACTTGCTTTTTGCTTACTTTTGGACCTCCCTGCTTCAGAACTGTGAGGAAACAAATTTCCATTGTTTATAAAGTATCCAGCCTGGGATATTTTTGTTAGAGCAGCATAAATGGATTGAACCACCTGGCTGTCTAACCTTGAGACTCTGAACTCTACCACAGGCTTTTCCAGAACACCAGACTCCAGACAATAGGCTATGGGACTTCTTAACCCCTGGTATCACATGAGCCAATGCCGTAAATCTCTCTCTCTCTCTTTCTTTCTCTCTCTCTCTCTGTCTCTCTCTCTCTCCTTCTTCTCTCTCTCTCTTTCTCTCATGCCTTCTATATCTATTTCTCATGGCTTCTGTTTCTTTAGAGAACCCTGAGTAACACAAGCCCTAAATCCTAATTTCCTTCAGTCACATTTTTCTGTGAGCTCCCATTTATACTTGTGAATGAAATTCTGCCTTTTCTTTTTCCAGTCTCTGGTTAATTCTGCTCATAGTTAACTCATGTACCAAACTGGTTAAGATTGAATAGATTTATTATAAGGCTATATAATGAGTTTTTATATAAATATCACTTATATTAAATATTGCCAACTTGCTGTTCTCCCACTCAAATTTTCTTGGATTATTGTTCTGCTCTTAATAGGAATTCATAAAAGGTTTTCTTTTACCTTGTAAGGAATCTAAAGATAAAGGTAAAAAAGATTCAGTGTCTTATCACAATTTTCATGTCTTCCACTATTTAAGAGAACCAAATCTTTTAAGAAAAAGCAACTATGATCCCACTTAATCACTTATTTAAACCTTTTAACATTTTTGACAATTTTCCCAAATCAAATTTTAAATGAAGTCTTGACCTTAAACTGACTTTGATATCAAAAGGGCTCTGGAAAATCTCAAAGGATTGTTCCTGTTACCTTGCTAAAAGAGAGATGTTAAACTAATAAGACTCATCTGATTATTCTAAAGCACAGGAAGCATTGCCAAATAGGAAGAGACACTTAGCCTGAATGTATTTCAAAAATTATATAAAGCTCCTAGAAGTCTATCAATGCCCTTGCTATCCTGGCATATGCCTTGGTATAATGCTATCAGACATAATTTCATATAGGGCCCCTTAAATATGTCATATGTCATAGAGAAGACCAAATTCCTTTGTACATTTTGTTATAAAGAACTCTCATCAAGATCCTTAATCATGCACTTTAAGACTTTTGCCATTCACAGACAGTTATTGTTTTACTCAGCTGCTCTCCTGAGTGCTCTTGCAATCAGCCACAGGCCAAATCAATTCATCTTCCACAAAAGGAACCCACAGAAGAGAGATGACAGGCACTCAGAAATACAGACAACTGATGATATGGCCTTAAAAAAATGTAAGACCCAGCCAGGATACTGAGAGAATTTCTAGACCTATGGAGAAGCTGATGTCTCTATAAAACTGCTAAGCCAAGGTGAAGCAGAATAAGAAGTAATTCCATAGACTAAATGAACCACTGGAGAATGATTATAATTTTATGGTTGTTTGACTGGGACAGTCTTGGTTTATAATGCTATTCTTTGTGAATGTAAGGAACTCTTGTTTCTTTCTTCTTATAACTTAGGGTAATTTAAATCAATTATATTTATAAAGAGAAATAAAACTTTCATCTCAACACCCCCCGCCTCACACTTATTCCTTCCAGAATTCAATGACTCTGTTGAGCATTCTTTCTTGGTAGTTATTTGTACAACTTTAAATTATTTTCACAAATTCAGTAAGAATCTGTTCTCCTTCTAACAGAACATCATTGGGAACATTTTTATATTACCAACCTTTTGCATTTTCATATCTGAGAATGATGTACATTGAGCCCAATATGACCAGGAACTAAGCTGAATTTCTGGAATCAGTGGTTATGAAGTCCCCTTGAAAACAACCATTCCATTCCTGATAGCTGGTTACAGAGCTCTCTGCCTCCTGAGTAAGTAATAAGGATCACTAACTGGCAGTCTCCAGAATGTTAGGAGATACTTAGAAATTTGGTTATTTGTTTACCGAATCAAGGTCTTGCTGTGTAGCCTTAGTTACATGTGTACCATCATGCCTGTTCTAATCTTAGGATATTTTGAAGACCCCTAGAAAAGAAGAATTCACCTAAATTTATAGGTACAAGTTGATTCAATGGCAACTTCCTAGACTTACAAGGCTTTTAGAAGTCCAGACTGGAAAAAATAAAAATAAAAAGAAGTCCAGACTGAGGTTCCTTATAAAAGTTCCAGTAAAGTAAACTTAAAAGTGCAATGTTATGCAAATGCCCGGACCAAAATTAGTGGGGCTAAATTTATTTTGTAAGCAAGAGTAATCTTATTCTGTCTTTGATAAAAATAGGATCAAGTATAGATAGAAAGTATATGCCCAATGGAAAGCTATTGGACAGATCCTAGTCCTATTTGTTGCCTGTGAGCTGATTTTGAGTCTGTAAACCAGATTGCAATCTTACACAGTTTTTCCATGGCTCATGTGTTCCATTACTGAAAATTAAAATTGTCCTTTCTCCTGAAAACCCTGGAAGCTGAAATGGGACAATATACCCTTAAAGGATGTATCCCAATGGTTTGGGCTTGTCAGAAAGATCTACATAAAACCTTATCTTTTTGTTCTGCTACAGAAAATAGCCATGACTACCATCTTCATCCTACCATCTAAGACACACAGAAATCACCATGTCTGTACATTAATCTTTAAAGAATGGGGTTATAGTGTGTTCCTGCCAGAAATACATTTCACTTTTATTTCCATAGAAGTGTCCTTCATAAAATACTAGATCACTTGCACCACAGAAAGGCCTAACTTCAACAAATACAGTGGCCACATTCACACCTACACCACTGCCTACAGAAGTTAAGACACAACTTGACCTTTCCCAAGACAGACTGTCTCCATGGGATGGGGAGCAGCCAGTCATTTGGTTCCTTGTCTGTATACCTCTAGGGAAGAGTCTCAGGAGAAAAGTGACAAGATTCAAAATGTATCTCCAAAAGCATTTCCTTAACTCCCTTATCTGGCTGAGAGCAGAGTTTCCCAAAGGAATTCAAGTCATAAAATCTCCATTGGCAATTTTGCAACTGGGGCAGATGGACCCCTATTACCACAGAAGAAGTTGACACAGAAAAGTTGAAAAGAAACCACCTCATGGGACTTTATCACAAACTGTCATCTGCCCCAACCATTCTTTTACAACAGTCCCTTTATCTCCCCTAAACATCACTTGCCTGCCTGTAAATACCCCTCTTATCACCCTATCATGACAGTATAAAGCCTTACCTTCTGTTTTCTTGGAATACATTGTTCTATGAACTTCTATATACATATGTAAACAGAAATCTTTATAGTTTTATTTTATTATCTTTAGGTAGTTGTATAGGGGTTTGGCATGTTAGAGTACAATGCATCTTGATCAATGTCACCCTTTCCATCATTCTTTCCCATCTCTCCCAATACAATGCAGCCCCTCAGTTTGCTGAGTTCCACTTTTCATATATATATATATATATATATATATATATGTATATATATATTTATATCTTCCCCTTGACTTACCCCTTCCCTCGACACCTCAAATTATAGCTTCCTGGTAGTTATTCTGTTAAAATTGTGAACAGAAATCTTGCTAATGTGTCTTTGGTCAGTTTTAAGGTATAGTCCTCTACCTACTAAATGTAAAAAGATGGAGGGAAAGGTTTCCTCCTCCCCAGAGTAAATGGAACACAGTCTGCCCCAGAGATGGTCTTTAATTGCCAACCCTCTGTATTATAACAGTTCTATGTCTGACGGACCAAGCCAAGGGGTACAAGAGCTGGAAAGTCCACTAAGTAACACAGAATGAAATATCTTGCCCATTCTACTTTGGCTTGTAGAGGGTTCATGTCACCTTTATACTTCATCCATCACTGGGAGCATCAGATCAGATGTAATAACAGACTTGTTGCTTTTTATTGTCCCTAACTAAACAAGCTTTGAACCACCACTTACCCTGACATTTAATTGGGTTCTTAAGCATGGTTCAGATTCTTCAAATAGTCATGACCTTCCCAGGGAACATTTTAACATTTGCTTCAAGAGCTTGACAACTTTGCCTGAAATAATCTAACACAGTGCACATTTTTGTGTTTGGATTTTGTGAACTAGCACAATGTCTGTGACTCCACTATTTTCCTGTATGTTCTAGTGATTAATTTTTTTTGTGAGGTATACAGAGTTTCACTATACAAATATAGTAACATATATCTATCATCTTGTTGCCAGGACATTTGACTTTTTTGAAGTTATTAAACATTAGACATAACTCTTGTTGTTTGTTTTTTCTTTTTTGGTACTGGGGATCAAAAGCAGGATGTTGCACTGTTAAGCAAGTGCTTTGAGTACTGACTTTTTAAAAGCAATGTTTATGTGACTGCACATAAATGTTTGTGTAAAAAGGGCATTATGACAGTTTGATACCACAAGGATTACAGTAAGAAAAAGCACTTTATGACAATATATCACAATTCACAAGGATCACTTCAATATACAATGCAATCGCTACCATTCTGAACACAAAGCAGCTAATATATGTATATGGTGTTCATAAAATGCATTGTAACCCAGTACATTTTTTCCTTTACACACAAAACACAGAAAGATTTTGGTAGAAAAATTGATACCCTGTTTTGTGCTGAGTTTTAGGGGAGGTATTCTTAACACCAAACCAAACATCTTTGGAGGAACCCCCCTGGTTATATTGTTGCTAAAAATTTTCAAGTGACATATCTCGGTTAGAAATAGTTCTTATTGCTGGGGGTAAGGAGATGGGGGAGGGCTACAACTACTATGTTATAAATCAGTCAAGGACAACTTTACAAGGGAAACTGCTAACGGTGCTCTTTGCCATCCCTAATAAATCTATACTCACAGTAAAATGTTGAAAAATTATTTCCCACTTTCAATATAAAGAATTTTATTACATACACAATTGGAGTGGCACCTGGATAAAAATGTCTATAAAGCATTTACCAATTCAATCTTTTTTTTTTTTTTTTGGCCAGTCCTGGGGCTTGGACTCAGGGCCTGAATACTGTCCCTGGCTTCTTTTTGCTCAAGGCTAGCACTCTGCCACTTGAGCCGCTGCGCCACTTCTGGCCATTTTCTGTATATGTGGTGCTGGGGAATCGAACCCAGGGCCTCATGTATACGAGGCAGGCACTCTTGCCACTAGGCCATATCCCCAGCCCCCAATCTTAACACCTAAGAAAATAAAACCTCCCAAACACATAGCTTGATCATTTCATATGGCCAACTAACATCAAATCATTCCCTGCAGAGATTTTCTTCCTCTAGCAGTTTTTACCCATCTCGTTGACTCTGACCATCTCCAAGGTGCTCATCACACAGCAGCTAGAAATGCTATGCTTCGAGCGCCAAGGATTCAATGCCTGGAAAGTAGGTAAAATTCTTCCAAGTTGCTACTGCTTGACCCTTCTCAAGACATTTCCTGTAGACTGTTCATTTTCCTTTTCCTTGCTGGTGAGAATAACTGAAAATGTATCATGTTTGACTTAGTTGGGACCTGCACGCACAATGTCAGAATGTGGACAGGTCAGTATATTCTCTCTGTGCTAACCAACTCTGCCTGTTTTTCTTGTCAACTTGCTTTACAGGCTTTGTTCTATTTTTTTTTTTTAATTTTTCTTTTTTTAAAAAAATAACGTTCAAGCTAAAACACCTGAAATATAATTCCTCCATTAAAATGTTATCTGGTCTCTCTTTGAAGTTTTCCCCCTGAGGATGCACACAAAGGCTTAATCTATATTCACTCATCAGTAAGAATATATCATAGGAGATGAGACAGATGGAACTTCAGCATCCTGTTTATTTGAAATTCTTCCATACTGACTCAATTTCCTGATATGTTCAACCTCTCAAGGATTTGCCTTTTCTTAGCCATTGGTTCTAAAAAGTCAGGAAAACCAGTTCCTAGTACATACTTATGTAGTCAACTTTTAAAAAAAGTCAACATTATTAACAGCAAAAGTAATCAAGATGTATGTAAGCCACCCAACATAAAGTTCTGGTTGTGCATTGTACAACTGAGCGAACAAACGTATCGCAATTCTTTGCTTACAGGCTTACTGAAGCACTTCCTCATCTATAACAAACTCCACTGCTTTGATGTAAAAAAGGCAATATAAAATTAATTAATTAAGTAAAGATGATTATTATAAGTAGTCTACCATGATGATAACAATCATATGCTTGTAAAATCTTACTACTGTGGAAAAATTAGTGTTTTGGAATACTGTTACTGTGATAAGGATAAAGTTTCATTGAAATAAAGACGAATACTTTGAGTTACTTTTTTGTTCAGTCTTTATTCATGATAAAAGAGTCCACCTTTTGATTAGCTGGGCTAGTCAAATCTAATTGCTATTTTTTTTTTTTTGGCCAGTCCTGGGCCTTGGACTCAGGGTCTGAGCACTATCCCTGGCTTCTTTTTGCTCAAGGCTAGCACTCTGCCACTTGAGCCACAGCACCACTTCTGGCCGTTTTCTGTATATGTAGTGCTGGGGAATCGAACCCAGGGCCTCATGTATACGAGGCAAGCACTCTTGCCACTAGGCCATATCCCCAGCCCCCTAATTGCTATTTTTTAAAATAAGTTTTTTAAAAAGGTGGGGAGTGGGGCTGTCCTGGGATTTGAAATTGGCATTGAGGTTGTTTTCAGGTGCTTTACCATTTAGCCATACCTCCAGCCCCATTTACATGCCGATTATTTTATTTATTTATTTATTTATTTATTTATTTATTTATTTATTTATTTATTTATTTATTTATTTATTGCCAGTCCTGCGGCTTGGACTCAGAGCCTGAACACTGTCCCTGGCTACTTTTAGCTCAAGGTTAGCACTCTACCACTGGAGCCACAGTACCACTTCTGGTTTTTTCTATATATGTGGTGCTGAGGAATCGAACCCAGGGCTTCATGTATATGAGGCAAGCACTCTACCACTAGGCCATATTACCAGCCCTCTTTGCTAGTTATTTTTGAGATGGGGTTTTGCTTCTGACCTGGTTGCATACCTGCATGTGCCATCATGCCTAGCTATTGATTGAAAAGGGTTCTCAGAACTGCCCTGCCTGGGTGGGTTGGCTTTGAGCTGTGAGTGTCAGTCCCCCAAGCAGACAGGAATACAGGCATGAACCAGTAATCCTATCAATATTTTAAAGGCTAGCTTTTAGGTGCTAGTATATATTAATCAATGAAAAGCCTCCACTAAAAAAAAAAAAGTCACATATCTGAAAAGAGAAAAAACAAACCAACCAGAAGTCAGTTAATTAGGGGACTTGATAAGTTGCTAAAACCCAAACTAGGTCATTTTTAAAAGTGCAAGTTACACCAAACATTTACAAATATTCATGTAAATAAAATCCAAATAAATATACAACTTTTGTATTAGGTTATGGGAAACAATATACGAACAGTTTTCAGCATTGCAAAGGCAACAAAATAAAAATAACTGAAATAACTGAAAAGGTATGTAATCACTGTTTCTAATTACATTAGCCTTATTTATTCCTGCAAAAAATGAAGCAGTCTTTGGTAAGCAACCAATTATGTTAACAGATGACTGTAATTGATCACTGAATTAAAAATTAAGCCAAAAGAAGACAGCTAGATTGAAGTCACTTCAAGTAAGTGAAAGTTATAAATATTTTTGTTTAAAGTCTTTTTTTGTGGACATATACACTCATTTCTCAGGGGCAAATACCTTATAATTTCATTATTAGGTATATAATTAACTTTAGAATAGTTGCCTGATAGTTTTCCAAAGTAGATGAACTATTTTATGTTCCCACTAACAAGACTTTCAGTTGTCCCATAGCCTTGCTAACTCATAGTATTAGCAGTATTTTAAATTTCAGCCTAAGTAATATTTTTTTAACAAATATTCTCCAGATGCTTACCAGATTGGGGGTGCATGATTTTCTGAATAAGCTAGGTCTCTTTTAATAGCAAATGACATCAATTCAGGTCAAAAAAGTGTCAGCAAAAATGAAAGTGTGGTTCTAACCAAGGGGAAACTATAGAGATAAGTTGTTATTTCTCAATTTGCATGTCATGGAACACACAAGGAAAATACCATATAGCAGAGCATGAAGGGGTCATCTGAAATTGAGTTAACTATGGTTACATTTGAAGGCAGGCTGCTTGCCCTAACTCAGCCTGACTACCAGACTGAAGGAACCAATATGTCAGGATAATTACAACCCTGCTGCCTTTGGTGCCCTAGTTGGAAAGTTCTGAGTTAGGCAAACAAACATATAATAAGGAGTTGCTATGGAAACATTGGTCTCAAACTTGTAGACCACAGATTGTGAGAAAATACATTTCTGTTGTTTGGGCCACCCAGTCTGCCATGCTTTGTTTTGGTAGGTCAAGCAAATCAATACAGAGACTTGTAAACAACACGAACAAAAAGGAGGTGGTAGGCCCAAGTCCACGTGCTACTATTACCACACTGCCATGGTGTTTCCTTTAACTTGCCTCTCCTGGCATGGACGCTGTGGGCTAAGTCAGCCAGCTTCAGGGTGGGTCCAGATTAGTATAAGCACATTAGTGACGCCCAACCTCTGTGGGTACATTTTTTTTTTTTTTAAGAAATGGATTCATGATCTCATCTGGGCCAGTCAGGATCAGAAAAAAAAAATTGTTAGAGGCTTCTTGAAATAAAATTTCTTGCTTTTCTGAGAAAAATCTCTTGGAGAGATTCTTTGCCCTTTCTATAGGATGTGAAAGGAAGCTGTTAGCCTCTGGATCTGACAACCAGCTTGTGGTTTTAGGTTGAGATAATTTCACCGTGAAATGGTTTCACAGAAGGCCGAGTATAACAAAAATAAGAAATCATTTGGGGTCATTATGGGGCTCTGTATTTAACTTAGGATATCTTTGCGATTACATGGGGCAATAGTTGTCCATTCTTAAATCTGTTACTATAACTGAAAATCTTGGATATATATACATATATATGGTTATAAAGCCAATATTGTTAATCTGATAACCATTTATTTATCTCAATGTAGATACATGTAATGTAATTTCCAAAAATACACATAGCACAAATGGGAATGCAGGAAAAAAAATGCTTTTTGCATCCCAGACCTTTATTTTCCCAGAGGTAACCACTGATGCTGTTCATTACTGATCTCTCCAGAGATAAAATTCTGAAAATATAAATGAATCAAAATAAGAGATATAGAACCTTTTAAGAAATACAAGAAGCAGCATATAAAAGTCAATATTTCGAGGAATAGGCACATGTTCTTTTGCAATTTCAGAGAAATAGCAAAAAGCAAGCAATAGCATCAAAACCCAAAGAATTTCTAAATTTTTTATAATAAGAACAGTTTTTTTAAAAAAGCAAAACAAGTAAACCTAGAAGAAGAAGTTCCTATCAGGAACCCATTTCCAGAAACCAAATGAAACCACTGTAATCATAATAGTTACTATATAGAGTGTGCTATGTACCAGGCTTTGAACTGAGCATATTACTTGTAATCTTTCATTTAATCCACACAAAAATTTTATGGAGAAGAATGGACAAACATCTCCATTTTGTATATAAGGAAACAAAGATATCAACAGCTTAAATAACACCAGGTACCAGTGGCTCATGCCTCTAAGGCCAGCTACTCAGGAAGCTGAGATCTTAGGAATGTGGTTTGAAGCCAGCCCAGGCAGAAAAGTCCCTGTGAGACTCTTATCTCCAATTAACCACTCCATAACTGGAAGTGGCACTGTGGCTCAACTGGTAGAGCACTAGCCTTGAACAAAAGAGCTCAAGGCACTGGAGGCTCATGTTTGTAATCCTAGCTAGGAGGAGGAGGCTGAGATTTTAGGATGGTATGTATAATCCAGTTTGGGCAGGAAGTCTGTGAGACTCTTATCTGCAATAAACACTCAAAAAACAAAAAACAACAAAAAAAAAGAGCTCAAGGACACAGCACAGGCCCTGAGTTCAAGCCCCACAGCGAACAACAAAAAGTTTAAATAGCTATATTGTACTATGACAGAAGGCTAAAACAAAGCCTGAGTCCTCCTTATCAAATTCAAGGTTCCCAATGGATCCAGTCTAAGCACGTAGCACATATAATTCTAATCCTCGAACTACTTTGCAAGGTAGTGCTGAAAATATGAAGAAATTAATACACAAATTAAGTAACATGAGGGAAAGTTCCCATGGCTAGTGATTATGTGGAAAGGTGAACTGAAAGGCATAGGATAGTCTTTGAGATTAATAGGCAGGATGATGGACATGTGGTAAGAGCCATCAACTTTCAGCACTCAAAAGTAATTATGATTATTGCATCACAAACAACGAAGGCCCAAAAGTTTACATTTTGCTAACACACTGCACTATTTTTGAGGAGCTACATGTATAAAATGGCTGCTGAATATTTCTGATTTGGGAACCTTTTTTTTTTTAGCAGAATAAAACTTTTATTGGTGATTTATCAGTTTGCAAACAAGCTAAACTAAAAGACAATTACTGAACTGCCACCTATGCTTCTGTGAAAGGTTGGGATAAAAGGAGAATGCAACCTAATCCAGATGCAAATCATGCTTATAAAAAATTCTGAACGATTAGGGGCAGACAGGGCGTCCTGAATGGTGAAGTATGAGCATGAAAGGTTAGATGAGCTTATTACATACTGGAGAGGGAATTTCACAAGTAGAAAAGGTAACCTTCTCCCTGTGTTTCTGAAAAGACCCTCCGTTCCAGCCTCCTTCAGAGGGCCCTGCTCATAAATGCACAGGTTACTCCTCTGGCCCTCGGCTCAACTCAGCAGCTGCCCGAAGAAAAGACAATGCAGGGCCTGCTACCTTTGGACCATTTCTTCCATGATCAGGTTTCTGGCTTAAAGTACCAGGAGCTGTAAGAGTCATTGTGGAGGTAGCAGCTTCTTGGATAGATATGGTATGCCAAGTTTTCAACATTTTCACACAAATAGGCTTGTTAAAAATTTTAATTATTGTTGCAAAATAATTCTCTTCCCAAATTTGACTTTCTCCAAGTCAAAAACATTCTTTTGTACTATTGGCTTTGAACTCAGGACGTTGTACTTGCTAGGCAGGCACTCTGCCGTGTGCCCTGTGCTTTTTTCACCCTGGTCTGGTCATTTTTTTTTTTTTTTTTTTTTTTTTTTTTTGGCTAGTCCTGGGCCTTGGACTCAGGGCCTGAGCACTGTCCCTGGCTTCTTTTTTTGCTCAAGGCTAGCACTCTGCCACCTGAGCCACAGCGCCCCTTCTGGCCATTTTCCATATATGTGGTGCTGGGGAATCGAACTGAGAGCTTCATGTGTAGGAGGCAAGCACTCTTTCCACTAGGCCATATTCCCAACCCCTGGTCTGGTCATTTTTGAGCTAGGGTATCACTGTTTTCCTAGGGCAAAGTATAGCTGAGATGAGAGGCCTGCTTTACCCCAATGACAGCTATTGGCTGAGGTGGAGTCTTGAGACCTTTGCCCTCACACTGGTCTCAGATAGTGGTCCTCCAAATCTCAACCTCCTGATTAGCTAGAGAGAATTAAAAGAATTTGAAATAGGTGCTGTGTGAGCCACTATATGACTCAAGTCAAAACCATTCTGGACCCAATAAAAGCTTTATCTCAATCAAAATGCATGATTTGGGAACTTCTTTGTGTCTTCATGAAACAGATCTCATATTCAGACCTTGTTCAAGGTAGATACTGGAAGTTTCCTCCCTTCCAGGCATATGAGCTGAACTACAACCATTGGACTCTTAGGAATTTGAGATATGGTTTATTTTGATCATACATTTGTTTTTCCTTAAGGAATTCAGTGTCTGCTTCTACTATTTACAACCCAAGGCCTTAATAAATAAAGACATTTTTCTAGTTACACATGTGAGAAAACCCAAGACAAATATGAGTAAGCAGAAAAGAATTGTGTCCATGGGCTGTGATGACACAGAACGTTATCATGAAACACATGGAGCAAAGGTGCTTCTCTGATGGTAACCAGGAAGGACAGAGGAAGGATGGTAAGGGAGAAGGGTTTGAGGACAAAACATACCTTTTAAGAACATGGCCCCCTTTCTTCAACTTTCTTCAACTAAGCCCCATCACCTAAAGTTTCAACCACTTCCCCATAACCCATTAAGGTTATAAAGTAAGATCTCAAAGAGTAAGTAAAAATGACTAAGAAGTACATGTCAACATTCATAGCCATAAAGGCAGACAAACCAAATTATCATTGAGATTCTGTCTCATTCCAGTCAGAATGGCCATCATCAAGAATACAAACAAGAAACATGGATGAGGATGAGAGAAGAGGTGGGGAAAGACCTTTATACACTGTTGGTGGGAATGTACATTAGTGCAGCCACTATGGAAATCAGTAAGGAGGTTCCTAAAATATACGTATTAGGAGATAAAAACAAGACAAACACCACCCCTCCACCATACTCTGGCCTGTTAATTGATCAGCCAGGGAATACAGAAACAGTATATTGTTTAGGAATTAAAATGTAGCCCTGAATGTGAAGCAGGAGCTGGGGTCCTGTGTGCTTCACCCAGCCTGTTCCTTATCTGTCTTTGATCTCCAGGAAACAATGAGTTGATGCTAATTTAAGTTGTGCCCTCAAAGCAGGTACAGCCACTCACTGCTTCACATTGACATCTGGTCCAGATAGTGCCATAGAAAGGAATCAGGCCACTTAGGAAGGCTAGATTAAAAAAAAAAAAACTGAAGGCATAATCCCATGGAAATATGCAGAAATGCTACTCCTGCAAAGCACAACCCATTGAGAGCATAAATCATCTCTGGGAATATTATTAATCAGAGAGTTGGTAAACATTTTAGATCTGTTTAGGGCTGACTCTCACAGGACAGTTTTGTGAACCATCTGCTCTGACTTCCAGGCTCACTATCTACAAATAGCAAAACAGTAACACTAAATGGTTGCAGCAGGGGATGGCTTGAACTATGCCCAATTCCAGTATTCTGATTTCAAACTCTTTCTATCATCCTACAAATGACTTGCTTTTACTTGAGAAGTGTCCGCATTCCCATAGGTCACAGCGAAAAAGTCAATAGTCACCACAAGAAAAAGCATCAGCATAATAAAACGTGTTCTGATTTAGGTATTTACTTTCATAGCTAATGCTTCATCTAATATACTTGTATTCTCTAGACCTATTAGTGCCCAAAAGAGTAGGCCTAAACTTGGTTCCATATTTTGGCTTATAAAGCAGTAGATTCAACATTGTGAGATGTGGATAATATGGTAGTTCAACATTTTGGTCCTAAAGCCAAGCTGCCTAAATTCAAAGGCCACCTTTGCCATTGCTAGCTAGATTGGTATAGGGCAAGCTTATTAACTTCTCTATGGCTTAGTTTTCTCACCTGTAAAATGAGAATACTAAGTGGTGTTCAATTTATAAAATTGTTTAAGGTATAAGTAACATAAATGAACAATACCTGGAATTTGTGTGGCAGGTAGTAAACTCTAAATAGGTCCTAGTGTTTAATATGAGAGCTATCATTTCACACCTGATAGAAATGGAATCTGAGACTCAGAAAAGTTAGGTAACTTGATTATTAGGCTTTGGAGGCATAATCCAGACAAATCTTCTTACCCTGACGTTACACCAGGAAGTTGCCATTCTTGAGCCTTTTGGCTCCTAAATCATGTGGCTATAATTGGTTCATGAACTTTCCTTGATGGTCCAAGTTCCCTTGCTGGGTATGACTGGTGCCTCTCCAGCATCACCCCCGCCCCCAGCCTTTTACTGAAAAAGAAAGGTGTCCTCCATTTCCACCCGTTTAAATTATTGTCACCTAGCATGGACCTATGACTGGGTGTGAATTTCAGGACTGCAGCAGAAGATACTACAAGGTTTTCCCCTCTCCCTGCTTCCTTGAATAGCATGAGGTGAGAGCTACAATTGCTGTACTGTTTTGCCATCATCAGAGTAGAGTTGGGAGCTATGAAAGGGTAGGGATATGCCATACAGGTAAGCAAAATATGAAGCCAACAGTAGTGAATGCAGATGCAAGAAAAGGAGACCATTCCAATCTTGGTGAGATGCCAGAAAAGGCCTCATGTGAGGCCTGCACCTGCTTGAGACCATTCCATTATGGAAGCCAAAAACTTCCACTCACTGTTGAGGCCTTTATGTTGAATTTTGGGTCACTCCAATTTTTACATACAGAGTTTTCAGGCTGGACCAGTTCCATTATCTTGACAGGGGTATATAGTTTTCACAGAGCTGGCTTCTGCTTCTAAATTTCTTTCGTTCTCCTTATTTTACACAGCACTTATCCAAGATTTAATAACCCATTTTATTCCCCATTAGGAGGGGAGAAGAGTAGATAGTAAATGCCTCTAGTATCAAAAATGCTTTGCTATGTGATTTAGACCATTAGAGCCTTACTATTAAAAAAAATGGAAAAATGTAAGGAAACTAGCTCTTATCACGCCAAGGCTTCATGATCTCTATTTTTGTTGTTATATTTGAGTGTTAGCATTTGCTACATTCTTTTCCCCTCTCTCCCCATCGTCCTTGTCTTGAATCTATCTATCCTTCGGTCTACCACCACCTCTCCATTCTTAACCTCTGTTCTGGATAACCAGGACCTTTCCCTGGCTGTATTCTACAGCTGCTTCAATCTCCATCTCCATATTCCACTTAGCCTCTCCCCTGAAATCTTGCCCTCATGCAGGCTATGGCCTCCAAACTTATTTTTCTCTTCTGCAAAAAATGGATCAAACTAAATCTTGCCTGAGTGTGTGCGATCATTCATAACCAGCAGTAACTCCATACATTCATCCTTCTCAGGTGTGTTGGGAAGGAGTTCATAGGAAATGGGTAGAATTCCATAATTCATCAACTCATTGGGTTGGAAGGAAATTATCCAATTACTCCAATGTACTCAAATATTAGTGTGAAATATTACAAGTGATGCCACATCTGTAGTATTACATAATTAATTAAAAATCACTGACTTTAAAAAGAAAAGCACAGGGCTGGGGATATGGCCTAGTGGCAAGAGTGCCTGCCTCATATACATGAGGCCCTGGGTTCGATTCCCCAGCACCACATATACAGAAAATGGCCAGAAGTGGCGCTGTGGCTCAAGTGGCAGAGTGCTAGCCTTGAGCAAAAAGAAGCCAGGGACAGTGCTCAGGCCCTGAGTCCAAGCCCCAGGACTGGCAAAAAAAAAAAAAAAGAAAAAGAAAAGTAAACCTATATTCAAGTCAAGGACTTTTATGAAAGAAAGAAAGAAAGAAAGAAAGAAAGAAAGAAAGAAAGAAAGAAAGAAAGAAAGAGAGAGAGAGAGAGGGAGGGAGTGAGGGAGGGAGGGAGGGAGGGAGGGAGAGAGGGAGGGAGGGAGGGAGGAAGGAAGGAAGGAAGGAAGGAAGGAAGGAAGGAAAGAAAGAGAGGGACGGTGTGGGAAGGGAAAGGAAGGAAGGAAGGAAGGAAGGAAGGAAGGAAGGAAGGAAGGAAGGAAGGAAGGAAGGAAGGAAGGAAGGAAGGAAGGAAGGAAGGAAGGGAGGAAGGAAGGACATGTACAGCCTAACTTCTTATAGCTAGACTCTATAAAGAATTCCTACCAACCAACAAAAACAATTTTGGCATTTGAACAAGCACCACAAAAAGATGATATTCAAATAGCTAATAAGCATATAAAAGTGCACAAAATCATTACTCACTAGGAAGAGACAAACTAAAACCAGCAGAAACCAGAATGGTGAACAACTGGAATTCTAGTAATGCTGCTCAGAGACATATAGTCATCTTGGAAAGATGTACACTAAGCACTTCAGTACTTGCTGAACACACACTATCTAATGCTGAAATCTACAACTTCACTCCTAGATACATTCTGGAATTGGTCAGTGAACTCTGCGCACAGACCCAGTTTCTGTGGAATAGCAAATCTGTATGAAAGGTGATAAATCCTCCAAAGACTTTGAACTTTCCTTAAATTGTCCATAAAGTATAGTACGCAGGCATACCATGTCTTCTGTTTAATGTATGCTGACCAGTTGCCCTAACAAAGTTCATCTGATCTTTCCCCACTAGATGAGACAGGCCCTACCAAACCCTATTGTACAGACCAGCCCTGAGAAGTAGAATTACTTGCCTAAGATCACACAGCTAACCCAAGAAAGAGCTGGGATTTAAATAGGACCTCAGTCAGTTCCCACAGATTTTCCATCTTGTGAGAATGCTCCAGTTGGGCTCCTTCATTCAGGCAGGTAGCTCTGTAATGGAGGGAGAAGAGAAAAGATGTGTGAAAGTGTTGGTTCAGATTTTCCCCTCCCATTTTCTATTCAGAGCCTTAGTCTCTAGACCAGAACCTGGCAAATTACAGCCTATGAGCCACATCCAGCCCATTACCTGTTTTTTTTTATAAAGTTTTCTTGAAACGTAGTTGTCTATGTAGTCTCATCTGTGACTGCTTTTGCCCTATAATAGAAAAGTTCAATATTGCAACACAGACTCAGTTCTTAGTGGCAAAAATGTTTACTACCTGACCCTTCCTTCACAGAAAAAGTTTGCTGATCCCTGACCCAGATTAATAAACTTCCCGTATAGTCAGTCCCCTTAAAGGCCAGGTGAGGATTGATTTAGACACATACTAGTCCTGAAAAACAGGCTTTCTGTTTCTCTGGGTTCTGGGGAATTCCTAGGGGCCCTAAGTTGCTTCCTACGCCTGACATGCTCACTCTCTTCCTCTGGTAACTAATACTAGAAGGACTTCTTTTGAGGAAAGCAACTAGAGTCTTCTCTGTAAACGGCATTTATGTTTAACTGCCATACAACATAATATTGATTTGGGGTGGTTTTTTGCGTGTGTGTGTGCATGCATGCGCCGCGCGCGCCAGTCCTGGTGCTTGAACTCAGGGCCTGGGCGCTGTCCCTGAGCTTCTTTTGCTGAAGGCTAGCACTCTACCACTTGAGCCACAGTGCCACTTCCAGCTTTTTCTGTTTATGTGATAGTGAGGAACTGAATCCAGGGTTCAATGCTAGGCAAAACACTCTACCACTAAGCCACATTCCCAGTCCCACAATATTGATTTTTGCACATCCTTTCTTTACTGCATCTCAACACTGGCTCATGCATATTCCCTCTTCATAACTAATTGCTGTGGAATATGGCCAATTGCTCACAATTTACACAAGATCAAAGGGAACTCTGGCTAGGAGTGCTGAGATATTAGCTCATACCCCAAAGATTTCCTAAGTATATTTGAACCCTGAAAAGTTGAATTTCATAGCAAGAAAGGCAGAAAATATACTTTCATATTGAAACTAATAGTCTGAACTAAGAGTGAAGCTCAAAGCTTTGAATAAGGCTTTTAACAATAGCTGAACTCTTAAATAAGACCAGGCTTTGTTTTAACATAGATTATACTATTTAATTTCCTCAGCAGTAAGCAAATACTACAGTATTCCTTTATTATGCTTCCTTTCTTCCTTCCTTCCTTCCTTCCTTCCTTTCTTTCTTTTTGTGGCACTCATGTGGCTTTAAGTCAGGGCCTTACTCTCTCACTTGGCAGTTTTTGCTCAAGGTTAACACTGTAGCACTTGAGCCACATCTCCACTTTTGGCTTTTTGGTGGTAAAGTGGATATAAGATTTTCTTGGATTTTTCTGCCTAGGCTGATATCAAACTTTGATCCTCAGATCTTACTCTCCTGAGTAGCTAGGGTTACAGGCACGAGTCACTGATGCCCAGAAGTTGGTAGCATTTAGTATCCCCATGTATAGTAAAGGAAATTAATAAGTAGAGTGGTAAAGAAAATTTGCAAAAGTTTCCCACACTGGCTATAGCCTTAACTCTTCACACCTTTCTGCCCCCATAATGTCTTATGCATACATCATAAAAAGCTACCAATGCCCATTTCCTACTAGAAGCCCCATTGGTGAGAGAGGCCAATTAATTTTTCTTACTCATAGAGCATGTATTTGCATTGTATTATACACCAGGCACTGTGCTAAGTTTTCAAGGCATGATTTCACTTCATTGTCCAACACCCCCAACAGTTCTGCCATCACTTTTCACTGTTCAGATGACTCATCTGAGACTCAGAGAGGTAAACTAATTTGCCCAGGATCACAGAATTAGTAAAAATAACAAAGTAGTTGAAAGTACTTCAGAATCCCTTAAGAAAGGGCCATCTTGATTCAGTAATGAATCCAGTTGTGGATGTTAGGCTGTGACGTGTTTGATGTAGTAAGATCATGGGTCAGGGCTGGAGCAGAGCCCAAAAGGTCTGCTTGCTAAAATGAGTAAGGAATTTGAATTTCCCAAGAGGCAAAGAGAGAACAACACTGGCAGCTGGTATGGGGAAAAGGGCATGGAGGAAAACCCTTCAAGTTTAGCCAAGTGGAACTTTGGAGGGAAGAAATTTTGAGAGATAGTTAAGTTGTGCCTGTGTGTAAAAGTGTGTGTGTGTGTGTGTGTGTGTGTGTGTGTGTGTGTGTGATGCATATGTCCTCAATCCTCCTCAGATCTAATCAGAATACTGGGAAGAAAGTTCACCTGCCCACTGATGCGTGAGGAGACTGGTGTGGTGGGTTTTCTTCCATTTTGTTTTGTTTTGCCAGTCCTGGGGCTTGAACTCAGGGCCTGGACACTGTCCCTGAGCTTCTTTTGCTCAAGGCTAACACTCTACCATTTGAACCACAGTGCCACTTCTGGCTTTTTCTGTTTATGTGGTACTGAGGAACCCATGCATGGTAGGCAAGCACTCTACCACTAAGACACATTCCCAGCCCCTAAGTTTGGATTGTTGCAAGAGAAATTCGGCAATTGCTCATGTTGGTTCAGGAGCCCACATGTAAACAACACCTAACCTATTATCCAAGTCACAAAAAATAGTTTACAAGGAATTGATTCTGAGTCCTTTGTGGCACCATATGATTCTACTGAATTAGGTACTCTTTAGTACTTGGTGCAACATTACTGGTAATCTGAGATTGTGCTTCTTTACTGCCTACTGTGAATGTTATTTTCCCCTTATTAACTCATTAAACCCTCCCACCAGGCCTGTGAACCAGGTCTTGGTGTGACCATCCTTTTATGGAAGAAAAATCGAAGCAAAGACAAGGTAAAAAGATGGCTATAACCATGCTGCTGCTGGTAAGAAGCACAGCTGGGACTTGAACTCAGATAATATGGCCTTGGAGCCCACATTCAGGCTCTCTAAGCTTCCTGGTGCAGAGTGCTTGGAGCACAGCAGCCTGAGGAGAAATCAGTAATGGCAGGAAGCACAGGGCCTCTAATCACAGCTCCAGTCCCTGGGATGACAGTGTCCACACTGTATTTAGTGTTCTTGCTGAGGGCAGACTTCACTGACAAGACAGATAAGGTCAATGACCCCGTCAAGTCTGCAGCTTGCCTGGTGCTGGGCTTATATGGGAAAAGACTCTGGCGATAAGTGTGGGCCACCTGTTCCCCGGCCCCTCCCTGCCCCTGGTCACTGGGAAGAGCAGGCTTGTCTGTCATTGGCTCACCTGCAGCTTCCAAAGAAGACAGTCTTTAGTGACGCTATAAAGCAAAGCATGGCACTGTTCAGAATGTGAGGACCAGGAAAATACTGTCTTTGGGACATCCAACTCTACGTGTGTGTGTGTGTGTGTGTGTGTGTGTGTGTGTGTGTGTGTGTGTGTGTGTGACTGAGACAAAGAGAGAGAAAAGAGAGAGATGGGGAGTCAAGGGTCCCAATATGTTGTTGAGGCTATCTTTGAGTTCCTAGACTTGATCACTTAATCAAGTGATGCTCTTGCCTCTGCCTCACAACTAGCTGGGACTACAGGTAGGTACCACTGCACCACATTTTCTTGTTGTTGTTGTTAGATGGTTTTTAAAACTTGAAACATGGAACTCTTCAAACTCTTAGTGTTAGAAGAAGTTAAAACTTCTTTTGGAAGACAAAGAAAACATAGTAACATTAAGAGCAGGGAACCCCAATTAGCTGGCTCACCTCTTTTACTTTTTCTTGCCCCAACCAAGTCATTTATCATGAATGGAACTCCACCTAAATGTCTTGACTGGGCTGTGGTTTGGGTCTGTTACTGCCATTCAAAAGGCAGAGCAGACTAGGAACTAACAATTTTGTGTGGTTGGTGGTGGAAGGAGGGATTGTATATTAGAAGACCCATTAACTTTTAGAACGGTTTTCACAACATTAAGCCCTTTACTGAGCAATTACTCAGGGAATAAACATTGATAGAGTGTTCCAACAGCCCAGATGCACAGCAACATCTGGCAGGCACTGCCTCTGGAATCCTTTCAAACATGTCTGCCAGCAGTATGGCAGTTCTGAGATTTGCACACTAAGCCCTTAGAGGCAGGGATGGAAATGCAGCTGCTGCATTAGAGAATGAAGTCAGAAAGGGTATGGTTACCCTGTTTCGGCTATAAAGCTGCAGCCTTGGTTTTACCATGCAAACAGGGAAAATCACCACTAAAATCTATTGAGCACATCTAAAGAGCATTCTGACACACTTCACAGGACTGAGGAGGGGGCCAGAGTCATTCCTCTGTACCAGTGAAGAAGCGAAGGATCAGAGAAGATAAATTAGGCACTGACACCCATATGTCTATTGGCAGGGCCCAGACTTGAACATAGATTGATTCAGACCCAGGAAAATCTTGGTTAAGAAGCATCACCTTGCCCTGCCACCCAAAACAGTGGCAAGGAAGAGCTGCACAAACTGTACATCACTCTGGCAGGCCCAGGCTCAGTAGCCAAACCTCCAGACCCCAGCTTGCTTTAAAGACACCTGCAGAGAAAGCACACCAATGATGTGTTTATCATACAGAGAAGGAGCTCTCCAACTGTGGACCCAGTACCTCCCCTCTCCCGATTGTACCATCCCATCTTTTCTTTCCTGCCTTCCTCTTCCTTCCTTTACCTAAACCAGAGTAAATGACATCCACATAACTCAGAAATAGGAGGTAAAAGGAGCACAGCAACTGTTTGCTGTCAGCATCTCTGTACCTTATTCTCTTTGAGTCTTTCTCTAGATCACAGGTGGATAAATAACAGGCAATATAAGGGATCCAGGGGAAAAGCCCTCCCCCCACTTCAAGCTCCCAATCACCCTGTTTCCACCTCTAAATCCAACTTATTAGTAACTTCTGGCAATTCACCCAACCTTTATATATATGTTAGGTACCACAAGTGTATATTATTCATTCCTGCCCATCTTTGTGTGTTCTTTCCATGGGAAGACTCGAGGAGAGCACCTTCTTTCTCTTTTCATAGCTGCATAGAATTCTGTCTTACGGTGGAATACCATGTACTCTAGTTCACTTAATCTTTCCCTTCTTTAGAAACACTCAAGTGGTTTCCAGCCTTTTGTTATTCTTTTTATTTTTATTTTTTTATTTTTGCCAGTCCTGGGCCTTGGGCTCAGGGCCTGAGCACTGTCCCTGGCTTCTTTTGCTCAAGGCTAGCACTCTGCCACTTGAGCCACAGCGCCACTTCTGGCCATTTTCTGTATATGTGGTGCTGGGGAATTGAACCAAGGGCTTCATGTATATGAGGCGAGCACTCTTGCCAGTAGGCCATATCCCCAGCCCCCTTTTGTTATTCTTAAGTAGTTATTTTGACTCCTTTGATTAGAACATGAAGAGAAGGAAGATGGTATCCCAGAATTCCAACACTATCCATCATTAAAAATTCTCAGGGAGCCAGGCACTCGTGGCTCACACCTGTGATCCGAGCTACTCAGGAGGCTGAGATCTGAGGATCATGGTTTGAAGCCAGCCCAAGCAGGAAACTCCATGAGACTCTTATCTCCAATATAGTACTCAGGAAAAGCTAGAAGTGGTGCTGTGGTTCAAATAGCAGAGTGCTAGACTTGAGCAAAGAAAAGCTCAGGAACAGCTCCCAGGCTCAGAGTTGAAGCTCCAGGACTGGCAAAAATTAAAACAAAAAAACAAACAAAAAACACCTCTCAGGATCAGTTGCCTGTGGCAAGTGAGAAGTGTTTAGTGTACTAAAAAAAATACACGGTCTAAGATCTTACAGGGAGTAAGGATGGGATACACATAGAAGGCAATGTAGTGCCTTATGTAATTAATGTGCAGCATTTGAGAGATAGGGTAGTACTGGCCACTGTAATGACGGTAGAGTTTTCTGTAGGCATAGTAGGTAAGTGCTTGCTACAGGAGTCCTGAAGGAGAAGATGGCATATATTAACATCAACCATCGATCATTGGGATTAAAGCGTAAACATCAGAGAACCCTATAGAAGCATTGTGAAAGATCTTCATATCTTATAGCAAGAGTAGATTGTACTAAAAATCAAGAACAGTGGCAAAGTTGTTAAGCATCTGAATCTATACAGATTGCAGATTTTAAGGACTCACAAGAGGAGCTTTGCAGGTTCAGCCAATTTAGTACCCAATAGTAAATGTAATACCTCTCTCTCTCTTGCGCGCTCTCTCTCTCTCTTTCTCTCTCTCTCTCTCTCTCTCTCTCTCTCTCTCTCTCTCTCTCTCTCTCTCTCTCTCTCTCTCTCTGCTAGGGTTTGAGCTCAGGATCTTGTACCCACTAGGCAGGCACTCTACCACTTGAGCTATGTCCCTAGCCTAAATAATATATATTTAAACTGACAGTAGAATTCAGGTACCAGCTTTACATTCTGATTATTTTGTTTGAAAAGAAAAATCCCATGCACTAAAAGCAAAGCTTGGGAACATAAATATACAGAATCATTTATTTATGTTTGTTCACAGTGATAGAAACTAAATACAGAGTTTTCTGCTTATTTTTATTTTGTTTTGTTTTATTTTTGCTCAGGCTGACCCCAAATTTGCAATTTTCTTGTTTCCACTTCTCATGTAGCTGAGATTAAAGGCATGTACCACCACACCTGTCCGCATTTTATTCTTAGAACCATCTCACCTTGCAGGTTCCAAGAGGTTAAATGACTTAGTCAGAGACAAACCATGAGCAACACTGCAGCATACAACTACAGCCTGGCCCACACTGTGTCCAGCACTCTTTCCTCTACATTAGACTACATTTGAGTGTGGGTGATGAAATGCACAGTTGGGCAATTTTTTGGTCATAATGTTTGTTTTGGTGATAAGGGGTCAGAGAACAGTGTTATAGAAAGTTCCTAGAATTTGGGTTGTCTCAAGAAACCCAACCAAGACCTCTCTAGTTCGTTCCCTCTCTGAGCTCTATTCAACACTGCTGTTCTAGAAACTTCTTTAATGAGACAAACTCTTCCAGCTTGTCCTTTATATCCACACTGCTTACACCTCTGAACAAAGCCCCCAAATCCAGTCAGCTATTGCTGTGATCACATGGCAAAATGAACACTTGGTCACCTACTTGTTTTGTCTTGCTCACATGTCTGCAGGTCTAGTAGGACAACACTGTTGAACTTGGTTTTGTTCCTTAACTTCCAGGGCCCAGGGAGAAAAGGCAGTAACCATGGAAATTGTGCTCTTTCCTTGGTGCTCACAGGAACACAAAGCCAAGTGAACAGTGCAAACATTATTACAGCCTCTCTTAGAGTCATGCTCATTCACAGTCCATTGTCCCAAGTCAGTCACTGGCCAAGCTTGAATCCACACATCCCAAGGTAGGAAGAGGGGAAAGCAGAGATTTGCTGAATGACTTGTCAATCTATCCTGTTAGTTAAGAACATGCTTCCATGAAGGATGCAATCTTTCCAAAACTCTGAGAATCTAAGATATTTATCAAGTCAATAGCAGATAAATACTTGATAAGATACTTCCCTATTTATCCTGCAGGATATCAAAAAGAGATGCTCTTTTGAAGATTTATCCCAAGAGATCCCATGGGGATGGAAAATGACTGTCTTCCAAGCTGAGACCAATCCTGTATGAAAATTATTCTGTTGATATTGGGACTTTTTTTTTCTGTTGCAAGTCCTGGGGCTTGAATTCAAGGCCTGAACACTGTCCCTGGCTTCTTTTTGCTCAAGGCTAGCACTCTACCACTTGGGTCACAATGCCACTTCTGGCTTTTTCTATAGATGTGTTGCTAAGGAATCAAACCTAGGGCTTCATGTATACACAGCAAGCACTCTACCACTAGGCCATATTCCCAGCCCTGATACTGGGATATTTCTAAGACAAGTCCTTCATTCCTAATGACCTGTCCGATTCAAGCCTCTACTTCCCCCCCCCACCTTTACATCTTCATAGTAGACATAGTGGATGTGACCTTCACACTGAAGTGACTTACAACCTCCACACTCAAGTCAATTTCTAGCAGTGAGATTCTGGGCCAAGATGTAGAACAGCACAGCAGGTAGGAAAAGAGACTCCTGACTTTGAGGGTGTAAGTTTGGGCCTCCTGATGCTGAGTACCATTTCTTCCTCCACCTAATTCCTCATTTCCCCCCTTTTCCCTTCCAAGTTTTCAGAGTGAGGCTGTGGTTCAGTAGTAGACTATAGAATGTATGAAGTCCCGGGTTTGATCCCCAGCACCCCACCCTACCCCCACACACAATTTTTCAAGCTACCTCCTCAAGGAACAGTGATCCGCCTTCAGCATAAACCTTAGGGTTGGGTCTAATTTGTTTCCAGGTAATTCCATCCCCTTAACCAGTGCTTGATTCTCAAGTTAAAAGTGACCTAAAATGGATCATAAGACACTAGTGAGAGGGTAGAGGAAGTCTTGTGGAAGGAGTAGCTTCCAGAAGTTTCCTCACCTCAGGGAGAGCATTCTAGTTACAGATGTTTACCTGAATGCACGGCCTGGGCTGTGTTTTGCTGTCACTGTTAGAGCCCAGCTCCTGCCTGAGGATGAAAGCCACAAGCAGACAGCAGAGCAAACACATGGAAAGATCAGAAGTCTCCAGGGTATGGTTGAGCTGCTGAGTCACCCATGCCTGAAGTGTGCTCTAACTGTCCTGCCCTTCACAATGTTTGTCTGTGACACCCAGCTTGCAATTACAGACATCCTAAAAATATCCACCTCAGCCACTCACCAGCATTAATTAGTCTTTGGGTTAGGTCACCTAGTTTCTTTCTTTGGCAGTACTGAGGTTTGAACTCAGAGCTCCACGCTTGCCAGGCAGACATCTCTCACTTGAACCATGGTCACAACTCTTTTTTTGCTTTATTTTTTCCCCACACAGTCACGAGATTTTTTTACTCGGGTTGGTCTTTGATCATGACTCTCTTTCCTATACCTCCTGTATAACTGGATAGACATTACATTGTCCAGCTTGTTGATTGGCGTGATGGTCCCATCAACTTTTTGCCCAAACTAGTCTCATACCACAATCCTCATGATCTTCTTGAACTCTGTTTTTGTACCTATGTTACAGAATTGCTGTGAGGAGTAACAACAGTGCAAAGGAACCTTTTGCAAACTGATGGGGTCAGGCAGCTTGTCGGGGTGCAATGACTCACAGGTTTGATTTTGCTACAGGGGGTGTTGGCACCTGTTGGCAAGAACAATGCACAGGTCTGGGACAAAAGCTGCACTTCCCCAGGCTTAGTTTTGGCGCCCCCTAGCTGTTTCCTTTAGAAATGTACAAATAAACCTCCCAATAGGAAGAAGCCATATGTTTGCTTAGGGGGCATCTAAACCAGAGACCATTTACCCAGGACATTACCCAGTGGAAGCCCCCAGCAGAAGGACGGTAGGGATGCTCTATGTCCTAAACATTATATGTTTATTACACTACTTTACTTAGCAACCTGAGAAAATACAGACAAGCAATACAAGAAAAGTAAAAGAAAATTCACATCTGATTCCATGCTCCAAAAGAAACCCTTGTGCACCCTAGTGGACATGCCCTCAGTCATTGAGAATGAGATGGATAAAGACACTGCTCTCACACACTGCATCACAAGGATGAGTTTTGTTTTGTTTTTCAAAAGGCAACTCTGCGGGGCTGGGGATATAGCCTAGTGGCAAGAGTGCCTGCCTCGGATACACGAGGCCCTAGGTTCGATTCCCCGGCACCACATATACAGAAAACGGCCAGAAGCGGCGCTGTGGCTCAAGTGGCAGAGTGCTAGCCTTGAGCGGGAAGAAGCCAGGGACAGTGCTCAGGCCCTGAGTCCAAGGCCCAGGACTGGCCAAAAAAAAAAAGGCAACTCTGCAGTATCTTTGAAAAGACAGAATGCACTTTGGTGCTGTGATTTTGGTGCTAATAATACATGCTCTCGAAAAACAACTGGCAAGGTCCTGGCCACTCTTCTACATATTTAATGTCTGCCTTGTCAATCTTCCGAGCAATCTTATTATACTCAGTAAGTATGCAGACTTGTATCTATAATAATGTACCTAGGAGGAAGTTATCACAGCACTGTTGGTTAACAATGAAAATTATAACTGTTTGTTGATCAGCAGAGATTTTCCTCAACATAGGACCATTAGGTAGGTATTGAAGAATGAGGAAGGTCCATTGATGCTAATATATAATGAGTTCCAAGACATATAGTTAGTGGAAACAGCCAGCCACAGGGTTGGGGGGCAGAAACTAACTCCTGTAATCCCAGCTACTACAGAGGCAGAGGTAGAAGATTCATTGTTTGAAGCCAGCCCATGGAAAAGCATGAGGTTCTTTCTTAAAAATAAACTAAAATAAAAAAAACTAAAGTGGCAGAGCTCTTACTAAGTAAGGTTGAGGGATTGAGTTCAACAAATCTCAGTATCCACAAAAAATGTAAATATATAAAAAAAATCCATGAAACTCTTGTCTCTAGTTAATCATCAGGAAGCTGGAGATGGAGCTGTGGCACAAGTGGTAGTACTACCTTGAGCAAAATAAAAGCTCAGGCACAGGACTCAGGCCCTGAGTTCAAGACCTAGGACAAACACACACACACACACACACACACACACACACAACTACAGTCAGATGCCAGTGGCTCATGCCTGTAATCCAAGCTTCTCAGAAGGTTGAAATCTTAGGTTCTCAATGGGAAGTGAACACAACTCACTCCTAGCCAAGTTCCATCTCTGGGGGTTGATTATCTGTTCCTACCCACGGGGTAATCCACCTGATAAATAAGCCATTTTTCCAAGTAACAGGAATCCAATGTCAGGATGACAGCAGTGAATCTTGTTTTCATGCTTAAGAAGGCCTTACAAATCAATAAGCATTAGGAGACAAAACCATGTGTGTTTTTTCTTTTCTATTGCTTTTCAATATTTGCTTAAGTTTTCGTTCTGATTAAGGACTCTGAAGAGCCTCAAGGATCAGGGGCTCCTGATGAATTATAGACCGTAATCACATCACACACAGCTAACCCTGGTGGGTTAGGAGACCATTAGAGGAGGGATGAGGAGCTGTGATTTTACTGTGTTTTGCCAGTTTCCTTAGGGTATGAGAATGACCTGCATATTATAACAGTTGCAGGTTACACGATTCTAACAGTGAAAATGACAAGTTGTCCAAATATGATGGTTAACAGAAGCCAAGGCAAGAAAACGTGACTCTGATGTACATCAGCTTACTCCATACAGTTGAAGACAGTATCGGAGGTCTACTAGTACCTTCTACATTTTTAATGAAAAGGTATCTCTATATTCTCTTATTTATACCATTCCTCACACAAAGATGACCTGGGACCATATTTTCAGTGAAGTCTAGAGCAACATCTTCTTTTTGACTTTCTTAAGATCTGCTGATGTCACTCCAAAAATAGCCCAAGTTGGCCTGGAACTCACAATCTTTCTGCTCTGTCTGGAATTACAGGCTTGTACCACTTTACTCAGCTGGTAGAAACAAAATTTTTGGTGCTGGGATGGAACCCAGAGTCTTGTGCATGCCAGCTCTATCACCAAGTTAGTTACCTCCCAGTTCTGAGATGGGGTTTTCTCTCACCCATTACATGCCAGTCATGAGCCCTCCTTTGTATTCCTCCTTCTCATCTGTACCCTCGATACTCTGTAGTCTGTTATTATGAAATATTTCATACTGAAAAGCCAAGAGGATAATATAATAGCTAAGGAGATTCCTGTACATTATCCCAACAATTGGTAGTATTTTCCTATATCCTCTGTCCCTCTTTCCATATATAAATATATCACTATATCATGTAAATTACAGACATCATGACATTTCATCTCTAGATATTTCAACTTGTATTCCTCCCAAAGACAAAAAGCTGGGGGGGGGGGCAGAAATGGAGGTGCACACCTGTAATCTGAGCCATGTAGGAAGCATACATAAGAGAATCACAGTTCAAGTTCAGCCCAAGCAAAATAGCAAACACAGGAGACCCTATTTGTGAAAAATACCTAAGACAAAATAATAATAATTAACAATAATAAATAAGGGATGTTCATTCTTATGTCCATATTCATATCACTCTTACAATCCTGTTTACCAGCTGGCTTTCCTTCCCTGGGCTGTCAGCTTGTAAGGACTGGGATGTGGCCCTTGGCTTTCTACACTCAGCACCCATATCACAGCACATCCTTAGTATGGATTTATTGCTCAAGGCTGGTGCTCTACCACTTGAATCACATCTCTAGCTCGAAGTATATATCTATAGAAAGAAAAAAAAAACTTCCCTGTTCCAGTTCCTCCTGCTAGGAAGGGCTCTAAGCTCTGTAAACACACATATCTGTTGCATGTACTCATGGGTGCATGCACACACACACACACACACACACACACACACACACACACACTTAATGTGGTCCAGTTCAGAACCCCTGCCCCCTCAACTCCACAGCATCCACTCACTCTGGTTTAATGCCTTGCTTTTCTTCTGCTCCTCATTCCTTGCTGTACATTTCCCTGAGTCAGGATACCTCCAATGCTAATAGGACTAATAGGGCAATGTTCTGATGCCTGGGTAACTAAGGAAGGAGTTGTAGGCAACCAGCTCCAAGGGACAAACAGTGTAGAGACTCTGTAGCATATCCACAACATCATGTCATGAAATACAGCAGCAAGCTTAGTACATCCTCCAGACCCAGCACAGCTTACTGCTAACTTGGATCTTAAATATCCCCTTTAAAGGCCATATGCTAAAGGCTGGGTCATCAGCCTGTGGTGCTAGTAGGAAGTTGTGGAATCTTTAAGAGGCAAGGCCTAGTGAAAGGAAATTAGGTGGGGGGGGGGGGGGAGGGAGTGGCCTTGAGAGGGATACTTGAACACTGGTACTTTCTCTCTCTTTCACTTCCTAGATACCATGAGGTTAACAGCCTTCTTCTGCCACATGCTTCCACCATGCTATAGCAATGCCTTACCACAGGCCCCAAAGCAACAGGAATAAGTGACCAAGGACTGGAACCTCTGAAATCATGAGCCAAAATAAGACATTTTTGCTGATGACTAGTGGCTCACACTTGTAATCCTAGCCACTCAAGAAGCTGAGATCTGAAGATCATGGTTCAAAGGCAGCCCAAGCAGGAAAGTCTGTGAGATTCTCCAATTAACCATCAGAAAACAGAAAATGGAGCTGTGGCTCAAAATGGTAGAGTGCTAGCTTTGAGTGAAAAAAATTCAAGGATAGCACCCAGGCCCTAAACTCAAGTCCCACGGCCAACAAAAAGAAAAGAAAAGACAAGACCTTTTTTTCCTTAAAAGCTGATTTGCTCAGGTGTTTTGTCACAGTAACAGAAGGTTGACTAGCACACTATAGTACTAAGTGGAACTTTCAGATCTTCTCTGTTCCCCCTACCAGGAATCAGAGCCCTCTTCTCAGCAGCAAGCCTCACTGGATTAGAGTGGAGGTTCCCACAGGGCATGGAGTTTAAAGGTCTGACTTCCCCCACAGGGATGACCACATCAATTGTGAAACAGAGAGAATGTTAGGACTAGAAACTAGAGGAGAAGAGAAAATGTGAATTCCTGAAAGTTAGCCAGAGTCACAAACCTGCTTTAATTTTCATCCTAGGGAAAAGGGAGGAGTGTAACCCAAGGGGAGGAAACAAATACAGACAGCAATGGGCAAAAAATAAAACTGGCTTCTTAAATACACATCATGAGTGTTGCTTAACCTAGTCTCTTTTCAAGTAAGAGACAGTATTTACTGGTGAGTTCTTGGCATTCTAGATTCTGTCCCTGTCACCTCCAAAAAAATCCCCTTTTCTCAAGCAAGACAGAAGCTGAAGACAGTAGACCAATCAACAGTTCCTGCATGCCTTGAGCTAACTTGGTTGTCATTGTTCTATAAAGCCATGGACCTGATACTACTCTCTATACCCAATGACTTAGAGAAAACTCTTCTTGATCTAGATAGGCTTAGGTCAATACAACATGCTAAAGTAAATTTAGCCTAAGTCAATCTGTCCCTTGATACCTGTGTGACCTTGGGTAGTTGACTTAACTTCTCTGTACTTTAATTGCCTAATCTATAAGATAGGGGTAACAAAGTTGGGTAGTTGACTTAACTTCTCTGTACTTTAATTGCCTAATCTATAAAATAGGGGAAACAAAGTATCCATATTGATAGCATAGTCATGTAGAGTAGATGAGGAAATAAAAAGTTTAGAACAAGGATAAAAAGACAAATGATTCCAAAAGCAATACCTACAAAACCATTGGGTGTAAACCAACTGCACAACTCAATGGGGAGGAAGGGGAGGAGGAGGGGAGAGACAGGAGGCGGGGAATGAAGAAGGAGGTAACAAGTTGAACAAGTAATGTACTCACTGCCTTACATATGAAACTGTAACCTTTCTGTAATTCACTTCGACAATAAAGGTAAAAAAAAGAAAAGTTTAGAACACTGGCATAGTGCAAAGGATTCAATTAGATTATCATTCAGTTATCATTATACTGCATTACTTCTCAAAATGAAATCCTAGGATGTTTAGATTATCAGTACCACCACATTGGAGAGAATGTTCTACAAAGGACTGAGTAGTAGAAAGCAGAATCTATAACCAGATTGAATTGTGCAAGAATGTGAGGCATATTCAATCTGCATTACCCACTATTGTTATTAATGCAGGGAGACAACACAGTAATATAAGCAAATAAATAATATAGTGAGAGCTTGTTATGGAAGCTGTTATTTAACAATGGTCACTTCAATAAACTGACAAACCCTGAAGATTCTGGTTACCCACAGATATCTGGGGTCAAATGGCACAATTATCCCTCATTAGCTATTGGAAAATTGTTCCAACACCCCTGCTATCTTATTTTTTAAAATGGTGTAGATTCATGTATCAGCTATGCAAGCCCTCCTACATTCTTCAAGTCATCTCTATATTACTTATAATGCTAGTAGAATATAGATAGTTATTATACTGCATTAGTTAGAAAATAATGACAAGAAAAAAATCTATATGTTCATTACAGATGAAACATATTTTTTTTAAAAATTCTCAATCCAGTCACTTGAACTCTCAAATGCAGAACCTGTGACTATGACAGGGCTTCATTTCTCTAGCTGGGGAGCTGGCCAAACTTGACCTCAGTTGCTTCTGCTTGTTTACCAGCAGAAAGTGCCTCTCAAGCAAATAGGGCATCTCGACCCCAGGAGCTCATCCTTCCTGGGCTGGATTCTCAAGCATTCACCTGCAGTACTCCCTCCCCACCCCCTCCCCCGGCCTTTTACCTGCAGCTTCCAGCTCTTTGTATTACCTGGTCTGGTTCTTTCCTCCAGGGTGGATCCTACCTCGAGTGGAAGAGAATGAAGCTCTCTGGAGCTCCAGGCTGCTGAGAAGGTGACATTTCCACAGGCTCCACTCTCTCTGGGCCTGGCTCACCACCCACTGACCTAGAGCCTGAAGTGTGATGGTGAAGCAAGCAGAAAATATGAAACACCAATACGCCCTGCAGGAAATCATTGTGTAGTCAATTCGAGAACTGAAAAGCAAATGTAACATTGGAGAAAGGAGGGTAAAGTGCCATTGAAGGCGATTGTTACAATCACGGCTGTGTGGCTAGGGGAAACAAAGGAAGCCTGTGTGCAGGAGGACAATGCTGTTGTGTTACCAGTTGCTTTTGTGTTACTCCCAGGGACAGGGGATGAGAAAGCAGGCCACCGTTTCTTCTTCAGTCTGATGTCTCTAGCCTTCACTAGTCATGATGATCATGTCAATCAGAGGTAGGAAGGACATTGGGGCATTCAGCCTATAGTTTACTAGAGTAAGAAGCAAGGGATGACCTCTCAAAGGAAACTAACTGGCCCAGGATGGTGGCTCATACCTGTAATCCTAGCTTCTCAGAAAATGGAAATTCAAGACAAGCCAGGGGAAAAAAGCTTGCAAGACCCTCTCAACCAAAAAAACAAAAACACAAACAAAAAAAACCCTTGGGTATAATGGAATATTTACCCTTCCCAGATATTTTGGAAGGAAAAATAGGAGTACCATGAACAAACCATCCAGGCTGGTCCCAAGCATAAGCACAAGACCCCATTTAAAAACTAATGAAGTCTCCAGGCACTGGTGGCTCATGCATATAATTCTAGTACCTGAGGAGGTTGAGATCTGAGGATTGTGGTTCAAAGCCGGCCCAGGCAGAAAAGCCTCTGAGGCTCTTTAGTTGTTGTTGTTGTTGCCAGTCCTGGGGCTTGGACTCAGGGCCTAAGCACTGTCCCTGGCTTCTTTTTGCTCAAGACTAGCACTCTGCTACTTGAGCCACAGTGCCACTTCTGGCATTTTTTCTATATATGTGGTGCTGAGGAATCAAACCCAGGGTTTCATGTATACGAGGCAAGCACTTGACCACTAGGCCATATTCCCAGCCTGCCTTTGAGACTCTTATCTCCAATAAACTACTCAGAAAAAGCCAGCAGTGACATTGTGGCTCAAGTGGTAAAACACTATCCTTGGGCCAAAGAAGCTCAGGGACAGTGCCCAGGCCTTGAGTTCAAGTCCCAGAAACAGCACCAAAGAGAAAAAAAGAAAAAAAGAAAAAAAATACTAATGAAAGTAAAAGAGACTGGGAATGTGGCTTAAGTAGAACACTGCCTAGCAAACTCCAGGCCCTGAGTTCAAATCCTAGGATCACAGTGGAAGAGGGGAAATGACTAACTGCCTAGGTTCTATTCTTCTTCCTCTTCCTTCATCAGTGTTCAGAGACTCAAGTCAAAGCTGGAAAGTATCATAGATATTCATCCAAACAATTAGGTCATCTGTGTTTGTGATGGGCCACCTGAATGGTATCATTTGCCAGCCATAGAGCATGTTAGCAGCAGCCTGTAAGGCCAGATTGATCATTATATGGCTCATACCCACAGCCCCCCATACTAGACCAAATATAGCTGGAAAGGACTTTGACTGCCCTTGCTTTCAAATCCTGGCCCTCGTACTATTCTTATGAACTATGAGGGAGTCCTTGGGGTTTTTTTCCCCTGGTGAGCCTTAGTTCTCCCATCTGTAAACTGGAATTGGTATTAGATTACAGGGAGAATTAAATGAGTTAATACCTAGGAGAGTTTTAGTGTCATGAATGACTCATAAAAAGAACAAAAATCATGAATGGCAAGCTAGATACTTACATGGCCCTGGCCACTTGTTCAGAGTCATGGGGAGGATTGTATAGGGATTAACGGAGGCCCTGGATGCAAAGTCTACACATTTAGTTCTCTACCTCTTATGCCTAACTTAACTTCTCTAGACTCCTGAAGGAATCTGGGCAATTAATAGATACTCTCAGAGATGAGGCAATGATGAATGTATGGTGAGGATTCACAGGGACACAAGTGGTAAGGGCTCTGGACATTTGGGTTTAGGAAAGAGCCAGGGATTAGCTCCCGCCAACTGCTACAATATGCATAAGGGGGAACCGCATGGCTGAACCAGTCAGTTCTTAGAGAATCGCCAGAAGTCTTGACACTTTATGTCAAAAATCTCAATTTTGCAACACTGAAGACCAAACATGGCATTGTTGATGAGAATGAGCTCTAAATCATGCATCTGTTCCATCTGATCTGGGCATCAACACCATTTGCAAGCCATGCACCCCTGTTGATACTCGGGGGGTTGATTATCAACTTGCTTGCCATCTCCTGATGCCATGGTCTGAGTGCTAGTGTCTCTCCATTCCAAATTTACACTGAAACAGGAACCCCTAAGTGATGTGAGGTAGAAGAAGGGACTTTGGGAGAAGTTGCCTTCATAAAGGCCTTAGTCTCCTCATAAAAGAGAATCCAGAAGAAGAAAAAAGAACCTGAGGAGCTCTTTCCATCATGTGAGGACGCAGCTAGAAGGTACCATCTGTGAACCAAGAAACAGTCCTCATCGGACACCAACTTTGCTGGCTTGGTCTTGGACTTGTTAGCTTCCAGCCTGGGTTCGATTCCCCAGCACCACATATACAGAAAATGGCCAGAAGTGGCGCTGTGACTCAAGTGGCAGAGTGCTAGCCTTGAGCAAAAAGAAGCCAGGGACAGTGCTCAGGCCCTGAGTCCAAGGCTCAGGACTGGCAAAAAAAAAAAAAAAAAGCATGTGAAAATTTATCAAAAGCAATACACACAGTTACCACATGACTCAGACATTCACTTCCTAGACATGCATGTATGTGTGTATGTGTGTACAAAAACTATTCCATGCTTGTTTATAGTAGCATCATTCATAATAGCCAAAAAAGTGGTAACAGCCCAAATGTCTACCAACTGGTAGATGGAAAAACAAAATGTAGAATATCTGCATACTGTGAAATACTAGTCACCAAAAAGTGCAATGATGTAGTAATATATGCTACAGCATAAACCCAGAAAACTTTATGCTACCTGAAATAAACAAGTATAAAGAGCCACATATATGAAATGAGCAGATAGGCAAACCTATAGAGACAGAAAAGTAAATTTGTGGTTGCCTAGATGATCAGCAAAATTGTTGGAGGGAAGAATGATGGCTAAAGGGGATGGTGTTTCTTTCAGGAGTGACAAGTATGTTCTAAAATTCATCATGGTGATGGTTAGAAAAGCATCTAATGAATGCTTTAAGCAGGTAAATTGCATAGCATGTGTGAGAGTTATATCTCAACAACGCTATTATTTTAAAAGCCTGAAACTAAAATTGCCAACTTTATTTTGTTTTAAAAGTCTAGGTTCACATTCTTGTCTTCACATCTGTGCCTCTTGGGAAAAAAAACTAGACCAACACTCCAAAGGTTGATTTCTTTTGAAGGCTCAAAGCTCAGATTAGGGGATCAAATGGCCAGGTTTCCCCAGAACTATCCACTCTAGGAAGTATCCACTCTAGACATTCTGGGTCCCAGAAAATTGCTAATATGTAAATATGTATGGTTAGTTTCCTCAGGGCCACTCTTCCCATGAATAGCAAAGTTCTGCTCTCTGGTGTTACCAATGACTAGAATTGGGTGTGTACACATAAACAATCCTTCCTCAATGGGGTATATAAGTCATGCTTGAGCTCCCTCTAATGGACAAAAGGTACTTTTATTATTGTCCCTGTTTTACAGATGAGGAAGCTGAGGTTCACACTAGTGAAGTAACTTGCTCATAGCAGACAAGAGGCAGAAACTCAATCTGGGTTTTCTTTCTTTCCTTCCTTTCTTTCTTTCTTTTTATATAGCTTATATCCTGCTGTGTGTTCATGTGGCTTTTCCTTGATCAGCCTGGGGTTTTTGCCCCCAAACTTATAGTGACCCTTCTAATCATATCCTTGTCTCATCATCCCACTGATTTGTTTGAGAATGCTCTTAGCTTATTCTAGTCCTCCAAGGAAGCTATTCAGACACCCAAATTTTAGAAACATGAGGCTCCAGCTACAGAAAGACACAGAGATATGTACAGCTTAGTAGATAATCTTCACAAGAGACTGCCCAAGTATGAACTTGGGCTTTGCCACTATTTAGTAACTTTGTAACATTGGGCAAGTAATTTAATCTCTCTAAGTATTTAAAGTGGGGAAAATAATAGTACAGTACATATGTGTGTATATTTAATATACTATATAAATATAACCAGATGTGATGTATTTTAGTATATAATAAATTTATTAAATAAGCAGTAAATAAGCTTAATTATTAAATAAGCAATACTTGAAACTGGAAAGAAATCCGATTAGGCCTAACAGCAGAGGAAGAAAACAGAGACATGAACTCTAACAACATTATGGTTTAAGGATGGGGGAAATGTTACAGACCCTAGAAACTAAATGCGATCTGACAGGGCTGCCCTGCCCAACGGGATGACATCTGACAAGATGGTGAACCCTGCTGGGCCAACTAGGGTCCAGTGCTGCTTATCTCAAATCACTCATTACGCTCACTATAATAATCAAAATCCACTCCTGCCACGGGTGGCACAGTCAATTGCCTGGGTGATAGTTGTCATATGGCCCCATATTTGGGCACGCTTTCATATTTGGCCAAGGGCCCAAATACCTTCTTACCTGTTCTTCACATCAGATCTTCCCGAGAACTGCAGAAAAATTACCCCTAAATGACTCAGTTTCCCCATCTAGATAAATTTAGTAACAATACCAGCTCCTACCTACTTCATAGAAGGTAAAGAAACTATTCCCACACAAGTAGTTCTACATTCTTCTGGTGTTCGCGTGCGTGTGTGTAAATTCCAAGAATTCCACTACACACCGTCTCATTTTAGTTCCCAGTGGCCGGGTGTACTCATAATGGCTTGTCTCCAAGATGCCTGCCAAACTTGATCCAGCAGCTCACCCAAAAGGGCTAGGGGAAAACCAGGTTCTCTAATGTGCGAAACAGACAGCCAAACCAATTTGTTCTCTCGGAAAACCATCCTTCGGCCTAGTCCTCCCTGTTCCCCATTCTTCTGTTCCTTGTGGCCTGGAGGCCTCCACGGTCTCTCCAAGTTGCAAAGCACAGTGCCAGATACACGCTCCGCTCCGCACGCCGAAGAACTACAATTCCCAGCATGCTCCGCGCAAGAGGGTTGTACTCCTATGCCCACAGCACGCCTCCAGAATCCACGCCACGCCTCCACACGCCGTGAGACTACAACTCCCAGCATACTTTGTGCGGACGGGTGGTGTCACATGACGCGTGCCTCTTGGTGCCACGGGGCACGTGACATCAGGAAGATGGCCACACTGACAGCTGAAGACTTCGCTGCGCTCCAGAGCCTGCTGAAGGTAAATGAGAGAGGTGCTGTCTTGCCCTTTCTCCTCGGCTGTCCTTTGTCTCCGGCACTTTGTAGGCTGACAGGATTTAGGAATAAATTGTGCTTGGTTTGGAGCCACAACTCTGACGTTATTCCCGTGTGACTCCGGGCAAATCGTTGCACCTTTCTGAATTTTGAAAGTGCGAGAACAAATATTGATGACGCCCCGGCAGGAAAGGGAGCGGGAAATGAGGTGAGAGACGCGAAGGCAATGCCGAAATCCCCCTACTTTTTGTCTCTGTGGCTGGCTTTGGGGATAGTTGCTAGATCCGCGTGAGGACTTCCTCGTGCCATCATCCTGTGGTCCATCCACTGCCCACCGTGGCGAAATCCCTCCCCGACCCACGACCCCAGGACCTCAGCGCGGCCTCCACGTGGAGCTCGTGCCATTCTTCGGCCTGCCTCCGACCCCTAGGCCCAGCTGTCAGGCCCACCACCTCCCTCGAGGCCCGGCTTCCTGTAAGGGCCTGGACACTTCTCAGAACCGGTTGTTTGAAAAATGCTGAGGTTGAAGGGGGCACACTTCTCAGGGCTTCATCAAGCCCAATTGAAATGATGGGCTGGAATTAACTTTTTATTTCCTCTGTCAAAAAATGAACGCTTTGTTTTCCTTCGTTGAAGTTGTCACTGGCTCACATTGAGTCTGCCTGTTTTCTGTCGTCTCTCAAGAATGTGATTGATGTTCACGAGGGAGCTTTTCTTTCCTTCTCCGGGAAGTGGTTGAATTCATACATTCAACGATTCATGCGCAGCAACATCAGTCCACAAAATGGTCTTGTTTTGTTTTGGCTTTTTTATTTCCTGAGGTACTGAGTATTGAACCCTACCACTCTGAGCCATGTCCCTAGTCTCTTCTATTTGCATATTCTGTTTTTCTGATAGGATTTCTACTAACTTCGCCCAGGATAGCCTGGAACTCAGGATCTTCCTTCCTACCGCTTTTTTTGTACTGTTTTTTAAATGGCCTCTCGACTATAATTTGCAATTTCCACTCCTAAAAGCATTTACTTTCTAGTGCACAAGAGTATACCAACAAGGAGAACACCTAGCAGGCAGCATGGGCTCAATACATACTTGTTGAGTGAATTAATTCGGTAGTAATTGATCTGTAGGCCAAAAAAATGAGTTATCAATCTCCCAACCCAATATCTGTTCACTATCATTGTGGCTGCTTCACACCTTTGCCTCTCCACATGTTTGTCTTCTGTACTCCTTTCTTCAATAAACTTTAAAAAGTTGATATGTATCATAGATACAGGAAACATGTAAATAGTAAATTCACAACTTAATGATTTACTACATAGCTATGTAAGCAACACCAAGTTAAAAAAAATGAAACATTGGAGGTATCATCAAAGTCCTCCTATTGCTCTTTCATCATGCCACTCTTCTCCCCTATGGTCATCCCTATCATTACTTCTAACAATTTGCTCACTTTTGGACTTCACATACATGGAATAATACAGCATACACTTCTTTGCATCTGGCTTCTTTAATTCATATTCCTTCATTTTCATTGTTCTTGTCCTGTGTACTTTTTTCTAATAATTAGAATTTGTTTTTAGAAAAACAAATTCACATAAAGTTGGAAAAAAAAATAATGCAGAGATCTCATTTACCCTTTTACCAAGTTCTCACAGTGGGGACATTCTGAAAACCTATAGAGTAATATAAATAATATTTTGACATTGATGCAATCAGAATACAGAACCCTTCCATTACCTTGTAGAAAACCCTTTGTTTTGTACCCACACTCATTTCCATTCTGCCTCCACAGCTTCTTTAAGCTCTGCCATGTTTCTTCTGTAATTTTGTCATTTCAAGAATTTGATGCTTTTTTGGTCTGTTGTGGGGCTTGAACTCAGGGCCTACGTATGCTCTGTCCCTGAGTTCTTTTGCTCAAGGGTAGCACTCTACTAATTTGAGCCACAGCTCCACTTGTTTTCTGACAGTTAATTGAAGATTAGAGTCTCATAGACTTTCCTTCCTGGGCTGGCTTTCAACCATGATCCTCAGATCTCAGCCTTCTGAGTAACTCTTTGCCTTAAAGAAAGAAAGGTCAGGGACACTGCCTAGGCCCTGAATTCAAGCCCTAGGACCGGCACAAAAAATAATTTTATTGTTATCATTAAATTGTACAATAGTTACCATTCATAAATCAAGTAATGACTACATTTCTTTTTTTTTTTTATAATGTCACCCTTCCTTTACTTTCCCCCAGTTTCCCTCTCCCATCCCAGCCCCCAAGTTACGTAGTGTATACTGGATAGCATGATTGCATTTGTTCACGCTTCCTCCCTCCCTTTCTGTGCCCCCACATTGCCCCCCACCAAAGAAAAACTTGAAGCAAAAACAAGCACCACAATGAACAACAATAACAATAAAAAACCCTATGTTTTAATTTCTTAGAATTTATTTTGATAACTAATATTTTAAATGCAGAAGTTACACCTTTGGGTTCCTCCCCTAAAGGTATCCTCTACTCTGGCTGACTGTGTGTGAATGCCTAGAATCTTATCATGGCCAGTAATATTTTAGATATAGCTTCCATATGTGAGAGAAAACACATTGTTTGTCTCTCTGAACTTGGCTTACCTCATTTAGCATTATTTGTTCTAGGTCCATCCATTTCCCTGCAAATGACATAGTATTATTCTTTATAATGAATGAGTAAAATGTCATTGTGTATATAGACCACATTTTTATTGATCTACTTATCCATTTTAGGGTAGCTGAGCTGCTCTTTATAACTTGGCTGTTGTGAATAGTGCAGCGGTGAACGTGGAACGTGGAAGATCAAGTGTGTGACTTGAAATGATCTGGGTAGATGTCCAAGAGTGATATGGCTGAAACATAGGGAAGTTCTGTGTTTAGTTTTTTGAGGAACTTCCAGTCTTCCAGAATGGTGTACTAGTTTACATTCCCACTAACAGTGCAATAGATTCCTTTTTGAGATTGCCTTTTTCATGTAGCCTAATTTTCTGTAGACTCATCCCTGTTGTGTACATGAGTAGCTTTTAACTTTTTAAAAATTTTTTAAAAATTTTTTGCCAGTCCTGGGGCTTGAACGCAGGGCCTGAGTACTGTCCCTGGCTTCATTTTACTCAAGGCCAGCATTCTACCACAGTGCCATTTCCAGCTTTTTCTGCTTATGTGGTGCTGAGGAACCAAACCCAAGGCTTCATGCATGCTAGGTAAGCACTCTACCACTAAGCCACATACCTAGCCCCTTTTCCTTTTTATACATGGTTTAGATACACAAAACCTTGTTTAATCACTGATCTGTTGAAAACATCCAGATTGTTTCCAGTTTTTGCTATCATAAATTAAGCTGCTCTAAACACGTGGATAGATAGGCTTTTGTTACAATTGCTGGGTTATCTGGTAGTTGCATATTTCGTTTTTAAGGAACTCTTTAAATTGTGGCCCAGAATGGCTGTACCATTTTACAGTTCCACTAGCAACATGTGAGTTACCCACTATTCTCACAAGCATTAGGTATTAGCACTACTTTATTTGAGCAAATATGTCTTGGCATATCATGATGGGTTATTTCCTTTTTAAAAAAAAATCAATGTTTTACTCTGTAGTTCTCTAATGAGTAAGAATGTTGAATCTCTTTTCATGTGTTTATATGCTATTTATCTCCTTTGATGAAAAGGCCATCTTGTCACTATTATTGGGATGTTTGCCTTTTTAGTTTTGAGTTTTGAAGTGTTTTTTCTTCTTCAGTAATGAGAGTTGAACTCAGAGCCTTGTGCCATCCATCTAGCCCCTTTTGCTTTTGTTTATTGAATAGGGCCATGTTTTTTTTTTTTTTTTCCCCCCCAGGCTGGTCTGGCCCACAATACTTGTATTTATGCATGCCACTGTGCCCAGCTTCTTTACTGATTGAGCTAGGATCTTACAAACTTTTTGCCTAGGCTAGCTTCAAGCTGAAACCTTCTCCATCTCAGACTCCCAACTAGCTAGGATTACAAGTTTGAGCTACATCACTCAGCTTGGTTTTGAGTTTTGAAAAATATGTCCTAGATAATACTCCTTTTACAAACAGATGCTTTGCAAATATTTTCCTTTGAATTTGTTACTCATCTCTAGGGACTATATTAGTTTGTTAGGGCTTTCATAACAAAGTACTGTAAATTGGGTGGCTTAAACAGGAATGTATTGTCCCACAGCTCTGAAGGTGTAAATCCAAGATCAATATGTCAGCTGGATTGGTTCCTTCTGGGTGTTAATCTGTTAAATTTATCTCTCCTAGAAAATTTGCTCACTGCCCCTATCAGCTTCAGCATATCTTGGCTTAAAGACTGCTGAATTCATCTTTATGTGACACACTTCATATGCATCTGGGTCCAAATTTCCTTTTTTCTGAAGGACATTTGTCATATTTGATTAGTTCATGCTAACGACCTCATCTTAACTAATTACATCTGCAGCACCCTATTTCCAAATAAGGTCATATTCTGAGTGAAGACAGTGTTAGGACTTCAATTTGGAGTGAACATAATCAACCCATAATCTGTTATTTTGCAGAGCAAAAGGTTTAATTTGATGAGATACAATTTATCATTTCTTTCCTTTTATAAATTATGCTTTTGGTGTTAAGAACTCTTTGACAAACCATATATCTGAAACTTTGGCATTTTTTCCTAAGAATTTGTTTTATATTTTACGTTTGTATTTTATATTTAAACCCATGGTTCATTTTGACTGAGTATTGTATCGTATGTGACACTTAAATTGAGTTTGCTTTTTTTCACGTCCATTTCAGTACCATTTGTTGAAATTAATATCTTATTTCCACTGAATTGTTCTTGCACCTTTAACAACAATCAAGCATATTTGTATGTGTCTGTTTCAAGGGTCTCTACTTTATTGAATCAGTCTCTCCCTCACTCAGTGCCACACAATCTTGATTGCTGCAGCTATGTATCCTGAAACCAGATAGACTGGTTTCTCTTGTATCATTCTTTTTTAAAATCAAAATTATTTTAGCTATTCTAGTTCCTTTGTCATTCAATATAAATTTTTGAAATGATATTGACTATATCTAAGGCAAAATTTGATTATATTTTTGATAGGAATTATGTTCATCTTATTTATCTGAATTGATATCGTTAGGATGTTGAACATCCAAATATATTATAATAATATATATTATTAAATAATATTAAAGATATTAAGTAATATACATATATAATATCAACACTTGGTTAATTGTCTCTGAGTCATCTGTATTGTATAGTTTTTAGCATCCAAGTCCTACATATTCATTTTTGAGCAATTGCAAATGATACGTATTCTTCATTCTACTGTACAGACAGTACCCAGCTTATGATGGTTTGACTTATGATTTTTTACTTTAGGATGATGTAAAAATGATAAGCATTCAGTAAAAATCCTACTTCAGATTCTGAAGTTTGCTTATTTGCTGGGCCAGTCGTGATACGCTACACGATACTTTACTATAGTGCTCAGCAGCAGCAGCCAGCTCTGGCTCCCAGTCAACCACATAATCATGGGCGTAAATAACTTATTCACCATCATACCATAATGTCAAACCATGGTGCTTCGTAGGTTATTCTCATTAAGTACATTTTCAACTTAGGATTTTTTTTTTTTTTTTTTTTTTTGGCCAGTCCTGGGGCTTGGACTCAGGGCCTGAGCACTGTCCCTGGCTTCTTCTTGCTCAAGGCTAGCGCTCTGCCACTTGAGCCACAGCGCCACTTCTGGCCATTTTTTGTACATGTGGTGCTGGGGAATCGAACCCAGGGCCTCATGTGGACGAGGAAAGCACTCTTGCCACTAGGCCATATCCCCAGCCCCAGGATTTTTAAACTCATTTTTCACTGTATTTTTATTATCTTTAAGTAGTTGTATAGAGTGGCTCCATTCCACAAATCAGTTTATAAGCATTTGATCAGTATCACCCCTTTCATCATTCTCTCCATCCCTATTTTTAACTTACAATAGGTGAAACCCCAGCCTATGTCAAGGACTAGCTGGATAACTACAACAAACTTTTGCATGTCTTATATCTGCAAAACTTGCTGAACTCATAGTAGGAATATGTGTGCGTGTATGTACATATGTACATACATTCATTGGGACTTTCTATAGCATCATATTATTTCTAAGTAACATTTACAAACATAACAAATATAACATAAACAGCTCATGCTATTTATAAATAGGAAGAGTTCAACTTATCCTTTATTTCCCTTTCTCACATTATTTCAGTAGTGTTGGATAAGAATGGTGAGAAGGAACAGGCATCCAAAGACAAAGCACTGTCCTTCACCATTATGTATATTGTTAATTATAGCTTTTTATAGATGCTTGTGGTCATGTTAAGGACATTTTCTATTACTGTTTTCTTTTTTAAATGAAGAATGGACATTAAAATATATCAATTTTTTTCTGCTTTGATTGACATATGATTTATTTTTATTTTTATTTTTATTTTTTGCCAGTCCTGAGCCTTGGACTCAGAGCCTGAGCACTGTCCCTGGCTTCTTTTTGCTCAAGGCAAGCACTCTGCCACTTGAGTCACAGCGCCACTTCTGGCCATTTTCTGTATATGTGGTACTGGGGAATTGAACCCAGGGCTTCAAGTATACAAGGCAAGCGCTCCTGCCAGTAGGCCATATCCCCAGCCCCATATGATTTTTTTTTATATGTGCTTTTTTTTTGAGTAGTGCTAGAACTTGAACTCAGGGCCTTGTGCTTTCTAGGCTTGCACTGTACAGCCCGAGCCACACCTCCAGTCCTGGTTGTTTGTTTGTTTCTAAAATTTGAGATAGTGTCCAACAAACTTTTCTACCCTGGCTGGTCATAAACCAAATCCTTCCACCCTCAGCCCTCTTGAGTAGCTAGAATTATAGCCACTGGCCCCTAGCTTCATGGAATGTTTTCCCTTTGGCCTGTTGATTTAGTAGATTACATAGATTTTCAAATAGTTAACCAGCCTTATATCCCTAGAATAAATACCACCTGGTCACAGTGTATAATCCCTTTTGCATACTTCTATTAGCTAATACTTTGTCAAGGATTTTTGTGTCTATTTTCATTAGCATTAGTCTGCAGGGTTGTTTTTTTTTTTTTTTTTAAGAATTGGTATTTTCCTTATATAGTTTGGTATTAAGGTATAATACAAGCCACAAAACGTATCCCCAATGGTTTTGTTTTATAAAAGAGATTGCATAGAATTGGTTAATGCTTTCTTTAAATTTTGCCAGTCCTAGGGCTTGAACTCTGGGCCTGAGCCCTGTCCCTGTGCTTGAACTTCTTTTGCTCAAGGCTAGTGTTCTACCACTTGAGCCACAGTGCCACTTCTGGCTTTTTCAGTGTAGTTTGTTGGAGGTAAGAGTCTCAGAGACTTTCCTGCAAAGGCTGGCTTTCAACCATAATCCTCAGATCTCAGCCTCCTGAGTAGCTAGGAGTACAGGCATGAGCCACAAGCTCCCGGCTGGGATTTCCTTTTTTAGGAGCATATTTTTGGTTCATCCCATTCTGGTTTTCAAGTTAAGAATTCCATTTCTTTTAATTATAGGGCTATTAGGATTATCTATGCCATAAACCAAGAGCTGTAATAGTTGGCATTGTGAGTAGTTGATCCATTTTCTTAAGCTGTCAAATACATGTGCAGCGATTTGTTCATTATATTGTCCTTTATACCCTTTTGCTCTCTTCAGGGCCTACAGTTATGTCCCATTTCATTTCTGATATTGGTAATTTATGTCTCCTTTTAGCTTTGTGAGTTTTGCTAACGATTTGTCCATTTATCTGTACTTTTAAAGAACCAGCTCATCATTTTATTGTATTTTCATTTTCATACTTGTTCATTTTTTTCTATTTCATTCTTCTGTTTCTTTTGGATTTATTGTTTTATTTGGATTTATTTTCTTTTTATCCTAAATTTTGGGGGTAAGAGCCTAGATTATTAATATGCTATTTTTTCCATTTTTAATACATACACTTAAAAAAACCTGTCCTTAATTGTTCAAAGTGTATTGATTTTTTCCCCTGTATTTGCCTTCACATGCTGTAATTTTTAAGTTTTTGTACCTATAGATTATTTAGAAGTGTGTTTAAGTTTCTAAGTATTTAACACTTTCCTATTTTTTTCTGTTAGTGATTTCTTATCTAACTCAAACTAGATCGTATTCTGAGCTATAAAATGGGAACAAATTTAAGAGACTAAAATAATTCAGTGTGTTTTCTGTTTCTTTTATAACTCAGAATATGATCTATATTGGTAAATTTAGTGAGCACTTGAGATGACTTGTGTATTTTGTTCTTTCTGGGCACAGTATTCATAAATATCTATTGGAGTGATTGATGATATAGTTGAGTTCTTCTATATCCATGTTGATTATCTGTGTAGTTGTTCTATCAATTGTTGAAAGAGGGATGTTGATGTCTCTCACTTATCTCTGAACTTATATCTACTTTTCTTACAATATATGAGTTCAGTTAAGTCAGTTTTTGCTTCACATATTTCCATTCCCTTTGCTGAATACATATATATTTAGGATGCCTTGTTGGTGGAAAATCCTTTTATTGTTATATACATTTCCACCTTTAGTGGTTTCCTTTTTGTGAACTGTGCTTTATATAATATTAATGTAGCCACTCTAGCTTTCCTTTGATTAATGTTTACTTGATCAAACTTCTATCCTTTCGCTTGCATCCTGCCTCTATCATTATATTGAAGGGAGTTGTTTTGTGTGTAGCATTTAGTTTAATCAATTTTAATTCACACTGCCAATTTCTCTATATTAATTAGAATATTTATGCCACTTACAGTATGTGTGATTATAGGTATGATAGAGTTTAAGTCTGCTCTTTTGTTTTTGTTTTCTTTTTTTTCTTGGTTTCTGTTCCTTTCTACATGTATCTACCTTCTTATGAGTTACTTGAACTTTCCTTAGAGTTTTATCTTATCTATAGTTCTGAAATACATTTCTAGTTATAGCCTTTTAAAAAATCAGTTAATCTAGTTACTACATTGTGTATACATGTCATGTTATAGTCTACTTGTGCCATCATTTTATCTTTAAGGTAGGTTCGCAGTTCTTTCTGTGATATTTGGTTGGAGTATCACAGTTATTGACTAAATGTTTTCTGTCTTACTAGACTGCGCTTTCTTTTTTTTTTTTTTGCTGCAGAGCTTGAACTCAGGGCCTGAGCACTGTCCCTGTCTTCTTTTTTCTCAAGGATAGCACTCTGCCTCTTGAGCCACAGGACCACTTCCAGCCTTTTCTGTTTATGTGGTGCTGAGGACTCAAACCCAGGACTTCGTGCATGCTAGGCAAGCACTCTACCACTAAGCCACATTCCCAGCCCTTGGAGGATGTTTTTTGTTGTTATGGTTGTTGTGTTTCTTTTCCCTGCATCTACTGATGTTTGCAGGGTGCCCTCTTCTTAAGCTCAAAGACTAGGATACATAAGGCAAAAGGAAAACCTAGGGAACTCACTGTCATTCTGCTGGTCTCAAGTTCCTCCCAGACCATTATCATCTTCTCTCCTCCTTCCAGACTGCCTTACTTTTGTTGGTGTTTGCAAGTATTCAAGGATCTTAGATATACTTCGAAGAAAGAATAAGGAGTACATCTTGTTTAGCTTTCCAGAAGCAGATGCATCTGTGAACCCTAAATCCTGAGTCCCAACGATGTCAAATAATAATTAAGATGAAAGTGAGGTCAGAGTATAACTTTGTTTTCTCGGTCTGTGAATTAATTCATAGGCATCCTCAAAAGATGTTGTCAGACAGCTGTGTCAAGAGAGCTTTTCCACTTCAGCCGTTGGCTCAAAAAATCTCTTGGATATTACATGTTCCAACTTGTCTGTGACCCAGGAAGAGGCAGAGCAAGTAAGTATTGCCAAAAGTGACCTTTGACCACTGGCTATTGTCACATGTTAATCTCTTTCTTCACTTCCCCATTACTGCTTCCTCATTGGTTTCAGAAGCCTCTGTTGACTTTGCAGCAACTTTCAGATGAACTTTTAAAAAATATAACCAGAGCTCTTGACTGTTTTCTTTTCAGACTTAGTACCTGACCTTGCAGACAAAGGTCAACTTTTTATGTACTTCCTTTTCCAGCTTGAACTTGCAGATGCTGATGCATTGCCAACAGTTAGGTAGCTTGAGGCAGACTTTTCCAGGCACTTTGGGCTGAAGTGTAGAGGCCTGAGTAGCACCAGGGACAGCATGCTGCTGGAGTCCATCAGGCTCCCTCAGGATACTTGGTGTGCCACACTCCCTCCTCATCCCTTCTGCCCACCAGGGGAAGAGTTAAGGGGCCTCTAGAAAAGGTATGAAGCAGTGCCTTATCTTCCCAGGGCTGCTATGCTTCCAGAGCAGGAGTATTTTCATTCAGATAAGCCTGTGTTGCTGTTTTGTTTTGTTGAGTTTTTGTGTTTTCTTGTGCCAATACTAGGGATTTAATTCAGGGCCTGTGCACTGTCCCTTAGTTTTTTTTGTTGTGTGTGTGTGTGTGTGTGTTTATTTGTTTTGTTTTTTGTTGCCAGTCCTGGGGCGTGGACACAGGGCCTGAGCACTGTCCCTGGCTTCTTTTTGCTCAAGGCTAGTATTCTACCTCTTGAGCCACAGTTCCACTTCTGGCTTTTTCCTATATATGTGGTGCTGAGGAATCGAACCCAGGGCTTCATGTATATGAGGCGAGCACTTTACCACTAGGCCATATTCCCAGCCCCTCCCTTAGTTTTTTGTTCATGGCTGGCACTCTACCACTTGAACCACAGCTCACTCCACTTTTTACTTTTTGCTGGTTAGTTGCAAGTAAGAGTCTCAGGCTTTCCTGCCTAAAGTGGCTTTGAGTCACAATTTTTCAGATCCCAGCTTCCTGAGTAGCTAGGATTATAGGCATGAGCAGTGGGTGTCCAGTTTAAAAATGTTTAATTTAGAGCTGTGCTCACTGAAATCAACTGGAAAAGTAAGAGAACTGGAGGCGTGGCTCAGGCTACACAGCACACACCTAGCTAGTGCCTGAATTCAAACTGAAGTACTGCCAAAAAAAAGAAAAGACAAAAGCAAGATTATAGATGTGAATTGTAGAATTAGTTTGGGTTCCCTCCGAAGTAAACATGATGTGAGGACTTGGTATGACTAGTATATAGTATATGGGAGAAGGTGGGGGAAATTAAGCAGGGAAGTAAACAGTCAAAAGCTACATTCATGAGCATTTACCACCGTAGCACTCATTTCAACCTTCAGTGGTGGAGGCTGAACTTCCCCCTACTTCTGGGTTGTGTTAATATGGAGTTAGTCAATCTCCAGTGGTAAAAGAAGAAGCCCTCAAACAGTCACTTCCAGAGAGTTTTCATTCCCCCCGCCCCTCCCGGGTCATGGGGCTTGAACTCTGGACCTGAGCACTGTCCCTGAGCTTTTTTTGCTCAAGACTAGCACTCTATCACTTTGAGCTATAGCTCCACTTCTTGTGTTCTGGTGGTTAATCAAAGATAAGAGTATCCAGGACTTTTCTACCTGGGCTGGCTTCAAACTGTGATCCCATCCTCCTGAGTAGCTAGGATTACAGGCGTTAGCCACCATCGCCCAGCTTTGAGAGTTTTCTTAGATTCAGCAGAGCATCATTATATTCACAAATCATCTGTAAGCCATACCTAGTCACCTAGTAACAGATCCACATCAAAGGACACAGTAGAGAGTAGGCCAAGGATGTGCTGATGGAAGAGCACTGGTCCACTGTGCACAAAGCAGGCCAGCCTTCTTCTTTCACAGATGGCTGGCCAGGAACTGTTTGTTTTCTCTGCCTTCCCAGGTGACAGCTTAAGGGCAAGGACATGAAACTTTACTACCTTGGATTCAAAGCCCAGACACCACAGGAACCAATATGTCTTGTCACAATATAGTAAGCACAGTGTCAGGCTCTTGCGAGGAGCCTGCAGCACCACTCAGGGAAGCCTGACACTATGGGCCCCAGATGTTTACTCAACCCTCTCAGTCCAAAGACACTGGACCATTGCAGGGTTGCCTAGTAACCCAGTTGCCTTTCTACTTCTCTCAGGTTACCAAGGAAACAGCACCAGAAAGTTAAGTGAAGGTCAGATTCTCCCACAGAAAGAAACGGATATATTAATTCTTTGCCCACAAGTAGAGTTTCTGTCAAGCAGACAGCTTTCTGGGTCTTGAGTCCTCACTCCTGTGATGCATACAATTAGATGTCAGTGTGTAGCTGTGGGGAGAGTTTGGAGCCCTTGTCCTGCCCTTGTCCTGTGCCCCTTTCCCTGGGTTCCCTGCCCCATCTTTTCTGCACTGCCCCTCTACCCTGCAGTTACTCCAGGCTCTGCATCACCTCACCAGGCTGGTGACATTCCGTGACCTGTCTTCCTCCGAAGCAATCCTGGCTCTCTTTCCAGGGAATTTCCACCAAAACCTCAAACACCTGCTGACAAAAATCATCCTAGAACATGTGTAAGTGACCATTTTTTGAGCGTTCCTTCTAACTTTTCTATTAATTATTTTTATTCTTGTTCTAGAATTATTTTCATTGTTGAAAAATTAGAAAATGCAAATAAGCTAAAAGAAAATAAGACACCTATAATCCTACCACCCAGTAATTATCAGTATTAATTCCTTAATAGATAGACTTTTAGGACTTTTTAAATATTAATATTTCTCTTTACACATAGATTTGAGGGTGATTTTTTAAGCAAAAAAATTGCTTATTTTTCAGTAAAAAGTATAAATATTAATGACATATCAATAAGTATTTACCTTTAGTGTCATTTTTGATGGCTAAAACATATTCCATTATACAAAGGAATTGGGTATCAATTTTTAAATTCTTTAATGTTAAGCATTTAAGGTATTGACAGTTTTCCACTTGGGTGAGAAATTTACATTGCTTATATCATTTATATACTCGTGTATTTAGTTATTTACTTCTGGGGTTAAAGGGTTCTATGAATTATCAAAGTGGCCACCAATGCTTTTTCCCTCCTACACCATCACTGAGGGGCTTTTTCTTACATTTTCTTACATCCCCCAGCTCCACAAATGGAAAATGGTACCTCATTTCCACTTAGGCCTCTTTCACCCTACTCATGTTAAGCATCTTCTTCATATGCTTGTTGGTTATGTATTTATTAATTTTTGTGGCTTGTCAGCCTATCTTTTGAGCTAGGCAGATCCTTTAAATAATTTTTTTTAAAAATCTTAAGTAGAATTGACTCTTATTTGCCAGAAGCCTTGAGCAGGCCTCCCTAAAAGCAATAAAGACTATGCCTTTACCAAGGATTTGTTGTTTGTTTAGAACTTTTTCACATTTGACACTTCATTATGGTGCTAGGTACTGTACTCTTAGCCCCCCTCTAGTGTGCAGTCCTATATGTAGTTGGTGCCCAAGAAAGAAGATGATAAGTTGACCCTTTGTGTATTTTGTCTTGGCACAGTAAGATCACAAAACCTTAAGCCTTTTGTTCTTTGTTGACCTAAGCTATGAAGCCACCTGACAGCACTTATAGTCTTAATGTCACTAAGCTGTGGTAAAAGAAATACAGAACTGCTCTTCTGAGGCAAAAGGTCAGGTCCGAGGGCCTCTGTCATCAGTAAATTTAACCTCCATTCCTTTTCCATTGTTTCTCTCTCCCCTTTCCCTCTTAAACAGGTCTTCATGGAGAATGGAAGCGCAAGCAAATCAGAGTGAGTACTGAGACAGTGCTGAGCACTGCCTCTCCTTGGTGCTGCTCCCAGGCCTGCTCTGACTCCACCAGGACTGGAGACTTGAACCAGAAATCAAAGGAAACTGTTCAAGGCCACCCTGGGTTGGATTTGCTCTTTTTAATTCCACTCTTTATTTTTTTCCTGATGATAAAAGCATATAAAAAATAGAGAAAATATCCAAAGCAGAAAGTGAAGTTCTTAAAATAATTACATTTTCGTGAAAAAAAAAAAAAGCTAACAGAGACTTACTGTGTAAATCAAATACATTAAATATGTATAGCCCGTAGTGCTACCTGCCCCGGAAAAAAGGCCCAGTGAGTATGGTGGCATGAGCTGTTGGCTAAGCTGTTTCCTTCACAGTTTCTCTGCCACGCCTTGTTGACCTGGACTGGAGAGTGGATATCAAAATGTCCTCCAACAGCATCGGCCGCATGGCTGTTCCTACCTGCCTGCTCCAGATGAAGGTATGTCTGCCGCCATCCTCATGGAAGCAGTTGGTTCATCTTTGCCATCTAAAATCCAGCCACCAGGCCTGAGGTGTGGCTCCAGTGGTAGAGCACTTCCCATGCAAGTAAGCTTAGCAAGAGCAAGGCCCTGAGTTTAAACCCCAGTACTGGAAAAAGTAAAAGTAATCCAAAGTTCTAGAATCACTTGCCCTATAAGTTAAAAAAAATGTTAGGATACCCCAAAATGCACATGCTTATGCACAAAGTATACATGGACTACCATATTCACACATCGGGGTCATAGTAACAGATAAAACAAAGTTTAAAAACAATGAGACAAGCATAGAACATTATAGTTTTTACATTATTTGTTGATACCTAAAGATGTTCACTTTGTGGAAAGTTTAGTTTCAAAAACAACTGTGCATTCAGATTCCAAATAGCCTCATAGGTCATTTCAGTAGGCTTTCAACAACTTCTCTCCAATGGTAACAGACTGTCACTGTGTACAGTACAGCTGATCAAGCTTCCCTTAGCATTAAGAGAGTTGTTATAGAGATAATATACATTTGCATGCATGAGGTAATAAGTACATTTCCTTTCTACAGTATTATTTGTTCCCTCATTTTTCATTCACTGGCTCCTGTGCTGCCTTCTCACCTTTACATTAGAGTTCTGTTCAGGACTCATTCGAACTTATAGACTCATTTAGGGTTTGTTTAAAAATTAATTAAAACTAGTACCCAGAACAATCAACACCTGTGAGGTGTTGATGTGAGGCTGCAACTGAATTGTCAATGCAAGTACTTAAATTCTTTTTTAAGATCAAGTAAATATAACTATAACTTGTCATGTTTTTTTCTGTACCCCATAGAAAGTTTTACGTATCCCCTAGAGCCCACTTCTTAAAGTCTCAACAGTAGAAACATGTAGTATTTTCTCACTTAAGAAACCCCGAGGCTTGGGGTATTGAAGAGGAGGCCTTCTTCAGCCTCTGTCCAGCTCCTTCACTCTCCCCAGTCACTAAGTGACTCATGGCTGGGCCTCACTGCAATTCTCAGCAAGTAGCTTCTTTTGAGAGGCTCAGCAGGGCTGAGTAGGGCTCACTTACAGGGAAACAGGAAGATAGGCAGCTTTGACTCCCTGTCTTTGCAGATCCAGGAAGATCCCAGTCTGTGTGGGGACAAACCCTCCATCTCTGCCGTGACCGTGGAGCTGAGTAAAGAAACACTGGACACCATGTTAGATGGGCTGGGCCGCATCCGAGACCAACTTTCTGCTGTGGCCAATAAATGATGAGACCAGCTACAGGTACCACTGCCTGCCCCAGGGGCTGGTCCTTGAAGATGCTCATCTTTCCATGCAGCCTGCTGTGCAGTGGGCATGACAGTGGGATGGAGAGGTTGCTGCCATCCAGAAGGCCAGATGGACTGTGAAGTAACAGCTGGGCCCCTTGCTGTTCTCTCCTTTTCTCTTCCTGAGGCTGACAAACAGAAGTCTCCATCTTTGAAAGGCCCCCATGTATGCTTTCATGACTGCTGTGGCCGTGAGAGGGAACATTCGCTTCATCAGCTGTTTCCACATGGCCATTTGGCAAACTCAGGCTGAAACTCCCAGGCCTACCTCATGAGTTTACTGCTGACAGTAGCTCTGATGAGTTCATTTCAAGCCCTGGATCACATAGGAAGAATCAGCTAGTGGCGCCAGCAGTGCCTGCTTATCTGTCAGAGAAGCCAGGCAAATCCCACAGAAACTAGCCACCCCTGCCTGGGTCTCCTAAAGAATTCTCTGAGCCTCCTGGCTCTGCTGGACCACCTTCCTGTTCCAGAAGCCTGAAACCCTGGTGGGTGAAGCAGTGGGACTGGGAATGGTCAGAAATAAAGACAAATTTTATGATTCTGGTCATGAGCCTTTTCATCTGAATTGCTGCATTCAGCCAGCACTGCCTCACATTTTTGAAAATGATCCCAATTTCCTAATTCCCAGCCAAGCTCATGACCCCTGTTGTAGAGTGAAATCAGCAAAAGAGCCTCCCCACTTTCTTTCTGTCTGTGAAAAGATTGACAGTAAGCACCTATTACAAGAGCCGTGATGACGGCATCTTAAGGATTTAACCAGGTGGTGTCAACTTGGCCACATGTGCATCATAGGGACCCCATGGGGATCATTCTTGTGACAACTGCATGTGGCCTGCTTGCTGAACTCCTTGTACTGGCAGTGTGTGTGTGTGTGTGTGTGTGTGTGTGTGTGTGTGTGTGTGTGTGTGTGTGTGTTGCAAAAAGGAGGTAGTAGAACTTCTGGCTAAGATATGCACTTGTGAGGCAGCTAGGGGTCAGAAATCAGTCAACGATTAGTTGTACAAAGTGGTTTCATTTTTATATATTCATACTGTGGGCCTCTATCCTTCCCTTCTCCCCCCTTCCCACTCCACTCTCAAGTTTATTCCATTTTCACATATGTACATAAAGTATTCTGATCGTATTCACCCTCTCCATTCACCCTCCTACTAGTGCCTATACCCCAGATGGGACCTGTTTTATATTCTTGTCATTTTTGTGTGTATGCTAATTGTTCAGAGATTTCACTGGGATTTTATGCATGCCTGTATAGTAATTTAATCAAATTGCTTTCTTGGCTTACTCTGACTCTCCCCATTCCCAGTACCCCCTATTTTTCAACAGTTTTCAGCTAATTTCTTTTTACTATCTTTACTCAGATGCATTGTATTATTCATTCTAGCTCCTCTGCCTATTCTCTCAAAGAGTCCCACAATTACAAACATAAGTAACTCCATAATTAAAAGTATGTGTGGGTGTGTGGATGTGAAAGAGACAAAAGAGCGACAGAGACAGAAAGATCCTATATCTATTTATGTTATCTATTTATGTATATATTTGTTTTTTATGTCTAGCCTCTACATTTGAGAGAAAACCCGACTTTTGTCCTTGACTTGGCTTATGTTGTTTAACTGGATGATATCAAGTTCCATTTATTTTAATTCATCTGACATAGTTTCATTCTTCTGTATGAAAAAATACTCCACTGTCAGATAGTGAAGAAAAGGAAGCCTTCGATACTGTTGTTAGAAATGTAAATTACTGGGACCGCTATGGAATCAGTATGGCTGTTTCTCAAAAGACAAAAAATAGAACTACCATCATATGATTCACATCTATTGGTACCACTTTTGGTGTATATCCATAAGAATATAAGTCAAGAAACAATAAAAATGCATGCACACTCATGTGTGTGATAGCACTATTCACTGTAGCCAAGCTTGACCTTTAAGGATCAATTCCTATGACCCTTCTTTAAAAAAAAAAGTAATAATATCTACCATATAGGACTATTGTAGAGATTAAATGATTCTACATACATAGAAGCACTTATCACTGTGCTGTTAAAACAGGAAAGGCTCAGCACTGTTAAACCTGACTACTGGTAGAATTGTTTCATCTGAATGTCACAGGGTTGGTGTGAGACAGGGTGTTATCCTCCCTCCATTGATGAGGAAAGCAGCTCACTGAGTTTAGTCACCTACTGGCCAAAGGCTTCTGTAGGACTCAGCCTTTCTCTCTGCAACACATAGACATGAAGTCCTATAATGTGCCATTTTGAAAATTCTGGAATTGAAGTAAGGATGAGCAACCTTACCTCTGTCCATCCAGATACTGGGAAGTCAATGCAAGCTCCTCTTTGTCTGCTATGTCCCAAAGCTGCTTTTCAAACAGCAGCTCTGACTACCCTTTTTGGTCCATACCTGTGGTTGGAGAGATTCTGAGAGAGGAGGCCATGTGAGATGGGGAGGACGACCTGACAGGCTCGGGAGAGGACTAGAAGGGGCAAGTGTGGTGCCAGGGAGCTGCGGCCCAGAATTGGGGTGCTTTGCCCCACCCCTTCACTACACACCAGCATGAAGATGCCAGCAGACACGAGGTTTGCATTCCTGGAGCAGCCCCCTGACTCCAGACAGATCTAACTGTGGTACTTTGTCCTTGAGCTGCCATAGAAGGAGGGATACCCAGGTGTCATTACCTGGTGGGGGGGGCCTATGGGTGAAGGGGTACTACCCATTGGCCACAAATCTACAAGTGCCTGCTCTCCACTCCCACCAGCATCATCCCTTCACCCCCCCACCTCCTAGGACTGGCCCCTTTATGGGAAGGGAATGCCCTGAAACCAAACTGGAAGCCACCTGTGGGGGCTGTGGTCAGGTCTTATTCTGTATTGGGGCTGGACCGTGAGGGAGGGATGTAGAGGGCTGCTGGAGAATGTATTCAAACAATTAAAATTTGGCCTTTTTTAAAAGAAAAAAAGAGCCATGGTTGTCTGCACAGTACCTTCCCTAGCTGCTCTGCATTCCACCCGTCTGACCACAACATGAGTTCTGATTCTACATACCTGCCACCAAGACTGTCTCAGGAATGTATGTGACTGTCGGGGCAGCCTGGGAACAGCAGGGCAGACCTCCTCTCCATCTCTTCTGAGAAGAAGGCTAGCAATGCTAGCGTCTCTCTCCTGCCACACAGAGAAAGCCCATATGCAGCAGACCATCAGGGGTGGAGAAAATGTGGGACAATCTAATGTCCCTGAAACCTGTTCCCATTCCTCCTAGCCTATCCAACAATCCTGATGAAGGAGCCCGTGCAAAGTATACCTAGGATTCCTTTTCATTAAGAAAGAGATGGTATTGGGAAAAAAAATGCTTTGGAATATAAAGGAAGATTTCAAAATTGAAAAAAAAAAAAAGAAAGAGATGGTATACAGACACAGAAGATTGTCATAAACTTAATGCCATCAGAGCCTGAGAAGTAACATGCCAGGCCACTCAGAGCCACATAGGGAAGGATAGCTCCCCAGGGCCAGCCAGAACCAGCCATTCCTTTCTTTTCCCCATTTTCACTAAATATGGAGCCACTGGTCACCAAGAAAGAATCTTCTTTTATTCCAATGAATCTGGGAACAAATCCCAGCAAAAGGCAGATAACACATTGCAACCTGATCAATGTGTAAAGCAGCATGATTGTATTAAAATTGACCCCACAGTTGGCCCTCTGATTGAGTGAGCAGTCAGGCAGAGCACTCTCCTGGTACTAGGAGAAGCAGACTGAAATTAGACTCAGCACAGCTCAGGAGGAAAGGGGAAGTGGTTGATCCCGGGGAGCAAGTAACCATCCCAGATGCTAGGCATTTTGTCTACATGATTCACATGGTCTGACTGACAGTGCTGCCCAATCATTGGGTCAGACTTGTCCCTTGGCACTTGGAAGGCAGTTTGCTCTTCAGTCCCTTCAGTGGGATCTTGCCTCTGAAGAGACATTTACCTATAAACCTCCAGCTGTTTGATCCTGGGTCCAGGTCCCGGCACTCTACCAATGGAGAGAAATGTGCTAAGGACCCTGGTGCTTAGCCCCAGACACTTGATGCCCTAGACTATTAGCCTGAGGTAGCCCTGTTTTCACTGCAGAATTTCTAGATTGGGAATGGTTGGCTGGCAACAGAACAATGAAGTGGCTACTGAGCAGCAATCGCTTCGACAATGGACAGTACCTTTCCAAACACTGGCTGTCGTCCCTTGGACCCAGATAGTAAGTCACACAGTGTAAGGGCTTATTTGCTATGTTCATCTAGCATGGAACCACTCTGTTCACTGCACTAATCATTCTAAATTGTTTTAACGAGGAATGGTAAGACACAAAGACAAAAAATTATTGTCCCGAAGGAAGAACAAAAGGTAGGGCCGTGGGTGGTGGCTTGAACCCATAATCTCAGCCACTTGGGAGGCTTAAGGTCAACCCTCGGCAAAACAACAAGAATGTTAGCCAGACCCTGTCTTACAGAACAAGGCAGGTAGCACACATAAATCCCAGCCCCTGCAAAAATCATGACCCTATCTGAAAAATACACCAAACTTCAAAGAAGACAGAAAAGTTCAATCTTAATATGTGCCAGCAAGAAAGAAGGGGATTTTTGTGACTGGTTCTCATGAGGACTCTAACCTGTCATTGAACTGCAAGATTCCGCTTTTTGCCAGGCACTAGTAGCTCATGCTTGTAATCCTGACTACTCAGGAGACTGAGATCCGAGAACTGAGGTTCAAAGCCAGCTGAGACAGGAAAGTCCATGAGACTCTTACCTCCAATTAATATCAGAAAACTGGAAGTGGAGCTATGGCTCAAAGTGGTAGAGCACTAACCTTGAGTAAATAAAAAGCATAGGGGTAGCTCCCAGTCCCTGAGTTCAAGACCCATGACAACCACGGCTAACAACAGAATAGAGAATAGCAGAATAGAGGAACCTGCATCAATGGACCACCTCCTGGAGCAAGATGATCCTACCTCTTCAAGCCTTCTACCATCTCAGACTTTGATGACGCAGTTAACTTCTAAATACCTTAACCCATGGGAACGAAGTTTTTGTTAAAGTAGCCAACACAATACCTACCTAGCACAGTGACTCACTCCTGAACTTGAACAAGCAGGAATGCAAAACACTTCCAGTAGGATCAGAGTCCCTAAAATCCTATCCAGAGTTTGTATTATACTTTCTGGGACAGCCTTGTACTTTCCTATGTGGTGTGTGTTTAAGGCCGCATGGCTAGTGCTACTTCGATACCAACGGCCAACGAAGCTCCACTCTTCAGCAATGGACCTATGTAGTTTACTGTAAACCTATGAGATGCACTGCTTAAGTAATATCTTATATTTACTTATAGATGCTGCCTAAAAACCCCTCAGAAGCCTTCCCAACATCTTAGAGCTAATAGAAACCCAGCATTTCAGATATCTTTTAAGTGCTCTTGACATTTCTTCAGAGCATGAAGGGATCCTGAGCATTCTCTTAACTGCGTGATGTTGAACCTTGTACAATTTTCTTTGCTCCCCATATTTCTATTTAAGAAAGCAGGATTTTCCACTGGTGATACCAGGGTGGTGTCAGAGGCTCTAGTCTCTACAGGAAAAAGAGCCACCCTGCATTGTAATGGTCCATACACAATTCACCACTGTAACCTCAACACAGGCTAGCCCTGTTGGTACTGAGTTTATTGCCACAGATGAACTGAAATGCTTTCATGTTACTGCTATAAAGAAATCATTTGTTTCTGGGTGCTGGTAGTTCACAGTCGTAATCCTATACTCAGGAGGCTGAGATCTGAGGATCATCGTTAGAAGCCAACCCAGGTAATAAAGTCCCTGTGACACTCTTATCTCAAATTAACCACTCAAAAACCACAAGTGGAGCTGTGGCTCAAAGTGATAGCGCACTAACCTTGAGCATGAAAAGCTCAGGGACAGCTCCCAGGCCCTGAGTTCAAGCCCCAGGACTGACAAAAAGAAAAGAAAAACACTTGTCAAGAAGTTATGCCTTCTTTGGCAACTCAAACGTTCCTTATACCTAGAATCCAAACTCAGAAGGAAACTTCCATCAAGTATTCACTTCACTGCGCAGCTGCAGTTTGCCAGACATGCCCAGAAGATGGCGACGTTGCTCTTATCTTCCCAGCCTTGCCTAATGAAGAGAACAAAGACCTGGGCAGAATGGGGATGGTGGAGTGCCTTTGGGATAGATAGTTTCCAGAACCCCTGCAACCACAAAGGAGAAGCAACCTATAAAAGAGGCCATCAGACTTGGGCCCTTTCACCTGCTAACCTCTCAGGCCCCAACAACAAAGGTGGGAGAAAGGAAGCCTGCAAGCAAGGCAGTTCTCCTGGGAGCTCTTTCTATATTGTCCCTAACCCTCTTTTACTGAGGCAACACCCATTCATTCCTACTGTCACAGGCTGGAGGAACTGGAAATCCCACCGTTAGGGCACATACAATAGAGTTCTTTCAAGTAAGGTTTGCTGTTAACCACAATGACAGCCCAAGGTGGAACTTTCTGCCTTAATCTGGTGGTGGAGGCAGGATTCAGATTCACAGTTGCTCATTGCTAAGTCTGTTTTGTCATCTCTAAACACATTGTTTCATTTATTCTGACAATACAGTTTGGAGATCCATGGTGCATGAAGGTGTCTGAGAGGTGGAAGGTGCCCATCCATGTGGGTTAAACTTCAGCACTGCCCAAGCTGCCACTCTGCAGGGCACGAGTTGGAGGCTGGTGGGTTCTGGTTCTGGGAATAGGTTTCACGTGATGGGTTTGGTAGGGGTACTGTGGAGTCCCTGGACAACTTTCATCTAGATTACTTGCCTAACATCTGGCCATCCTTCTTTCCTTCTCTCCTTCTCACCCTTCCTCCTCACAGCTGCAGATGACTTCCAAATGGAATCCAGTGTCATTCCCCTGCTTGTAATTCTTAAGTGGCTTCTTAATGCCTCCAAATGAGGGCCAAACTCGGAGTGGGGGGGGGGGGAGGGGAAGCCATTCAAGGCTCTTTCTTAACCTGGTTACTGCCTGCATTTTAGTCTCTTGAAACAAAAATGAAAGGAGTGGACTTAAAAAAAAGTATGAAGTCTGGTGGCTAGAGGGAGTGCAGGTCCTGGGCAATGGCTTAGATAGTTCTAGTTACCAAGAACAGATGTGGGGACAGGGTGAGGAAGAAGCGGGGGAGAGAGAATAGTGGCCAGCATTGTCTAGGTCTTGATTGGTCTTTCCTCGAGAATAGAATTTGAGCCTTGCTCACTATTTTGTTTCTAGTCCCTGGATAGTGCCCACAGGGATAGATGCTCAGTTAGCACTGGTTGAATGCATTCAAGAATTAATGAATGGGTGAATGAATGGATGTCTTGATGGGATACAGAATTTACTGGCCACATCAAGTGTTCTCCAGCTTTTAGCTAATCTTGAAGTCTAGAAACATTGCTAGAGAACAGTGGGGCAGAGGAGAGGAGGAAAGAGCTTGACTTAGCTGTGTGTTTTGAGTCTAGCTCAAGGGGGCAGTAATGGTGACACAGGGCAGGAATCCCAGAGCCTGCTGTGTCCACACCTGCTCTGATTGTTCCAACCTAAACCTCCCAGCCTGAGAAGGTCATCCTGGCTGCAGGGCCCTGGTCAGCCAGAGGGCGTGGGTGTGGCTACCTGGCCATCTGTTTCTCAGGATGGAGTTTTCCTTGGCATAGATGGTGCCCAGCACTCCCTCACCATGTCAAATCATGGGCTGCAGAAGATGCTGCATTGCTGTGGCCTCTGCTGGGTCTCTCTCGTGACCCCATTTTCCACATCACTCACTTTTGCTCCCCTCCCCTCCATATGGCAGCTTTACCTCAAAGTTCTCTGTAAAGAGCTTTTTCCTCTGGTTGGCCTTCTCAGCTCTCACAGGTGGAAACCCAGAGCATTTGGAGAGGCAAAAATAAAAACCTTTCTCTTTGCTTGGCTAGCAGACATTATTTATTGCCATCTCCACCCTCAGCCAACCTCTTCATCCCGTTTCACCTGGAAGCCTGGACTGGCCTCTAGTCCAGTTCCTTGTTCAGTGCTGGTCTTCCCCAGATCCATCCTTCTCAGTGTTTTCCAGAAAGTCAGCCTGATCTTACCTTACCCTCTAAATGTGGTCCCAGTGTCCCAAGCTTCTCCTCAGTAAGTTACAGCTTCTATCAGAAACCCAGGAGACAACCACACAGATACCCTGTCCCTGGTGTTACCCCTTCTCCACATCCCAAATTTCTATTCACCCATCCTGCCAGTTCTAACTGAATATATTCACACTAGTCCATTTCTTTTCATCTCTGCACCCACATAGTCCTCAGTTCTGCCCATCACTTCTGATCCTTGGCAGCATGAACAGCCTCTGCCTCTTGTTCTCTGATCACTTCCTGACACTCCATTCACAACGGTACTTCCATCAGTTCCAGGGTCTTTCCAGCACCTTCCATCCACACAGCTTTTGTATTCACTGCTCCACAACCTGCATGGAAGCACTCTCTCCACTGATCTTCAAAATACTGGCTCTGCCAGGCACTGGTGGCTCAATCCTTGCTGCTCAAGAGGCTGAGATCTGAGGATCACAGTCCAAGCCAGGCCAGGTAGGAAAGTCAATGAGACTCTTATCTCCAATTAATCACCAGAAAACCAGAAATGGAGCTGCAGCTTAAAGTGGTAAAATGTTAGCCTTGAGCACAAAAGCTTAGGGACAGCACCCAGGCCCTGAGTTTAAGCCCCACAATGGGGGGGGGGGGCTCCTTTTCATCTTCCAGGGCTCATCTATAAGGCCACTTCCTGAGACACTCCCAGGCCATGTTTTCTAAAAAGAATTCCTTTTTCATTCTGTCCCAGTATCATGTTAGCTTTTCTCTACCTACAGCGTAAAATAATATTACTTCAATAAGTTTGCTTGTATTTTTATTTACCATGTGAATGGGAAAATTGTTTTGTTCACAATACATCCCCAGAGTTCAGCCCAAGCTTAGTACAGCCTATATGCCCTATAAATAGTTGTTAAATGAAGACAATAAGTGAATGGAAGGCCCAGTGCCTTGCTGCCCTTCTTCGTCAGCTAATGGCTTCCTATTTTCTAAACTCCATAGAATTCACTTGCAGTTTCTCTGTGACCTCTCCTGAGCTCTCATCCCAGCCTCCTCACTATATCTGTGATTTAAAACAAATGAAAGGAGGGGCTGGGAATATGGCCTAGTGGCAAGAGTGCTTGCCTCCTACACATGAATCTCTTGGTTCGATTCCCCAGCACCACATATATGGAAAACGGCCAGAGGGGGCGCTGTGGCTCAGGTGGCAGAGTGCTAGCCTTGTGCGGGAAGAAGCCAGGGATGGTGCTCAGGCCCTGAGTCAAAGGCCCAGGACTGGCCAAAAAAAAAAAAAAAAGAAGGGAAATGGAGGGAAGGCACAAACAGGCTTGGAGCAGACAAGTACCAGCCAGGGTGTAAGCAAATGGGACATTGGACAAACATTCTTTATGATCCCAGACAGTGTCTCCATGCTGTGAGATCTGAGTTTCTAAAAGCAGGAGGCAATACACAGCTATGGTGACACACAGCTGTCACCTCAATTGCTTGAGAGACATAGGTAGGAAGATTATGGTCCAAGGCCATCCCAGGTAAAAGCAGGAGACATTATCTGAAAAACAAACTAAGATCAAGAAGTGCCAAGTGTATAATTCAAGTGATAGGGCACTTGTCCAGTAAGCAAGGTGACCCTGAACTCAAACCCTAGTATTGCAAACAATAACAACAAACTCCACCATAAGGATTGGACACCAAGATAGAAGATGCAGAACAGATGGTAGTATTTCCCACTGTTCTTGGGGTCTTATGGGTGGCTGGGAAGGGATGTGCAGAGGCTAGACTCTCTGGTGCTGATTTGAGCCAGTTGGCCTTAAGATTCTCCAGAGAACAAGTCCCAGAATCAGCTGGTATGAGAGCAGGGGCCATGCTGGTCTAGTCCACACTCCATCTTCAGTGAGAAATGAAGCAACAACCTCTGCTGTGGGGACCAGAACCTAGGGCTAAGGAGTAGTAACACCACAAAAAGCCTTGAGGGTGTGGTGTATCTGGATGGCAGCCTATCTGGGTAGTAAAGAACAGAGATATATCAGCCCAATTCTCCTCTTGTCCCTTAAAAAGACCTTGGGAATCTGACAAAAGGGTCCCTCTGGCCCAGGTACTGTTCGGCTGTCCCCCTAATAAAAGCATCTGTCAGAGTCAGAGTCAGAGTCTTTCCTGCCTCCTTGCCTGTGGAGATGTCCTGCTCTGACACTCCCAAGCCAGGCAGCTGTCAGGCCTGAGCAGATAGTACTGGGTCTTTCAGTGAGTCACCTCAGGATGTCTTTCCCTGAATCCTTGGTGTGCAGCTTTGAGGATGGACCTTAGGGCTCAATGCAGCCCATGTGCCTCAATCCAACCTCATTATGGTGAGGGAGCAGAGGGCATTTGGGTGCTTTTCACTGGATACTGTCATTGTAAGAAGCACCCTTGGAAGAATGTATAGACTTCTGATGATCCACATAGATCAACCTATAGAGAGGACAGCATCTCCCATTTAACACTAGATGCAGGAAGTTGTCAGAGTATCTGACAGGTACATATACCAGCCACAAACACCTTCTGGACAGTTTTATTGTCTCCATGTCCTTGGAGCAGGAAGTGGAGCCTAGCATTAGAGATGTGAAATCTCCAAAAAGGCTACACAGCTGGCTCTGGTCCCAAGTCCAGTAGTTTTCTGAAGGCCCAGCAGTTAAGGTATGCAAAATGATCATCAATAGGAATATCCTTCCAGGGTGTGGGGTGGAGTCGGGGGGGGGGCGGGGTGTGATTGAAAGGTGTGCGCAATAGGCTGCCATCTTGCTGATACCAAGTCAGTCAGTGAGATCAACCTGTTGACCAAAGGGGCTGATGGGAAGTCTGGAGTCCTTGTGATCTTGTAGGAGTTGTGGGACTGGAAGGGGGGAAGGGAGCAAAAGCTGGCTAATATGAAGGTCTGTGGATACTGCTTATGCTAGGCAGCTGGGTCAGAAATGCTGGCTGATTGGTGGAACACACTCTGGCTATGGTGACCATAAAGCTGGTGCTTTAAGTAGAAGAATCTCTGTGGGTCTCCTGTCTTTTCCTTTAGCTTTGCTCTTTACTTTTGTCCTCTAGACTCTGTGGCAAGTGAATAAGCCCAAAAGCTGAAGCCATATGGATGACCCTCCTGAGGACAGGTGCTGCAGGGCCCAAAGCCCATCATGATGTAGAACTCTGAGCACATACATCCTGGCCTGGTCCGATGCTCTTCCCTTCTCCAAACTTCCCAAAGTCTGTCACTGTCCAAGCTCTGTACTAATGCATTCATGGAGAAGGAAAGAAGGCCAGTCATCATCAGCCACCCAGTCTCCTGGTTAGTGACTCCCATAGAGAATGAGTCCCTGGATGAGACAGAATAGTGGCTTATATTGGGAATGCTTTTAAACTATTTTGTACCCTGGGCAGTGCCTGCTTGACTCTGATCTTTTTCCTCAGAGCCCAGCTGTATAGATAGCATCAAGAGGAAAGGGTCTTTTCTGGGGTGTCATTCAGGGGTTGTTGGAACAAGTTCTCTTCTCTGTGATCACAACGTAGCTCTTGATCCCTTTAAGTCCATCAAGTCCACAGTGTTCAGACTTGGACATTTCTCACCTTGACTTCCAGAGTCTTCCTATAAAGCTTGCCCACCACTCATTTGCCTTGAAACTCTCTTCTGTACTTGTTAGCTAAGTGGTCACTTTAAATCCAGCCAATATCTCCATTCCTATCATGAAACCACCACCGTAGGACTGGTGGACGCCTGCGCTCCATGCCCCAGCCCGCGCTCCAGCCCCAGCCTGCACTCCAGCCCCAGCCTGCGCTCCATGTCCCAGCCCACTTTCCAGCCTCTGCTGAGGTAGACAGTTCTTATTTGCTAACTTTGCTCCAGTTGCACTGAGATCTCTGCTATTCCTCAACTAAGTGTACCATGCATGTCCTCAGACCACACATGGTAAATCAGCATTCACCCCAAACATATACTACTTAGCCGTGCAGCCTGACCAACCATACACAAGGTTCTTCCTTAAGTATCTCACTTAATGAAAGGAAAATTTCGTTTTCTCAGTGGTATTTAGAACTTGAGTTCCCTTTTCTTTGGAGCTGTATCTGTGCCATGTCCTCCAGCAGCCCCCTACTTCTGCGTTTTTAAGAACTAGCCAAGATTCACAAACTAAGTACAGATCCAATCTCAGAGGACCGGTGGGTCCCCCAGCTGATCTCTTTCCTTTGATGCTGAGTACTTTGATTTTCTTTACCTGAAGGCTGCCCCACCTCTTTCCATCTGCCTCCACCTGCAGTGATGGGCCTCTGGGTGTTAGCTGCTCCTCTCACAACATTCTTCATCAGAGGAAGCAAATCTCCCCCAAGAACACCCAAACTTAACCAAAAGAAAGGAAACTAGCAAAGAACATGGAGGGAGAGGAACAGAGATAGCAGAGGCACTGGCCAAGTACACACAAGTCAGGTGAGAAGCATGCCAGGGAGCCCCAGGGTTGTCCAATCCTGGTCCAGTGGTTACAGCATCACAAACACACTCCTGGCCAGGCTCTCCTGTGTGACCGACATGTTCAACCAAGTTGGGATTCCTGGGGAGTGGGAGAAGTCTTAGGAAGCTAAGTCTTAGGTTACTTTGCACTTGCTGAGAGTCCAGGTGTGGGAGTTGGAACCAGTCATGCACGTCTTTATTTCCTAACTAGTCTCTGTATCTCTCCCTTGATCTTCGCTCCAGGTAATTACACAGGGAAGGATAATAGCTAACAGTCTGAGCCTTGCAAATTCTGTCAAATCTGAGTCTTTCAAATACTTAGAGTATTTAATTTGCACAACAATCCTGCATAGTAAGTATTCTTTCCATTTGTAGCAGATAAGAAAATGGGTCAAAGAAAGATAACTTATGCAAGGTCACACAGCTAGTAAAGAGAAGTCGAATTTGCCAAGAAATCTCTTGCTCCAGAGTTGGTGGTCTTAACCCCTCCACCTCGTGACTCCTAAGAAGGCAATGGAGGCAAGCATGCCTTATGGAATGCATGTTCCTGGCATCACTTTCTATTTCCGGTAGCATATTTCCACCCCAGGATCCAGAAGTACCCAGTTGAGATCACTTCCTTCTGGGAGCCAAGTTCCCAGTACACATCCTGGCAGAACAGGTTGCTGGGAAATAAGTGATGAAAGGTAAAATAGTGGAGGAGTTGGAATTCTGAGGGAGAGCTTACAGACAGTTAGACATACAAATAGTTAATATTTACTGAGTTCTAACTATGTGTAAGGAATGGTTTGAAGCATGCAGCTAGTCGCCATGTTGTGTCAGGGCTGAGCTGTGTGACCAAGCCCTAGGATGTCCTGTGATGGAAGTAACTGTGTGTGAGTGCATTGAAGCTTTTCTTTCTTTCTCTTGGATCATCCACTCCCTGGGAAGCCAGATAACATACAGTGAGGACATTTAAGTGGTCTTGAGGATAGGGCCTATGTGGAAAGGAAATTGAGGCACTGTACAACAGCCCCATGAATGAGGCAGGATTGAGTAGCACTAACGGAAATCCGACAATACCCTCAGGACAGGACTTGAACCAGCACTGGCCAAGGAATTACCCAAATTCTTGACCCACACAGAGTGTAAAAACATTAGATTGTGGTGGTTTCTTTATGCCACTATGTTTGGAGCAATTTTATTATGCAGCAATAATTAACTCATTTAATCATAACTCATTAAGCATTAACTCATTTAATCATAATAGCAATTCTACAAAGTAGATACTTTTCTTCTTCTGCCAGCAGTAGGGCTTGAACTTGGGGCCTGGGCACTGTCCCTGAGCTCTTTTGCTCAAGGCTAGTGCTCTACAACTTAATCCACAGTGCCACTTCCAGTTTTTGAGTGGTTAATAGGAGATAAGAGTCTCACGGGGACTTTTCTGCTGAGCTGGCTTTGAACCGTGATCCTCAGATCTCAGGCTCCTGAATAGCTAGGATTACAGGCATAAGCCACTGATGCCTGGGCAAAGTAGATTGTTAAAATTACTCAAAGTTACATAACTAGAAAGAAGTGGAGGCAAAATTCTAGCACAGAAAGGCATACTCCAGAGTCTGTGCTCTAAATGGTCATGTGACAATGTCTCTGTTGTGGAGGATTTTCTGGTGAATGTAGCAGATCACAGCTCTGGCTAATTCTCAGTATCACCTTACTAAAACTCCATGGGTTCTTTCCTAAACATCTTAACTCACTAGGGCCTAGGGGGGTGCCTTCAGCTGATTCATCACTCAGGGGTTTCAAAGCTCAATGATCTTGGAACTCCTCTATAAACAAATATGACAATCTTGTTTTACTAAGCAGGAGAGATGAGATTATGCTACAAGACACAGAAATATTATGGCATATCCCAAAGAGGTTTGTTTTCCCTTCTTGCCTCAATGTGATCACTGGTGAGCAATTTTTCTCCATCATGTCATCCAGAGCATGCAACTTCCTAAATCACTGCTAAATCACAAAGGAAAGAAAGAAGAGACCCCATGACAAGGTGAAAGGGCACTTCTTTCATCCCCAACCACACTCATTGGCTAGAACCAGTCACAAGGCCCTTATATAGCTGCAAAGGATTCTAGAAAATGTGAAAGTACATGAATTACCAGGCGAACCATAGCAATTCTCAGTCACATTCATTGCTGGAATGTAATAATAGGTTATTATATGTATATATAAATATAGATAGACAGAAAGACAGACAGACAGAGAGACAGATAGATTTCAGTGTTAGAGGTTGATCTCAAGATGTTGAACATGCTCGGCAAGTGCTTTACACTGAGCTGCATTTCCAGTCCTATATGTTCACGTTGATTCTTCAGTTACATGTAAGTTCTAAGAAGTCAAGAGAAGCCTTGAATTCCTCTCCTACCATTGTAATCTCTTAGTCATTCTTAACTACATTTCTCAGTGTTAATCACTCTAAGGAAGAGAAGAGTGGTTTGGTGACAGTGTCTGAAGGATTGGATATAGCCCTGACTCTAACACTCAACTCATCAAGTTTCCTGACAGTCATTTGTCTCTCAAGTAGGAATGATGATGTCTGTATTTGAAGTAATGTAAAATGTGTATTACCTGCCACAGGCAAGCAACAGAGAAGGGGCTGAAAAGAGGCTATTAGCTGTTAGAAGGTTTGGGTGGGTTTCTTTTTTTTTTTTTTTTAGTCTGAAAACATGAGTGGGTTTCTTTTTCTAATTGTGAATTCTAAAAAAGGAAGAACTGTCATAAAATGATAGTGATTATAATCTACTTAAGTAGAAGCAGTAAAAAGGATGAACTTCTGGGGGCCTGTGAGCCCCTTGAAATGATATGCAAATATTTTGTGTAGGCAGAAATGCAAAGTGAGCTTTACCTACTCACCTTTCCTAGTTTGTTTGTAAGAGTGCACATGTGACAGTGCTCATTGCACAATGTTTAAATATTGAGGATTGAAATAGCTAACATATTTCAAGAGTTTCCTCTGTGCATTTTATATGCATAGCTTGTTTCATTCTCATATGAAACCCAATAGGGTGAATGCTGTCATTCTCATCCCCACTCCCCAGAAAAAGAAACGGACTCATAAAAGAGATTAAGTTCTTAAAGGTTCCACAGCCAGTACAAAGAATTCCAACCAAGCTCTACTTTAGAACACATCCACTAGTCAGTGCTCCTTGGAGCCCAGTATTGCCATCATCTAGGAACTTGTTACAAATGCAGATTCCTGGATGCCACCACAGACCTGATGATGTTGAGTCCTGTTTTGTAGTAAGTCCTCTACATAAGCAGTGTGTGTGTGTGTGTGTGTGTGTGTGTGTGTGTGTGTGTGTGTGTGTGTGTGTGTGTCTGGTACTGGGGATTGGGCACTGTCCCTTAGGTTTTTTTTGTCATTGTTGTTTCCAGTTTTTGTTTTGTTTTTTCCAGTCCTGGGGCTTGGACTCAGGTCCTGAGCACTGTCCCTGGCTTCTTTTTGCTCAAGGCTGGCACTCTGCCACTTGAGCCACAGCGCCACTTCTGGCTGTTTTTTTTACATATGTGGTGCTGAGGAGTCAAACCTAGCGCTTCATGTATAGGAGGCAAACACTCTTGCCACTAAGCCACATTCCCAGCCCTGTCTCTTAGGTTTTTCACTCAAAGCTGGCATTCTACCACTTGAGCCATCCCACTTCTGGTTCTTTTTTTTTTTTCTTGCCTAGGTGGCTTGGAACTCTGATTCTCATATCTCAGCCTCCTGAGTAGCTAGGATTACAAGTGTGAGCCACAGACACCTGGCCCCAAATGGTCCTGATACACATTGACGTTTGAGAGCTCTGTCCTCTGCTACTGTGAAGCTTCCTCGCCTCATTAGTCAGGCACCCTGGCTGGAGTTAACAAAGTGAACACTGTCATCTTCCTCTCGTTCAAGGCCCTTCCTCTTTCCTCTAATGTCAGAGGCATTAAAAGGAAAAAGCCCACTCAAAATGCTTTGGAAGAAAGTTCTTCTTTGTCTTTTTCAGGTCACCTGGACTCTCAGCTCTTCTCAAATTGGACAGTTTAGGCTATTTATGCAGATCCCTAGTCAAAACTGGCCAACAGGCCAGGTACCAGTGGCTCACACCTGTAATCCTAGCTACTTGGAATACAGTGATATGAGGTTCATGGTTCAAAGCAAGCTGGAAAGAGTCCTTTAGATTCTCATCTCCAACTAACCACCCAAAAGCAGGAAGCATAGCTGTGGCTCAAATGGTAGAGTTCCAGCCTTGAGTAGAAAAATCAAGGGGCAGTTCCTAGGCCTTGGGTTAAAGCTAAAGTAACAGTAACCAAACAAAAACGAAACTCCACATGCTAAGGGGAAGGCCAGAGAGTTCTGGCTGTATCCTAGGGTTGCTATTTTGTTCCTTGCCAACAGCTCTGGGTCTCAAATGCATGTGCAGCAAACAGATTGCAGCCTGGCCTCTTCCATTCTCTTCCCCAGCTGTTCCTGCCTCAATTTGGCTGTTTCTCTGCTCCTTCTAATATCCAGATGGCAGCAGACACAGCAGTCAAGGCAGCTCAAAGCCAGCAGCTGCATATTTGATTAACAAGAGAGACAGGTAGATACAGCTTATCAGGAGAGCTCACAAAGGCAGTAAGCAGGCAGCCACAAAATGCCAGCCTGTTTTATCCTCCTCCCAAGTAAGGGAATTTTTCACATGATGCTGATGTCTATTAAATGATCCCATAATGACAACTATGGGTGACTGAACACATGGTATGAGTCAGGCATCTTGCATTGCAAAACTCTCTAGTGGAAATAGTATTGTCTTCATTATCACTAACTTTCACACAGGGAAACTGAGGCTTGGCATGGTAAATAGTCATTTAGTGTCACAGAGACAATAAGTAGACAATATAAAACTCAGTCCTTAGTCTATTGGTCCTCCTTACTTATACAACTGACACTGCACTAGACAGTGTTTGAGCATGGACAAGCCTGGCCAGGCGGGGCTCTTCGTGAAATGATAATCTTTCTTCCAAGTCTCCTAAACACATCTCACAAAGGCTGCTAACGTTCACACCCACTTACTGGGCAGATCCCACCTTTGTTTAGAATTGTACTATTTTGTTTACCATGAATTTTTGAATGAATTTTGATTTTTAAAAATATTGTACCAGGCTGGGTGCTAGTGGCTCATGCCTGTAATCCTGGCTACTCAGGAGACTGAGATCTGAGGATCTCAATTCAAAGCCAGCCGTGGGAGGAAAGTCCTGTGAGATTCTTATCTCTGATTTGAGCTGTAGCTCAAAGTGGTAGAGTACTAGCTTTAGGCCACAAAGCTGACAGACAGCACTCAGGCCCTAAGTTCAACCCACATGACCAATAATAAAAATTAAAAAAAATATTGTACTGTGTGTGCGTGTGTGTGTGTGTCCATATTGGGGCTTGACTTCAGTCTGGGCACTATCCCTTATCTTTATTCACTCAAGAATGGTGCTCTACCACTTGAGGCATAGCTTTACTTGTGGCTTTTTGTTGGTTAATTGGACTTTGCAGCCCTGGCTGTCTCTTAATTGCAATCCTCAGATCTCTGCCTCCTGAGAATCTAGAATTACAGGTATGAGCCTCTGGAGCCCAGTTGCACTAGGATATGAATTATGTTGGTTCCTGAGCTTTCTGACATGCCTTTAAAATTTATGCCTAAAGCAATTATCTCACTCATCCCTCTTGAGTGCCAACCCTTTGAAGCCCTCCAAGGTATAGGTGCTGGTATAGAGCAAATATATATGCACAGATATGGACATGGAGGCTAAAGGTAATTTACTCCAGTTCACCCTGAGGTGGCTAGGGCAGGTTTTGATCTCCCGTGCTGCTGTTTTTCACTGCACAAACTGCCCTAGAGTATTTCCTCAGAGCCCCTCAGTTGCATAGTCTGAAGAAGGACAGTGACCACTGGGCTACTTTGATCTCTGAGCTGTTCTAAGGAGAGCCAGAAACTACTCTGGGATCTCCTAGACTTAACAGGTGATGTGATATCAGATTCTGCAGATATACGAGGGCCGGTGAGCTTTGCTTTGTCCTGTAGCACAGAGGTAAAAACAGGAAAGGGATCTCAACACAGAGAGGCCCCAAGAGAGGGACTGTCCTTCCCTCTAAAAGTATGGAGGCAGCTCTCACACTCACTGACACACCCACAAACACACACACCACAGCAGCCTGTCAGAGGATGTAAACATTGCCTTTTTGTTTCTTTTGTCCTGAGTTTCCAAGCCACCCTCTAAGGAGCCACATAATGTGATGGCAAGTGGAGACACTCTTTCAGTGGCTATGGTTTGTTTTTCTTCTCCTTGGACCCTCAGTTGAGTGTTTAATATTCCCACGGAGACAGCTGTTCTGGGGGAAATGGGAAGAGGCCTAGCCTCTGCCCTGTCCCTCGCTGGACATTTCATATCCTAGCTTTGGCTGTGTTTCAGAAGGGTCCTGGGGACATGACTCCTGGCCTGGACTTCTCACTCAAGGGGATGCAACAGAAACACATCAGGTGGCTTCTAACTTCCCTACATCTCAGGTTTTGCTTCATGGGCTCAAATGTGGGATCCTTGCAGCTTTCATAGGCCAGAATAAAAACCATTCTTTGACAGTGATAGAGGAGGATTCAACTCAACACAAGTCACTTCACTGTCATTGGTATTTGTTGGTCCCAGGCCACTTTGCAGAGGTTTGGTCACTCATTTCCAGGGCAATGACACCCTGCCTCCCAAGTGCTGGTAATATAAGGGCCTAGGATTTGGTGAGCTGCTGTCTCCTCCGTGTATATAGAACTCAAGAGGGAAATTTTCTATGAACATTTGATCAGGCTTCCTACTGCCTCTGGCCCTTGAAACCCAGCCTTGCACGTTTAAGGGAGTGACAATTTTAAATGTCATAATAATAATGGCATTGAGACATATATACATATATACATACACATATATATGTGTGTGTCTGTGTGTATGTATATATGTGTGTGTGTGTGTGTGTGTGTGTGTAACAAGTTATCTCTGAAGTCAGTGGCTTAAAATAACAGCACATACTTACAGTTAATATGGAACAGAAATTTAGACACAATATGGCTAGGTCTAGGCATTCTCAAAGACTAAAACCAGAGAGCTAGTTGAGGCTGAGGTCTAATTTAAAGGCTTTCCAGGGGGTAGGAAGACATCCCAAGTCTCAGATCTGTTGTTTAAAATTAGTTTCCTGCTATTGGCTGGAGGGTGCCCACACTTCCATGCCAAGTGGCCTTCTGCATCAGGTAAATATATCAGAAGAGTTAGAAAGGAGGTGTCAGCAAGAGCTAGCCATTGTCTTTTCTAGCCTTATCTCCAAAGTGACATCCCCACCCTTATTATGTTCTATTGGTTAGAAGGAAAAGTACAAATCCAGCCCACATGTGGGGGAGGTAACACACAGGGGACCAAGATCATTGGAACCCTATCAGAATCTGCTTTCTCTGGGCTGAGTAGATGGTGCTTACAAGTTGTACTCCCATCTGTCTAGGGAGCTTCTGTTACCTACAGAGAAGTCCTTATACATGGGTAGCCCTGCTACACAGACCAGGCCACTGCCACATTGCATTAGGCCAGAGTGGGAAGACCCTGATGCATCTCATATCTTGGTAGACATTAATGGAATATTTTCAAAACTGTTCCAGGTACTGGATATACAGCAGTGCACAATTTATATGAATATATGCTCCATATCTTTCTGAGTTAGACTAGGCAAGAGAGGAGTATTGCACAAAGAAAAGGATATATACAAAAAACCAGGGATACTATGAACAAGGAAGTCCTGCAGCTATCATGAGAAAGTAGCATTCATAGAGAGAGGAGGGAGAAAGATGGTTGAAAATGCAATGCAGGAGAAATAGAAGCTGAGGCGATAACATAGCTGAAGTGAGCCAGGCATAAAGAGAAAGGATACCTTCTTACTAGCAACTAGCTTAGCTTAACAGCTCCTTTGCAGAGATGCTGAGGTTGGGTTCCATGGGCATGGGTAAACCAAGGGGCTAGAGCACCTGTCCATGTACCTGAGTCACCTTCTAGCTAGAAGAAAAGGGTGAGAGGATAAAACCATGGTGTAAAGTCAGCTTCTGTAGATAGAAGCTTCCCTTAGATCACATGAATAGTGGGTTTTGACTCCAGAGAGAAAATAATTGCTATTTGTGGAGTTTAGGGGTAGGTGTGGCTAGGTGCTACTGTCTCTCTGGGAGACAGCACTGGGCAGACTTTGGGTAGTTGTTCTTCCATTTCTACAAAGCATGGGATATTACTTCTCCAACCTCTGCAATGATCTCTCTGCAAGCCCTGGGTTCTTGAGCAGAGCACCCTTTGATTTACAAGCCACTTATTTAAATCCAGGAAACTAGTTTTATTCCCACATCTACAGTCATTAATTCTACATAGGGTTATATGTTCGAACATTTTGAAATTTGCAGCTTTTCATGCCAGTCTATTTTTTTCTATCATCAGGCAAGTGGGCATTAAAAAAAGAGAGAGAGAGTGATTGTTTCTTGACTTCAGTCAAAGGTTCACAACAGCACAGTGATGGAAGGGTTCCTGGAGTCTGTGTTGTTTCAACCTTATTTGTTTTGCAAGCCCAAATCTGTGTTAGCTGCCCTGAAATAGTGGTGTGCTAGACCTGGCCCACATTGGCCCTGGAGAATCTCACCTCAGTGTCATACTCAGTGACATATTATCTTGAAATTGGCTCCCATGAGACTATTTACACCATGGAACCTGGCACATGCTACAATTAACTGTTTACCTACAGTCCCTAGAGAGTTGGTGGCTCAACATTTACCAGCATACCACTGCTTTTCTAGAGGAAAAGCCTCTTGAAACAGCCTCAGTTTAATAACTTTTCTTTCTTGATTTTTGTTCTTTAAAAATTTTTGAGCACTTCTCTGTGGTTTATTTGATTTCTTTGCTTACATGTCCTATATTGCCGCTTTTAATGCTTTGACAGTGTAATAACATCCTGGATTCTATAGCAAATTATCTATCTTCCTTTCTAAAGTTTATAAATATGCTTGAATTATAAGCCCTCGTTTTAACTCTAGATCATGGTCTAACTTCAGCTTCTATAGATATACCTTCTGGTTTCTAATACAAATTCATGTAGAAGACCAGGAGAAAGAGCAGAGGGAGAAGGGACACAAGTAGGTGGTGATGAGAAAGCAGACTATGGTGCTCAAAACATCGATGTCTGAAAATTTGAGCAGAGGTGAAATAGACTCTCTCACAGTCATCTTTTCCCCCAGATTCAGTTCTTTGCATATCAACCAAAAACCTGACTATTGATTTTTTGGGGGGAAAGTACTGCATTTTGAACTCAAGGCCTCATTCTTTTTTTTGCCAGGCGTGGGGCCTGAACTCAGGGCCTGAGCACTGTTCCTGGCTTTCTTTTGCTCAAGGTTAGCACTCTACCACTTGAGCCACACTGCCACTTCCTGCTTTTTCTGTTTATGTGGTGCTGAGGAATCAAACCCAGGGTTTCATGCCTGCTAGGCAAGACTCTACCACTAAGCCACATTCCCAGCCCCAAGGCCTCACTCTTTCAAGGGAGATCCTCTTACTACGGAACCATGCTTCCAGCCATTTTTATGGTTACTATTTATTATTATTATTATTATCATTACTATTATTTTACTAGTTCCAGGGCTTAAACTCTGGTCCTGCATACTGTTCCTGGGCATCTTTTGCTCAAGGCTAGTGCTCTACCACTTGAGCCCTAGCTCCAATTTTATTTTCTTTTTTTTAGTAATTTATTGGAGACAAGAATCTCATGTATTTTCCTGCCTGGGCTGGGTTTGAACTGTGATCTTCAGCTTCCTGAGTAATTAGGCCTACAGATAGGCATAAACCACAGGCACACAGCAATGGTGATTAGTTCGAGATAAGGCCATGCTTCCTGCCAGGCATACAGGTGTCCAATGATCTACATATTTTAGCCTTCTTGTCAAGCTAATATAACAGGTACACATTCTACTACCCTGCCATATCCAGCTCTTGGTTGAAAAGTGTTCTTATGGGCATTGGAGGCATGGGTCTATTAGTAGAGCAATAGTTGATGAGAGAAAACGGTGGGTATTAAGTTCAAGTCTTGGTCTCAGACCTTACAAAAAAGTGGTCTTATGAACCACGATCCTCTCAGTCTCAACCTTCCAAATAGCTAGGATTATGCATGGGAGCCACTGGTGCCCAGATTAAAATTTGAATATACATTTTTTTCTTGTAATTTTTAGAAGTTTTATTAGGTTTATTAATTTCTTACCAATGATATGTCAAAATATCACCCCTCCCTCAAGATGACCCATTATTTCAAGTATTAGGAACTGAATTGTGTATCCCAAAAATTATATGTGGAAGCCCTAACCTCCAGTACCTCAGAACTGGTTCCTTTAAGAGGCAAAGAAGTTAGTACATGGTCATCATGGCCTTCTGAGAAGGTTTCATGGGGACACAGCAGGAAGGAGAGGGAAGGGCATGGGAAGACAGGGAAAGGGTGTCCATTTTTATCCAAGAAGAGGAGCCTCAGAAAAACCAATCCTGCTGATCCTTGGTCTGAATTCCAGCCTCAAGGGATGTGAGGAAATGAATTTCTGTGGTTTAAACACCCAGCCTATGGCACTTTGGTTTGGCAGTCCTAGCAAACTTCTATGCCAAGTAAAACACTTGAGCTTACCAAGTGGAATGCAGATTCACATAAGGAGAAATTTTGCCAGTGCTATGGTTTGAATAAGGGTCTCCTAGAGGCCTCTGGTGCTTTTGGCAGGTACTTGCAACCTTTAGGAGGTGGCACCTAGTGGAAATTAGGTCACTAGGGGGGTTCCCTTTGAAACAGATATTGAGAGCCTATCTCCTTCATCTCTCTGTGCTTCCTGGCTGCTAAGAAGTGAACAAACCTGTTCTGTCATGATGTACTGTGCAAGCCTAGGCCCAGAACAGCAGGGCTGAGCAACCATGGGTTTAAACCTCTGAAGTTGGGAGCCAGACTAAGCCTTTCCTCCTTATAAGCTGATTATCTCAGGAATTTTGTTAGAGTGGAGGAAAGCTAACGTAGTCAGAGGTTGAATCTTTGACATAACCGAATCATGACAAAGAGATCTCCAAAGCTGGTCAAAACCATGGGTGCTTTATGTAGGGTGTTTCAGATTCCCAACAAAGTAGAGGCTAGGGAGGGAGCATGTATTCCGTGAGCCAACAATCATGAGTCTCGGGATAGAATGCTGAACAAAGTGAACCCATTTTTATAGATTGATAAGACAGGAAGTGTCATCCATGATTTTGAAAGAGAACCAAGGAGTAAAATTGGACTGGTCACTTTTGCATTCATTGGTGGTTGGCTTTCTCGACTTCCTACTTGCAGTTTTCCTAGGCTTCCCAAGCTCTTCTTGTAGAGAATTCCCTGTGCATCCAGCAGACACAAGACAGCCCAGATCAAAACAAGACTGCACAAGATGAGACCTTGTGCAAACAGTTAAACAAAACAAAGCAAGCAGGAAAAGAATACACAGATTTGTGGCAAAAAATACTAAATGATACACACAAAGCTATACAAAGTTATACAAACAAGTCTAATTTTTGTGAACAAAGAAAAAATTAGCTACACATCCTGGGACAATAAAAATAAACTCAGCAAAGGCCTTTTTTTTTCTGGAACAATGTCAGGAACAGTCCTAAAATAACTGACATTGGGCACAAAGGGTGTGATGAGGTATCTGATGGCCAAGAATCCCATAGAGTGTGCTCCAGTTTAGGGTCTTTAAAATAATTTCACTGGGATGTTCAGATTTGTCAAAACAGATTCCACCACTCAAAATCTGAATATCATCTTAAATTTTAGTGATATTAAATAAGAGTCATGCTGGTCTGGCAAATTTCTGAGCAAAGTAACTTGAAGATCCTTTATAGAATTGGTAGAAAAGCATTTTGGATTACCCTGATTTTAAAGGAAGGAGCAAGTTGATGTCAGCCTCAGAAATGTCTTCATAGAAATGACTCCACCCAAGATTAGTTGCCTTTCACACTGAGAGGCCACTGCTGATTGGCTAGCTTTCCGAGCTGTGCTCATTGAAGCACAGTGTCATTCATCAAGTTTGAAAATTAGCTTTAGGTCTATTTGATACCAAGATTATAGAACTGTCATTGATGGATTAGGTAGGTTAAAAATAATTTTGGTGGAAACATGGCGCCATGATTATAGGACAACCAACTTTCCTAGGAGTATGGCCCTCTATGTAGTAATATTTATATTTTACCTGTTTGCTTCATTTATTGCCTGTCTCTTCACTGGATAAAAAATAAGGGCAAGGACTCTTTTTTAATTTGTTTTGGTCCCAGTTGGATTTCTAGTATCCAGAACAGTACCTAGCACACAGTTGGTGCTCAATAAAGATTCCTTATATGAATGTATGAGTCTGATCTCTAAACTTTGTCCTATAGAAACCACAGGAAAGCTGTGATTTTTCTCTTCATGGAAAAAGCAGAAAGGAAAAACAAAAGAAACCTTGGGACCAGGCTGGATCTGATCATGATAAATGTTTTTGAATTGAGGGTGATCAATGAAGTGTGGGTTAGGGCTAAGTTTTCAGTGTGTATAGTGCCTCTCAAGATCACATTTCAGCTCCACCTAATGCTGCACATAAAACAAATTTTGGACACTGGTGACATCACTTGGGTCACTACTCTTGGGGCTTTTATCCTCTGGCCTTTCCTCTGGGAGATTTTATGCTTTTTGGTCTTCTCTTCTTGGAATGCAAATCCTAGAAGGTATTTCAACACAGTGACTAGAAAGAAACTTAAGCTCTTAGTAGTGATGCCTCTTTGAGACATGTGCAGATGCACTGTATTGCTAACTTCTGTCATTCTATCTTCCTTTTCCCTTGCTCTCCTAAATAATCTCACAGTTAAAATTAGGGGCTATCTATCTATCTATCTATCTACATATCAACTCTGTTACCTATCTATTTACCTATCTTATCTGTCTAGATTGCACAAATGTGAAAAAATAAATAATATTTAGCTTTTGAGGTTGGCTTATCTTGCTCAACATGATAGTCTCCAGTTCCAGTAATTTCTGAAAATGACATAACTACATTTTCCTTTATAACTGAGTAGTATCCCGTGCTTTACAGGTACTATATTTTCTTTATCCATTCATTGCTGGGCTCCTACACTGATCCCACTGTTTGGCTCTTATGAACAGAGCTTCAGTACACATGAGAATGCAGGTATCTTTCTGACATATTGATTTACAGTCCCCCAGATGTAGGCTCAAGATTGGTATGGTAGTTTCAAAAGGTAGATCTATTTTTAGTTTTCTGAGCTACCATCACATTAATTTACAAAGTGTTTGTGCTAGTTTACCTTCCCACAAACATGCATGAGGGTTACTTTTCCCCCTTACATCTTTATTGGCTTCTTGTTTCCTGATGACAGCCATTCTGACTGGTGTGAGACAGAATCTCAGTATAGTTTTGTTTTGCATTTCCTTTATGGAGCAGCATATTGAATATTTCTTCATGTATTCAACAGCCGTTTGGATTTCTTCTTCTAAGAACTGTCTGTTCAATTTGTTTGTCCCTTTATTAACTGGGTTATTTGTCATTTTATTGTTAATTATTTAGTCCTTTGTGTATCCTGGATATCAGTTTTTCATCTGCTGAATGGCTGGCAAAAATATTATCCCATTCTGTGCATTTTCCCTTGGTTCTGGTGATTGTTACATGTGCCATGCATAAACTCTTTAATTTGATGCAGTTCCACTAGTCAGTTCTTATTCTTATTTTTGGGGTAACTGGAGTCCTATTCAGAAAATAACTACCTGTGCCTATGTCTTCCAGAGATTTCGCTATGTTTTCCGGCAGTAGTTTTGAAATTTCTGAAATTACATTAAGATTTTTTTATTTGGAGTTTTAATTCGTGCAGGGTGAATTTCAGTCTATTGTATGCTCATAAACAAAGTAGAAGGGACTGTGTAGGCAACACTTTTATTTTATCCCAGAAAGCTGCAATTTGTACTTTTGCCCTCTTGTGAAGTAACAAGTTTGAGTCATCATGTTTATGATATCTCATTAAAGCAGCAATTAGAATGAATATCAGGGATTTTTTCTTTCTACTTTCCAACGTGCTTTATTCTTTCTGAAATCAGCAATCTAATTTCTGTCAAAGTCCACAAAAATCAAAATTTTACTACATTATTAATAATTCTAGTCTGGGCAAAATATAATTTATCTTCCTATAATAGTCCACTGTAAGGGCAATGGTAAGTGGGTTTCTGGCCTTCTGCTGATGTGTTTGTTCTCATAGTCTTCATTTTCTTTCCCCTCCCTGTCCCATACAGCAGAAAATTCCATTTCAGGAATCTCTTTCCAGGTGGCTCCCTGCTAACTTGGACCAATGGCTGGCACTGATTAAGGTGGGAAGAGACGAAAGCCAGAACTTTTCCATCTTTCACTTTTCCTTGGGTGCTTAGCTGCTGCAGCTATGCTACCCCATCTCTTTAGTTCTTATTCCAGCTCACAACCTTTCCTTCAGTGATCCAGCTTTTACCTGGCATGACCCACCATAGTTTTGTATCTTGTCATGAGTCCTCCTGCTTGGCAGTGATAGTCTCTTGCTGATACTAATCTCTGGGTTGTGGTCACCAGTGGCTGATTCCTAATTGTATCCATCAGGTGAGGATGGGGAATGACTGCTGAAGGGAGAGCTGACTTCCCTCCCAATGAGCTAGTTGGGGCGGGAAACAATTATAGAGAGGCCAGTTCTGTTTCAGAGGAAGGCTAGGGCCTTGGAAAGTGTATAGGTAAAATGTAAGACAAACTTGGACACAGACCATTTATTTGGTTCAGCTTCTTCCTGCCCCACCACTTGTGAGTTGTATGATCCTATGCACAGGTTATTTAATTTAATCCAGTCACAGGTTTCTCATCTATAAAGTGGAGACAAAGAGGGTGCCTGTCTTATGAGGATCTGGGTGGATTAAATGAGATAATGCCATCAGAGAGCCTGCTCACTAATTGACCCATAAGTGTTCAGTGATGTTTCTTTGCTTCCATAGTGGGACAGTGGGGCAGGCAAGATTCTGAGATCAGAGTCACAAGTTACATCAGCCGTAGGCACAAAAGTACATGGAACAAAAGGCTATGAGCTAAATCCAAGGAAGTCCTCTGAAAGCCTCCCCTCCATTCAGTCCTTTGAGCTATCAGAGTGTGCAACTTTTTTTTCTCCCTGAGGCTTTCTCTGTGGGGAGAGATGGAAGAACATGCCTAGCTTGGGCCTACCAGATACCTGCCAACTGCCTGTCCCCATCTTTCCTGCTCAGACAGATCACCCTTGTCAGGAGCAGCCGAAGCCCGCTTCATCACTCTAATTGCAGTGTGGTTTGCGTTCATCAAGGAAACAGCAGGGATTCCAAATTAAATTCCAACATGCAATTTATTCAAGATATAAGGCCAACTGAGAGATTCTCCACAGAACCCTCTCCCTTCTATTTTAGAGAGAGAATCCTGCTGCTATGCTGTCTGCCCCATGCATGTCTGCTGGCTCTAAGGCTCTATGAATGAAGAATCTCCTGGGCTGCTAGTCAGCTGCTCTCTCATTTCCCAGATTGCCTAGGGGAGAATTTTGGAAACAAGAGGCACACAGAAGCCAAGGCTTGTTGGGGCATCGGCTTGGCACTGAGGAGGAGTGGTCCTGAGAGACAGCCCCTTCTCCCGCCCTGGGGCTGCTTGGCTGTTATCCACTCCTACCTTCTCTCCCCCCCACCCCCGCTCCAGAACTGGAAGAGGCAGCTAACCAGCCCCACCTCTCTCCCTAGCACGTGTGTTTCAGAATGGCGCCAGCCGGAAAGGGGGGCGGGGGGGGGGGGCCCAGTACTGTGGGCTGTGATCTCCGCCTCTGGGGGAAGGTCCGTGACATCACTGTGATGGACAGCTCAGATTAGCCTGTCGCTAATCTGAGCTAGCGACTCCAGATCCCTCCCCTTCCCACCGTCATTACTGCTATAAATGTATTTGTCCTTCCCCTTATTAAACGGAAGTTCTCCAGATGGCTCCCCAAAAACGTCTGTGTCCTGAGTCCTGATTTGAAGTAAGGGACTGGGGTTTGGCGTTTTTCGCAGCTTGTGCATTTTCTCGGTCACCCGACAAAGGCTGGCATGCACTTGTCTATCTTTTGGAATTATGTATGATGGGGGATCCTTCTGGCACACTCTGAGATGATGAATTAGTTAATTCTGAGTGGTGGCAGGGATGGTGGGAATTGGATAATCAGTATCATCCTATACACATTCATTTGCTTGGGAGGGGCTCTGAATGCACACAGGCACCAATCCGTTCTTGCATGCTTCACACCAATGCCACAACTCTTTATCTGCAGACCCATCTGCCAGGGTTTCCAGACTGTCTCCTGGCATCTGTTCTCTCCAACATTCAAATGTTGCATGGCCTTAGAATTAAGATGACAAAGTCACTTGAACACCACAGATGTGAAGAAGAGATTGACTAGGGAGGGTGGCAGAGCAGGGCTTGTTTGCTCTTCTGTGTGGCCATCCTCTGGTCCCCTACCTTTTTAGTTCTGCCCTGACAGGCAGTGAGAAGGAGCCCACCCTGAGAATCAATTTCTGGGGAACCATATGCTGTGGTATGAGTGACAGTCTGGCAAAGATTCTATTCCAAACAAGTTTTGGACTCATGTAAGTAGAGCAATATACCAAAATACTATCTAGAGCCTAGGATTCCCTGAAGTGTGGGTGTGGTACAGGGATACCAAAATCACAGGAGCAAATGTCCTGGAGATGATGGTCCAGAAGGAAGAGTTTCTGCCAAGCCAGCCCTTCCTGGGGAAGTTTTCTGTGACTCTAGATCCAACTGGAAAATCTACACAGATCTCCCATTATTTAGCACCAAGGCCCCCGGGGAACCGGTTGACTCTGAGGACAGGAAGTCAGTCAGCAAGTGACCTTGGGGGAAGAAACATCCAGTTTTGATGGACAGTGAAGACCCAGGAAGTAGACACTTCCATAAAAGGGTGAAGAGGTGACTGTCATGCACCAATCTCCCCAGAGGACACAGCCTAAAAGGAAAAAAGGAAACATCACCCATACAAATAGTGAGTTAAAAACTTAGTGATGGAAGTCTGTTCTTTGGGTTCAAATCTCTGATTGAGACTTAATAACTTCAGATCTTAGAATACGCTCCTTATATCTCTGACCCTTAGGTTTTCAATCTACAAACAGGTAAAATAATACTATCCATCTCCCAGGGACTGTTCAGAAGAGGGGTTGGAATATTTTTCTAGTAAGTGACAGACAATAAATAGTTTAGGCATTGGGGCCTATGATGATTTCTGTTCCAAGCTTTGACTGTGCCCCAAAGCAGCTATAAAATCAGCAAATGAATGGGTACAACTATGTCCCAATAAATCTTTAAGAAAAGTTGTAGGCCAGATTTGGCATGTGAGTAACACTGTTGCCAAATCCCAATTCAGTGGATTATATGGTAGCAATGATATATTTGAGTGTTACTCCTATTATTAGTATTGCTGTCCTGCCATTGTCCATTCAGATCATCAGGAGATATCTGATATGTCTCTACTTCCCCTCTTCCTGCTGTCATCTACTTGTCAGTTCTCAGAAAAAGCCACTGAATGGACCCACTGAAACTTTTGGGTGCAACTGCCTTCAAGATTTTGCTGTAAATTGGAAATGGTGACAAAATAATCTCATCTACTAGGGAGACAGAGATAGGAGAATGCTGGTCAATGACTGGTTTGGGCCAAAGCAAGAGGCCTAATCTAAAAAAAGAAACAAAACCCTGGTAAAACATAATAGCTGAGGCCATGGCTTAAATGGTACTGCTTGCCCACCAAGGGTGAGGCATTAAATTCAATCTTCAGTGTCACCACAATAAAAGACTGCATGGTATTTTGTTTTGCTTTGTATAATACAAGTTTCCAAATTGCTTAGCAGTTAAAAGCAAGGGTAGTTTGGATTGCTTGTGACTGGTGGTAAGACCATGTCATGATTTCCCATTAAAATTTTCTATTGCCTTTCACAAGGGACTGAACTTTGTAATTTGTGTGACTTTCTTACTGCTGCCTCCAGAAGTAAAGATCATTACAACCATTTTACAGACACACATTGAGTTTAGGCAAGACAGACACATTCCACAAGTGCCTGTCTTTACCTCAGATCTTTGTAGTCTAAATCCTGATGCATTTCTCCACATTCCACCTGTGCTCAATATCAGATTAGTCAGTATCTTCCTACCAATGATAAAACCTAGTTGTTGTTTTTTCTGGCATAGACATAAAAGGAATTCATTGAACAGCTTGGAGAATTTCTGGGGTTGGGGAGGGGAGGACCAAAGAGATCTAAGCCAAGAGCTCTGATGTAGACATGCCCACCCCTCCTATGATGGCCTGGGGTCTGATGGTCGTATGTTACCCTCAGAGACTATTCTTACCATATGGATTTATGCCACACTGCTTCCTTTCAAATGCCAAGTCTGCACGTGTGGGGCTTGTTAGCTGAGTCTGGGTTACATATTTGGGCATCAGTTCCCAAGAGAGGCTGGGAAAGAATTTTTGTTTCTTCTAAAGGAAAGAAGGCTTGGGAACAGAATTTCTCACACCTAAGAAGAATGTTGCAAAGGTATGGGGCCCAACTCCACCTCTGGACCCATATCCAAAAGAAATAAAAGCAGGGCCCTCAATAGGCATTATCCACAATAGTTACAATAGATACAAGGTGGAAACAACCCACATGTTTACTGACAGGGGAACAAATAGAGTGTGATGTAGCTATAAAATGGACTGTTGATTTGGCTTCAAAAGGGAATGCAATTCTGAGGCATGCTATGACATAGGTGAACCTTGAAGACATTATGATAAGTGAAATGTCAGGTGCAAAAGGAAACACAACATTGTATGACTCCACTATGTGAGGTGCCCAGGAGAGTCAAAGTCATAGAAATGGAATAGTGGTTGCAAGGAGGGGAAGGAGGTCATGCGAAGGTATTAGAAAATCTGGAGATGGGTGGTGGCCATGGTTGCCTGGCAGTGTGAATGTTCTCAACACCATTGAGTTGTACAATTAAAATGGGTATGGTGAAAGTTTTATGTCTATTGTACTACAGTTAAAAAAATAAATGTGCTGGCTGGGTGCTGGTGGCTGACGCCTATAATCCTAGCTACTCAGGTAGCCAAGACCTGAAGAATGTGGTTGAAATCCAACCCCGGGGAAGGAAAATATGAGAGACTGTTATCTCCTATTAACCAACAGGAAACGGAAGTGTCATTGAGGCTCAAAGTGGTAGAGTACTAGCCTTGAACTGAAGAGCTCAGGGACGGTGCCCAAGCCCAGAGTTCAAGCCCCATGACCACTACCACCACACACACATAAAAAAAAAAAAGTGCTGGGCATGAGGAATATTTCCACTTCAGAGAAGGAGAAATGGAGGCATGGAAGATGACAAGAAAAAAATCTCTGATAAAGCGGCCAATTGTCTTAATTTCTGGTGCTTGTTTTTTCCAGCGAGAACTGAGCAACTATTGGAAGTTCAGAAATATATTCCCCAGCTGCCTTCCTCCAGGTTCAAACAAATAGGGTGAGGTCCAGGTAAGTGACTTAAGAGTGAAGTGGGTTTGAATGTGGGGCAGTAAGGAGAGATGGGGATCATGCTCAATGTAGGGCAGCCGCTACTCAGCTCCCAATACATTTAACTGGGATGGGAGCCCAGTATTACTAGACCTTGAAGAGAAGTGAGAAATCCAAAATATAAACTCTCCATTTATATGGAAAGTTGAACTATCAAACTCCATTTATATGAAATCTCCTGCTTCAATTGCTGGCAATAGATTAAAATGAGAGACAAACTGCAATTCCCTTAACATATATGCATTGGTTAAATACCACCTTTATCCTGGAAGTGAGCAAACTCAGTGTTTGAGTGTAGAGGAAAAGGCCAAAGGTAAAATCAAGATAACCCACTGGTTGGTAGATCATAAATGCTAATTAATTTTCATAGAAAAGGTAAAGACTGGTGAGGAAAATGTGGCTATTAACTAAAACCAAAACAAAGGTGTCCTGTTACATCTTTTTTTTGTTTTTTTTCAGTTCTCAATCTTGAGATCTTCCTCTGGGGAGAATCAGAACCACTCCGGGGATGCTTGCATACCCTACTGTCTCTAAGGAGCATGAACAGTTTTGTGTTAAAATTGCATATATCAAGGGATGGGGGTGTGGGAGTAATGGGGAGCAATGGAGAGGATGGGAGAAGAGAAGGAACAGGAGAGAGGTAGGAGAAAGTAGGGAATTCAGTGGGTTAAAATCATCTCTCTAAGGTGGATTAATCCTTCTTTTGGGAACTCGGAAACTCTCAGCTTCCAGTGTGAACAATCTGTTCTGGGTCTACGTGACCCAATTGATATTTTCACTTGATTGGCCTTGTTTTTTTTAAATCAGGCTCAACACAGTACATGTACTTGGAAATCTATGTTGTTCTATAATACAGATTGGGCCCACACAGACGGTCCATATAGTTTATTAAAGAGTGTCTCCAGTTTTGAAAAATATGAACTATGGCTATAGAATGGAAGGAGAAAAATAAAAGGTCAAAAATGAAATGTTCTTTTCTCATTAAATACATTAAAAAGTCCAATTTCCAACATAACAGGAATCCTAGGATTTGGAGGGTGCAGTGTCGGTTCTGGAAACCCTTGCCTGGCTTGGACCTGATTCTTGAACATTCCACAGTCCTTTTCTTACTGTGCATCCAAGGGAAAGGTGCCAGTGAAAGGAGTCCACATGAGGTCTTTCTGGAAAGCACACGTGCCACAGAATCATTATGCTCGAGATGTGGGGGCTGGCCAGACACGTGGCTTCAAAGATCTCCATAGGATCCTGTATTGCAGGGCCATCTTGCAAACAGTGGCGTCACCTCCATGGCCTTTCTTGTCAGTTTGTTTCTTCATCTGTCCCAGGCTCCATGATGCTGTCTTGATTCTCCAGCTATAACACTTTCCTGCATCAGTATAAGCCCTAAATTCCATATTAAATCCCTTACTCCTGTAATGCTTATAGTGGCTCTGACAGATCTCAGTGGATAGACTAAAGCAAGCACAAACATCATTTTCATGAAAAAGCCACTTATTAGATCTCAGCCAACAGCAAGTGGGGTCAAGATATTCAGTCAGTCATTTCCTGGCAATGGATGGAAACAAGAGTTGCCGAAGCAGTTTATTTTTCATGTACAAGGAAACCAACAGTTTTCACATCCTATAACTTCCCTGCTTGCAAAAGGGATCATAGTCTCATCTCTGAGGTGTACCACTCTTTCCAGCAGAATCTGTGGTCCTTTATCCAGAAAGTTGCAGACATGTCCACATGCTATTAGCTGACTCACCAACTAGTGTACTAGAAAGACAGTTGTAAGACAATGGTTTGCTTGTTTCCTTGCAAGAGTCACACTTCATATACAGCCTCCAGATAGGCATGCAATCACACACCATTTTAATCTCTAGGTCCTAGTTTTGCCCATTCCAATGTATTTTTTTTTTCTTTGTGTGGTACTAAGCTTTTGTAAGGTCCTCTCCCTGAGGGCTCCATGTAGATGCCCCCACCTCATTAAGTCTCCACCCAGTTACCTGGGTAACCTGCAGACCTGGAGGCAGTTACCTCCCCTTTCCCTGAGGTCACATCCTAATCCACCTGGCCACACCCCTTGCCCCTGCCCTAGATAAAAGGCAGGGCTGGGTGGGGGTCGCTCTCTCTCTCTCCCTTCTCTCGGGCCATGGGTCATCTTGGCCACAGGCCAGCAGTTCGGTAATAAACTTTCTTTCCTGCCTGAATACTGCGTGGCGTTCTCCTTTACTGGCTACCTACTTTAAAAACCTAACAGCTTTAATTTGGAGCTTCAAGCTTGCTAGGCAGGGGCCCTGCCACTAAATCACCATGACATTCACACTGGTAATTTTTGAGACAGATTCTCGCTTCTTGTCTGAGCATATACCTTAATTGTGATCTGCCTATTTTAGGCTTCTTATATCCAGGATGATAGGCTTGTGTCACTATGCCTGGCTAAGCATGGGTCTTGTGAACTTTTCTTCCAGAGTTGCCTGGAACCACAGGTGATCTTCTCTATCGCTGTCTCCCAAGTGGCTAGGATCACAGGCATGAATCACTGATGTCTGGCTCCCAGCATATTTTTTTTAACTTTTAGGTATTTTGTAAGTTGGTTCACAGATTATATTAATGTTGCTCTCAATAACATTTCTATACTATGCTTCCTAATTACACTCTCTAGGTTCTTTGGGAATCTGAGTTTGATAAAGTCCCATGTATTGCTTTGATCTAAGCATCACTCAAAGTCATTAGAGTGGTAACTATATTTTGGTGAAGAGACTGACAATCTCTTGAGGATTCTCAGAGAGGCCACAGCTGCAGTGCTAAAGACAGCAATATGAAGATTCTAAGTGGCTCCTGATACGGAAGAATATTCTGGATATCCAGAGACATGTGCTCCATCAGAGATAATGCAAATCTTGGGCTGAGAGTGTGCCTGGTGGGCTCCAGAGCTACCCAGTGGCCAAGACAGCTAGAATGGAGTATGTGACACAAGAGAGCAGGTGCTGAGATAGGCTGGCCAGATTGCACCAACCAGGTTTTGTAGATTGACCACCATGTCGACTTTTATCCTGAGTGAACTGAACATTATTCAGAGATTTTTGAGACTAGGCTGAAGAGAGGCAATCCAGAAGATAGATCGTAGACATTGAATTTGTCCAGGAAGGGGTAAATATAGCATGTAAAAAAGAACCCAAACATTTATTTGGTGATGATCAAAATCCTCTTTTAGCTCTTCTTAGACACCCATTTAATCTACCTTTTCAATCCAGACACACAGGTAAAATAGACATATCTAAAAGGAACTTAGATGCCTAGCATTGAAGCTACATGAATGGGTGAGACAGGCTGGGTGTGTCTCATTGGGACAAAGGACTAGGTCAATTTTTGGCCCATTCAAATTGGATTGGTCAGCTGGAAGGGTGATGACCCAGAAAACAGTGAAGAGACGAGGCCAAGGCAAATGAAACTATTGAACACCCCAGGCTCTGAGCAATAGGATAAACCTATTAGATAGCCCCATCTTCTTATAAGAGTAACACATGATCTAACCCTTGCTTCTGTAGGCCTTGCATTTGGATTTCTATTTGGCCAAGGATGGAATTATTTCTCCTACTCATGGGTGGTGGTGGTGGTGGTGGTGGTGATGACTTGCGGGACATCCTGATTTCCTAGGCATCTGTCTTGCAGTATCCGTTAACATGTGGTTCTCAAATCAAACTTCAGAGAACATAAAGATGTTCCCATTGGCAAGATCAATCTGGAATACTTGTGGTTTGAAATTAATCACTGCACGTCTGTGCAGGATGTATAGTCTGCCTTTCTTATGAGACAAGAATCTGTAACAGCCCCTTGCCCCTATCCTTGGAACATTGTTATAGCAATGTTAAGCTAACACCTATCTTTCAACATTTCCAGGGCCCATAAGACTTATTAGTTAATACCCACAACTTCACTTGTTCATTCTAGTCTCACCAGGTGCAGGATCCTAATCATCAATCATATTTTAAGGTCTCCATCAATAGTCTTCATTTTAAATTTTATTTTGACATAAATTTATCACAGAAGCAAAGACAGAAACTACTGTCTACTTTTTATATGGCTGTACTGCAGAAAAGGAGGTCAAGAATCATTCACAACAATAGAAAGAATGAAACTGCAAGTTTATTTGAAAGTATAAAAAATTTAAAAAAAACAAGCCTAGCCAAAACAACAAAAAAGCAACCACATACAACCGTTCCAGTTTACATTAACTCTAACATCACACACTATTAACCACTGAGTTGCATTAAAAAAAAAAAAGTCAATTTCATGGTAGAGAGAGTTGAGTCAGGCAACAAGTTAGCAATCACAGTGAACTAACTATCTTATGCTAAAATAAAATGCTGATGTCATTTGAGAAAAAAGAGAAAAGATTATTTTCTCCTTGGAGTGAGTCAAAAATATTGCTAGCCTCCTATCTGACATCTTAAGAAGAGTGGATGGTGGGGAGGAATACCTCCTAAATCCTGTGATTTTGCTATCTTAGTGATATATATTTTTAAAATCCATTAAAAACCAAATCTATAATAAAAAATGTCCTCATGTTTGTTTGTAGAAAACATCGTTAGTAGGCTCTCCTTATCTTCTAAAACCATTTGTTTTTCCTAAGATGCCTGAAGCGGAAAAGCGGGTGAGATTAACTCACTGTACGCTTGATTAAAATTAGAATCCTTTCCTCTAAACAACTTTTAAAGTACCAGAAAGAAGCAAAAGCCCATCAAAGGGGGAAGTAGAGCCACTCAGACTCATTCAGGGATGAGAAGAGTAGCCAGAACTGTTATCCAAGTTCTTGGTTGGACTACTCAGAAAATAACTCAAGTGCTACTTTAAAAATGAAAGACACAACACCTAGATTCCTTTACTTAAAACAAACACAAAAAACACCAATGGCTGGTTTCCTGTATTTACTGTGTATTTGTTAGAAGAGGGAAAAGTCTCCAGAATAGGATCACTGAAGGCTAATTTCATCCCCACTTCCTGTAGACTCTTATTTTCCTTTATTTATTTTTGGAGTGGGTACTAGGGCTTGAACTCAGGGACTGAGTGATCTTTCTGAGCTTTGTTGTTGTTGGTGGTGGTCATGGGGCTTGAACTCTGGGCTTGTGCGCTGTCCCTGACCTCTTCAGTTCAAAGCTAGCACTCTACCACTTTGAGCACCAGTGCCACTTCTGGTTTTCTGGTGGTTAATTGGAGGTAAGAGTCTCTCGAACGTTCCTGCCCAGGCTGGCTTTGAACCTCAATCCTCACATCTCAGCCTCCAGAGTAGCTAGGATTCCAGGCATGAACCACTGGCACCTGGCCTGCAGACCATTTTATTTATTAGCCTTTTTTTCTGCTGGGGAAAGAGCCTTGAATGGGTGACAGCTACATGGAGAGGCTCCACTTGGTTCCAGTTTTGTCCCAGGTCAGTGAATATCATGATTTTTTTTTCTTGCCAAATAATAGCTACCTTTTTAACCCATTTATCTCAGTGGGTGGGTCCTGTGGGTGGCTGGGCATTGCCAAACAGGAAATCTAACATAACTAGAGACGAAGAACTGTAGTATGTACTCATCTTTCTGCACAAGAACTCGATAAACAATAACCTAAACATGCAGCAATGCCATAAATTCCTGGCACAGGGTTAGTCTAGGGTGGCATCATGGGGCTGGCTGGGGCAAAAGTATGATCTTCTTTTGCATTTTTCTTTGGACTTTATTAAAAGAAAAACCAAACTAAAACAACAACAACAAAAGAAAGATAGGTTTCCTATACACATATAAATAGTCCCTTAACTAGAAGGGAAAAATCCCTTCCCCTCCCCCCCCAAAAAAAACCAAACACACTGTTTTAAATGCATTTCTAAGGGATTAAAAAATTCCAAATGGAAAATCTTGACTCCAAATTGTCTGTTGCCCATGTCTGTCACAGGAGAAACTCCAGAGTGTTAGGAGAGGCCTGACCTAGCCCTCACCCTCACTTGAGGTGATGGTCTTAAGGCCTTGGAAAGAAGAGTATAAGCAGTACTGAATTTGGCTCTACTATTTTGGAAACCAGTATGCTCAAGTCCAAGTGCACAGATAAAACAGACTCTCCAGTGTTGAAGAGTCTTAGAAGCCTCACGTGAAAGCTGTGTGAAGGAGCAAGGCATGGCCACAGCTAGGGTTCACTGGGACAAAGGACAGGTCAACCTTTTGGCCCACTCCAGTTGGCTCATCTCTTGGCTACTGCAGGCAGGTTGAGAAGGTGACAGCTCAGGATTTGGAGAAGGAACTGTGAGGCCAAGACAGACTCAGGCACTGGCAGAATGCAGGTTAGGAGCTAAGAAGTCATGACAGGGACTCCTGCCTGGGCTGAGATGGGAATAGCATGATCTTCATTGCCAGAGAAAGCTCTCAAAATGAGGATTCCAACTAATCTCTATGGCCACTTTTCTTCTATCCAGAGAAGAGGGTTTCTGATACTTCAAGAAACCAAAATGTATGGGGCTGAGAATATGGCCTAGTGGCAAAGAGTGCTTGCCTCGTATACATGAGGCCCTGGGTTCGATTCCTCAGCACCACATATACAGAAAATGGCCAGAAGTGGCGCTGTGGCTCAAGTGGCAGAGTGCTACCCTTGAGCAAAAAAGAAGCCAGGGACAGTGCTCAGGCCCTGAGTTCACGGCCTAGGACTGGCCAAAAACAAAAACAAAAACAAAAACAAAAACAAAAACAAAAAAACAAACCAAAATGTCACTGTTGGTAACTCATGTCTCAAGTTGTGTTTGGCCACTGCCTCCATTCAATGATGGCCTCTTGGTGGGATCACCCAGCCCCAATACCCAAATGAACCTAGATAAGGCCATAGCCTAGAAGACAACCTGATCCATGTCATTGTTCCTCCTGAATCTCCCATAGAAACAGTTACCTGATCCCACGTCATCATCCCTCCTGAACCACCTATAGAAATGCTGTTTTTCCCAAAGACTACTTAAATATCACATCAAACTGACCACTGCTACTCAGAGAGGTTCCAACAGTTACAGAATTATAGGAAGTGTAAGCTTGTGATTTTAAGGCCTGAAGGAGGAGGGATCTTTTCTATAGAAAAGATGACAATGCACTTTGTCAAGTGAGTGGCTGGAAAAAGGCCAGGTGCAGGTTCCCCTCCAATGAGACATGCTCAAATCTGAGGGAAGAGAGGCAGCTGCTGCCCCAAGTCTCCAGATAGTCTTGAAGGAACTTAAGAGAGCTTCCCACAATCACATGCTGTTCAACTGGAACAAGTTGGAGCAGACTAACCCATAATGGACTTCGGAAGAGCTGAATTTTATACTTCTTCAGTGCCCTGCCTGGGCACAGAGTCTCGGGGCTCAGCAGTGCCCTCTGGAGGACCAGGCTGCCCTGGGCTTTGGTCAGTGTCTTCTACACTCAGGAGGCTGCTGGCTGCTTGGGAGCTGGCACTGTCGACACTTCCTGACCGAGAGCGATAAGGAGGCAGGTTGGCTTGGTTCAGAGACTCAGTGTCCGAAGAATAGGGTGGTGGAGGAAGGTCATACCATGCAGGTCTGCAAGAGAGAAAGAGGAGAGGTGGCAGGGGCAGTAGGGAGAGAGAGGCAGGGATGGGGGAAGAGGATGCATTAGAGTCAGACATGGCTGGAAACTTGGACCTAGCTCTAACATCAGCCTGTTTCTGAGCTGATGCTTCTAGTGACACATGAGATCTTCCCTCCAAGTACTAAGACGAGGACAGCTGGTGGTCTGGAACAAGACAGAACAGAAAGTTCGGGATGTGCTGGCTTGTCCCCTGGTCAGTGCCAAGTCCAAATCAGGTGGATTTGGAATGAAATCTCCAGACAACATCCCCAGGTCAGCTTAGGTGAGAGCTGCTTTGTTCCCTTAGCGAAAAATCCTGTGACCAAGAGGCAGGACTGCATCTTGAATGAGACTTTGATGGGGCCATAGAAGTTGGAGTTCTTACTAAATCTAGCACTTCCTGTGGACTTAGGGTGACAGGGCACTCTTTTGACACCCTATCTCTTTATATTTCTTGAAAGAAAATTGTTGAACAGAAAAGACATTTTGGTTTTAGCTCTTCCCCTTGGACTCTTGAAGCTTATCTGTCTGCCATAGGGACACAAAGTGAAGAGTTGCCACTGGAAAGGGTCCAGGGAGGAGTCCAGCCACCCTGGTGTATCTGTATGATGCCTGATGCAATACAAAATGCATGCCAGGGCTTTGAGGTAGAAGGCTGCTGGGGAGGGTTCTGAAGGGCAGGATATAGGAACAGACACCTGTAGTCCATGAGCTTCTAAAATGGTCTATGGCTGGGGGATGGGAGGATGCTAATAAGATAACTCAGTGGAAGAGCCTGTGTTTATCAAGTATGTGTAAGGCCCAAGGTTTTACACACACATACACACACACACACGCACACACACACACGCACACACACTAATAGAAAGTACAGAGATGGGCTCTGGTGGCTCATGTCTAGAATTCAAACTACTCACAAGTCTGAGATCTGAGGACTATGGTTCAAATCGAAACCAAGCAGAGACTCCTATTTCTAACTAGCTAGCTTTGAGCAAAAAAAGCTCAGAGAAAGCATACAGATCCTGAATTTAAGCCTTAGGAGCAGTGCGTGTGCACGCACGCACACACACACACACACACACACACACACACACACACACACACACACCCAGGGTAAGTTCCTTTTGTCATTTCATCTACAGAACTCTTTGCCTTGAGGTTTCTTACAGGATGCCATTCTCATAAGAATTAAGAGTTTCATCCACCTTTTGGATGAAGCCAAGCAAAGTTAGAGGACTCATTTACTTTCTCATCCAGTCAAAAAAACATTAATGAAACCACCCAGAGATGCTAGGAGCTGATGATCTGTGGTCGCAGGTGAGGCCCAGAGCTGTTAGGAAGCTCAAACATGAGCCACTGTGGATTAACCAAGGAGCAGCAGGGCTCTAAGGCAGCTGGGATCGTATTCTATGTCTTCAGACAACTAACTCAAAAGCCTAGGATATGAATTTCCTGTTCTTCTGTACAACCAGACAGATCTAGAACCTCCTCAGTGAGTGTGCCTACTACCTACTCTCTCTCCCTCCCTTCCTTTTTTCCTCTGCCAGTTGTAGGATTTGAACTCAGGGCCTGGGTACTGTCCCTGAGCTTTCCCTAGCACTGCTGATGACTTTTTGCTGGTTAGTCTCACCAACTTTTCCTGCCTAGGTTGGCTTAGAACTGCAGTCCTCAGATCTCAGCCCCCTGAGTAGCTAGGACTATGGGTGTGGGGTACCAGAGGACCAGTGTTAATGAGTTGTTGAGAAAATGAAATGAGATGACAGTTGGGAGAATTCTGCAAGGATCTGGTAAATGCTGATTGTTGCTATGCCAGGCACAAGGTAAACCTAGGACAGCCAGGTCCTTCCCCAGTAAGCTCCTGCTCCTCTCTTCTATCTTCACTCACCTTTGGTCCAGCAGGGCCTGTGAGTAGGAAGGTGGGGAGCCTACTTCGGAGGCATTCTGTTCAGCCTGGGTGGCTACATACTGGACGCCATTGTTGACATTGTAGGTGACATTGCAGTGGTGGGGGTGGTCCAGGACCACCAGGCGGGACAGCAGCACAGGGTGCTGCAGCCGATGGACAGGCAGCGTCATGAGGTTGTTCCTCTTTCGTTGATGATGCAAGACCAGTGCCAGCAGGGCTACAACCAGCACAAAAATGACAGAGCTGCCAATGATGGCGTAGGTGATGCTGGGGTAGTATACGAGCTGGTTCTCAGAGGTCACAAACACTTGTCCACTGCCTGGTTCTGAGAAACCCCAGAGAGGAGAGATGAAGAAGAGAGAGTCACAAGTCAGTTACCCTTAACATTTTCTTTTTAAATAAAAAAAATGGTTATTATAAAGGTGATGTACAGAGGGGTTACAGTTACATAAGTCAGGTAATTAGTGCATTTCTTTTTGGACAATGTTACCCCTTCCCTGTTTTCTCCCAGTTTTTTTTCTACCCTGTCTCCACCCACTACTTATATAGTTCATTTTCAACACAGTGTCCAGCAAGTACCATCGTTGCATTTGTTCACCCTTTGTCCCTCTGTTTCTATGCCCCTTTCTAAAGATAGATAAATGAACAAACAAGAAAAAAAAGAAAAGAAAAACAGCAACCAAAGGAAAAAAGATCCTCTTCTTTCCATTTCCTGGAGTTCATTTTGATAAATATTTTTATATGATCAGTTGCACATAGGCATCACACCTTTGGGTTTTTCTCCTAAGAGTAGTCTGCTTTGGTCTCACTGTGTGAATGCCTGGAGTCTTGTACTGTGTTCCAGTGTATGTTAGATCTAGCTTCCACATATAAGCTATTGGTGTCTCTGAGTTTGGCTTGCCTCACTTAACACAGTTTATTCCAGGTCCATCCACTTCCCTGCACCCTTCACCTTTTAAATCAGCCCCAGGACTTGCACACAAATGTGGGTGACAGCAATATGCATAGCAATCAGAATGTAGAACCACCCAGATGTCTACTGACTGCAGAATGGATATCACAAAATGAGGTATGTTTACACCAAGATCTCCAGTAGACCATAGGTATCCAAGGCTGAGGAGGAAGAAGTGTGTGTGTTCAGGATGCAGAGCTCAGCACTGTCTGGTGCATGCTTGATTCATTTTTCCCCACAATGCCACCCAACTTCTGCTGAAGATATAAACCTCTGTCACCTTTCAACAAATCTCAAACGTTCACTCCATAGGTACCCTTTTTGTCTTGGGAGGATTACTAGAATTTTTTCCCTTGTTTTTTTGGGCACCATTTGCAAAGGGAGGCATGTGTTCACAGAAGGAAGGAGACAACACTCAGAAGATCACATGACCATTTAAATAAAATTGATGATCGCTCAGTATGTACTGAGGGCTGCCCTGTAATTTATACATGCCCTGAACCACACAACAGATGTGTGGAAATGAAGTGATTTTTTTTTTTGCAATTTCGTTCTCTCTCTCTCTCTCTCTCTCTCTCTCTCTCTCTCTTGTCTTTCCTCCCTCCCTCCCTCCCTCCCTCCCTCCCTCCCTCCCTCCCTCCCTTCCTGTCTGCCTGTCCTACCTCCTTCCCACCCTCCCCTTCTTTTTCTTTCTTCTGTGTGCCAGTACTGGGACTAGAACTTAAGGTGTTGTGCTTTCACTTATTAGATTTGTCTGCTCAGGCCAGCTTTGAACCTTGATCCTCAGGATCTCAGCCTCCTTAGTAACTAACATTACAGGCTTGCACAACTGGCACTTGGCTTGAAACATCTACCTATATCTATCTATCTATCTATCTATCTATCTATCTATCTATCTATCTATCTGTTATTTGAAGAGCTTGGCCAAAACTATGATATAAGGCAGGATTATTGTATATCACCCCAAAACATAATAAATACAGATATAAACTAAAATGTAGTTGAGTACATCAAATCCCTTATGCAATAAAATAAGCCAAGCTTAAAAGATCACATATCATATGATTCTGCTTATATGGAACATTCAGGAAAGGCAAAGTTTGGTAAAGGAAGAATAGCAGTGGCCTGAGTATGAAGATTAATGATAAATAGGCATGAGAGATCTTTCTGAGATAAGTAAAAAACTGGATTATGGAAAATTCACTAAAAATCATTGCCTTGTGTTCTTAAGCTGGGTGACGTTTATGTTATGTAAACGAGACCTCAATAAAGTTGTTTAAAAAGTCAGCCCTGGAAAGTGTAATGAACATCCAGGGAATAGGAGAGTTCCTGTGGTAGAAATCAGATTTCCACTAGCAATACAGAGCACAGCACGCATGGCAAGGCAGTTAGGAGCACAGAGCAGTTGCTCTAACTGTGGAGTGAGTATCTACTCTATGCCAGCCTGTGTTCCAACCCAGCCCCTTAAGGACAGTGCTGCCTGCCTCTGGCTGCAAAATGGAGACAGTAGTGCTTCCAGAGTATAGAATAAATCTGCAATTATCAGGCGTTTAGAACAGCACCGACACTGTGCGAAACATCCAAGTGTTCAATACTCCCAAGTGTGTGTTTTACAGCTTCTCTGTGCCTTATAATGTTATGAAGTGGGCATTCTTTTTAAGATGAAGGGAGGGAAGCTTGGGGAGGTTGAGTCTCTGAACCTGGACCACGTGGGTTGGAGGTGAGGAGATTATGTGAGGTGAGTCTTGTACTTAATGCTCTGCCCTGTGACCCCCACAACAAGGCCCACTAGGCAGTTCCCAAGTGGTCCTGGGGTGAGGGGTTCAGACACACCTCTACTGACTACCAATATCCTCCAATCCACAAGTGCTCATGAATCACTCTCAAAATTCTTCCCCCCCCCCCCTTGGTTGGTTATGGAGTTTGAACTCAGGGCCTGGGCACTGTCCCTGAGTTCTTTTGCTCAAAGGCTAGCACTCTACCACTTTGGACCACAGCATCACTTCTGGTTTTCTGGTGGTTAATTGGAGATAAAGAGTCTCATGGACATTCCTGCCCAGGCTGACTCTGAATGGCAATCCTCAGATTTCAGCCTCCTAAGTAGCTAGGATTATAGGTGTGAGCACCAGCGCTTGGCTCACTCTCACTCTCAGAATTCATAAGTGATGGGTTTCTCGGCCAGCAGGACATACCTGGCAGCTGGAGGAAGGTCAGAATTTGTCATCATGTCTCATTAATGAGTTCTTAGCATTCACATTCTTAGCACTCCCCTTAATAGCATCTCTGGACCAGCAGCAGAAGTGCTAAGAACCTTCTTTTTGGAAGGTGGGGTGGGCGGGCTTTGACATGGAGTGCAGAGATTTTAAACCACTGACTTGGGTGTAATCATCTGCAGTATGAATACAAGTGAGAGCCCTTTAAAGCAAATGGAAAGTAAACAGCTCTCAGATCTTAATGATATCACTTACATCTCTGAAAGCAGGTTCTCTCCAGACCTGCCCACTCTGGCAGGAGAGAAGAAATGATCACATTTGCTGGAGAAATTATGAGGTTGCATAATTCAGTGAAGCCTGCGCTCTTTTTTCCCTCTCTCCTTTTTGCTCTGTGTGTAACATGTCATCTTGTATTAATTCATTAACTAGGTTCACTCTTCTTCAGTGCTTAATGAGCCCACTAGCCAACTTATATCAGAGTTGCCTGGGACCTGAGTTCCAAGTGTACAATCCACAGACAATGAAGTTTCCATTTGTTCTGGCTGTCCCTCAACCAAATGGCCCTATGCACTACTGTCTAACACCTTCAGTTTCTAGGCTGTGCCTGTACTTGTACTGCATCGATTCCGAGCCAGCAGCAGAGCCCAGTGCCCACAGTACTCTCAAAACGGCTGCTGCCTGGTGATGGCTGGTGATACGACACCAGCTTTGGCATCACTCCTGGGTGCAAACTTGTCACACACATTTGTGTATATATCGCAACAGTTTCTCAGCAGGTCTTTTACTAAGTCCCTCAGAGGTGCTGCTCAGACTGGCATAAGGGACTCTGGCAGCTGACACTTGTGACTTGCTGTTCCTTTCCTTCTACAGAATTCCTCCCTCCATTTCCTATAAGCTACTATTTCTCTTCTATTGGATTAGATCAAGGTAAAGTTTGATTTTTGTATTTTGCTGGTCTTGGGAAAGCTGGCATATTCATGTTCAGGCATGGCTAAAGGAGGGTCGGCCAATACAAACCCAGGAAGGAAGGAAGCTAACAGTCTAGAGTTTGCCTTTCACCCCCAGGCTCACATCTGTGGGTTCTGGATCCCTGGCTTCAAGCAATCGGAGATGCAATATATTCAGAAAAAGACAATCACATAAACTGAACATGTAGACTTTTTTTTTCTTCATGATTCCTAAACCATACAGTGTAACAGCTATTTCCAAAGCATTCACATTATATTAGATATGAGAAGGGGACACAGGAAGATGACTGAGCACCTGTGGACTTGAGTACCTTGTAGCCAATCCCTCGTGGATATGGAGATGATTATATACTAAAAAAAAATCATATATTTGTTCACACAGTACTTTCTCAGTAACATTAGGATTTGAACTCGGGGCCTTACATTTGCTCAGCTTGTGTTTTACCACTCAAGTCATGTCTTTAGCCCAGACTGTTTTGTTATTATTGGAGAGAAGAATCTCATCTCGTAGACTTTTCTGCCTGGGCTGGTTCTGAACTTTGATCCTCTGACTCTTACTCTTGAATAGATAGTATTACAGGCATGAGGCCCTGGTGCACAGTTGCAACTCCCCTCTTAAAAACCTGATACACCCACAAAATTAGATATAATTGATTTATTTTTATAGTGTTAAGGGCATTTTGAGTGCTAAAGCAGCACTGCACTATATCCCAGCCCAGGAAATAACTTTCCAATATAACTACTCATAAAAGCACTGTTCCTAAAGCAGAATATACTACACACGATTTAAATGTGTATCACTGTAGCCTGGCTTAATAAATAATGTATATCCATACAATACCACTTATAATTTTAAAAAATCAAGGCAGTCCATATTCGGATGTGGAAAATGACTGGAAAGATATATTGATGAAAAAAAACCCAAAATCGACTAGAGAATTGCTAAGGTTTGGGTATTGCTAAAAAAGCATGTCCTCAATGTTTTTATGTATTGAAACTCAATCCCCAACATCCCAGTGTGAGGTACTAAGAGGACAGAAACTTAATCCAACTGTGTTGCTGGCAGGTAGGGCCTTTGGAAGGCAATTAAGATTAGATAAGGTTGTCAAGTGTAGAGACCTATGACTGAATCCTGGTGGCTTTATATGGAGTAGAAAACCAGAACACACACACACACACACACACACACACACACACACACAAATATGTTCCTGTCTCACACCATGTGGTAGCCTGTGTCCCCTTGATTTTCTGCCACCAAGAAGGCCCTCACCAAACATGGGCTGAATATTTAGAACTGAAAGCAAAGCTCAGGAGTGTAAGCAGAGCTTACAGTTATAAAAAGTCATCCAGCCTCACGTATTTCCTTGTAGCAGTGTCAAAACAGAGAGTCTAGGAGTGGATAGTACCTTTCTGGTAGGCCAACTACAGAGGGGACAACAATGGGGGGGGGGGTGCTTCCACGGAGAAGAGATGAGGTAGATAGATATCAGATATGACTACTTTCTACATTATGCCACTAGTATTATATCCATTGATTAAAAAAATACTGTCCTCTTCCTTTGTCTTTTCTTGGCTGACAGTGTGTTTCTGTTTCTTTTCCCTTCCTCTCCCTTGTAGATGTCAGGACCTCTTGGGGCTCATGCCTTCTTGTCTCACACCTCATAATGAAGAGAGTCTCCTGTGGATGGCTCTTCGCCTCTAGCCTGGACTCTTGAGTCCAGAATTCCTGTTTTGAGATATTTGTTGCACCTCCAGTGATCATTCCTTCAGAAAACAAACCAATTAACTCCTGTGTCTCTTCATAAAAAAGTTTTTTCTCCATATTAAATATTTTTAAAACTCAGGTTCAGTGAGGTATAATGTATGCACAATAAAATTTGCTCTCTAAAATGTACAATAAGAGGAGGTTGGCAAATTGATTTGTTATATAATCCCCTCAACAATCAATATCTGGAGTTTTCCAGATTTTACTCCCAACTACTAATGAATTCTTTTGTGTACCACTGCGATCAGTATCCTCCCCTCATTCCCAGCCATGGAGAGACCACTGGTTTGTTTGTTTGCTGTCCAACTAGATTCATCTTTTCCAGAAAGTCATAGAATTAAAACCATATGGCACAAGGCCTTTAGTGTCTGGCTTCTTTCACTCAACAGATTACCTCTGAGCTCCATCCATGTTCCCACCTGTTAGTATTTTGTTCCTTTATACTGATGAGTAGTATTCAGTGGCCTAAGTCTATCGATTCCTGATTCATTTATCAATTCACTGGCAGACATGGGGACTAGATTGTTTCCAGTTTGGGGAAATCAAGTATTTCTGCTGATATGTATTTTCATATTTCTTGGGTATACCAAGGACCAAGACCATTGGGTTGGCAGAGAGGTGTATATCTGACTTTATTAAAAACTGTCCCATTATTCCCCAGAGTTGTTGTGGTCTTCTGCACCCTGCTCTGTTCTGAGCAGCAATGTGTGCAATCCCATTGCCCTGGATCCCTGTCAGCACTTTAATTATTGACAGTCCTTTAATTTTAGATATTCTTGAAAGTGAAGGGATAGCTCTCTAAGGTTTTAATTTGCATTTCCTAATGACTCATGATGTCGAGCATCTGTCCTTGTGTTATTTGTCACTGCCTGTCTCCTCTGATGAAGTGTTTATTCAAATCTTTTGCTCGTTTTAAAAACTGGATTGTTTGGCTTATTATGGAACAGTAAAGATGTTTCCTAAATTCCAGGACACAGTTCCTTTATATCCTAAATGTTCATGCAAATATTCCCCCATGCCATGGCTTGTCTTGTCATCTTCTTGACAGCGTTGTTTTCAAGGGAATTATTCTTTATGAAATCCATTGTATCAACTCTTTCAAAATGGTTTGTGTTTTTTATATTCTACCCAAAGAAGCTCCCCTTAAATCCTTACCTAGGAGTTTGATAGCATTTATATGTATGATTGACTACAAGTTAATTTCTGTTTATGGCACAAAGAGAAGGTCAAGGTTCTTTTTCTCTTTCCATTTAGATAGCCAATTTTTCCAGCACTGCTTGTTGAAAAGCCTGTCCTTTCCTACTGAATCACTTTGACGTCTTCGCTGCAAACCAACTGAGCATATGGATTTAAGTCCATTTCTAGACTCCACTATGTCTATTCTACTCTTGTTACCAATGTGTGTTAGTTACTACAGCCTCACAGTTGAGTCTCTAAACCAGCTAATACAACTTCTACAAGCTACTTTCCCTTTCCAAATTGAACCCTCTTTCTAATTATAAAAACTAATGATTAAAATTAAAGTAAGGCAGACAACATGCCTGCCCGTTCCCCTATCTCCTAGCATTCTACTAGATAAATACAGCCTATAGGTGTAGACCAAGTTTGGCTAACTTTCTGTCAAAGGATAGAGAATTATTATTTATTTACCTGCCACCAGAATATAATGGCAGCCACAGAAGGCAATACATAGACAACACATCTAGGAAAGAATATGGTCATGGACCCCAACTCTATTAAATAGGCAGCAGGTCAGGGCTAGTGCCCTGGCTGTAGTTTTCAGTGTAGATCTTTTAAAATGATTGGTGATGCACACACAATACAATGCTGCTTAGATATTTCTGTCCAAGGACATCTTTCTTTACTAACATCACATTTATTTATTTTATTTTGTGTGACAGAATTGGGCCTTACGCTCTCACTTGGCTTTTTTGCACAAGATTGGTGCTCTACTACTTGAGCCACATCTCCATTTTGCTGGTTAATTAGAGATAGGAGTCTCATGTATCTTTCTACCTGGGCTGGCTTTGAACTTCAATCCTCCTATCTCAGCCTCCTGAGCAGCTAGTATTACAGGAGTGAGCCACCAGTGCTCAGGATCCTACATGTAGTAATCAATGCATGGTTATGTGTATTGTATATGCAGATACATTACTCAACTAACACTTCACAGTGCATTTGGGTTGCTTTCTATCCTGCTCTTGGCCAACAGTGCTACAGCACTATAGCCTGGATCCCCCCATCCCCCCATGTAACAGCGTTGAGAAGTGGGACCTTTAAAAGGCAATTAGGTGATGAGTAATAAATGGATGAGTGCAGATCATCCTTTCCCCTCCTGCCACTGTCTCCTTCTTTCCCTGTCTCTTCCTTTCACCTGTACAATGTCTTTGGCAATGCTGTGATGCAGGAAGGAGGCCCTCACTCGACGTGGCCTCTGGATCTAGGACTTCTCTGCCTCCACAACTCCTAATAAATCGTTGTGTTTTATTAGTGATCTAGGGTGTGGTATTCTGTGACAGCAGCACAGACCAGACAGGTTCAAGACATCCAGTAGGTAAAGGAGTGATCTGGGTTCACTGGTTTCTCCCCAGACAGTGCTCTGGAGGTTGTCAATCTCCTGGTTCCAACAACATTGTGTTGTCTTGAGTGCTCTCCTTTTCTCTGTCCATATAGAGTCATCAGTCAAGGGTGGTTCTAGTGGGTAGAGGTTTCCCAGCCTCTGTACCTCTTTCTTCTCATGGCCACATCCAGCCTGGGAAGAGAAGCCTTCCTGTGTGGAATACACATTCAGTCTCTCTGAACTCTGGTTTTTCTCAGCTTCACACCAGTTTGAGTATGATCCAGCACCAAGTTGCTATGGGATTCCTATGGAATTCTTCAGATCAAGGGCTTTCAACAGCTCTCATCACCTCCTTGGCCAGGCATTCACAGACTTAAGTCCCACTTGCCTTTCATTTCCTTCCTAGGAAGGGGCGGGGAAACCCAGAGTTGGGATGAGGAACTGCCTACCACAGGTCCCTTCCTTTCTGATTCAAAGTAGAATAGTACCAACCATCATGACATTCATAATTGAACTATAATTAATAATAATGAACAATAACCATAATACTTATCCTCGTAGTTCTTTTTTTTTTTGCCAGTCCTGGGGCTTGAACTCAGGGCCTGAGCACTGTCCCTGGATTCTTTTTGCTCAAGGCTAGCACTCTACCACTTGAACCACAGCGCCACTTCTGGCTTTTTCTATATATGTGGTACTGAGGAATCGAACCCAGGGCTTCATGTATATGAGGCAAGTACTTTACCACTAGGCCATATTCCCAGACCCTTAGCCTTGTAGTTCTTACCCTATCTTGCCAATACCCTATGTGATGAATCTCTACATAGTCTGTAGAGAGCTGAATGGTATTCCCTTGAGAAAAATGCATCCACTCAGAACCTCAAAATGTGACCTTATTTGGAAAAGGGTTTTTTCAAATGTAATTGCAATACAGATCTAAGATGAGCTAGAAGGGATCACAGTGGGCTCCAAATCCATTGTGAATGTCTTACAAGACACAGAAAAGGGGGAAGACATGGACACAGGCAGGTCAGCAGCTGTTCAAAGTCAGAGGCAGAGACTAGAGTCTCGAAGCCCCCCAGCCAAGGCTTCTAAGAGCTGTCCGCAGCTTCCTGAATCCAGGAGGGTGGCACAAATAGGTTGCCTCACAGGACTGCCAGAAAAAAAATAGCCCTGTCAGCACCCTGGTTCTGGGTCTGATTTTGTAGCAGAACTACAAGAGTAAGTTCTGCTTCTGGACTTTAGCCCCCCAGTTGTTGTGCTTTTAGATGGCACCTGTGGTACAGCTACTTTGCAGGTGAGGAGCCCGGCACATAGGCTGAGGATACAGTGTCTCCCACACACCTGTGGAGTGATTAGTACCAGTTGTTAGAACCAGCATGTAGGAAGCCGGGAGGACTCTGATTGGTCTGGATTCAGAATTTGTGCTGTAAACCCAAGATCTGATTTGTTTCACACATATTCACCTATCCACTAGGCATCATCACCAGGAGCTGGACAAGCACCTGTAGCCCCCTATTGTACAGAAGATCCCTCATGGGCCACTGGGGAGAGTGGGGTACCATCTGGCACCTCCTACATTGCCAGAGACTGAGCAGGAACTGCTGATCCTTTTCCTGTCCCCAAGAAGCCCAAGCCTACCCTGGTGTGTTCTCCCTTGCAGTCCCTGAGGAATGAGCATGTCACTGCTTCTTCTGTCCCCGAAACCCTATTACCCAGAGAAATGCTGAGTGCGCACACTTGGAGCTGAACACAAAACACTAAAGAATTCAGAGAACGGCTGATAACAGAAGCATTACACATGGGGCTCCCCAGTGGGTGCTTAGGTGACCATGACGAGTTCACGGCTGCTTCAGATTTCAGATCTGAACGTGATGACCCACTGGGAGGTGGGGCTGTTCATTTTGCTCCAGTCCCAGAGTGGGCAGGAAAAAAGATGCCTGACAGGGGAGCCAAGGCAAGGACCCAGCACACCGGGGCTTGCTATTCATTGCCTTAGATCTTCTTCTCTAGCCACTGTCACCCTGTCCTGTCTTGCTCTGGCTCTCTGCAGGATACTTTCCAATTAGACATAGGGTGTGCCTTCCGTAACATAGTCATTCATGTCATTAATTCAATACCCTCTAGTGGCTGCCCATGAGCTCAGCATAAAGCCAAAGTCCTCACCTGTCTGGCAGGCTCTATCTCATTTTTCCCAGTCACTACTCTGACCCTCCACGGTTGCCCTCCCGGCTTGTGCAGACCCGCCAGCCTAGGCATCCTTGCTGTGGTTCTAGGATATGGGACTTGTGCCTGATCTGCAGCCATGGATCTTCTTATGTCTTCAATGCAGTACCTCTTTCCTGGCTTCTACCTCCTCCTCTCTTGTCTCTCTGCTCATCGGCCAGTGTCATTTCTGGGCTCTGGTGACATGATCTCATGCCCTTACCCTGCTTTATCTGCCTCCACAGCACTTGTCTGTGCCTGCCACTGTATATTGTGTTTGTATTACATTGTATTCTCTTTAGAGTAGAATGTAACTAAAAGAAGACCCTGGGAATCTTGCTAGCTCTTCTTTGAGAACTGAATGTCTCACATAGAGACAATTTGCTGGGGACAGGCACTCTCTGCCTCTGTGGCCTTGGGATGTCTCAGCATCTGCGTCTTCTACACCAAGCACCTCTGATGGGAAGTGCTTTGTGGAGACTATTTCATCTAGCTTCACAGGTCAGAAAGGCACATCACCTCCCACAAGTCTCTCAGGAAGCAACAGAGAGGAAACCTGAGCCCAGATCCATCTGAACCACACCTAGAGGCCCTGGCTGAGTCAAATGCTCATTTTCCTCCTTTATAAAGCGGGGAGAATGAATCTCCACTTTGTAGATACACTGTCACATCCCTGTCACGGACTGATAAATCTGTACGTGTTGTGGATATCATTCACACATGCTTGCCTACTCAATGTGAAAGTGAGGTATAAGCATGAAGGAGGAAGGAGGCAGGGTGTATTGTGGTTGTCTAGGTTTGGGAGCTTGATTGACTGCTGTAATGTCCTAGTTTTTCCAAGAACCACATAAGCGATTCAGGGCAATGGATTCCACTTTGATAAGCCTCATTTGTACAATTGGGATTGAAATACAGCAGCCACCACAGAGTTGGTAAGAATAATAAAGGCTACTGTCTTAAGCTGGATATCAGTACCTCATGGTTGTAAGCTAGTTCAGGCAGAGAAACCTGTCAGACTCTGTCTCTAAAACAACTAGCCAAAAGCCAGGCTGGAGACATGGCTAAAGTGGTAGCATGCCAGCTGAACCAGCAAGCTGAGCAACTACAAGGTCCTGAGTTCAGAGGGTAACATTGTTCTCTCTCTCTCTCTCTCTCTCTCTCTCACACACACACACACACACACACACACACACAAGACTGTTGTAAGTTTGAGCTGATTGTACCCATGGTGAGTTTACTTCTTTTCCTCTGTGCAAATATAATACACCTAATGATCTTTTCACACTTGACTAGAAGTATCTGGAAGGTGCAGAATGGCAGAGAGGAGGGAATGGGTCCCGAGGGCAGCTGGGATTCTCAGGAATGATGACCAGGCATTAGCCTTTTGAGAAAGGCATAGGAGTTGGGCTGGGGCCACACCCATTCACCCATTGAGGAGCAAGTTCCTGAGAAGGACCAATTGGGACTTGGAAACAAAGCCAGGAGCAGGCCTGACCCTGCAACACTCAGCTTGGGGGTGGCCCTGGGATCCCATCACTCCGGATCCCATCTCTACTACAGCTTCCATATGCCTTTGGTCACACCCTCTCTCAAACCCCGAGTCACTGACAACCAAGGGCATCCCAACATCCATCCTGACTTCCTGTTTCAATACTCCACAGCACTGGGGCACCCTCATGGCTTGTGATTCCAAGCACATCTCCAGCTTTGATTTAGATGTGGATTGAAAAAGCTTAATTTAAAGGGCAGACCGGCAAATGATTGAATCAAAAGAGAACCACTGAAAACCCCACTGAACCATCACCATAGCAACTCAAGTTACTAAAATTAACTGAGGTGGGGGGGTTGGTGATGGGAAAATCAGAGCTTCCCAGAACCAGCTAGCCCACAGCAGGAGCTATTTAGGCCCTGAGCCAGAGAGAACACAGAGAGAGAACCATGCTCCAAGAAGAAGGCACTGGGTTTGCCGGACTGTGTGAGCCAGGAGACAAATATTCTAAGATCAGAGTCAGTAAGAGAAAGGGGTGGGGGTATGGGGAGAACTAAGTTATAAGACAAGATGATGATTTTTCCCTGGGAATTTTCAGTGGTTCTTATGCTAAGAAACCAAAGGGCTTCTGGTCCTTCCTACCCTTTTCCGTATAGGTATGTCACTGGGAAAATGGGGGCAGGATGTCTTATTGAAAATCAAAGACACTATCCTTTCAGTAAGTATCACTGAAACTGCAAACTGGTACCTACAGCCTCTTATTTCCTATGATGCTCACCCTGCAGACAGCTTCTCAGAACAGAGGAAATGTTCTCCTAACATGTTAGGAGACAACTATATACTCAGAGCTTGGGCTCTGCTCTGAGGAGGAAGGACCTAGACACAACCCAGGGAGTTAGCTGGTTAATGGTGTCTTTGCTAAGAAAAAGGCTCAGGGCAGTCAGAGAACTGGCTGGCTGGAGGGTAAGGACTGTAATTGGAGATTTAGGAAGAACACACACACACACACACACACACACACACACACACTTAAATAGAATTCAGATTGTTACCAAAATTCAGTGATGAGAGTAACTGGGATGTAGGGACTAAGTAGCCTTTTGAGAACTCAGCCCAAATTGTACAATCGCTTCAAAAGGTCAACAGAAGATTCCAGAGGAAATGGAGAATATTTCTTTGCTACTTCTTCTGCAGCAGACCACACAAGAGCAAAAGCCAATGAGAGACAGCAGGGGAGGATGTTGGACTTGGAAATGACCCCAGGTACTGGGGTCATTCTAACTACCAAAGGCAAGAACTTCCAGGCATTGCTCTCTTGCACACAGGATGGCATCAGCAAACCCAGGCTCCTGCATCTGACATCCTGAGCTGCTCCTTCAAGCAACATGCTTAAAAAGAATAGATGTGCCTCCTAGAATTTGCTGAATAAGGAGGACTGTAGAGAATTACTATTTCTATTGCTTACTGTATCTATTTACCTGAAGTGTTTGGTGGAAGCTGTAAAATTAAATGCTTAGCAGACATTCTTTAAACTCAATGATCAGACGGCTTCTGGTCCAGTAATAAGGCTTGGAGAGTTACAATACAATGGCTTATTGAGCCTCCTGTGTCAGCGGTCAGGGTAGAATATGCTAACACAAGCAGGATGAGGGGAGCCAGATGCTTTGATCTGTTTGTGAGTATCTGTGTGTGCTATTACCCACAAGCAGCACTGCACAGAAAAGTTAGCCTTAAAAGGGCAGAGAAAAATCTTGCTATTGTCGTGCAAATAAAATGTTATTAGTGAGAGCTAAGAAAGCAATATAATCAAATATCAAAGACAATGACCTAATTGCCACCCCCCCCAGCCAGTCACTGGAGCCAGAGGCTTCAGCATTAGCTCTGTTCATTCCAATGGAGGGGCAGCTCTCTGCTCACTCTTCCAAAATAGGAGACAAGTTACCAGTGTCTTCTACAAAAATTAGCACACACTTGGCGGGACTTCCAACTTCCGATCTTAGCCCTCACCACATGTTCCACATAGCATCTGAAAAGCTGTTTTTCAGAAGTAATAGCAAACAGGCATTCTCTGTTTTATGCTTTCTGAGGACTGCTCATCCCATTCAAGATCCAAATTCCTACAAGTGGCCCAGAGAGGTCTCTCCTCAACTGTTCCCTAAGTCTTCCACAACCCGAATTTCGAGTCATTTGACTTCTAGGTAGTAGTACCCTAATGCTCTAGTCTAGGGATGGTTTCAGTTGGCCTATGGCCTATTTGTATAAATTAAGTTTTATTGGTGTACCACCAAACCCATTCATTTATATACTGCTTATGGCACGTGCCAAAATGACACAGTTGTGTTGTTGTGACAGTAACTCTTGGGCCCACAAAACTGGAAATACCAGTGGGCCAAAATATGGTATAATTTTAGAGTTACTCTAGTAGTCAATGATTCTTCTGCCTCCTCCTCTTCCTCTTCCTTTATTTCTCCAGATCCCTTCCTTTTGGTGTCGGTGCTAGGGCTTGGGACTGAGGGCCTTGGAACTGTCCTGGAGCATGTTCACTCAAGGTTGACATTCTACCACTTGAGGCCACAGCTCTATTTTTTGGTGGTTAATTGGAGATAAGAGTCTCACAAGGCTGGGAATATGGCCTAGTGGTAAAGTACTTGCTTCGTATACACAAAGCCCTGGGTTCGATTCCTCAGCACCACATATATAGAAAAAAGCCAGAAGTGGCGCTGTGGCTCAAGAGGTAGAGTGCTACCCTTGAGCAAAAAGAAGCCAGGGACAGTGCTCAGGCCCTGAGTCCATGCCCCAGGACTGGCAACAAAAACAAAACAAAACAAAGAGTCTCACAGACATTTTTGCCTGGTTTAGACTGGAACTGAGATCTTCATGAGGCCCAGATTATTCTTGCTTTCTAATGTCTCCCCCGGGCCCCCCAACTTCTTTTGAGACAAGGCTTCCTTATGTAGTTCAGGCTGTATTCCTGTTGTCCTGCCTCTAGCTTCCAAGTGCTGGGATGACAAGTGCATACCACCATGCATGGCTGGCTCTTGCTTTTGTTGTCTTCAGAAGCAAGCCATGGAAATGTTCTCACAGGAAATAGCCAACTTGGTCTCAGTCTTAGCAATGAAGCATGTGGATAATTAATACATCTGTTGTTCCTTGCCACCATGGCCTCCCTGGGTGGCTGAACAATATTGCCTGCCTGTGTGATCCTGTCTTCTGTTTGGATGTCTCATATTTATGCTTCTTGCGATGAAGGCTTGCTGGAGCATTTTAATGTTCTCCAAGACGAGGTACTGGAGGCTCCATTCCAACAAAGGGCCCTCCTGGGCAGGGGGTCACAGAGCCTGTCTGTTCCATAATAGATGAACAACTACAAGGTCTACAACTGTGGAGGATTCAAAATTACCCTCTGGATTCTTTAAGGAGGAAATAATAACCAAGTTTCCCTGGGGCCACTTTAGAATCCATGTATCCCTGTTGAAACCACTCCAGACACTTCAGGCTGGAGAGTTCAAGCAAGAATTTTAAACATTAATAGCACTGCAAAAAGCAAAACAAGTAAAGAATAAAAGGTTTCTGGTGCTAACAGAGGGCCCAAGCTGGACCTCTGAGGAAGAGGACCAAGGACATCCACACGCATCAGTGTTATACAGATGAAGTCCATGGGGGCCGACACAGCCCATTTGTTCATTCATTAAACACTTACAGAACACAGCTAGGGTGTCAAAAGATGCTCACTGTTATGGGGTGGGAGCCATTAAGGCAGGGAACTCTGGGAGCCTAAAGGCTACACTGGCTGCTACTACTCAGGAAGTTGAGATCTAAGGATCATGGTTTAAAGCCAGCCAGGGCAGGATGGAAGTGGAGCTGTGGCTCAAGTGGTAGAGCATTATCCTTGAATGCAAAAGTTAAGAGACAGCATTTAAGCTCTGTGGTACACACACACACACACACACACACACACACACACACACACACACATACACACACACACCTAAAAAAAATAAAAGGATTTGCAGACATGTAAGCTGTCTCTTGGACTGTCTTCTAGCCATCAGCCCCCCTTTCCCAAACATGACCATCAAAATCTGTATTTCTTTTGCTAAACGTTTTTTCACAGTTTCGACAAAGGTTCAAGCATGTCTTGGCAAATATTTATAATTTATATATTTTTGCTCAATGAAACATTTTCTTTCCTTCTCTCCTTTCCCCTCCCCTTTCCTTTCCTTTTTGACATGGCCTCTCCAAGTTGCCCAAGTTGGCCTTGATCTTGAGATCCTCTGCATGGAGTGTTTGGATTACTACCACATACCACCAGATTCAGCTTAATTTTTAAATCAAGGGCCATTTTGGCAATGTAGTAAATACATGTGCAGAGCTTACAATATGCCAGGCTTTCCATTTTTAAAATATAACTTTTTTTTTTTTTTTGCTGGGAATATGGCTTAGTGGTAGAATGCTTGCTTATAGCATGCATGAAGCTCTGGGTTTGATTCCTCAGCACCACATAACCAGAAAAGGCTGGAAGTGGCACTGTGGCTCAAGTGGTAGAGTGCTAGCCTTGAGCAAAAAGAAGCTTGGGGACAGTGCTCAGGCCCTGAGTTCGAAGTCCCAGAACCAGAAATAAATAAATAAAATGTGTATGTATGCAACTTTTTTTCTTTTAGAGAAGTTTAGATTTAGAGAAGCACTGAAAAAATAATGCATACATAGTTCCCCTGTACTTTATCTGGTACCCTTTAAGAACTCACCCAGCCACAGAACCACAGATGACAGTGAATTAAACTGGAGTAATTCTAGGATCTGGAATTCATTCAGATGGCACCATTTATTCCACGAATGTCCTTTTCCTGTCCCTGCATTTAATCTAGGATCCCATATAGCCTCTGTTTCTTCCAATTTGGGACAAATTTTCAGCCTTTCCTTGTTTTTCATGGCTTTACTTCTTTGAGGATGATCAAATGCTTGCCACAGGTCACAGAGCATATCACAGAGATGGGAGACACGGATGTGAATTAACTGAGGACGTCAAACCCAATCCCTTGGTTAAGATGGCATCTGCCAGAATTCTTCACAGTGAAGTTTCTCTTTTTCCTTATACAGTTGATAAATATATTGGGAAATATCCTTTCACATCATACAAAATCATCTTTCATCCATTAATTTTTAACATTCACAAAAGATCTTGCCTACAGTAATTATTACTGTGTTGTCCATGGTGATAAAGATTTTTTCCTAGTCCATTCATTGCTTCAACATTTCATTCACAGGAACTTAACTATAGGGCTTTTGCCCCTCCTCCTATTTATTTAATACTTCAGATGGAGTTGTGCCTATTTATTTTGTTCTTTGAGCTCTAAGCCAAAGTTTGAATGTGTTGCCCCTCCAAATCCAGCTGTGGCCAATGTGACAATAGGAACATATGACAGGCCAGGAGGGCTCCTTCCTCCTGAATTGGAGTGAGACTGGTATAACAGGTTTTGCACAGTGTGAGGTGAGCTTGCCCTTCTGCTAAGTGAGTTCAGAGTCATCTCCTTTATGGTGTGGGCCACAAGGCCATTTTGAAAGCAGATGCCAGGCCTCACATGACACGCAACTTGCCAAAGCCTCAACCTTGGTTTTCCAGGTTCTTCCAGACTGTAAAAAAACACATTTCTGTCCTTTGTAAACTACCCACTACCCACTTGTTATAGCAGCACAAAACAGCCTATAACATTATTTATTCTGTTGCTCAAATTGTCCCAGCTTTGGCCATGAGGAGCTCATTCAGGCTGCTCTCTCTACATCCTTATTTTCGATTTGGTTTTATGGATTTCTTGTTTACTTTCTGAAATCAATGCAGTCTTTGTAACAGTAGCATAACAAGTGAGCATTTATTCAACCAGAACCTATCTGGTGGGAAATTAGGAGCTACTTCTTGTTAGCATTTCCCTAGCCTCAGGTCCTCAGCTCCTCCCATTAGCTCCCAGATCCACCCATACCTAATGAGCCACTCCTACTCACTACCTACTTTCCCTTTACCCCCAGAGAGAGAAGCTGCCACCTGGATAAGGTGCAGACGCCATGTAGCTCCCTCTCCTGTGGGAACTATAGCCCCACTAATAAACCTCCTTATGAACTTTTTTCTCCTGTCTGTGATTATCTCCGCATGGTCCCCTGGGATGGCCAAGACATATGCTCTCACTTCTAATCTTTCCTATTCTAATCTTCTACAATGAAAATCCTCATGGATGGATGACATCACACTGAAGCTACTGTTAAAGTGTAGTATAAAGTCTTCAGAAAGACCTACAGGACCCTCTTTGACCCATCCACTCCTGATGCTCTTTTGTCTTTCCCCAGTGCAGCGGAAGCCTTTCAGGTGGGCAGCTCTAACTCTTCCCTGTGTTTGCATGCTCTGTGAAGTCTCTTCCTTTGGGAGTTGGGTTTGGACTTACTGCCTCACTTTTAACAGATAGACTATGACATGTCATTTCCAGCACTGGGTTATAAAAGATAGTTGGTGGCTTTTGTCCCATCTCCATTCTTGCTTTCGTTCAGTCTCTTGCTTGGAGGGCTGGGATGGAAACTATTCAATGGAAAATAGACATTGCAAGGAACTGACAGAGGCCTCCAGCCAACCAGGGAGGGGCCAGGCCCTTATTCATGAGAAATGAATGTTATAAATGGTGATATGTGTAAACTCAGCAAGCAGATCCTCCCCGAGTTGGGCCTTTAGATGGGACAGCATGATTGGCCAATGGTAGAATGAGAATCTCAGTAGAGCCGCTGAGAGACTGTACATTGTAGAACAGCTGGGAATGTGGGTAGCCTTACTAGTTATAGGACTCTCCAGACGGATCTTTCTAGAAGTCTTTCATTCCTAGCATTGTTGCCCTTTTGGCCTGGCATACACTTTGCAGTGTAGCTACTCTGCTCACATGCTGGTGTCCTCTGCAACAGAAACGGTCACCAAATCTCTGACTTCTCACTCAGTTACCTTGATCCACATTGTATTCTCCCTTATTCTGAAGCAACTGATAAAACTAGTTTTCCATCATGGTGACCTTGAATTTGTTCAGGTTTGGACTCTCATTTCATTCATATTTATAATCTGTCCCTCTCGCTTCTAAGCACTAAAGCTCAGCTTCACACATATATTAGGTATCCTATAATATCTAGAAAGCCACTCTGTAATAATAAGCCTTAAATTATGAGTTTGGAAATCTCCTGACTGTTCTGGTGCCTGCTGCACACATTATTAGCTATTATAAGCATTATTAGCACCACTCAATATTTCATGTATGAATGTTTTCCCCTTTAATAAGGATTTTAATTTTCTAGGCACCTCCTGAGCTTCCTCTAATTCCAGAATCTCTAAATTCAGAGGAAATAAGAAATAACTCCTAACCAAAAGTCAAGGGTCTCTAGTTTTATTCAGTTGTTTCTATATATCAAATGCTCCTTCTGGTGACACTGGCATCAGAGCAACAGGAGATACTGTTTACACCCAGTGACAATCTATACTGAAAGCCTGGGGAACTGAGATGGCTAAGTAGGGAACACGGAGTCATGACCATTGATATTCTATTCATGTCACTGAGAGTTTGCAGGCCACCTTGCTCTTCCTGGCAAAGCTTCTCTCACAGCAGTACCTATGTATGTCCAATTGTACTAACTGAACACACAAATGAGGGAGATAAAGGAGACAGTTAAGTGTGTGTGTGTGTGTGTGTGTGTGTGTGTGTGTGTGTGTGTTTTATTTAAGGCTTTAGAGGAAGAACATTCATAATCGGTCCTGATTATAAACTTCCCTTGTGATCTCAACAGGACAAGCCTGAAATGGAACTATTCTGAAGTTCCAAATTTGATGGCAGATAAACCGGCTCTGAGTTATTTTTGATCTATAAAGATTCGGAGGGTGGGGGAGATAAAAGGGGATGTTGCAAACTTTCTTGCTTCCTTTGGCTCAGGAAAAAACCTTCAAACCTGAGTCTTAAGCAAAAGATGCTGTAATTTCTAGCATAATTAGTTCTGCTTGTGGACAAGAGATGTTGTGTAAACAGCTGACCACTATGGTTATCACTATAGGCCAGGAGAATTAGAGGGCTAGTCTTGTGAAGCTTGTGACTGTCTCGCTCCTCAAAAGTCACTTTTTAGAAGCAAAGTAGAATTAACAGAATAGAGCAGCGGGGTGTCACAGGGAAGTTGCCTTGAGAGATTCACACTGGTGACTGTGAACTGCAGGTGGGCCTCACCAAGGAAAGGACTCTCTGTGCCCATGGAGACAACAAGAGGACCAGGGCTTGGATGTCTTAACTTATCTTAAATCCTTAGGCTTTGTAAGCATAAAAAATATACAAACACAAAATGAGCAGAATACTGATCTTAAGTCCCAGTTGAACTTGGAAAATAAAAACTTAGTTCCAGGGAATTCAGGTCACTTCTGAATTTAGAGTTGCAAGTATGGGTGTGTGTGTGTGTGTGTGTGTGTGTGTGTGTGTGTGTGTGTGTGTGTGTGTCTGTGTCTGTGTCTGTGTGTGTTTGTGTGTAGACAGCATTGTGCTGTCTACATGATGGCTGGGGGTGCACAGGCATGGGGCTCAAGCCTGGAGCGGTTATCAGTCAGGGAAGTCTGTAGAGCAAGTGCTGACATACACACTTAGGTGGCAGATCTGGGAATATGCAAATATTGAATACAAAATATACAAGCATATGAAATGATCCCTGGGGAAACTCCCCTAAATGTAAGAGCCAGAGGAAAACTGAAACCACTCGAAAGAGCAAAACATAACACTGTACCACCTCAGACCTTGACAACTCTGATGAGAATAAGAAAACCCAAAGTGACAAGAGAAGATTAAGCTTTACATGGGTTCAGCAGGAAGGACGGGGCCTGCCTTCTACCAGCTTGGCTGCCAGTTGGCTTGCTCTCTAACTTGGGGCAAATTCCTCCTTTCTGTGTGTCTCAGTTCTCTCCCCTCTCAAGCTCAAGCTGTCCCACCCCTGCCTAAGAAGAAGACCTGACCCACTGGCACCACCATGTTGACCATGGAGAGAGCTGTGGAATGTTTTGCCCAGAGCCTCTGATTTCCCTCTCATATGCACATTGTAAAATGCTTCTGTGTCACTTCAGTAAGTTTGCCCATAAATACATTCAGCCCCTAAATTGCTTTAATTACAGAAAGAGGAAATTGCTTCACTTGGCTGAAGGTTCTTCTGGGTTCTGCTAATGGAAGTCTGGTATGCACATATGTGATGGGATTTTTTTTCCTTTTCTTTCATTTGTTATTATTTTTATTTATATATGTTTACTAGAGAAAACACTGAGCTTAAGGAGAATTTGGACAGTGCAATGAGCCAGCATTCACAGGGGGGCTGTACTTCTACTGCCTTCAGGACTGAGCACTTCCAGAAAGCAGCTACTCATGGAGAAGCAATCTCCTAGGACAATGCACTAAATAAGACCAAGACCCAGAATGATTACAGTGAGACACATCTACACTTCAGTCCTTTCCAAGAAGATTCCAGAAAGTTGTTTGCAAGCACCTTTCAAATCTCACCTCATTTGCAATCAGGGGAAATTTGCTGAGATTTCCAACATGTGAATTTTGGCTCTTTCCACTGGGCATCAAGATGAAGTCAGCTTGGGTTGGGTCCTACTCAGTGGATGGCAGTTTGTGGTCCCTGAGAGGGGCTCAGAGGATGTACTGATGTCCAGCATTGAACACAGGCGCTGGATGGAGGCTGAGTTGGAGTCTGTTTTTGTTTTGTTTTTTTGGCCAGTCCTGGGGCTTGGACTCAGGGCCTGAGCACTGTCCCTGGCTTCTTATTTTGCTCAAGGCTAGCACTCTGCCACTTGAGCCACAGCGCCCCCTCTGGCCATTTTCTGTATATGTGGTGCTGGGGAATCGAACCCAGGGCCTCATGTATATGAGGCAGGCACTCTTGCCACTAGGCCATATCTCCAGCCCCTGAGTTGGAGTCTGGATCTTGGCTCTACCATTTACTAGCTCTGTTATTTTCAACTCCTGAGCCTCCTCTGTAAAATGGGGGATAATGGTGCTCATCTTTCAGGACACTTGTGAAGATCATGGATGACGTAAACATATGCAGCCTACTTGCTGGCGAAGAGAGTCTAAGGACTCTGTAATAACAGCTGTTGCTCTTGTCAGACCACTACCTCTGCTTGGGCCAGATTTTAGCACTCCTTATCAGGGCCTTGCTTTGCTGATTAGTACCCCTGGCTATCTACCTGTAGTAAGAAGGCAGTTGAATAAATCCCAGTTGTCATCTATAGAGGGGATTAAGATGATTTCCTTCCTTTTCCCAACTTGGAGAAACAGGGTACAAGTGGTAATAAGATAGGTCTTAGGATCGAAAAGACCTGCATCCAAACTGCTATCTTTCATTCAGTAGGCAAGTGACTGGGCAAACTGGTCAGATTGCAAAATTGGGCTGCTGGGCAGGCAAAGAGGAGTAATAGGGAACACATAGAGTGGCCTGCAGAAGCAGCTCAGCTGGGAAGTAGTTGCATTTATGTTATGCTACTGTTGCACAGCATTTCCTGTACTCTGTACTCCAAGTAAGGATGCACTAAAAAAAAAAAAAAAAAGCCCACCTAGCAAGGGTCTTTGATACCAAGGCTGAGCTGTGTTAACTTGTCATAAAAATCTATTCCGGGTCCATCCTGTTCAGGTCACCTTGGCCATAACAATGCATGCCACACCAGAGTCTCAAGGAGGTTAAAAGGAACATTAAAAAGGAATGGTATTAAGCCAGAAATAAAAGTTCACTTTTGTCCTTTGTTGGAAAATGGATGGAACTGGATGTTGCCATGATAAGCAAAACAAAAAGATAAATATTGCATATTTTCTCCCATACGTAGAACCTAGACTTACTATCTACATACAGTTCATACGTGTGCGTGTGTGTGTTGTGTGTGTGTGTGTGTGTGTGTGTGTGTGTATGACATGAATATAAAAGGGAGAACTATTTAGGAGGGAAATGAGTAGGATGGGGACAGTAAAAGAAGAGTGTGAGGGGGAGGGCAATTATGATTGAAATATATCATTATATGCATGTATGAAAACAGCATTATAAAATCTATTAAAATGTGTTTGTCTCTTCCTGTACTGGGGCTCAAACCCAGGTGGTCCCTTAGCTCTTTTGCTCAAGTCTGCATGTAACTGCTAGCTTTGTGGTGGTTAACTGGAGATAAAAGTTGCATGGATTTTCCTGTATGGGTTGGTCTTGAACCCTCAAATTCAGCACCTGGTTTTAAATGGTTTAAGTAGGGCAGAGGGGAGATGGGGTAAGTGCGGGTGACATAAGAAAGTACATTATAGGCATGCATGGACATATTTCGATGAGCTCCTTTGTATAAGCAATGCATGTTAATTAAAACAAGAGAAGAGGCTCAGGGGCAGTGCTGAGGCCCTGAGTTCAAGCTCCAAGTCTGGCAAAAAAAAAAAAAAAAAAAAGAGCTCAGGGACGGTGCCCAGGCGCCAAATTCAAGCTCCATGACTGACCAAAAAAAAAAAAAAAAAATTAGAGATAATAGAGATAATCCCATCTCAACCATAGGTGGCTCATGCTTATACACCCAGCTAAACAAGAGGCAGAGCTAAGAGGGTCACACTATATACATAAAAAAAAAAAATAACAAGAGAAGAGGAGTTGAAAAAAAAAGGCAATGATGACTACTTTGTATTGGGGAGGGGGTATTTGTTTGGGGAGACTTTGCTAATAGTTTGAGCACAGTACTACACAACACAGTCAGCTAAAAGTTTAATTACATACAATTGCTTGCTGCCAGTTCCTTTCCCCATCAGCTTCATGCATATTCATCACTGTAATTATGGTAGTGAAAAAGCCCACGACTAATTATTCCATGTTCCCCATCTTTCACATGACTAGGATTTTTGATAATTACTGTTGAAATTAATTGCAGGTTAGTAAATTTTATACTCCATCCTTTCAAAACGTTAATTGAAAATTATTTTAAAAGACATGGAAAAATCCCCATAACAACAACAACAAAAATCTCACCACTGGACATTATAGCAAGTCTGATTTCTCAAAGTAAAAAAGAAAATGTCATGTGGCAAAATCTAGCTTGAATATACGAACGACAGTCCCCATGTGTGAAGTCACATTTCCACTTCTGTTGTTGATTGGAATGCAGCAAGGATAAGGGGAGAGTGATCAGACTTGACAATAAGGGTCTGGCATTTTCTAGTGGTGGTCTTACCACCTTATGACATGGTTACTGGCCAAGGTGGTTTCATTCATTCATTCTAACCCCACCCCATGTCCACCCTCAAAGATCTCTATACTACCCTGGCTGCCATCTGACATGGAAGAAGCTTTACTTTCCCACTCAGCAAAACAACAGAAAGCATTTCTTTCTCCTCAGCCTGACATTGCAATTAGTTCCCATAGCTCTTTTATTTGGGGTGACTCCTCTGTGTGGGACCAGTAGAAGGAAACTCGTATTGGGTATCTTTTCTTACAAGAGCACTAATCCCATCATGGAGGCCCTGCTCTCAGGCCTTCACGTAACCCTGATTACCTCATGAAATACCATGGGGCGGATGCAGCTTTAACACATGAACTCAGAGAAGATACAAACATTCAGTCAGTAACCAGTCCAAATCACTACCCCTCTGCCATTCCAATATGAAGTACAGTCACAGGTGCTATCCTGCACCCTTAGGCACATGCAGGAGGTTCCACTGCATGGCAGAACCTGACATAGTGCCTGCAACATAAGAAACAGACAAACAACAACCATGCCATCCACAGTTACTTCTTTGCTGACTGAACAGAGCACAGTCACTGGAAGTGTCTGGGGTGAGTAGCAGCACCCCACTTTGACAGAAGGAAAGGTAAGTGCAAGGACATTTAAGAATGCCCCTTGAGCTGAGCACTGCTGGTAGCTCATGCCAGTATTCTACTTAGGAGGCTAAGATCTGAGGACTGTGGCTCAAAGGTGGGTCCTGGTTAAAAATAAAGTCTAAAAGACTCCACCTCCAATTAACCAGCAAAAAGCAAGGCTAAGTGTGGATCAAGTGGTAAGGTGCCAGTCATGGGAAGTAAACTCGATGAATGCAAAGCCCTGAGTTCAAGTCACAGTACTGAGAAAGAAAGAAAAGAAAATAGTGGCAGAGTTGGCATTTGCCACCAGCATTCTCTTTCTACCACACCATGCTGTCTCCATCCTGGCAATTCAGATTTTATCTTCTGCCAGCCCAGGTCTCTTGGCAACTTGCTTTCCTCACCTTCAGTCCTAAAACCTGCATGTTCTGAGTTTTCCACCAACTTCATTATTAAGCCATACTCCTCCATGATAGCATATAAGATGGGCCTTTGGGAGGTGATTAGGGTTGCAGGTGGGGCCTTCAGGGTAGATTGATTCTTAAAACCACTAAAGAGCTTCCTTTCTCTACACCACTTGAGAAGGTGGTCTACAAGTCCTCACTGGGATATGAACTGGCTGGCACTTTGCTCCTGACTTGCAGCCTCCAGGTCTGTGGAAAATACATTTGGTTGTTTTAAGATGCTCAGCGTAAGCCTGACACTGGTGGTTCATGCCAGTAATCCTAGACACTCAGGAGGCTGAGATCTGAGGATCCTGCTTTGAAGCCAGCCCTGGGCAAGATGGTCCAGGAGACCCTTATTTCCAATAAACTACTCAGAAAAAGCTAGAAGTGACGCTTGTAGCTCAAGTGGTAGAATGCTAGCCTTGAAGACAAAGAGGCTCAGGGACAGCACCCAGCCCTGAGTTCAAGCCCCACAACCAGCAAAAACCAAACAACAAAAACAAAACAAGCACAACTTCAATGTTTAGTATTTAGTGAAGATAACCCTTGCAGGTTAGGACAGTGATACACAGAAGGCCCCATCCTTATCTGGACTGATCCAGTGTTAAGCTTTGAAGGGGGAAATAGAAATGGAAACCAGGCCATTAAGAAGAAGATACTGTGGACATACGGGAAGCTGGGAGGGCTACAGTTAAAAAGAGAAGGCTTTGTATACATTAAGCAGCTGGAATGAGCCAGAAGGTCTAAGTATACCAGGAACTGAAGCTTCCTGCTAACAGGGGCTCTCATTGAGAGAGAGAGTAGTTATGTCATCAATCATACCAAAGAGCGTAAGAATGAATCAAGCTGTTATTGAGTAGCTAAGGAGGAGAAAGAAGTGGAAACCAATTCACCCAGCACAAAGCCATTGATTTTTTTTTTATTTTTTTGCATCCATAAAATATCTCTTTTAAAGGTGACTTTTGTGTCCTGAGCTATTAGCAATTTTAGGCAAATAACTCACAAAAAACTCATCTTCCAAGAATCTCCAAAGGTTTGGGTGCCTTTTCTGTCCCCCAAGGGCAAATTTCTTAACAGGAAGTCCACGTTTTCAGTAACATTAGGAAGGTGATGTGTTGGTATGCAATTTTTTTTTCTCAAGTGTATAAATATAGGCTCTCATTTATCAGCCACAAACCTAAATTAGGTGTTCAGACACAGCCACAGAGCTTTTGGAAAACATGATAATAAGCGCTGCTCTGTAGGGCGCCCGGGTCCTTGTAAAGTACCCCTGGCCAGATCCGGGAGCAGAACCATCCTGCCTAGGGCGAAGCAGGGAAGTGATGCCACAGGAAGGCAAGTGACACATGAAATGCAGTTGGAAGGCCCATGCTGGTTTGGGCTCTCAAGAAGTCAGTCCCAGTTACTGATATGGAAAGGTGCCTGCAGCAGACTGCTTAGCAAAAGCATACATTAGTGAGGAGTATATATTTTATGAGGGTAGGACACCATTTTTTTGTTGATGAGAAACATGTAGGTGGGTGCATGTACGTGCATTTCTATTTGTTAAAGAAAAATGCAGGCTGTATATTAGAATGAGAACAGTGACTGCTATTGGATGGCAAAATGCAGGTGATTATTGCATATTTTATGAATTAATTACTTTGTAGTGTGTGAATATCTCTCCTTCCCTCCATCTCAGGCCAATCTCCAGCTCCACAAGGAAGCTTTCAGTAATATTCCTGATTAGAACAACTCCTTTTATTTGTGTTCAGCTGGAATCAGCTTTCTCTCTTTGATTGCGGCCTCTTATGATCTAAGGTAATCTTTTATTTAGTGCCTGCCTCTGTCAGGACAGAACAATGGTGGGTTTTGCTTTATCTTGGGGAACAAGATTGTTCCATAATGATAACAGATGAGGATGAAAATGATATTAACAATAGAAACGGTGGTCTAGTGCTTGCAAAATTCTTGGGCACTATAGGACTTCAGAATGAAATAAATGTGGTTGACACCTTCATGTTACTAGAGGGAAAACCAAAGCACAGGAAGGGTGTGTCCCCTGGACAACTTGCCACTGGCTACTAAGGGTGGAAGATGACACAGGCATTGGAGTGCTTGGGCCCACACCCACAACAAGGATGCCACAGCACCCTTTGATCCAGCACTTCCCTTAGCCACACATGGATTCCTGGACAGATATTTTGTCAAATAAAAGATTGCCCATCAATTCCTTTTTTATAACCCAAAAGTTATTTTCATGTTTGGAGGAAGAAAATTTAAAAAAAAATGACTCCTCTAGGAATGAACCAAGAAATAAAAGATGCAATACTGTAAACAGAACCAAATGAAAACCTAGAAAGTTTTCTGGAAGTTAACTGTTCTTATATAGACAACAGTGCTTCACTCTACAGATAAAAGCTCTATGAAAGGTTCACTGGAGTCCCATTGCTTAATTTTCATGCGTGCAGAAGGATGTAGGGATGGCTCAATGCCATTCTCGCTAGACATTCTACCCAGGCTCTCACTCAAGTTCCTACAACTTGATAAAACCAAGGGTTCTGGTTCCTCTTAAGTAGCTAATCAAAGAGAAAGACAATCCTTCATTTGAAATCTTCCTGAGCTCAAAGTAATAAGAGAACCAGGCCCTGGAAAAGGGAGGAGAAATTATCGCTAAGGTTAAGACATGCCAAGTGCTGTGCACTGCCCCAGGGATTTGGGCAAAACCATGTAGGCATGGGATTATCAATCCCTCCCTTAAAAAAAAATAACCAGGCAGAAGCAGTTCTATTTGCATGGTCTTAGCAGAACATGGCTGTCTTGTGCAGCTAAAGGGCCCCGTGTGCATTGTTAGCTAGCAATATTTAACGGATTAAAACTGCGTGTACTGGCAGACAGACCTGATTTAAGTTTTTCACATGATATGAATTCCCTGGGGGTGAAACTCAACACGCTGGCATCATTCCAGGTTAACACAGGAGATAAAACTGGGATAATTCAGGCTGTTCCATTCACTTCCAACCAAGGAAGCAAGCCTCTCCTTACAGCTTATTGTTTCAGGATTAGTGAATGTAATGCCAGTGCCAGACTGAATACCAATGAGATGAAACCTTCCTTCATTAGGTATTTGATATGGCTAAACTGCCACCACATCTCAAAGCCCTCAGCAATCACCAAACAGCCTGTCCTGCCAATGGAATGCCAAAGGGAACTTTACTGGCTGTTGATAAACTTTCTCAGTCTATCATCATCATCATCATCATCATCATCATCATCATCATCATCATCATCATCATTTTAAAATCAGGAGGAAAAAAATGTACTTTTTCCAACTCTCTTGTTTCTTCCAGTAAGAAAAGGATTCATTTTCCACTGTTTCTACCACTCTTGGCTTGTATCAAAGATACTAAATAACTCAGTGGAGCCAGATGTATCCTATTCCTGCCAGAGCTTAGAACTAGACCCAGCTACCAGGCAGCTGTTAAATACTGAAGCAATCTGTCAGGATTTAATTAGGCCAACTTTATGGATTGAGTATACTTGGTTCTTCTACCCGTGGGAGCGTGTGTGTGTGTGTGTGTGTGTGTGTGTGTGTGTGTGTGTGTGTGTGAACATTTTGGTAAAAGGTTGAGATGGGCTGACTGTGGCCCTTCACTCTGGTTCATCTTGAAGAACCTGAGCAGCCATTGCACCTCCATATTGTAGCTTGGGCCTGATGGGGCTCTGAAGCTTCCTGGAATAACTGCAGAACATGTCAATGTGAAAATGCAGTCTAAAATAATGAAGGTTGCCAGAGAGATTTCATTTGACTAGAGGTCAGTTAAAGTTAGAATGCTTTAGCCATTGTGACACAAATGTACTGAAGTGTGGCCAGTGTGTTTTATATTCCTGAAACATGGTTAATGTGTCCCCTCAAGCTAAGGATGACTCAGGCAACACCCTTGTGACCCAACCTGGATCAAGAGATAATAGGAAATACCTGAAGTTCCAGATGTCCCCTCAAGTTAAGGATGACTCAGGTGATACCCTTGCGACCCAGATCATTTGTCTAAACCAATCATTTCAAAACCCATAAGCTGGCAATCACCTTCACCAGGCCTGTTCCTGCCACTGATTAGGCCAATCATTCTTTTTTAAAAATTTTAATTTAAATTTTTTTTTTTGCCAGTCCTGGAGTTTGGACTCAGGGCCTGAGCACTGTCCCTGGCTTCTTTTTTTGCTCAAGGCTAGCACTCTGCCACTTGAGCCACAATGCCACTTCTGGCCATTTTCTATATATGTGGTGCTGAGGAATCGAACCCAGGGCTTCATGTATACAAGGCAAGCAACTCTTGCCTCTAGGCCATATTCCCAGCCCAGGCCAATCACTCTTAAGAATTATTTTATAACTTTCCCATGATATGAAATGATTTGCTGCGAGTTGCTATGCTGTTTTATGATTTTCCCGCAGTGTGACATGATTTGCTGTGTGATGATGTGACCCATGGAATGTTCCCCCAAACCCTATAATAACCATGCTGAATGGAGGGTCGGGGCTCTCGATTCAGACCCGCTGTGTCGGTGACGATTGTGAGCCCAGGCTTGAGCTTTCAATAAAGACTCTTGTGTGATTACATCGGCTTTTGGCTCCTTGGTGGTCTTTGGGGACCCCGAAATCTGGGCATAACAATCTGACTGGTGGGCAGTATTGAAGTGCCAGACTTTGAAGTCAGGCCCCACTTTACCACGCGAACCCCACTTTACCACGTGAACCTGAAAATAAGCAGGCCCTGTGGGAAAACCCAGGACAAGCTTATTAGAATGCTTAACTCTAACCGCCCCTAGAATACCTCGAGCCCTGAGCCAATCAGATTTGTACCTGTAATCTTGCTTGCTTAAACACCTGTTTGCTGTAACTTTGTCTTTTGCCTTTATAAGCTCTGTATTATCGCAGCTTGAGGCTGCCTCCTAACCTCCGCTGTGTCGGTGGGTAGGACAAGGCCCGGGCCGCAGTCCTGCTTGAATAAAGTCTTGCCTTGCTATTGCATTTCGGAATGTCTGAGTCTCGGTGGTCTTCTTGGTGGTGGTCTCGTGACTTGGCACAATAGTATCAGAGGTCACTTCCTTTGCTTTTCAGATTGATTGTACACACAAGTAAACACCAGTAGATACAGACCCATGAGTGAGTTGCTCACTCTCCTGTGCGCTTCCTGCCACCATGTCACTGCCTGGTCAGATATCTCGGTGTGAAGGAACTGCAGAGCTACACAGAAACCTGGACTTGAACAGTGACTCAAGATCCAGCCATAAACAAATACACCCATGCTCTGGTCGAATGGACAGGTGGAGGGGGTTATTTGTAGTCTGGCTTTCAGTATGATTAGCCATTTTCTCCCGTTTTAAAATGTTCAGCTCCTATCCAGTTATTCTTCTCATCCTCTGAGCCTTAATAATAAAAAGCTCCTTGAGTGTTCACAAGGGATTAGTCGGTGAGACTACAGGGGACTAGAACAGAGGACCAGATGGGACAATAGAAATGGCCAACAACAGGGGATTAGTTAGACCCAGGTGAGTTTGTGATTGGGAAGCATTGATGGTATGCTTCCAGTCCACAGGAAACAGGGTTTCAGACTAATGTGCAACACAAACAACCCTTTTAAATAGGGTCTTTTTAGGAAAGTATAAAACCTTTCTTGTTGGATCAGCATCTTGCCATTTCTGCCACTGTAAAGCCTCCTTCTATTGATGCTAATAAGTTACTGATAGTGATGAGAACCTGTGCCCTTCCATGAGTAGACGTATCCACCTGCATCATGTGAGCCCCACCAAATCCATGGCGCCAATTCTAACTAGAATGTTAGGTTGGCTCAAACAGATACTGTGAGACAGACTGTAACCCCATTGGCCACCTGGGTGTGGCAGGTTTGACTATGTGATGTTTTCCTTTATAACCAGGCCTGAAAAGCTGCACGTGGTTGCAGTTTCAGCTCCCGAGTCTGGGCTGCGACCCTGGCCAGTCGGTTCGCTTTTTACTTCCTCAATAAATCCATCCTTTTATCATCTTTTTGCCAGAGACTGAGTGGTGGACTCTAGGAGGAACCAGGAATCCCCTCCCTTGGGGGGGGGGGTGCAGGGGGGCGTGTGACTCCATTACAGGTGCATTAAGAATGGGCACACCGTTAGAAAGTGATGCAAGCCCAGTGGTGTGTAGAATGCTCCTGGGCCCTAATCAGTTGGCTTCCCCCTACCCCCACCCCACCCTCCTGAGAAGAGTCCACCTCTGCCTCAGTTAACCCTTACTGTAAATCAAATAGTGCTTACCACATAGCAAATCTTTAACGTTGTATACTAGATACCCAGGTAGGCCTCAAACCCACAAAAATAGTCAGCACTGTGGGCTGGGAATAGGGCCTAGTGGTAAAGTCCTTGCCTCATATACATGAAGCCCTGGGTTTGACTCCCCAAGCACCACATATATAGAAAAAGCCAGAAGTGGCACTGTGCCTCAAGAGGTAGAGTGCTAACCTTGAGCAAAAAGAAGCCAGGGACAGTGCTCAGACCCTGAGTTCAAGCCCCAGGACTGGCAACAAAAACAAAAAACAAAAACAAAAATAGTCAGCACTCAGTCAATTGGGCGAGGAGTCTTTATTTAGCTGTGCACAGCGTCTGCGTGCCACTACCAGGATGGTGACAAACAGTGCCAGAGCCAAATAGGGCTGGGCTTTTGAGGACAAGTATCACATGTACTACTTGCAGGTGGTCACGGGGTAAGAATCATATTTACCATATACAGGTGGTCGGGAAGGTTAGGCAAAGCAAGGAAGCAGAATTACTGTTAGTGATTACAATTCCAGTAAACTCCAGCAACCAAAGCAATAGATTTCAGTAAATTCCAGTAAAGGAGGCAAAGCAATACAATTCCGGGCCCAAGGTGTGACTACTTAGCCTTAAGCTTTCTCTTCCTAGACCTTCCCCTAAATGGAGTGGTCTTCCTCATTCATTTCTTTTTCCTAGGCCCAGCTGTTCTGGGCTCCTGTTATTTGGCTTAGGTTTGCCCCTCCCCAGGCTCACTACTTTGTCTAAGCCTGATGTTTCTAGGGACTCAAAGAAGGGGGGTTCCTCTGAAATGCTCAAGTTTGGATCCCCCGAAAGACCTCCAGAGACCAAGACCAATGCAAGCAGCAAAAAGGGCGTTTATTTTGAGCTAGCTTGGTCCTCCGCACACTCAGCATGCTGATGATGCAAGAGGCCTTGAGCCTCGGGCTCCCAGCTGTTTTTTTACATTTTTGGGGGAAGGCAGGGACTTAGCATATATCATAGCATCTTTTAACAAATCAACACACCCTGCGGGAAAATTAAAAAATAATCGTAAAGCATGTTTGGCGCATTTGGTGGCGGGAAGGAATCTGGAAAGGGTCATTGGTCAGATCAAGGGACCAATGCATTTAAAATTAATTGGTTAAGCCATAGGGGTGTAGCAATGGACGATGTGTGCACAGCTGCAGGGTTTTGATTAGATATTGGAAATTGCACTCACAATTGGATACTGGAAATCCCTCTCACAAATACTGGAAATCACACTCACGATTAGATACTGAAAATTCCACTCATAACTCACGGTTGGATATGATCTTTACCAGGAAGTGAGGGGTGGGGGGTAGGACTTACGGTAAGGTCAGTCAGGTACAGAATGGGATCTGGCTCTATACCCCTACACCTTTCACTTGGTTTCCACACTTATCAGTGTTCTATCTGCTGGATGACTAAATAAACCAATGCATCAAAGATGGTAAAACCTAAGCAATGGGGCATCCTGAACATGGGTCACACTTTCAGATAGGTCAAAGCTCCCTTAAAGCTTACTGCTTAGAGGTATGGTTGAGTCTGAACTGGGTTCAGATGGTAGTTAGGGAACTATAGGCCCATGTAGCGCAGGGCCATGTCTAATCACTCAGATTTCAAGATCTGGGAGAGAATTAGATACCTGGAAGTGACGACAGCTTTCAAATGGGCACTGCCAGACATAAAGCCACCTGGGTGGTTGTTAGGACAGTTGACAAATATTGCTGAACCTCTCCTCTTCCAGATACACAATGTGAGGAGACTTTCCTGTGTTATTAAAGACTAGGCTGGGCTATGCAACTTGACTAGCCAATGAAATGTAAGTGAACCAGTTCTGTGGGTCACTAAGACAACAAGAGCTTGTCCTGCTTATCCATCAATAGATTTTCAGGATTAAAAAAAAAAAAGAAAGAAAGAAAGAAACCTCTGATGTTTTCAACTGCTGACACTAATGAACTGGCATACACTGACAGATACAGAGTGGCAAGCTACATAAGCAAAACATCTAGGCCTTGGACCTGAGCTTATAATTTGGCAGAGTAACAAACAGCTCACATATAAAATAGAAGAGAATTAATATGTAAGTAACCGGATACCAGATGTGATGTAAGTGATTGCTATAAATTAGTTCACAATAATTTCATATGTTATTTTATCTCTTAGAGGCATGATTCCCAGCTTATAATTTTCTCCTTTATAGGTTAAAACACTGAATTGGAAATAACAGGGAGGAAGTGACTGAAGCAAGATTGGAATCCAGGTCTGCCATCTCCAAGGCCCCACGTCCTTTCCTATTATATGCAGTCAGTGGCTTCCATGGCCAGGGGAACTGAATGAGACCAGAGCTGGCTGTAGCTCAGGATGCCACCAAGAGAAGGCACGAAGGGGTGATTAGGGTGAAGGTGGCATTGGAGGCTTTTTGAAGGAAGTGGGTTTCATTTCAACTCAATTCTTACACTAAGCTGTACTTTTTCAGAGGCAAGCCGGGGAGGGCCCTGTGACAGTGAGCACCAGTGAGTGGCTGTGCGTGACACACACATGGGCAGCAGCTACAAAGCAGGGAGAGGAATGATGTGAAGGCTTGGACAGAGAAAGAAAAAAAACGCAGGCGGCGGCGACCTGATGCTGTAAATAACAGGCTGGAGTGTTTCGATCTTATAACCACAGAGGGCTATACAACAGGGCTGGGAAGTGATAAAGGCAGTGTTCATGAAAAACTGTCGCAGCCATGGAATGCAGGATGAGCTCTGGCAGAAAGAAGAGTAGACTCGGGATAGCCAAATGAACTGTGGCCAGGGAAAATGGAAGGAACTAGGGAAGAGGCTATGGAAATGGGAGGGCAAGAAATGAATAATTATCTGCGTGAATCAATCTCTTGGCAGGTGCTGTCTACTGAGCTAAGCCATGCACATCAATTCACAGAACCTTTGTACCTGTCCCCCCGGGGAACAGTAATATTCCATTTTACAGAGGCAGAAAAGAAGGCTCAAGAAAGAGAAGAGATTTAGCCTAAGTCACACCCAGCCGCTAAGTAGCAAGGCTAAGTAAGATTGGAACTCAGTTTAGTTTGGCACCACGGTCTGAATGGCTGTACTTAGGAGCAGGTGTAAAAAGCTGAGGTCAGAAAGGAGCCATTGCTATTTAGCTCCAGGGAGCCAGGAAGATGTTTAGGGAACAAATCTGAGGTTTGCAAAAGAGGGTGCAAGGTGTGGCCATCCACCTTGTGGATCTAATCCAGGCTGCCTGGGAAAGGAAGAAAGAGAACAAATCACGGCCCTGCACCTCATATGTACCATGTGGTGTTGCTTTGAAGTGCAAGGCAGCATTACAGCATTACCCACACAAGTGCCCTGTGATGCTCTGCGTGTGACCCAAACCCATTTAGATGGCACCTCTGCTACCCTGTCTGCTTTGTGGCTGACTAAAAATGCTCAGAATTGGATTTTTCAGTAAATCACGGATCCCACAGTTATCCTGCAGAGAAGACAGTCATGCCAAGGGCTTCTGAAATGTCACCCCTGCATTTGTGCCTGCATCATTAAGGCAACTAAGAGACAGTACAGAGGTATCCTGCGTGCCAAACCATCTGTTGCCAGGCCAAAAATACATGAAAGAGGGTTTTTATTCTCCCTTCTCTCTGGAAGCTTGCTTTTCAAGTGTAAGTGCTTTTCCTTTTGAGGTGTGCCACGAGGTTCTATTGTGATATTTCCATATATGCATCTAATGTGCTATGATCAAACCACTCCCTTATTACTCTTTCTTCTCCTCCTCTCCTCATCCACTTTCAAAAAGTATTTAGTGGGGTTCATGATGTGATTCCCATATACAAATACGGTGGGCTCTGATCCCACCGAAGCCTGGTGGATTCCATCAGCACATTCTTGAGATTCTGCATTCCTTGGTTTAATCAAGTCACATGTGCACTTGTTGTTTGTAGCCTGATAAAAGCAATAGTATGCATCGAACCTCCCTTCCCAGACACAGTCACTTCCTGTTATTTCAGGGAGGTTTCCTAATAGTTTAACTCCATATCTCAAAATACCAAGCTTAGAGTATGGGTTCTTGATTTCTTAGTATTAGGAATTATCTATCTTTCCAATCAGTGGATGAGGATTGCTTTTCATTTATCACCATTCTTGGCCATCATCATCTGAAGTCCCTCTTCCAAGCCCCAAAGTTAGATAGCAATTTTAGATATCCATTTTTCGTTATCTTAATCAAGAAAGTATTATTCACATGTGACTCACATACAATACTGCAATTTAACCAGTTTTTTTTTCACCCCTTGAGAAAGCTTTTTGCTTTTCTTGGAGTTAATATAGCTACCTGATTTAGTATTCTATATATTCCTCATGAATCCAAACATAGTCTTCTCCAGCCAGCTTTGTGAATCCATTCTGGATATATTTCAATCTATGAAACGTTCTAATAATTTCTTGGTATAGGAACCTTTCCCTATCTTCTCACTTTCTCTAGTGTGAATGGAGGGGGAACACAGATACAAAAGTGGCTACTTGGGCTGGGAACGTGGCTTAGTGGTGCATGTATAAAGCCCTGGGTTCCATTCCTCAGTACCACATACACAGAAAAGGCCAGAAGTGGCACTGTGGCTCAAATGGTAGAGTGCTAGCCTTGAGCAAAAAAGAAGCTCAGGGACAGTACCTAGGCCAAGTTCAAGCCCCAGGACTCTGTGATGTCCTCTCCCATTGTTCTAGAGGTCCCTTTTCACTATTAGGGGCAGGCCCTCAATTTCTCATCTACTGTGCCTATCCCGCCTGCCTCCTTGCCTGCTTGCCTGCCTGCCTCCCTCCCTCCCTTTCTTTCTGCCTGCTGGTCCTAGGGCTTGAACTCAGGGCCTGGTTCCTGTCCCTTAGCCTCTTTGTGCTCAAGGCTAGCACTTTACCACTTGAGCCATGGTGCCACTTGCAGCTTTTCTGAGTCGTTTCTTGGAGATAAGAGTCTCTTGGACTTTCCTGCCTGGGGATGGCTTTGTACTGTGATCTGTAGAGCTCAGCCTCCAGAGTAGCTAGGATTATAGGCATGAGCCACCAGTGTCTTTCTTTTTCTGGGTTTACTCCCTTGATTTTGGTAGAGCACATTTATTAGTGAAAGGGCTTTGCAAGAAGGAATTTAAATTATTTCTGAAAATGTCCTCATGACAGGGTTTAGGCTTAAATTATGTGTTTTCTTATGTCCAAGGTTGTTGGACATTATAAAATTTTCATACATGTCAAATTATCATTGACAGATATGTCAAAACATACCTGATGTCATTTTGATGTTTGGACCCTTCTATAAAACCTCTTTTTTCTTGCTGAATTTTAATGCCCTTTCTAGAACCATGTAGGATTTCTTCCCCCACAATACTCTGAGATTTCATGATAGTGTACGTGGTGTGCTTTCCTGGGGTTATTGTCATTCACTGAAAAGGACATGAGGAGAGTTTTTTTTCTATCTGAAAACCATTGTTCTTTTGGTTCTAAGGCAATCTGCTCTACTCTCTGTTTTCTCTCTTCTCTACAATTCCTACTGTATGGATACAAATCTCCCAACTAAGTTCTTCGTTTTCCCTGTCTTACCTTCTATTCCTATGTGTTCTACTTTCTGTGATACAGCCTGAAATTTTAATGTCCAACTTTTACTATGTTAAATTTCTGTGAGTTATTTCATGTTTATTTCTTTAAAAAAGGGATGGAGCCACCCTATTATTATTATTATTTTTTTGGCCAGTCCTGGGGCTTGGACTCAGGGCCTGAGCACTGTCCCTGGCTTCTTTTTGCTCAAGGCTAGCACTCTGCCACTTGAGCCACAGCGCCACTTCTGGCCATTTTCTGTATATGTGGTGCTGGGGAATCGAACCCAGGGCCTCATGTATATGAGGCAGGCACTCTAGCCACTAGGCCATATTCCCAGCCCCACCCTATTATTATTTTTTTTTACTGAAACTTTGTATTGTTTTATTTATTTATTTTAAGTTTTTATTACTGATATACAGAGAAGTTACAGTTTCACCCTATTATTTTTTAAATGCACTATCTCAAGGTATCTTCCGGGTTTTTATGTTTTATATGTATGTATCAGAAGCGGGGAGGGAGAGAGAAGGAGGGTAGGAAGGAGAATGGGAGAACACATGCATGTTTTTCAGATTCAAGGTTTTCTTCAAGAGTCTAGTAATCCTTGGTGGATAACTCTCTTTTCTCTTTTTTGTGCTGGTCCTGGGGCTTGAACTCAGGTTCTGGGTACTGTCCCTGAACTTTTGTGCTCAGGGCTAGTGCTCTACCATTGAGATATAGCTCCCCTTCTAGCCATTCTGTGCTTAATTGGAGACAAGAAACTTTCCTGACCCCGGCTGGCTTCAAACCGCAATCAACCTCCTGAGTAGCTAGAATTACAGGTGTTAGCCATCAGTGCTCAGCTATGAACCAAGTCATTTTTAAGCATGGAAACTAAAAAGCCTTAGTTTCAGGCTTGTTGGTGATGGGCTTCATTGCAAGATGATTTGGTTAGCCCATTTCTGGAGAGAGACACTCAATACCCGAAGCTGGTGAATTTCCCACAGAAGATTCTTTACAAACCCTCTTCTAACTGTTCTGTGAACTGACTTAAGGGAAAAGGCTGGTTGTTTCAATTTCATTGTATCAATTTACGATAAATTCCTGTTTCTAGAGAGAAACACATTCTCAGCTGTGGGTGATACTTTTGTGAGACCTTCTCTGCCCTCACCAGAGAAGAAACTCTAGTCTTCAGCCTGGGCAGGCAGGGCCATCATCTAGTTATGAAGGATGGCAGGGATTTGAAAGTGTGGTAGCCTCTTCATGAAATTTTATTTTATTTTTTTGCCAGTCCTGGGCATTGGGCTCAGGGCCTGAGTGCTGTTCCTGGCTTCCTTTTGCTCAAGGCTAGCACTCTGCCACTTGAGCCACAGCGCCACTTCTGGTCGTTTTTTATATATGTGGTGCTGGGGAATCGAACCCAGGGCTTCATGTATACGAGGCAAGCACTCTTGCCACTAGGCCATATTCCCAGCCATCTTCATGAAATTTTAGCCCCATCTTGTTTTTAACCCTATCTCTGTTCCCAGAGTCATCCTAGGCGGCAATCCCAGGCTTTCTAGAAGTAAATCTGGCTGCATCTTGCTTCCCTCCAGTACCAATTTAGGATCCTATTTTTTCAAGACAACAAAGCCAGTTGTTATTCATCCATTTGTTCTTCAGGTCCCATGGATCTACTGCTTTCCTTTCCCCCGCCACCTTCTTTGCCCTTATAGGTTTAGTCTTAAAAAAACATTTTCAGTAGCTTTTTAGCAGCAAACAGAGGCAAAGATGTGAGCTGAAGTTGCTATGTTGACCTTGCAGCCAGTAGGCGATGATGTTGTTATTATCCCTCAGGAATTCAGAGGGTGCTTGATGACATCAGTGGAGTTCTACATGTCCTGCACCGTTGCCACCCGTTTCTTCTGGGTGTGCTGTACTTTTCTGTGCGAGAAGAACAGGGTATGAAGGTTAATTCCAGCCCGGATTCCTACTTTTTGTTATCCATGGTTCATTTGTAGCCTCAGGATAATAACCACCAGACCTATGTACTTTCAAGAGTTCTTAGCAAGATCAAATAGGATAATGACTCTGAAACTCCTTCAAAAAGCATAAAGTCTGGCAGAAACACAGGCTTTGCTATTGTGTATAAACCTGACTTTTATCCCCTACAATCCAATCCAAGTTATGTTGGGATGATCTTCCAAAGAGAGGATTGTCTCTAAGACTCATATAAAATCACTCATGTGGCATTTCAGAGAACTTCCCTATAGTCAGTCACACAGGCATGTGGCATGGGAAAGTGGTTTTTCTTCCATCAATACTCAGGTGCCTGAACCCGCTGGGTGCTATGCCACCCAAATCAAGCACAGTCAGAACTCAAGGCAGTGTTTTAAGAACTGACGCACGGGATAACTCTTCTTTTTGGAGCACATTCCACAATGAGTCTGTTTCTCAGATGAGCTACACTTATATCTGTAATCTGTAGATACACACACACACACACACACACACACACACACACGATAGATCAGGTTGTACAGTCACAGTCATTTCTGTTGAGGGGGTATAGAGGTAGGAAAGGATTTCTCCATTGTATTTCATACAGTCCTAAGCAATCTGATCTTCCTCAAGAGATGGATGTGCTATTTCTGATTAAAAAATATTAGCTGGGCTGGTAGTTCATACCTATAAAACTAGCTACTCAGATGGAAGATAAGGAAGATCACAGTCTGAGGCCAGCCTCAGAAAAGTTTGCAAGAACCTATCTCAGTCAACAGGTATGTATGTGTAGTAACATATACCTGTCACCCCACAACAATGTGGGGACACTGAGCTATGTGCCCATATTGATGAGGTTAGAAACAACAAGAGGGAAGATCTGGTTCCAGGCCATCTGGGACAGAATAAAAAAAGACAAAAGAGTTTGTGAGAATCCAGCCCCTTTCCTCCCAAAAGCTGGGCATGGTGAATTGCATCTATCCTTCTAGCTATGGTAGAAACAATGTAGCCCAGACAAAAAGCAAGATTTTGTCTCAAAAAAATAAATAGCATGAAAGGCTGAAAGTGTGGGTCAAGAGGTAAAGTGCCTGCCTAGCAAGTGCAAAGCCACAAGTTCAAAAACTCTAGCATTTCCAATAACAACAACAAAAAATATTAGATACTCATTGAGAGAATAAACAAGAAAACAGAATCTGGGGAAGTGGACATATACTTTTCAAGTATATGTAATATGAAGCCAGAGAAAGTGAGATGGTAGAATTGAGGCAAAGAAAGAGCCTTGATGAATTTTAAGGAATTGTGAGCAGGTGACACACTTGTGCTGGAGAGGTGAGAAGAGGTGTATTTTTGCCAACTGCCAATAGAGACCTTCTGCACCATGACAACTACCTATATGTCTATGCAAGCTTCACTAGCAATCTAAGATGAAGAGGAACAAACAAACAAACAAAAACAACATAAAAAACACCACCACCACCAACAAAAAACCCCCACCCTGTTGGGCACTAGTGGCTCATTGTCTATAATCCTAGCTACTCAGGAGGCTGAGACCTGAAGGAAGAAAAGCCTGTGAAATTCTTTTTTTTTTTTTTTTTTTTTGCCATTCCTGGGCCTTGGACTGAGGGCCTGAGCACTGTCCCTGGCTTCTTTTGCTCAAGGCTAGCATTCTGCCACTTGAGCCATAGCGCCACTTCTGGCTTTTTCTATATATGTGGTGCTGGGGAATTGAACCCAGGGCTTCATGTATACGAGGCAAGCACACTTGCCACTAGGCCATATTCCCAGCCCAACCTGTGAAATTCTTATTGACAATTAATGACCAAAAAAACCTGGAAGTGGAACTGTGGATCAAGTGGAAAAACAAAACAAAACAGAGGACGGTGCCCAGGCTCTGAGTTCAAGCTCCAGCATCAACACCAACCAACCAATCAAATAAACAAACAAATAGCCTTGTAATTTCTACACAGAGAGATGCATACATCTTGAGAGTACAGGACAATGATTTCTGAAAATGCCTATACTTAGGAAACCTATAAGCAGAATTCATCTGAAATAGAATCTTTGAGCTGCTTATAGATGCATGGATCTGCAGGAGAGGAGCTTGTTCAGCCACAGTCAAGTGCATGGGTAGATGCCTGGTATGAACTTCATATTCCATGTATATCTATAATCCTGAATCAGGACCTGCTGGTAGCAAGTCTTGTGTCCTGCATTTCCTGATTCTGTGCACTTTTTTTTGCCAGTCCTGGGGCTTCTTTTTGCTCAAGGCTAGCACTCTGCCACTTGAGCCACAGTGCTACTTCCGGCCTTTTCTATATATGTGGTGCTGAGGAATCGAACCCAGGGCTTCATGTATATGAGGCAAGCACTCTTGCCACTAGGCCATATTCCCAGCCCCTGTGTACTTTTAAGTTGGGTTTCTCCTGCATCACATGTTTTGCTTTTGTTTTTGCAATAAACATGGTAATCCTAGACCATACATTCAATCAGTCTAGGAAAGACCTACAAGGCTCAAAGGAACTTGTGTGTGGAGCAACTCTGAAACAAGCCTCTTACCTCTATCAAGTTGTTCCCCTTTCCAGACAGGACCTGTGACTGCTGTGACTCATGGGGACAGGGGACTATTTTCATACAATCTCTCTGAGCTAGCATAATCATCACGAGAGCTCATACATATGAGCGCTTACTGTAGGTCAAGCATGTTACCTTGTATGATTTATCTTCAAAACACCACTCACAGGACAGTGATGTTATTTCCACCTCATGTATGGAGAATTCAGACAAAGAGGCATGAGGAACTTGCCCAAAGTCATATGCATTAACAAGACACAGTGAGTGTGAGGACTGGACTTGAGTCTGCTCTGGTCTCTAAGATTTAATTTCCTCCCCTTCAGGGAAAGACAGGCACACCAGGGTGAAAGTGTCACCTCCTGACTTCCTGCCTATTCTTTCTTAGCTAGACTTTTGGCCTCAGTCTCACACATAAAAACGTCAAGTCCATCTTTCACGTAAAGAGGTAAATATACAGGCATGTCTAAGTGTAGCTAGGCCACAAAGGGGTCCCTTAGTTCTGTCTAGACACAAAACCAACAGAGCACAATGCATAACTGTGTTTTATAGCCAGAGGTTTTTTAAAATCTTGTTTCTTCTCTGAGGAGTTGGCTGATAAATCAGGCTTCACAGGTGGAGAGGAATATGTGTATTCCAGAGTGACTTTCAGGAGCAGAGTGAAGGGCACATAGCACCATGGTAAAGAGAGGCATCCTTCAGAACCAGGCAAGCTCACCACAAGAGGCCAATTAATCCATTTGAAAGAATAATGACAATGAAAGCAACGGGAGCACGGTACAGGCTGTCTACCCACTCTTCAATGACAGAATCTGGAGTGCTCTTTCCAACTCCCATTCATCAGTCTCTGTAGCAAACACTCTTCACCTTGTGCTGCTGGATTCATCAAACTGAATGGACCAGCTATATGTATCCACACAGAGTCACCAAAGGAAAGAGTAATCCATGTGCATCTGAACATCTGTGGGGCCTAATGCCCTGAAATTTCAACACTTAATGGCCTTCAAACCTTATGGCATCCCTTCTGTCTCCTTCAAAAAGCACTGCCTGCCTGATCTTTGTATTGCATTAAACTGTTGCTTTGAGACTTGGGCCATCTTGTTTGAGATTCCTCAAGTGATCCAAAAGTATAGGATTTGGGGAAAGGCCACCAAAGTATTCAACAGCAGGGCAGAGTAGAGCTTTTGTCCCACTAATCCTGTGGGAGGGAGTGGGCAGGGGAATGAGGCTCTTACTTCAGGGTTGACACAATTCTGGTGGTATGACAGACTGTGTATGCAAACAACTCGTCTACTGGAAGAAAATAACTTAGTATAATTCTGGAGTAAAATATTTTAAAAAGTAATGCTATTGAAGAAGTGATAAAAAAAAAAGTAAAAAGTAAATGCCTAGAAAACCAAGGCTGCTTTTCTCTCAAGGGCAAGAAACGCTAGACCAACTTTTTTTTGCTGAGAGGAACAGCTGGATGTGGTGGCTCCTACCTGTAATCTTAGCTATATGGGAGGTAGAGATAAAGGAGTTTATGGAGTTTATGGAAAAAAGTGTGACTCCATTCTCAAAAAATAACCTAAATATGGTGGTGCATACGTGCCAGACCAACTCTTCGGGAGCTATAGGTAGGTAGATAATAATCTGAGGCTGGCTCAGACAAAAATGTGAGATCTGATCCAAAAAATAACCATGGCAAATAATGACTTGGTGCACAGTTTAAGTAGTAGATCACCTGTCTAGCAAACACAAAGCCCTAAGGTTCAACCTCTAGTACAACTTCCCACAAAAGACTAAGAGGAACTGAAGTTAAGGATGCAGATACTGTCCAAAGTGGGGACTCTTAAAATGAGCCCACCTTTCATTAGCTAAGAATGTACTCTTAGGATGAGGAGAAATCAGAAGTAAACCTCATCAGTCTTGCCCAGGGACATGTGGAAGAATGTGCCATCATGGTGGTCCTTATCATAAATTGTACTGGGGCTTATATTATTTCTTAGAGGTGAATGGAATATTATGTCCTTGATGTGAAACACTGAGCTGATGGTTCTCCTAGGGACCTAACAGAAGCTATCCTTGGAGAAAGTTCCCTTGGAGAAAGACATCATTATTGTAGTCCTTAACAAAATCCCACTAATTATTTCTCAAGGACAATGAGTGGCATACAGTCAAAACTATTTGGGTCATCAAGGCGCCAGTGGTAGACCAGTAGAAACAAACATCAGAAAGAGATACACAAAGACTTCAGACATAATTGCCAGTCCAAATAATAAACACGCTATTATGTTTATTAAGACATAAAAGCTTGAATACATCCAATTGTAGGGATAGTAGCCGATTAAAAAGCCGTGTGATACACTTTCACAAAAGAACCAAGCAGAACACGTAGAAGTGAAAAATACTTAAACTAAAATGAAAAAACTCAATGGACCAGTTTAACAGTAGATTAGACACAGATGGGAAGAAAATAAATGAACTGAAAGATAGCTCAAGAGGAATTATTTAGAAGGTAGCAGGGAGAAACACAAAAAGATGGAAAAGATGGACATGAGGTTAACCAACAGAATGAAGCATCGTATAATTCAAATGAGGCTGCGTACCAGAGTCACCTTTGATGCTTATTAAAATATGGATCCCAGGGTACAAAAGCTTTTTAGTTTGATTCCTTCAGACAAGGTATGGCTCCAGGAATGGATACCATTAGCATAATCATCCACATGTAAGAATTATTAGAATACTCAAAAATCAGGGCAAATTTTCAGAGGTTGAAGTTTTCCCTTTGTGCAAACCAGATTGTTTTCCACCTCTCACTGACTGTACCCTTCTCATCCAGAGAAGCTGGGCTGAAGGTACAACATTTTCCCGCATATTATGGTAAATATATTTTACTTTTAATCCAACAGGGGTTTAGATAGGAAAAATCAAATTATGTTTTGAAGGTTTCCAAAGCAATCGATCTTTTTGCAAAGCAAGAAAATATCCCCTAGCTTTGCTCAGAGTGGGTATAAATTTATTACTTTTGCTTAAATTGATAATTTGTTTTTTATAAATGTACAAATGCTGTGCAGAAACTATCTCAAAATTTCCCTGTCCCTGAGCTGTCTACGTGCATCTTGTACCTTCTCTGTGTGTTCACTTGGACATCACACCATCCATAGCCCCAATGCTCTGTATCAAGTGCTCAGCACAGCACCTGGTACACTTAAACATTCAAAACCTGGCAATCATGATGACACATGGAAACTCCATTTCTCAAGTTCTATGTCAACCCTTCCAAACCCTCTTGTTTTCTTAGCCCTCCAAATTCCTTGTGCTTATTCAAGAATGGCAATTTCTTGACACAACTGTCTTAGCCAAGTTCCTTTGCTTCTATCAGGTTTCACATGTGTCAAACCAAAGCTAAAAGCTGTCATCGCTACAACCTTGGGTCATTCTAGGAGTGCCTTCCCAAAGATGCAGACAGACCATGACAGATGTTTAAAAAAAAAAAGCCTTTGTGATTTGCCACCGTGTCTTCCTTACAGGAGGGTGTCATACACGGTCAGCAAGAGCTTCCGCAGGGAAATCAAGGCAATTGGCAGAGGCAATGGTCACAGCCCCACTCCAAGGGAGTGAGTGAAGAAAGGGTTTGTGGATCTTTGGGAGCCAAATGAAGCAACTATCCAGGGCAGTAGGTGCACTAATAAGTAAGTGACTAAATGGAAACTTAATTTCCTGTCTTCTTGAAGGAGAACAGACTGGGGTGAGAGTGAATGAGAGAGGGATAGAGGAAGGGTGAAAGAGAACTGAACTGAACTCAGAGGCTGGCTGTTAACCTTTGGCTTTTTGTTGTTGTTGTTGTAGGCTGGCACTCTACCACTTGGGCCATACCTCCACTTGTGGCTTTTTGGTGGCTAACTGGAGATAAATATCTCATGGACTTTTCTGCCTGGGCTAGCTTAACCATGATCTTCAGATCTCAGCCTCCTGAGTAGCTAGGATTACAGGTGGGAGCTACCAGTACCAGCTCATTGTATATCTATGGACATTTCTCTGCCTCCTCAGCCTCTGTGATCTTCAGGTGTATTTGAGGGTGTGTCTGTGTGATTACGTGCTCCAGCTCTGAATTCATAAACCTTTGTAGCTCTTGGTGGTCAGCATCATTTAAACCTCATGAATTCCATCTGGAAAGGATTGGATTGCAAGCAACCCTCTCACACCTCAAACCCAATTCCCTCCCAGGGGACATTTCCGAGCAACAGGGATGTGTAACAAGCTCTGGTTTAACTCTGATCAATTCTCTTCTTTTCTTCAGTGATTTCACTTCTCTAAATTGTTATGCACCTGTGCAGATCAATGTCAAGGCCAAAGTCAGGGATGAAGGCACAATAAGAGATGTTTCCTAGCACCTAAGATCAGCCCATCCAACACTCAAGTTCTGAAGCTTTGGGTCATTCTCTGAGCTAAGGATGTGTGTGTGTGTGCAAGAGAGGAAGAAGGAGACAGAGACCGTGACAACTGACTACCATCTTCCCTCAGGGCCTTCTTATTAACAATTTAATGACACTTTACATTTTCAAAGTATTATCCAACCATTAATAATTGAGCAACTTTTCAAAACAATGTTGGGCTGTCTTCTCAGGAGAGAAGGAAAACGGTAATTAGAAATACGGCAGTCTATTTGAAGCAGCCACATTTAATTAGTCCATTTCCATTTACTTTGGGGAGGGTTTCCACAAAAGAGTCCCCTCCACCCCAGAACTGGGATGGCAAGAACTGTTTAAAGGGCTCCTTCCTGAAAGTCTAGGGGTAGTGCCCCCACTTCCAGCCACCAAGAGCTGGGGACCTGGAATGTGAACATCTGTGCTTGAGCATCCACCCTCACTAGTGGAGTGTCCTTCCCTTGGTTGTTTGCTTATCTGCAAATTGTGGCAAAGTAAGCTTCCCCCATTTCAGAGGTTCAAAGAGGATTACTGTGAGGTGATGCTTATCCAGCTCGTATTAGCTCCCAAGATGGTAGGCCAGTAACAATGGAAAAATGTTAGCTGCCCAAACCAAAAAAGCAATTTTAATAACACTTACCCCAGGGGAGCCAGAGAGCAAGAAAGACTTCCTTTTTTTTTTTTTCACTTTAGTTCTAGAATTCATAGAGATTTCTTCTTTAAAAAAAAAAGAGTATATGCCACTTTTAGAGTTAAATCAAATAGTTATTTTAAGATGAACCAGAGCTTTTAACAAGCACTGTAAGTTAATGCATTTTATTGGGAGTTATAACTGGAGAGGTTCCTGATTTTGCTAAAAAAACAACAACAAAAATCCCCAAACCCCAAAAACATTAGTACTGAAATACAAATGGGAGTGAGGGATTCCTATCTGTCTTAGAGATGAGCTACTCAAGGCCACACTGAATTTCAAGAGGGAGTACTTGAAGCTGAGCTCCTGATCTGATCAGGTCCCCACCATCTGTGCCTCCATTGTTCTATTTCTTTAAGCCAAACACCTCAGTGTCATGCTTGACACTTCTCTCACCCTTGACATCTAATCCATAAGCAATCCCAACTGAGCCTGCTTCCCAGGTAGGGTTTCTATTGACCACTCTCTCCCCACCTCCTCTTGTCACTGTGATCCTGACTGCCACCGTTTCACGTTTCACACTTTGATTGTTACGAGCCTCCTAGCTGCTTCCCCTACTGCTCCCTACAGTCTATTCTCAGCATAGCAGCTAGAAGCACCTGCACAAACCTAAGACATTACATCATGGCTCTACATTCCCCAGAGTAGAAACCAACAGAGCCTTCTGCTCAGCAGCTTCAGCACCTGATACCTTCCTTCTTTGTCTTCCTTGGCCCCTCAACCTCCCTCCTCACTCTGCTTTAGCTTTCAGGCCTTCCGGACCCTTCTCCAAGTTACTCCTGTATGCATAGTTTGTCTAGATTATAAGCCACAAAGACAGTGATTTCTGTTCATTTTGTTCACTGTTGTCTGTGTCCAGGACAGTACTTGACACTGAGCAAAAATGCTCAGCTGGTAGACGCTGAGTTCATGACAGCAATAAACGGAGAAGCTAAGCCATTCAGCACTGCAGCAATGTCCTCTGCAACTTGGTCTGCTGGACTACAAAGCAACAGAAATAAGCAAAGAGGTAGACAGTCCCAGTTTGGAGGAGAGTGGCTGGCTTCCTATGGATGAGACCATAGATTACTGCTGGACCAGACAACGTGTTTACAAAAGGGAGGTCCTTCAGAAGCAGGCTGGGGAGCTGGATAAGGTGCCTGGAGGAGAAAACTCCAGCTCATAGGAGCTATTCTGATCTAAGCACTGGGCTCATACATGCCTTTTATTGAATCCTCCTCTGGAGCCAAAAAAAGAACAAGTGTGATTCCATTTTAGAGATTCAAACTCAGATCCCTATGTTACTGCATCAGGAGTTTCAAGAGGTGTTTGAGCAGCCACAGACTTCTGAGCTGCCAGTTAAAAATACTCTAATGATTCACAATCTGTCCTTGGTTTATTTCAAAAATCTCTAGGCATAGAGGCTATGAATCTGGTGCTTAGTGAGTGCCTTGAGACTCCCTTATCAGCCAGAATATCCTGCCTCCCTAACTCACTACTGTTCAAGTCAGAGAGAGAGAGAAAGAGAGGGAGAGAGGAGGGAAGAGAGGGAGAGGGGAAATGAGAGGGAGAGAGGACATTAGAAAATGATACTCCAATGTTGCTTTGGGCTTCAAGCTTTATTTGGCTTACTTAACTCGAAACTGGTCCGCTATCACTTGAGACACAGCCCTACTTCTGGCTTTTTGCTGGTAACTGGAGATGAAGTCTCATGGGGGCTGGGAATTTGGCCTAGTGGTAAACTTGCCTCATATACATGAAGCCCTGGGTTCGATTCCTCAGCACCACATACACAGAAAAAGCCGGAAGTGGCGCTGTGGCTCAAGTGGTAGAGTGCTAGCCTTGAACAAAAAGAAGCCAGGGACAGTGCTCAGGACCTGAGTTCAAGCCCCAGGACTGGCAAAAAACAAAACAAAACAAAAAAGTCTCATAGACTTTTCTGTCTATGCTGGCTTTGAACTACGATCTTTAGATCTTAGCCTCCTGATGCTAGGATGACATAGGTATGAGCCATTTAAGCCTGGCTTTGCAGCCAGGTAGTAGTGCACTCGAAAGTAATGATGAGGGTATTGTAAGCACACACATACACATACACACATTGTTTATATTATCTTTGTGATATACTGTACATAATTGTATTACTAGCAGCATAGTAGATTTGTTTATATTTGCTTTACTATAAACACACCGGTAATATGTTGTGCTATGTTACCATGGCTACAACATAAGTAGGTGACACATTTTCTAGTATTAGGGGGATCACCTTGTGTATGTGGTCCATCATTGACCTCTTCATTGTTGTGCGGTGTGGGCACAGTTGGCTCACAGCTGTAATCCTAGCTATTCCAGACACAGAGCTAGAAAGGATGGAGGGTCAAGGCCAGTGTAAGCAAAAAAAGTTCCAATAAAAAGCAGGACACAGTCACATAGTTCCTGCTTAAGTGAGGAGCACAATAAGAAAATTGTAGTTTAGGCCAACCTGGGGGAAAAGCAAGACCTTATTTGAAAATAATAAAAATAGTGAAAGCAAAAGGGATAGAGGCATGGATCAAGTGGCAAGAGTGCCTGCTTAGAAAGCACAAGATCCTAAGTTCAAACCCCAGTACTACAAAACAAAAACAAACAAACAAAACACCCTCAAAAGCTCAAAGAAATTGTTCTTTAATGTAGTGTGAGTTCTGCCCTAAGCCCACTTTAAGGAAGTCCCCAGAGTCATCTTAATTGGATGAATATGGGTGAGAGAATTGATTTCTCCTCACTTCCATGTTAAGAGGGCAATTTTATTTCCTCATCACTAGTTTTAGTTGATACTTCTGGTTAAAGTCTAAGCCACTGGTTTCCAACTCCACTTCCCCGCCCCCCCCACCCCTCCACACAACTGTTGCTGAAAAGCAAGATGAGTGACATTTACAGCACTGCTTTCCTGTGGAGGCTACCCTATTGATCACAGCTGACATTTACTTAAACAATGCCTAGCAGAAAAATGCCTCCTGATTCTATCTCCTTTTGAAAATGCCAACAAATGTGCCCGAAGCAGGTTGTGTGTGCATGGTGGTGGTAGGGGGAGGACCAGAATACAATCATCTATCAATTTCCCTATAACCACATTGCTTTGTTACTATCGTAACTTTAATTATTTCTCAGGTTCTTGACAGCTCACATTGTTAGTCTAACCCTTACCCAGCATTGATTCTCCTCCTGCCAAGAACAAGGATCAGCAAGGTTCCAAAAATTGCCTGCTCAAGCTCCTCGCTAAGCTGGAAGATTATATTATGCATAGTAAATGCAGACAGCATTTAGGCTAAACCAATCTGAACTTTATGATCTTGTTGGTTTTAAAAGGAAATGTTAATGAAATATGCATTACTTATGGCAAATGACACTCCCAGCGAGGGTACATTTTAATTAGATCAGTTTGTTCAAAGAAAAGCCAATCTAACTTCTCCCCATCTATCACTGGGTTGCCCTGCAACCTGAAGGTAGGGTGAGAAGTCATAGAAGAGGAAAAGACAGTTGAGCCTTCTTTGGCCAACTTGAAAACCTAGGGTGGGGGTGAAGGTTGGAGGTTGGACCACTACAATTCCAGCCACAGTGGCTTGGATTTACCTGCCTTACTATGATGAAACATTTTAGTCAATGTACTTCCCTGGCTGTGGGTTCATCTTTCAGGGTATTAGATTACCAGGAAAGGCCAGCATGTAGCTTCAAGATGATGCTCTTAGTCTTGTCACTAGCCTATTACTATTTGGGATGCCGTGTTGAGTTCCTAGATGCCACAAATGAGGAATACCATCCAAATCACGGTAATGTATTCTTTCATTGTTGGAAGCCAGAGGTAAAAAAAAATTCATAGTATCAGCAGGGCCAGGCTTCCCCTGCAAAAATTCATAGTATCAGCAGGGCCAGGCTTCCCCTGCAAGCTCTAGGAAAGAATCCTTCCTTGCCTCTTTCTACTCCTGTGGGTTGTGGGCAATCTTTGGCTTCTAAATGTATCAAACTGCTTTCATCTTCATGTGGTACTATGTGTTCGTATCTTGGTGTGTAAATTTCCTTCTTATAAGGACACAAGTCATATTGGATAAGCACCCAACTGAACACAAACTGGCCTCACTGTGACAGTTAATTTTATGTGTCATTTTGTGGAGGCTACAGTACTTTATTTTCAGTGAAACTGTGAAGGTTAGTTCTTTAGATATGACTAACCAGAAGACTGAATCACTACAATCTCTTCTCTGGGTCTCAGTTTGTTGCACCTTTCAAAGATTTTGGACTTGAATTAATTCTACAGTATCATCCATCCATCCATCCATCCATCCATCCATCCATCCTTCTCTGACCCTATTAGTTCCCTGGAAAACTTACTTATATTGAACTTTACTGGGTACCCAAAGACCCTATTTTTAAATAAGGTCATATTCACAAGTACTGAACAGACATGGAGTTTGGAGAGACTATTCAACCCCCGTAGAGTTATAGTATCATAGCTGCCACATTTCCTGGGAGCTGAGTAAAGATGTCTGATCCTACCAATTCAGATCTTCATTTTAACAGGCCCAGGGCAGTTTATGTGTACATTACTGTTTGCGAAGTACTGGCTCAAAAGATCATGTTTCCAATCATTTACAGTGTTTACAATAAAAAGTTGGACTCTAGACAATGTAAAAGTCAGCTGGCTCTAGAGAAAAGGGTCAAGGAAGGTGGAGCTAAGAAAGAAAATAGAAAAGAGTAGAGAGTTCTGGCATGGCCTCTTTCATTAACATGAGCCTCACCGATAGTAGAGACCAAATAATATGCTTGTCAAACAAATGAATAAAATGGGCTCTTTAAGACAGAGAAAATTTCTAACAAACCAGCTTCTATTCCCAAGGAAAAACGCCAGGCAAAAGAGAGAAATTTCATTTCTACCCTCCAGAATCCAGACCACTGTTTTTCTTTTCTTGTCTCATCAAGAGGCACAGTGATGTTGATGTGATTATTTGGTGACAATGTTGTGCTCCAGTACGCAAGCCTTGCTCCAGGCTCCCAATGTAACTCATGTTGACGTGAAGAAATGTTTCATTTTCAGATCCATATGTATGAATTTTTAATGAACTGTGTCAAAGAAATCAAATATTTTTCCCTCCACCCCCACTCCATGGAATCAGATTTTGACCTTCTGCCAAACAACTATAAGTCATGTACAGTGGGAAGAGGAGCAGGAATGGGGAGGGGCGCAGCTGCACATAGATTAGCCAGTTAATTTCCCTGTCAGACCTTCACCCCAGCTGTCACAGGTCACAGAGGGGAGAGAGGAGGTGAAAAAAGTAAAATGGGAAGGAAAGAAGGAAAGAAGGAAGGAAGGAGAGAGAGGGAGGGAAGAAGGCAAATGAAATTTAAAGACAATAAACAGTAGGGACTCAATTGCTATTATAGGTTATGTCAAAAAAAATATAAAGTTGTTTACTTCCTGAAGATTACACAGCTGCCTCAGTAAGCAGAATCTTAGGAGCATTATTTCCCTGCTTTTATCATTTGGTTATTTATTTTTTCAAGCAAGATTACTTAAAATTGGGGAAAATAACAGAAAAAAGTTTTGAAAAAAAAGAATGTATGAATGACTTCCTATTTTAAAAACATTGTCCTAGAATTTCCAGTCTTCCTAAATTTAACCTCAGACACACCTGAAAGGAAGGTACGATGTTAAAAACAATTAGATACTATTTCGTAAGTAAGGCAAGAAGGACTTTTTTTTTGGTCAGTTATAGGGTTTGAATTCAGGGCCTGGGTATTGTTTTGCTTAAGGCTAGTGCTCTATCACTTTGAGTGGTACAGCACCATTTCCAGTTTTCTGGTGTTTAAATGGAGATGAGAATCTTACAGACTTTCCTGCCTGGGCTGGCTTTGGACCATGATCCTCAGATCTCAGCCTCTTGAGTAGCTAGGATTATAGGCCTGAGCCATCAGTGTCTAGAAGGACTTTTTTTTTTAATGACAATACTATGTTGGCAAAGACATGTTGAAAAGGGGACCTATCCAATTGCCTATGGAGATATAATGATATACAGTCTATTCAGAAAACAATTTTATACCACAAGCGCAATAAGCCCTAAAACTGGTATAAATTCTTTAGAAATCTGGCCTAAGAAAGTATCCAAAACATGAAACAAAAAAAAAGCTTTAAAGGTCATTACAGTATTGCCAATGGCATCTCACTGGCAAAACCTCAATGTTCACCAACAAACAAGTGGCTAACACATGTGGCCATGAAAAATGCCCATAGCTGGGTGCTGGTGGCTTATGCCTATAATTCTAGCTACTCAGGAGGCTGAGATCTGAGGATCGCTGTTCCCAGCCGCCCTGGGCAAGAAAGTCCATGAGACTCTTATCTCCAATAAACTACTCAGGAAAAGAGAGAGGTGGTGCTGTAGCTCAAATGGTAGAGCACTAGTCTTAAGCACAGAGAAGTTCAGGGACAGTGCCTAGGTCCTGAGGTCAAGGCATAGGAAATATAAGTGAGGGGAAATAAGAATGTAAAACACTAAGTACCTCAAGTGTAAGCACAAAAAAGCCTTTCCCTGTGCATTGAAAGGAGTATGGAGGGAAGTAAGGCTTACTTCTAGAAGCAGGAAACAGAGATACCTTTTCCCTTTTCTATATTTTATGAACATTCTGTAATTACAGTGTGTGCTTTAATAATGGAAACAAGATTTTACTGTGTTCGGGGAAAAGTCAGTTGTATAAGAGATTTAAAAATTGTTCCCTTCCACAAACAGTAACAATTGAATCGTGGCTAATTCAAGGTGCAAACACATTTGTAAACACTATATTTTCAAATCTAACATTCACATCTGGGACAGGGAAGAGGAATCTGGCTGGCTGTGCTTGCCGAGCATCTGTATCTATTCCAAACAGAAGGCCCAAGAAACTAAGTGAGTCAGTGCTGTCAGCTTTAAACCACTAGACTCTTGGAGGAGTAAAGCTGCATAGACACTCAGTGTGCTAAGGTTCATTGGCAGGATGAAGATCAGCTATGCTGGGTGAAGAGTAGATGGATGGATGGTTACGGACTGGCTTAGATACTGCCTCTTGCCCCGGATCACTTCGAATCACAGCTTCTCCTTCCTTGGCTAGTTCATGTACTTTAGAGCTGTCATCTTTAGCTTTTTGACCCCATTCAAGCAATCGTTTTTGAAGGAGGCCATCTGTTTCTAGAAATGAGGTACAATTTGAGGCCATATGCAAGGTGTGTGTGTGGGGAGTCGGAGGAATAATTTCATTTGAGTGATGAGCTTATTTGATACCTTTTCTAAGTGGCTGATTCTCATTCTATGTTTTTTAAATGAAGTTGATAGGCCAGTGATCTCACCATATTTAACAGTGGCAGTGGGCAGTGGCGGTGGCGGTGAGTGGCAGGTTATGTGGAGAAACCTACCCGGAGGCTCCAGTGTATCACACAGAACATCCTTACCATTTTGATGGCCTGAGAATGTTGTCTGAGAGGACAGAGGATGGAGCCTGTGTGGCTAAGATCCACAGACTCAGCCCCAATGTCGGCTCCTTTGTAATCTGGAGGATTGCTCCGTGCAGGAGCAATGTCTTCTTTCAGTCATGACATCTCCCCTGAAGCTCGAGGTGTCTATTTTCATAATCCAGTCAGGCAGGACATGGATCAGAGCACTGAAAAGTGAAGTTTCTCAGTGCTCCTGATAAGTAGTAGAAAAGGGGTGCAAAATCCAAGTGTTTCTCAACCAATGGACTTACTAATTAGCCATATCCAATTGGGGGGGATAATACCCCCATATAGATAGATGATAGATTTATAGTACATACACGATCCCCACTAATCCATATCTGAATTTAAGGATTTTCTTTCTTCTTTGTGAAGGCAAAATATATCTACTTGAACTTTAATGAATCATTTCACACACATCCCTCCAAGGCAAACTGTAATCAATACTCAAATAAATGATCAAATGTGTGAGGCTGTAGTAGGAAAAAAAGTCATTGAAGGGATGGTGGTGGTAATGATATTTAAAAGGACTCCCACTCTGACTGGGAGCAACCTCCCAAGTCTCTTGATCTGCCCTGGGTATTACATTATACCTCGTTACCTATCAGGGGTAGGGAAGTGATGCCCAGCTTCTTCATGGGGACCCCATGAACTAATACAAACCAGGCTGGGCTATGAAATGTCTCTGTGCTGCGTGCTACTGTCTGTGGAACAGCCAGAGTAGAGAAAGCAGGGGGATAGATGTTTAATTGCTGGAAGGAAATGAGATTCTTTTCAGGCTCCATTTACATCCAAGCAATCCATCTACCAATTACAAGCAAGTTCTTATCCAGACATTAAAGCAGGCAACTACCCGTGTTGGAAAGCAACCAAAACTGCTTATCTTCAACCTTCCATAATTCCAGATCTTTTCCTGATCTGTACTGGCTTCCTGCCTAATGCATTTGCATTACTTTCTCTGTCCCTGGATTTCACTGCCGGAGTTTCACCCTGTCAGACAACCCTGCAGACACACACAGGAGCGCCAGCAAGCAGATCTTTGTTTGAACCACCTGGAGAGGAAGGAGCAGCATGGGCCCCTTGGGTTGATATTAGTCCTATGGAACATCACAACGGCTGAGCCCCTGCAGATAGGATCCAGTGCAAAGGATAACCCTGTCTCATCCCTGGCATTTGAAATACTCCAGAAAGGAAGATTTGTCATGAGAAAGGAATAGGGCAATGCTGCAAAGATAGCCAGTACACTTTCAAACTTAAAAGACTCCAAGCCAATCTGTGAATTTCCATTGCAAATCAGCATTCTTTGGGCCCACCATTAGCTAAGCTCAGGAGCCTGGCTAATCCAGCTAGTCTCGGGTGGGTAACTATAGACTTAAGGGCCATTGCTTGGCTCTTACTTGAGAGGCTCACAGCTCCTTCTTGAAGAGAAGTCTTTGCTTCATTCTTCATGCAATCAAGCCGTGCAAAGCAAAGCTAATGAAGGAGCAGGGCCTCCCCACCATCATGTATATTCAGGGCCCAGGATAGCATGATTCACATGTCATTTCTCTGCATTAACATTCTGCCTGGGTTCTTGCTTCGCACTAAACACATCTAGTGCAAGCTGTAAATAATAAGGAGCAAAGGACAGGGAGGTGTGCCAAGAAAGTGTTTCTTGTCACACATGGTGCACAGAGACAAAACCTATTTTAATAAGGTGATATGAAGAGACTTGAGGAAACTTAGACCTGCCGTCACTTCTCCCTGGATGAAGAATTCTGCCTGGTAGGTGGGAAGTGACTGATAATTTCAATTCCGCAAAAATGCATCTTTCAGAAAATGGAGATTAAATTTTCCAAAACAGCTCTGATGTGCCTCTAACTCTCCTTTCTCCAGCATCCTGCTCCCCCTGCCCTCCTGCCCAGAGCTTAAAAATACCACGCCAGGATTTATATTTGCTTCAAATTTGCTTAGCACACCAAGACTAAATACAGCTTAGACACCAATCTCACTTCCAAAACCACTTACTTGTAAACGTATGAAACTGTAATGGAATGATTTATCATTTTCTTTTAGCTCTTTCATTGCCAATTTACAGAGATCTCTCCAGGGGTGATTATTTCTGGCTATTTTGAAGTCTGAACACTGTATAGCTCTTGAGAAGTGTTAACTTGTTCACAGACAGCATCAGGTGAACTGACACATTTCATTCATTTAAACATTTAACGAGTACCCAGATAGCAATAAGTACAGTGGAACACATGCAGCCACTGAAGGTGTGGGCTGGGTCCTGCAAGAGCTTACACTCATCCTCCATCATTGTATAAGTGAGGACATGGGATGCCACAGTCACTAAATTTACTGGCAAAAGAAACTCTGAAAACCAGACTGGACATGTCCACCAGGATATCTGTTTCAGCCCTTCAGTGAGAGGACATGGTAATTCCTGGAAGGAAAAAGGAGTCAACCTCTGATATTATTATTATTATTTTTTGGCCAGTCCTGGGGCTTGAACTCAGGGCCTGAGCACTGTCCCTGGCTTCTTTTTGCTCAAGGCTAGCACTCTGCCACTTGAGCCACAGTGCCACTTCTGGCCATTTTCTATATATGTGGTGCTGAGGAATCGAACCCAGGGCTTCATGTATACGAGGCAAGCACTTTTACCACTAGGCCATATTCCCAGCCCAACCTCTGAGATTATTATGACTCCATCCATCCGTCCACTTATCCATTCACCTGTCCGCTCATCCATCCAGTCATCTATTCATCCATCTCAGGATGAACCAACAGAATTCAGACCCTACACAGACAAGGACTTTCGTCTTATAAATGCATCTAAATATCAGTGACCTGTCTTCCATTCATAGAAGTCCATTGATTCTACCTGCTCAACCTGCTTGTAGGGGCTTAGAAGATTTTCCCTTACAATGGAGCTGGTGCAAATATCCATTTCCTCAATGAGATAGTAGCACCTGTTTGTCATTGCCTGGACAAACACACATAATTCAGGACACTAAGTCACCATAGGCCTTGGGCAAGTCATGAATACATTTTAAAACTGAAAACCAGTATGAAATGGTCAATCAAATGGAAAATCAGCATAATTTCATTCAAAGACCCTCTTCGACAGACAGAGTGCCTGGCTTAAAAATGAGTCAATAAATCCAGTCTAAGGGTGTTGAAGTTGGGGAGAATCTGACCTCTAAGAAACGAATTAAAAGAAGAATTACATTTTTTTTCTGTAAGCCTAAATATGGGCTACGAGGAATAAAATGACTACTCAGATATGCATTCCTGTATCTTGTAATTAAACATTTCAAGGAGGATTGGGCCCAACTGGAATCTCTGAATGCAAATCTGATTCTCAGAGGCCTTATCTGCACAGGCTGGGAAGTTCTGGCTTCCGGGCACGGTGCAGCCCTCCTGTTATAAGGTGGACAACTCCCCACACCTGCCTGCACAAAGGCACACAGGGGTCTGAGCACCAAGGGCGGGAGGGGATGGTAGCATGCAATATCTCCCATACACAGGCACGCAGGAATTTTCTCATTTCCACTTCTCACTATGTTCTTTCACCATGCAGGCTGGGGTTTGTCCTCTGTCTCTGGCTGGAAATAGGGATGGAGAAGATGCTTTTTTAAATTTTGGTCAGCGTGCTGCTTATCTGCCTCACGCACAGCTGGGAAGGATTTATACATTCTCCCATGGTGCAACAGGCTTATCAGCACCAAGCAACAGCAGCAGTGTGTGGGATGTAGCATTTTCCTGGGGATTCCTGCAAAGGCTCTAAAGCCTGGGGCTAGGGCAGGGAAGAGAAAAGGGCCATTATGGAGTTCCAGACTTAGGCTGGGGATATTGGTGCAGGTAGGGGACATGTCCTGTCCACCTGCAGGGTGGGCAGAGGGCTTGTAGGCACAAGTTGTAACCTATGTCTCCCTAACTCCTTTTACTCCTGGAATATTGTCACTGTACACTTCTCATCCTCTCATTTTTACTCTAATCCAAGACAGGCCTCAGCTCCCCTCTCTCGTACTTTTTCTTTTTTCCTTTCCAATTTCTTCAAGAAAAATCACAGTAAGAAGAGGCTGTCATTTTAAAGTTATTCAACAAAGCCTGCTGTATCAACCACATAGCAAGCATTTCTCCTACTGACTGGGACACATGATATGCAAAACCAAAAATCTCTGCCTTTCCAGCGCTTACCCATAGGCAGGAGATGGACAATCAATACCACTATATTAAAGACTAGGTTGTTGTATAAGTGCTATGGCAAGCAAACAAAAACACGAGCAAAATGCCCAGATCATAGTAAAGGATAGGGCTGTACCTTGACACGGGGTAGAAGGAGGGGTATGTGTCACAGAGATGCTGATGCCTGCTAAGAACAGAACAAAGGCCCTCAGGTATACAGAAGGTGAGTATCCTAAGTAGAAGGAACAGCAAGTACAAAGGTCCTACGGTGGGAGAGTGTCTAGTATGTCTGAAGGCTAGCAAGGGCTTTTTGTTTTTTTTTCTTTTTGGTTTAAAACTCAATGAAATGTGGAATTCAGCTGGGACAGTAACATTCCTGGAAATGTGCTAAGGATGTAGGCATTGAATACCCGACTGCAATGTTTATAAAACATCAGGTCTACACTTGTGATAAGCAGAGAAACTACTATAGTGGGTCAAGGTTAGCAAAAAAAAAAAAAAATTAAAAGGTCAAAATAAGACAAATTGGAGATACCAGGGTGCTTGCTGTATATTGTACATACAAAATCATCCCTAGTCCCTGGGGATTGGTTCCAGGACCCTGAAGATTCCAAGCCTCTGGCTGCCTAAGTCCATTATACAAAGAGGGTCATATTTACATGTAACCTATGCACAGGCTCCTGTGCACTGGACTATAAATCACTCTAGATTACTCACCATAGCTCACAAATGTGACTGGTGGTACCATATTGGTTGGAAAAGGAGGAAGCAAGTCTGTACATGCTCAGGGCGCAGCTACAGTTATGTCTCCCCAGCCTTCTGCTATCAGCATTTGGTTGAATTCTCAAACTCACCACCTGCAGATGCAGAGGGTTGGCCCCTGTTTAAAAAAAAAAAAAGCACTTCTTACTGTGGACTGGGTTCAAAACAGCTACCCTTTTCCTGGGCCCCAAATTCTTCCTTATGACATCTAGATTCTTCATTCTTCAGATTGGCTCAATGGAGACACTCCTCTCTGTTCAAGGGCAGATCCTGACTTCTTGCCCATGAGACAGTCCTCTCTCACTGGGGAACCCCAGGGTCTGGCCACTACCACTGTAAACCACTCTTGTGAGACACAGGACCAACAGAGTGAACACCACCTCCTCTCTAGTCTGTCCCCACTCCAGGATGGAGCATAACATTTTCAGGTAGTCTGTGGGGAGAAACCTGTGGCCTAATGGATGGTCTCCAGGCCCAGAAACTAGGACTTAGAAAATGACAATGACATAGAAAGAAGCCCTGGAAACAAGAGCACGACAGAACTGTTTCCAGGCTGCCATGTGGGAAACTTTTGGGTCAGCTCCTCTACTTCTTTCCTTCTTGACAAGATTTGAGTGGGGCCTGGCAAACCCAGGAGTCATGCTTTATGTAGACAACTCATTTCTAGGATTTTTACTACATGTTGCTCGAAGCTGGAAATTTTTCATGTCTCCATTTAAAGGCTGGAGAGTGGAGGACAGAATGGGGAGGGCGGGGGCCCAATGATGGCTTCGGGGTGCAGAAGGCCATGCAAATCTAGAGACCCCCATCAAGCCCCTCACAGTGTTGCCAGGAGCATTCTGAATGGGGGTCTTGTCTCTAAGCAGGAGGCCAACTGATTGCCCTTAATAGTATTCCTTAAATTGCCTACAATTGCTTGCTTCTATTCCAGGCTGCAAATTACAGCCCTCGCTCAATTTCTCACCCTCCCCCAGAGTTGCTCAGAGTCCCCGAGGAGATGAGCGGTAACAAACGACATCATCAACAGAACCTGAGTGTACTTTGTGTGCAGACAAATATTTACAGCACTTCCACCAGATCCAAGGAGGCCGTGATGGACAGATACTGTCTCCCCAGGCGATTCACACATGGCTGTTCCCTCCCCCCCAAACACAGCCAGAAAAAGAAAAGACCAACCTGACTCACATTGCTTGTATATCAAATGCTAAGAACCCCCGAAACCTTACAATGCTAAGCACAATGAAGACTGACCTTCCTCCTTTGTCATTTTCTACCAATCCTGTGGGTGGCATGGACAGGGGAGGGAGCTTTCTGCTGAACAGTCATTGTTTCCAAATAGTGCCACTGTCACACTGTGACCCAAAGACTGCGTTTCCTGCCCTACCTACCTCCTCCAGCAGAAGGCTCTGTGGAAGTAAATAAAAGAAAACTCGATCAGTGTGTGCTTAAAGAGGTGGGTCTGAGGCTCACAGCTTGTCATTCTACTTTTGGAAGGCAGAGGTCAGAGGATCATGATGAGGCCAGTATATGTGAAAAGTAGGAGACCCTACTTGAAGAAGAAACTAAAGCAGGGCTGGTAGGGGTGGGTAGATGGGGTGAGGGGTGGAGCTCAAGGGGTAGACTGCCTTCCCAGCAAGAATGAGGTCCTGAGTTCAAAACCCTAGTAAAAAAATAAAAAGAGGTGTGCCTACCAAGGCTGCTGTTGACTCTGGGGAGATGGGGAGAGGCAGCCTGTGATGACAAATACACGTTGGCTGTAATTAAAGAGCCCCTGGATTCCTGATCCCTGTGCACTCAACACTGCCCAGCTCTGCTGCAGAGCTAGCAACATAAGCAAAGGTCAACTTTCGAATTTGTGGGACAATGTGTTGGCACAGGTGGGTCTTAAACTGGTGATGGCCGCCACCTGCCCCTTTCCCCCTCCCCCCCCCCCCCCCCCCGTCACCATCACCACTTCCTATCCTCCTTGCTTGGGATATTAATTATTCCTGACTCAGTCTTGAAGCCAGGGATTCTTTTCACTGCTGGGATTCTTCTGACATGCTTGGTAAGGTTATACAATCTCCACCCAGTAAGCTGCCCCACCCCACCTCCATTAAAACAGGATTTGGACCCTGGCCATACTTTAGGATCCCAAGGCCACCCAAACTAGCAGAGGGAAGCAGATCTTAGGGGGTAGCCTTGTCTTTGGTACTGTGACATGTGGCTTGCTTGCAGAAATGCTAAGGGAATAGAGAGAGGGGCAGGAAAAGACTTATTCCATCTAGGGCTCTTTACCCCCTGGATCCAGCAAGTGATCCCCTGGTTATAAGGCAGGTCAGCACCTTGAAGCCAAAGAGAAGGGCAGGCTTGGGCTTTTGAGGACCTAGATTAGTTTTGTGCATTCCACTCCTTTATTTTGCATTGTTAAAAAAAAAACAAATTGATGAAGCATCTACTATAATCCAGACAGCCACAGGAACATAGGAGAAAGAGGCCCTGACAACCCCTAAAGTTGGGCTGTGCTTAGCATTTTTCCTTCTTTTAGTTAATCCCTACCAACTGCCTGTGAGGTAGATTTTATGTCCATTTAACAGAGGAGGGAAACTGAAGAAAAAGTAAAGCCATTCTCTCAAGGCTACAGAATGAGGAGGTGACACCGCGGATTCCCTCCAACATCTGAGCCAGACTGGGGAGAAGACAGGCAGCCAGCATACCATGGAGCAGGCGCATAACCCCCCAAAAACCCGCTACTTAAACTGGCTGTCTCAAAATAAAGTTCTTAACGACATTTCTTGAAACAAAAGAGGAAGGAAATCAAGTAATTTAGAATTCTTGATGACATCTGGGGGCAGAGCTTCAAAGCCCCAAATAAGTAATGAATGTCACCAAAAGGACACAACAGAATGTCTGAATCACAGTCTCAGGGTGCCAAGAACAGGCTTAAAAAAAAAGACACTTGACAGCATGCTCTCTTGTTGTTAACAACATCTGAAAAATCTTTCCAGATCAGCAGATTTCCTAGACAGCTGTGATCTTTCCTGGGAAGCCTGTCAGCCACCGATTAATTTCTGATCAATACGAAACCAAATGAGGGCAAATAAACCAAGCTGAACTTGCAGGGGTTGTTGGTCTGAGGTCAGAGGCCCAACTCCTTCCAGGCAGAGTTCACACTAAGGAGGAAGCAGAGGATGAACAGGGATGAGTGAAGAAGGGTGTGGCATGCGAGGTTTGTCCCTGAAGTGCTATGTGAAAAAGGCTTGGTCCTCAGTGTGGCAATGGTATTCTAAATTGGTGGGGCCTGCTGGGAGGTCACTGGGTCATGAGGGTACACATGTGAAAGGATCAGTGCAGTTCTCAAGGGGCCACATTCTGTCTCTGGCTTCCTGTCTCACTAGGCAAGCTCTCCCTCTCACACATGCTCACACCACTTTAACACCATTGACCAAGTAGTCTTCACCAGATACAAGTGGATGCTGGCACTGTGCCCTTACACTTCCCAAACTAGGAGCTAAATAAACTTCTTTTCTCTATTGAGTATCTGGCCTAAGGTAAGTAGTCATGGTAACAGGGAGGAGACTAATACAAGGCCCCAAAGGAGGAGAAAAGAGGAGAGAAAGAAACAGATGGGTCCTGTGAAGTGGACTGTGGTTTAGAAGGCCAAGGATTGCTGCTTGGGTCATCTAGTGACAGGTATCACAGAAGAGGTCACCATGAGGCTGGCCATGTTTGTGAGAAAAATTAGCCATCAAGGACTGACTGGTGAGTTGGAGCAGATTCCCAAGGAAGTCACCTATGGGATGGGGAAAGGTAAGACAAAAGGAGTACACAAGTGTGGGAAAGAATGTTGTTGTTTTGCTGTTGTTTGGGGTTCAGTTACATTCAGGAAACTTAAGCTACAAACCACCGAGAAGACTGAAATAGTGCCTCCCAAATGCATGTGAGTACAGATGGAGCTGCTCATGGATTGAAGGCTACAAGGATGTGCTCTGGGGAAAGAGGCTTAGGTAAAAATAAGCAAGGAGCTCCAAGAGCCCCTTGGCTCTAAGTCACCTCTTGGATGCTCAAGGTTGAATCACCATTTGCCTGTGCAGCCTCACCCTCAGCGTGAGGACACTGTGGTGATGAGGGGTGAGCAGGCATATCCTTGGCATTGTTTCACGTGGGGTCTCAAAGACATTTGTAGAGGTTACTGGGGCTCTTGGTGTGGCTGACACTAAGAACAAATTCCAGAGACGAGGAAGGTGTAGAGGTGGTAATTAGATCATATCTTGAGTAACAGGTGAAGCCTTTATTTGACAAGAGAAATACCGAGGCTGAAAACAGTGGCTTAAACTCAAGTCTCGCGGACCTACTCAGTGACTGAGATACAACCAGCAAGCATTCAAGGCGGGGGTACCCACAATCTGAGTTCTCAGCCACCCCTTTAGTATAAGGGACCACTCCCGTCAGTGCTGAAGAATTCAGGAGCTATGTCCACAGGCTGGGGAGAGGCAGAAAAACCCACACCATTCCACAGATGACCTGAGATTGTGGGGCTATGGCATCACTAAGAACCATTAACAAGCAAAGTAAGCTAGACAGAGTCCTAAGACAGGAAAACAAATGGCTGCCTATCATTGGAGCAGATAAATACATATGTAGCTATCCCCTCTCCCCACTTCTGTTCAGTGGAGGAAATGATGGCAAAGGGAAAAGGCATTTGGGAGAAGGCAGAAGGGTGCGCTACCCAGCCATTCCAGTGTGCCTGGCTAATTAGATCATGTTCAGAGTCCACAGTTATAGTAACTGTACAGATGGATCCAGAAAGAAAGCAAGGTGCCTGAAGGGAAGGAGGATTATTCCTGAGTCTCCAGAGGTGAGCCAGCAAAACCAGCAAGAAGTCTGGATGAAGAGCCGCTGGCATTCAAAGAAAGATCCTTTCCTATAGCATCCAGAGGCCAGCAAAAGCTCACCAAGAAACTTACATGGAATTTACTCACCAAGCTTGGCAATAACCTTGGCTCCCTTCTAGACATGGTGCTTTTTGAGTGCTTTACACAGCAATGCCAGATGGCATTTACTTGCTCTTGGAGTGTACAGTCCACTAAAAATGACTGTGGGCCAAGGCCATGCCAGGAGGCGTTGGGCTCAGAGGTGAAGTGTGGCGTGGATGTCATAGAACTCCTGTGTGCCCACGACCTTCCTGGGCAAGTACCTTGCCCATGTCAGCATCTGTGAGTTCCTCAAGGACCTGAACACACAATATGACTTCCCACTGGCTGGAGGGATCCTGACACTAAGAGAGAGAAAATAACTTGCCTCAAACACAGAACAAAGGGCCAAGGCAAGACTGGAGCCTGAGTTGATCTCTGCAAGTGAAGCCTCAACTATCCTCTTCTTAAGAAAATGGATTGCCTGATTGTGTCCTTAACCAAAAGGAAACCATGAGTTGTGCTGCCCAGAGCCCTGCTCCCGTGGATCCCACAGGATCACTGAATCCCCTTATTCATGATGGCAACACTACTATGAAATGATGAGTACCAAGAAGTTCATTAGACTCCATGTTCAGGGTTTTATACAAGGCTAGGCCCAGAGGTACCCTCACCTAGTACCTGCCAAAATTCTAGGCTTGCAGGAGGAAAGCAGGCATTCTCCATAAGCCACATTAAACAAACTATTCAAATACGTGTTAGGCAGGGTGGAAGGGTCAGTCCCAGGCCTGGCTGGATGAACTCTCTTCCACAAACCCTTCTGCAGGTAGATAAACAGCCACAGGACTCAGGACACAAGTCTCCATGAAACTCTCTGATTTCATAACTGCAAGTTATAAAACAGATTCTGTGGATTTGGGGAGTGTCAGGAGACAGGAGTGGAGATTCAGAGGCAGGGTGATTTTGTTACGGAAGAATTTGTGGGGAGAGAAAAGCATTGGTACAAGCACCCTGGAACTGAAGGTTCAGTTTGACTAAAGGTCAGTTCTAATCTCTAATGAGATGTGTAATCTTGGCCAAGTCACTTAACCTTTGATTTTTCACATGTGAAAAATGAGATTTGGGGGGATAAGCGAAATAACTTCTACACACTTAGAATACAATTCAAGATGCCCTGTGAGAACATTTGGAAATTCCAATATCTAGAACTTCAGTGTCAGACTTTGGTTCTCCCAGACTGTGCCTTGCTAGGGAATGGGGGCTTTGATGGGCTGGTTTGGAACGAGGTGCTCTGGAGAATCTCAGTGTGCAGTGTAGCCTCTCCCTGCAGCGGTACCAAGAAACAGAAATACTTTGCGATGGGCAACTAGAGATTTTCATTCTTTCAATTATGTTTCCTGATGCTAAAGTCCAGGCATTAAACTCTGATAATGCCAAAGTGTCTACTATACACAGTACTGCCTTACCTGGCAAATAAGGAGGGTTAGTGATTTTGTGCAATGAGCATTAGTTAAACTCAGCAAATGAGGTAGAAGATTGAGAAGGAATCAGAGGCTGGGAATGTGGCTTAGTAGTAGAATGCTTGCCTAGCATGCATGAAGCTCTGGGTTTGACTCTTCAGTACCACATAAACAGTAAAAGCCAAAAGTGGTGCTGTGGCTCAAATGGTAGAGTAGCTAGGCTTGAGCAAAAGAAGTTTAGCGACAGTGCCCAGGCCCTGAGTTCAAACCCCAGATAAAATAAAAGGAATTGGGTGTGGGCTCCTGGCCGCTAAAGGGGGGGGGGGATAGCCAAATGTCACAGAAACACTCTTGAGAGCACCCAACCCAGCCCTTCCTAATTGTGTGGCCTTGAGCAAGAAACATCTGTAGCCTCTGTTTCTTCATTTGTAAAATGAGGGAAACAATGCCTAAATTTGAGATCACCATAAAGAGAGCTTGGCATCCTCTGTTCAGTGCCTCTGTTCAGTATATGAAGTGTGTGACACTGCCCCCTTCCAATTATATAGCATGACAGTCCTAGCCCCCTATACAGAGTAAGCAAAGGAGGCATCATAGCTGCTATTATTACTGATGGTGGGTTTTCCATATGGTTATGTTTCCTTAGACAGGCAAATCTTGTCAGAGCTGTGATGAAATTCAGATAGCATCAGGGTCCACAAAAGCATCCATCTGAATTAGAATTGGAGCTGGAAGACTTGCCTGGCTGAGACAAAGGGAGGCCTTCAGTATGAAAGGGAAAGTCTATGGGGGAAGACAGGAAACAAAGGAGTGTGCACAAGCAAGAGTGAACAGGTGAGATCTCCCAGAGCCTCTGAGATCCAGCAAGACGGTCTGTTTATGCTGTTGGCCATGTGGACAGGAAAGCAATGCTTATAAGGAAGCAGAGGGCTTGATCTCTCACCTGGCAATGCAGGGGTCACAAGGAAACAGGTGTGGAGCTTGGTCAGGCTCTGCACTTCTGGAAACTCCCATGCTGTCTGTGTTAAGTGATGAGCTCTCAGGCCCCTCCCCCAACACCCTGGCACTAAGCCCAGGTGATAGTTTTCTTTCCAATTACTATCTGAGATGAATGAGGCAGGACAGAGGGTGCTGTGAACAGTAGACCTCTGGCCACTAGTACAGGCACAGGCAGGTGGCTTGTACATTTTTAACAAGAAGCAAACAAAAACAGAGGCAGATCCTCTCATCTGCATCCCTTACTGACTGGCAGACATGGTTATGTAAAGTCAGCATCTCAGCCATAGCCAGTACCTCTTGAATCATTTGTCTTTCTAGCACCTTCCAAATTGGGTCATTTTGTTCTATCTTTTCTATTGACTACATGCTCATTCTCTTTCCCTCCCTCCCCCTTTTTTTCTTTCTTCCTCTTCCCTAGCTTGCTGCCAACTAAATTTTATCAAGTCACTCTCTGCATTTGCTACTAACCAGGCTTTTTGTAGATTGGATTAGAGAGATTTCATCTCATCTTAACTTCTTGCTCATCTCCAGAAGAAAGGCCTCTTTTCCTGACTCCCCCATGAGGAGGGGGAGCACACAGAAGTCCTGCAGGCCCTGTGACTGCTCCTCTTTGTAGACTAAGTTTCTGGAAGATGGGTCCTGGTCTCATTTTCCTCCACAATCCTAGTCTGTAACCTGGGACCTGGTAACAGTAGGACCTAGCAAAGATGGAGATGGTATGAGTCAAATAGGGGTTCACTGTACCAACTTCCTATCAGTTCTGGGAGGAGTGTGTTTCACAGGGTTGGGTTTTTCTAGAACAAATACTACCATAACCTACCACAAAATGTTGCTTCAATTCCTAGCCAACATTTTCTGCCTACCAAAGCCTTTCCTCATACAGTCAACCATCTGTGGATAGCAGAAGACAACTGAAGCACCAGGACCCTCAGAGTCAGATGCTCTGTGTGGGGTCTTGCTGGGATGTAGCAGTCCTGGCTTAGTTTCTTGGCTGATCTTTGTGTCTGAGGTCATCCAATCACCCATGATCCAAGAGCCAGGAACCCCTGAAGTGACACCTTCTCCTTTCACTTCTTGTCCATCACAGATGCCCCACCCAAACCTCTTTCATCCTGGTGACCACATATGCTGCCCAGAACTACCACTAGACTGATGCGTCCCCTTCTGGTATACTCAGAAACTACACCAGCAAGAATTCCCCTAAAGCAGAGGAAGAAAAACAACACAGCCATCTATGTTAGGGAGCAGAAAAATGCTAACCCTAACCCTAAATTAACCTTATGCCACTGAATGAACCAGATGCCTCCACAGTGACCACAGAAGATCAGCCGACATCTGTCAAGAAAGAAAACAGAGCGAGTGTATCGAGCCTCACACTATTCCTCCTTCACCCAAACTCTGGAAATGATAGGGTTGGGAGAGAGGGGAAAGGTTGTTAAGATACAAACAAACAAGGATGAAAAATGAGGACAGAGTCATCCCTGGATTCCCAATTCATGGTTTTCCTTTTGCATTTCAGAAATACAAAATGCAATGTGTAGTAAATGGCACTGTCACCTGAGGAGAGACTTTAGTAATCCTTCTTGTTTTGGGAACTTTTAATGGCTTTTTAATGGGATATATGTGATATTGTGCATAGTAGACTGATATGTGGCCTCTGGTTAAGTCCTCATGCTGTGGAATCTCCAAGTATGATTTTAATTGGAAATAGGGTCTTTGCAGATGAAATTCAGTCAAAGATCTGCAGATGAGACCATCTTTGGTGTAAATAAATGGTTCCTAAAGCCAATGGCTGATATCCTTAGAAAATAAAGAAGGAGATTGGGGGCACAGAGACACACAGGGAAGAAAGTCAGATGAAGATGGAAGCAGAGACTAGAGTGATGTGCCTACAAGTCAACACATGTGAGGACCATGAGAAGCTACCAGAAGCTAGGAGCAAGGTATAGAATGAATTCTCCCCCAGAACTTCTGGAAGAACCAGTCCTGCAGACATGTTTCAGTTTGGACTTCTGCCGGCCAGAACTATGAGAATAAATTTGTTATAGTAAGCCACTGAGTTTGTAGGATTATTGGCAGCCCTGAGTAACACAATACACTCTAAGTACAATAGAAACAGCTTTGAAGCCAGAAGTCCATGAATATAATAAGAATGAACAAAGGCTCTACAAAGGGAAAAAAAGTGATGTCACCTACCACCTTACCAGGGATCTATTAGCGATAGGCAAAACTTTGCTGACACGTAGCAGTCCTTACGATTGCCAGACACTGGATCTTCACAATCATTTGTGGGGGGGAGGTGAGAGCCTGGGGAACTTTGCTCTGATTTTACAGATGAGCCACCTGAGCAGAGATGTAATCAGGAGGCTGAACTGGTAGCAGAGTCTGAATAAGAATTTATATCTCTTTAAGCTTCTCATCACCAAGTCCTCTCCATCTGACTACCGATTTAGTAATTTGGGCTATGTTGTGAAAGCTCCTAAATTCATATGGTGAAGTTCTAATGCCAACACTTCAGAATATAATCAGACTTGAAGGTAAGAAGCAATGAAGAATTAAAAATGAAGAATGTTTCAGGATAGCCTTGATCTAACCTGAGTGATATACTAAGAGTAAAGCCTTCAGGGCGACCACAAAGGAAGTATTGAATCCCAGCAAAGTGCTATGTTCGCAGCACCCCAGACATAGGCACCCCATGTCTGAGGACCATACTGCCAGGCAGCTTCCCCTCTAAGTGAAGAAGTAGGTAGAAACTGGGAGCAAGCAAACAGAGATTAATTTTTCTCCAAAAATGGAACAAATTATTCCCTGCATATCCTGTGGGAGATCCAGGGAACACTCCTAAGTATGTGGCTTAAAAAAAAAATCACTGATACTGCAATTTCACAGAGCAGATCAATACTGCAGCTTAGATGAGACTTCATTGCCTTCAGAAATGCAGATGAGGCGATGCCTTGTATCCCAGTCTGCTTTATGTCCCGCAGCCCCACCCATTTCCTACGCCCTCACTGCTCCATCTGGCCAAGCTGTGCCAGGTATAACAATACCTCTTCAGGTAATCAGAGAGGGGCTTATGTAAAGTGTGCCTGCCTCCTCTAGCTGAGGGCATCTGGTTCACTCCACATGTTGTCATAGAAACCACTATTTGAACATACCCTTCTTCACATACTGCTGGCATCCTTTCTTCCCCATCCCTCTCTCCCTTTATTGATTTGAGTTCCTATTCCACTCTCTTCTAAGTTCCCTTGTTCTGGGCACAGTCACCCAGCAAATATCAGCTATGCTTCAAAAGTCACGTGGCTTACAGGGTGAACAAACTCGAGACACCTCAGGACAGAGACGGGGCTGCATGCTTCCACACGGACAGCTGTCTCCATGTTCCTGGAGGGAAGCATCTGCTCCCACATCCTCCCCAGACTTCCAAGGCACACATAAAAATTCAATCCCCACTTTCCCTTTTACTTTTATCTCTGCCAGTGTGTGTGCTCTGGGGAGTTTTCACAAAACAAACAAACATGAACTTCAAGGTACAGAGAGTGTAAATCACTTGCAAACCCTCCCAAGGCCTCCCGAACGCTATAAATACTACTTAGCCAAGGACCAAGGAAAAGCCTGATAGGTGATTAGTCTTATTAAACAAACACCACCCAGCTTCTGCCTTGCATCCTAGGAGACAGAGAAGTTTTATATGTCATCGCCATCGGCTCCTCAGGGCAACCTGCGCAGGCATCCAAACTGACACTGTACAGGTCTTCACCCAGGGTGATACAGCATAAAAAACCCAGAAACTTCTTATTATATAACATATATAGGAAATATGGTAATTTATATGAATATTTTATATAGACATATACTCAGAAGCATCCGGAATTAAAAACTAACTAGGATTCTGTCACATTTCTTCCTACTCTTCTCCCTTTTCCTCCCTCTTCCTCCTCTCTCTTTCTTCCTCCCTCCCTCCCCCCACCTCCTCCTCTTCTTCTTCTCCTTTTTTTGATGGTCCTGGAGCTTAAACTCTGGACCTGGGTACTAAGCTCCTTTTCCTCAAAGGTAGCTCTCTACCACTTGAGCCACAGCTCCACCTTTTTCTCAATTGGAGGTAAGAGTCTCATAGACTTTCCTGCCTGGGCTGGCTTCGAACCACACTCCTCAGATCTCCTGAGTAGCTAGGATTACAGGCATAAGCCACAGGTGCCTAGCTTCTGTCACATTCCCATCACATTTGTACATTAATATTTTATAGATTTGGCAAACAAATAGAAATTAAAAATAAAGTAGCCATACTCACAGGTGAGAAGAACAGCTTCCAAGGCAAAATGATCATGTCCCTTTTGCTCATCACTGCTGACTGTTCGTTCTCCTGGCTACTGCCATGAAAAATATTTACCTTTCCCCTGGCATGGTGCTCAGCCCAATAAGGGATATGTCATTTGCTAGAGCACAACTAAGGATGTCAGGTGGCCCTATGGGGCCAGTGCCCCACTCCACAGTTATAGAACAGCAGCTCCTGCTGCCGAGGATTCCTGGAGGAGCAGAGGTCTCCAACTGTGCCTTCTATATCAGCTCTTCCCAATGTCCATCCCCCAAAGGGCCTTCCCAGCTCTTCCTCTGCTCTAAGAGACAATGTAAAGCAACCAGGCACAGGGATCTTCTAAGCCTCAGACACATAGAGACAGCAGCTGCCTTCTCCCTGTTCTCTTGGAACTGAGGAACTGGATGGTCTAACAGGAATGCTTAGTAAATACACTTGCTGTGTGACTGAGGGGTCTGGGCTTCAGATACCTTTCCTGTTAAGATGAGGGTTGCTAGCTGGGCACAGGCAGTTGATTAGCTATATGGCAGGTTAAGGATCATGGTTCAAGGCCAGCCCAGGCAGAAAACACCTCAAAACCCACTTTCACTCTATGGTTTGGCACAACAGCATGCACCTGCTATCTAGCTACATAGGAGGCTGGGACCAGAGGATCATGGTTCTACACACTGGCAGAAAAGGTCTATAGGAAAGTTGGATGTGGTGGCACATACCTGTGATCCTAGCAAGGACAAGAAGCCTAAAGTAAATAGATTGAGGCCAATGCCCCAGGTGGGGAGGGATACCTTACCCTAAAAAGTAATCAATGGAAAAAAACAGGGCTCTAGGTTAGCCTATCCAAGTGCAAGGTCCTGAGTTCAAACCTCAATGTCACTAAACCAAAGGAGAAGGAGGAAGGGAGAGGATTGTTGTGAGAAACAGAAAATGTGTATAAAACGATGGTCACATAGGACCTTGTTCCTAACAATCAACAGCCAACGAGGAGGCCCTTTGTGTGTACTGCTCTGTGGGGGCAAAGATACTGAGATGGTCCAGACCATATGCTGAGCACTGGTAGAGGGGAGATGAAGAGGGGGATGGTCTGTAATGAAGTGATGGATTCTAAGAGCTGGAACGTCTGGCCCACAACACAACTGTGGGGGAAATCAATATCTATAGTCAGAAATATCTATAGTCCTGGAGTTGAAGAACCCTGACTTAGGCCAACAGAGGGAGGAGAGGATTCTAGGGCAGGCTGGAAACAGAAATGAGTGTCATTTTTCCTGAATATTTTCAGGGCATGTATCTTGGCCTTGGTAAGCCAAGGCCACAAGCTGAGGATAATGGTGATGGGGAGGGGTAGGCTGGGTGTGTGAATCTTTAAGTAGCCATGATCCCTATTAATGTAATCACTGAAGGGCAGAGGATGGCTGCCTGGACTTCCTGCTGGCTCACAAAGCAGTGCTTTCTAAACAGGATGGACTCAGCAAAAATAAAATAAAATAAAGAGAGACTGCTTACTGGAAAATTCCATCCAGACCACAGCTCTCAAATCTACAAGCCCTCTTTGTTGTCTGTACATTCAGCCCTCTCACCCTCAAAAATCACTTGTGACAATCACCATCTTGTAAACCAGAGGCATTTTTGTTCAAGTAAGGTATGTCGAGACAGTCTGGTTGCAACATCTGCCTCCAAAATGCAATTATTAGAGGACTAATTAAGCTGATTCTTATTTTTTTAATTAATCATAAACACATGTCACCAGGAAACCAAGCCTCTGATCAGCACATGATAGTGAGTGTTGCTCTAAAGTTGGAACAAATCCAGACAAAGGAAGAAGTATCTGGAATTTCTAAATCAGACTGGAAATAGCCAGCAGGCCACCCTCACTGGTATGTTTATAAAACCTTAGGACCCTTAAGAGACTCTTGGGACTCTCTGATTTGTTCCCATTTCTACACTCTACAAAAGATGAAAGCGACTATAGATAAACATCAACTTTTTTAGTCGTGCACCTGGGATGGTACTAAGCCCTCCACACACAAAATCACATTTAATCCTTACAACTACCTAAGAAAACGAGTTCTACCTATTCTGTCTAGCTCTAGAAAGGTCAAGTTCACAAAGTTAAGAAGGGATTCGAACCCCAGGGTCTCTTGATTTCAAAGTCCAAGCTTTTGCCACATGTGTCTTTTTGCAATGGGCAGTCTACGAGGGTCATTGCCAGCCTTGAATCTTGTACTCAGGATGACACTGTGCAAATACAACAAATTAAAGGTGGAGGATATATAGGTCCCTACTCCCTCCCCCTGAGTTATGCACAGCCTGGTAAATTCCACATTCATGAGGCTGCCTAAGTTTTTAAAAAATTATAAAGAATACTTCGCTGTTTTCTAACCTTTAAAAAATAATGAGCACAGCTGAGCTAGAGAAAGAAGTCTTGAATACAGGCAAAACAGTTACCTAGGACTGAAGCAAATAAATATGCAAATGATTGCCTCTGCTCCCTGTGCCTCCTTCTCTGCAGAGAAGGGCAGCATTATAAGCGTTTTTCAAGCACTGGTTTAGGATTATGGGGGTGGATTATTATTTATCCATTCCAAAAATGAGGCTTGCTAATTAGGTCATAATAGTACTCGTTTATCATTTGAGCTTGGGGTATATATTGTATTGATCTACAATGCTGTCCTTGGGCAGGAGGCACTTATTAATACCAGTGTAGCTTTGCTTAACTGTTCTCATGAACCTTAGCTCCTCCTGGAAACCAATGTAGGAGATCTAGGCTGGCTGCAAGGGATGAATGAGTCTTTATTTCCACAGGGGTTGCTTTGTCTTTGAATTTTCCCCCTCATTCTTTCCCAAAGTGTCCCGATTCTGGCAGAGAAGAGAGAGGTAAAATGAACTTGTGCGGTTAGATTAGGAGAAGTCGGATGGATAAAAACTCAGCTGGTAGGGATTTGAACTAAGTTTGACATTTTTAAACATATCCAGGTAGCCAATGGATCTAAGTGTCCTGGCTACAGCAGTAGAAGGGTCGTCTCTTATTCTTGTATGTAACAGTGCAAGAACAGTCCTTTCACAAGTCTCTGCTTGCTGGTTAAGTTCAGTTCATGGCCAGTGGTAAATGGAGCTGGACATGGCTGGTTGATGCTCCATGAGGCCTTCCTAACAATTCTGCTGCACCCTGCCCACTCCTTGTTAGCTCTAGGGCTCTGGGTAGTTGACTTTTCTCCTGTGAAGCACAGACAGTTGAAGTCGACCCTGTGGGAAGTTGACATGGAATTTACCTAAGACCTTCCTTGTGAAATACTTGGTGCACAGTTAGCACTCAGGGTTTGGTGCCTCACCCTCACCCTGTGGGGCAGGTCAGCATGCTCTCTGCTGTACATTTTCAAATCAGCACAGAGTCCAGGATGCAGGGGCAAGGCATTGAGACAACAGATGAGGGTATAGGGCTGAAAGATCTCATCTTACAAGAACCATAGCAGCAAGTCATCCGGGGCTAAACCACAGGTAGTACTTACTGTGAGTTGAAACCCAAAGAAATACTTCCAAGGTTGTGTTCTTTCATAACAAGTTAGATTCTATCTTCCCCTCCCCCTCACTTCTCCTCAGGGACTCCTAATGTATTCAACTGTACCTTGGGCTTCTAGTTAGTTCCCAAGCAGAGAAATCCATTTCACTTTATCCAGTGTCTTCCATACTTCTTAAGTCATAGATATGTTTTGGGAAGTGCATGGGAGATGCTACAAAAGGGTTATTATTCTAAACACTCAAGTCAGTGAAAAGACTCAAGATGGGAATGGACGGCAGGAAGATGGATGGACGGAAGCACTGCCACCCTTTCCCCTCCCCATCCTTCAAGGTTAATGGTCAGGAATGGAAACAAACACTAGTCCTTGGGAAAGGGCACACTGCCAGAGATAAATCTTTAAGGAATCTGATGACACAGAATAGAAAATACAGACTTAACTTTTCCCACACATGGATTTCTGGCTGAAAGAGGTGGTTACTACTGGGTCCACCATTTAGACCTTGTATTTAAATGACTTGGAAAACCAGCACGACTAAGTCTATGAGTTGAGTCCAAAGAAGTTAAAATTCAGGATCCACCAGACATTATCTCATTATCTTGCTCTACCTACAACATCTCAGAAGAAAAATGGGGAAAGAGAGAGAAAGGAGACAGAAGGAAAAAGGAGATAAAAGATGCTAATAGGAGAGGATTGGGCACATGAGAGAAAGCAGGCAGGGAAAAAGACAAGGGGACCGGAGGCAGGGAGAACTTAAGAAGTGATCAGATGTGTCTCACATGGCTGAATACTCTCATAGGCTAGGCAGCTGATGCTTCCTCGGGAGCCAGAAAGCCCATGACCGCCCCCCCCCTCCATCTTGCTAAGTCTGAGCTATTCTTCCTGCTCCAGATCCCAGACAGACTTTCCAGCAGGTAGGAAGTTCCCATGAGCAGTTCAGCATCAGAGTAGCAGAAGGAGCCCAAGAAAGAATGGATGAGTTCCTTTCTCATGAGGTCAGTAGCAGATGTTCCTACCTATAAGCAGAAAGAAAGGCTGAGTGAGCTCTGCTTGCAAAGAAAAAAAACCCTACCCCACCAGGGCTGCCTCTCCTATCACGTGGTCAGGGGGCCCAGGAGAGCTCCCCAGCGGTAATTGTTCATTTTTCACAGCACCATGGAGATAATATGCAAAACTCTTTCTCAGAGCTCTCTACCCTTGGATTAAGAAATCACTTCCCTCAGACATGCAAAGAGTATGGACCCCCTGGAATGAGAACCTGTGATTGAGCAGCCAGAAACAGGATGGGAAAAACAGGATTAGGAGAACTACATCTTTACAGGAACTGATGGAGCTGCTTGTTAATATTGTTAGTTCACTTAACGATAACATGCGCTGCATATAAAGGAGACTATCAGTGACACCGTATACATCTTAAATTGCAATAATGAGGCCTGTATAATGTCTTGCAATTTATTATCCTCTGCCTGCTGGTTTCCACAGGAAGCTGGTATGATCACATTTGTGTGGAAGAAATAATATCATTCCCCCCCCCCACCGTGTCTGGTCCTACATTCAATTGTCCCAGTGTTACTACTCTTCCTATTCTACTTGATCTGAAATGATCCAGCTCCACATGCAAGCATGTATGTGTGTTAGTATGTATGTACATGCTACAGATGTGCATGGGAATCTGAACGGGAGGAGGGGAGAAAACCAAACCTCCTCAGCTTTCGGTTCTTACAGCCAGGGCCCATGTCCAGCTGTAGCTGGACTGTTCTGTCTTTCAGTGTAGCAACTGTGCTCAGCCTACTAGGCTACAAGAGAGAAGCACTGGTAATGCAGGAGATGCTTTAAAATGTGGACATAAATAAGTTTAATTTCCAGATTAAAAGAAACCCAAGAAGTGTAATGAGCACACACCACGTCCAGACAAGGTGCCATCATAATCATACCCTTGTTTATTCTCTCGTAAAAGCCTCTTAGGTGAGGAACACAAAGGCACAATGCCTGCATACCTCTGAGTACATGAAATATTTATTGAAATGAACTTCAGGAAATGGAAAGGAAGATTTCCCCCCCGTGCTGTTGTTTTTCTGTCTTGTTTTTTCATTTATCTGTCTTTGGAGGGTAAGGGAAAGCACTGAAATGGAGGGACAAAGGTGAACAAAATGCAGCAGTGGGTACTCACTGGAAAAACTGGGAGAGAGTGAGGGAAGGGGTGACACTGTCCAAACAGAAAAGTTCTCTTTACCTGACTTATGAAACTGTAACCCCTCTGTACATTACCTTTATAATAAATATCTTTTTTAAAAAAACTACAAAAGCAAAGAAAAATAAAATACCATAAAAGCCTCTTAAAAAAAATCTCCAAAGGAGAAGCTGATGCTAGTAAAGTCCCTTGCCCAGGACAGGAGGCTGGTAAGAGCAGAACTCAGATCTGCGCTCGCTGAATTGCTGGCTTTCCTCTCCCTATGCCCAGCCTCAAACACCCTGTGCATACACACACTCCTTAAAACAGACAAACTTCAAAGGAGCCTAAACTGCCCCATTCACAAGCATGATGTGAGGTCCTATCTGGACATGGGGCTGGGGTGCTCAGGACTAGAAATGACAGACATATGACTGTGGAGACAAACGCCTCAGCAGGAGGCTGTGTGTGGGGTCAAAGTTGCAGCAGGAGCCAATCCACTGTCACCTAGAACCTAGGTGATGTGCCACTGAAGACCAGGGACTCCTAAATCCTTGGGTGCTTCTCTGTCAGAACACAGTGGCTGTGGCCTTAGGTCACGTGGCCAATTCCTTAACCATGCTATGTCTCCCGTATATAAAATGGAGAAAATAAGACCTACATCTTTGGAGTCATTGTGTAGGTTTAAAGTGGACTATACAGTCAGATAACAGTGGCTTGCCCCTGTAATCCTAGCCACTGAGGAGGACAGTGGTTCGAAGCCAGCCCATGCAGAGATAAATCCAAAGGCTCTTACTTTTAATTACCCAGAAAAAAGCTAGAAGTGGAAGCACAGTTCAAGTAGTACAATGCCAGTCTTGAGTGAATAAAGCTGAGCAAGAGCACAGGCCCTGAGTTAGTACCAGCCCAGAGACCCCCCCCCCCAAATGCATTATATGAAGCACTCAGAATAGTGCTGGGCACACAGGACTGGGTACAATACATTATTACTCTTTTTCTGTTACATGGCTGAACAATGGGGTGTGTCCTGAGAGATGCAGTGTGCAGCTACATCAACCCTGACAGTGTAATTCCCTATGCCCTAGGATGCATGGTGCACGTATTCATGAAGTACAGCATGGAGGGCTAAGTCAAGCACCAGAGAACAGGGTGCAATCAGGTGATTGTATAATGTTTACCATAAAGTTGATCATTAAATGTGTAAGCCAGGTAATCCTAAATCACGCCTGTAATCCTAAACTACACAGGAGGCTGAGATCTGAGGATCAAAGATGTGGGAGAAGGAATACAATCTAAAAGAATGATAAAAGTATAATAAATATATAAGTGAGTATCACTATTAAGTGACAGGTACTGTGTGCAATGTGCATGCTTGTTTATACCCACAAGACCACACACAGGGGAGAAAATACAGGATGCTGAGACACCAGGATGGCCATGCCATCACTGTTAGAATTTTCCAGCTCCTTTACAATCTTATAAGACATCATATATAGCTTCTCTTGTTGGCTGAAATGTCACTAAGCAGTGTGTGTTTGTATCAGAATAGGTATTTATCATCAAATAATGCATTCATATGGACCCTTCCCTCCCCTTTCCCCTTTTCTCTTCCCTTACACAAACACAGATTACAGAGTCACATCTTCCAAAAGAGAGAGTAGATTTGGCAAGGGAGCCTCTCAATGCAGCCTTCTTTAGTTTCTGTCTTCAGCTCTCCTATATAAATAGGTTTGCCAAATTGAAGCTTAATAGCTTAATATTGGGTTCATATTAATCTCACCCTGTCTGAGCTTCAAAGGGACAAACTGTTCCGACTGTTAATGAAATGAATTTCAGTTGCAAATTTCCATGGGATCAGAGCTGGAGAAAATACCAGCTGATCTAAAAAGGCAAACATCTCCCTGGTGCTCTTTTAAAGCCATTTGGGTTTCTACAAGCCAATGACCCAGGGGAGGGAAATCTGACAGTCTTAGCCAGGCTGGAACAAGGCCCCACAGACACTAGATGGCACCAGAACATACTAGAACAAAAGACCACCCAACGTCGTAACCTCTTGGGATCTCTCAAGCATCATACCCAGCCCAGGTGTGTTCACTGAGGCAGAGGTTTATTGCAAAGTGTGATTTCTATAGCTGGAATAAACAGGCTGCGTGTTAGATCCATAAATAGTTGTCAAGAAAGTCATGGTATTTTCTTGCTTTTATCTCTTTGACATTCTTTTCAGGATTTCAAAATGCAAATCATCTAACAATGTGAATGTGATTAAGACTACTGAAGTATACACTTCAGATGCCTTAAGATGGCAGATTGTATGTGATGTATAATTCACCATAATTTTAAAAATGGCAAATCATCCTCAATAAAAGGAAGAACACCAACAAAAAAGCACAAAAGCCTGATGTGGTGGCTCATGCCTATAATCCTAGCTACTAGGTTGGCTGATAAGGAGGAGCACAGTTTGAGGCCAGTCAGGTCAAAAAGTTTATGACACCCTCATCTCAACCAATAAAAACTGGGTGCTGGTAAACTTCTTTTATGCCAACAGCCAGAAAGTATATATAGGATTATAGTCCAGGCTGGCTTGGGTACAAACACAAGACACTATTAAAAAAATTAAAGTGCCTGTGACTCATGCCTATAATCCCAGCTACTCAGGGTGCTGAGATCTGAAAAATCACAGTTTGAAGCCGGCCCAGAGAAGGAAAGGCTATAAGACTCTTATCTCCAATTAACCACCAGAAAATGGGAAGTAGAGTTATGGCTTAAAGTGGTAGAATGCTAGCCTTGAACACAAAAGCTCAGGGATATCACCCAGGCCTCAAGTTCAAGCCCCATGATTAACTAAAAAGAAGAAGAAGAAGAGGAGGAAGAAGAAGCAGCAGCAAAAAGGGCCGGGGTGTGTGGCTCTCAAATGGGAACACCTGTCTAGCAAGTTCAAGACCCCAAGTTAAAATCTCAGTACTGTTCTCTGAAAAAAAAAATGCACTCAGGTATCATCTCTTACTTTGTTTTAGTGTCCACCAATCCCAAAGCAATAAAAAAGTAACCTACCCTTAAATAGCAGCTTGACCTTCTCTGGTTAGCATAGATAGAAAGGTTATAAGCCAGACAAGCTCTCCAATGCACCTGCTGTTACCTCAAGTCTTATTAGCTGCAGTTCATCCAGGTGAAAGGGAAGAGACCCTGTATTAACCACCATTGCTGAGGGCCAGGCAGCCCTCTGACAGCTTCTTTAGTTTCTTTATGGCTACAGGGGGAGAGCTGCTCCTCTTCCGCCTCCCATCCTGTGTGTGGTCCCTTTGCAGACTGGGGTGGGTGGATGGGGGGTGAGGACATCAGGCTAGAGGCCAACCCCAAAGAGGCATAGACAGAGAAGCTCTGGCCAGTTATAAGGCTATATAGGAAAAAAGATACTGGAATTTGGAAATAGGAGGGAAGTCATGGGGGAAAAAAACCAGCCCCCCCACCCCCCAAAAAAACATGTTCAAGGCCCTGACTTGGATTCAGAGAGCCCTATGGCTGGACTCCAGATTCCACAGCTGACAGCTTCCAGAAGAGTGGCACAGTAGGCAGGGCTAGGACCCCCCTCTGCAATGTTGAGGACACCCATGGAAGCAGCTCCTGAGCCAGCTATGATGAGGGTTATAGGGTGATCTGCACTTACATTCACCAAGCACCTGGCCAAGCACACTGCTTAGAGTGGTGTGGAGAAGGCCAGGGGGCAGTCACAGGCTGGGAGGGGAGTAGGGGACACTGAGGAGAACATGTCAGACCTGTCAATAGTCTGATTTGCCTCTATGACTTGTGAATATAACTGGCACCAGCTTGCTGCAACACCATTAGCTCTTTCTCCCAGCTTGTCCTGGAAGAAAACCACCCTTCCTACCTCTCCTTACCATCCTGCTTCTCTGGAGATTGAGGCTGAAATAAGGGTACTGGATCTAAATGATGCCATCTTGACCATGTGATAGATGATAGGAAATTGGGTTTAACTGGTGCCATCTTGTCTTCATGGTAGAGGAAGGTCAAGTCCCATCCCCCAGATGATAGGTGTGCCTGAATTCCTAGAGGTAGGGGCAGGGATTTGGACAATAGGTTACTGGACCTGCCAGTCTTTGGTCATGAACCTCTCAAGATCCCTATGACCCTGGCCCCTGACCAGGACCCTATTTAGGCCTGGACCAGCTTGGACCAGCGTGGGCACCATTACATCTACTGGCTCTCCTCCAGTCACCATGGCGTCCCACTTCAGCTCTCCATTGGTCTGGTTTGTTGGTATTATTTTTCTGCTCTTTCTGTCCTCTCTTCCTCTCATGGTTCAGTTTTCTTTTCTTTTCTCTTTCTTTTTTTAAACTAATTTACTTTACTGGGTTTTAAAATTTTTATTACTTAAATTTTGTTGACAAGGTGTTGTGCAAAAGGGGCACTGTTACATAATAAGGCAGTGAGTACATTCCTTGTGTTATCTTACACCCTCGTTTTTCTTTCCCTTCCCTAGATCAGGTAGGCATATATACAATACCCAGTGTACAAAAATCATATACAGTAACCACATAGCGTACGCCAAAGGAGATTCACCTAGAACTTTAAATGTAACGTCAACAATAGAATCCTCCTGTGTCCTTCTCTTGGAGTTGTTTTTGCTTATCCTCGTCTTATATGATCATATGTACATAGTTGTTGAGCTATTGTGATCCACTGATAGGTCTATTCTAGACCTTTTTATGTTTAGTAGTTGTTTGGTTTTAGATACATAATGTAAGGTCGCTGATCCAAACCTGTGGAAATAACATGGTTCAGCTTTCTAACAGTGTTAAGTGTATTCAAGGGGCTACAGGTCTTTGATGCAGGAGTCTCTCCAATAAAGACTCCCAATTTGACCTCTTAAAATGTAGCTTCTCTGTTTCTCTGTGATCAAGTTCCTGTGCAACAAGGCCAGTCTGGACCTGTCTCTAAAACCTTTACCTGGGGTCTTATTATCTTAGGCCTTACCTGTCCCCAGTGGACACTGCAGAAGGTACGCCTACAGTCTCCCTCCTCCTCTATGAGATAGGTTCCTGCGTCATGTTCTCTGTGCCCTCACATATGCTGTTTCCTATCACCAGCAAACTCTTCCTTCTCCTCAGAATCCTACTTACCCTCAGGCCTCCACTCAATGCTCCTTCCACGGGAAAGTCCACTCTGTTCCTACTGTGCCCGGAACATCCTCTTATTCAAATCACCCTTCTAGTGATTGCCTGTTCAGTGCCTGTCCCTGCCTAATTGCCTGTTCGGTGCCTTCCCCTGCCCACAGTGAATAGTACAGGGTAGGATGTCAGCTGACAGAAGCCAGCCATTAATGCTATTACCTCGGCAGCTGAGGACACAGCAGTGAACAACAGGGTTGATCCCTGTGGGGCTGAGATCTTCCAGGAAGAGATGAACAAACAAGAGGTATGTCTATCAAACAGTTGTAAGTCCTTTAGAGCAAAGCAAAACAGGGAACAGCAAATATGCTTCCTCGCAGAAGGTGGTTGGGGAAGATCTCACTGAGCAAAGACACAAAGGAGGTAGGGGGACTGAGGCTGGGAGGTGAAGAAAACATTCCAGCAAGGAGGCCTGGGGCAGAAATCTCTTCTTTCACGTTCTCTGACTACCTGGCCAGGTGCCTTTCTGTGCAGTCTCTCTATCCCAGCTGCTCTCCCTGGCGAAGTTACCCTGCATCTGCTGCCACAAGGCCAAGGGATCTTGTAGCTCCTAGGAAGGTAGCTGGGACAGAGGAGGACCTGCAAGATGTGAGCTCAGAACACCCCATGTACCTGCATTTAGTCTAATTGGATGCTGTGAGGAGCCATTCCTGAGGGTTGAGAATCGATCTAACAGTGAATCACAGACCACTATGTTAGAATAACAGCTCCTGCTTGCAGCAACCACCACTACAGATGTTTGCAAGTCAAAGCCTTTGGTTTCCATGTTTCACAAGAGACTGATGGAAAAAAAGCCATTCCTATTCTGCTCAGAAGTAAGCAGAGAGTGAATGCCATGAACTCTTAACCTTTGGCAGGATGTCTGTACACCTAGAAAGGTTCATTAAGCCTCTTTACCTGTAGCCAGGAGATGGACATTCCTCATCTTTTCTTCTCTGTCTCCCTAAATCAGCTGTAGGAGTCAATCCTGTTACTTCTATTTCTGACATCACAAATCAGTCCATTTCTGTCCACCTGACAGGCCAGACTGCCACTGTCCTTCACTGTCTCCTGGCCAGGATCACTCTACATGGACCACCTCTGCTCCACTGTAGTCAGAGTGGGTTCTGTATGCAAAGCTGGTGGAACCTGTGTGCCCTGGGCTGTCCCTGTTCTTAGAATAAAGTACTTATGACCCATAATCCTCTGCAGCTTTTCATTATGAAGTCCTCTGGGATTGCTACCTGTCAGAGCCAGGGGAATAGCCGGGTTCCTAAATCTTCAAAATTGCCAAACACATGGCACAGAGCTGGGCAGGACACATCCTGCGGGATGTGTAAGTTAGGCCAACATTTGCCAGGAACTTTTCTTATAGGATCTAACCCCTGAGTGGTGGGGATTTACAGATACTGTCTACTTAGATACCATACTACACACAAACAGGAAATTCATCCTCCATCTTCCAATTTCCTTCCTCAGTTTAACTGCCTGCCATTTAATTTCTCTACATCTCTTTTAAAAGCTCTGTCATCAATACATAATGGCTAATGCCTCAGATGAAGTATGGGTGGAGGAAAGGGAGGCTCCTTAGCTTGTTTTGGGAAACAGAGAAATTCCTGATATAACCCTTTCTCAGAGAATGAAAATGGCTCAACCCACAGGACTGTGATCCAGGGAAAGCAAGGTATGTGTGTATTTGGGGGACCTGGAGGGGAACATAAAACACAAGGCTGGGTCGATGGAATGGTGCGACTCAGAGCATTGGTTTTGGAGTAAGGATCAAAATTCTTACAGTCTGGGTGATCTCTGGCAAGTTTCTTGACTGCTCTGAGACTCTGGATCCTAAGTGTGAAAAGTGAAGGCAATCAGAGTGAGCAGTATGAAGTGAATGTGGGGAGCCAATGAGGTACTGTAATAAAGAGCTGGGCGCACTGGCTCAAGGGTGGTATCTGAGCTCTAGCTCTGTGTGCCCACTGATTTATGTAAACATGGATCCTCCTTGTGATACAAAGGCCCCAGCTCTATTCAAAAGCCCAAATATCCTGCTGGGCACTGCTGGTTCACACCTGTAATCCTAGTTACTCAGGTGGCTCAGATCTGAGGATCACAGTTCAAAGTCAGCCCAAGCAGGAAAGTCGGTGACATTTATTTCCAATGAACAACCAAAAAGCAGGAGGTAGAGCCCTGTAATCTTGAGAGTAAAAGCTGAGGGACAGCACCCAGGTCCCCCTAGTACACACACACACACACACACACACACACACACACACACACACACCCCACACACACACCTCTCTAAATATCACAAGACAAATATGATATTAACATTTATGGAGAAACTTACATCCCAGCCCTATCTTATGAACTTTATGATGTTAATTACTTGTCTTACCCTGAAAATAACCTTCTAAGCAGTTTCTTTACAGAAACGAAGGAGCCAATCCGAAACTCAAATATGTAAGTGCAAAACCCCTTCCTCTCCAGTTGTTTTTTTTTTTTCCTATTCTGACTATCTATAATAAATTATTCACCAATGACAGTCTTCCAAGCCTCCGCTCAATCTACCCTCCAGTCCACATGCAAACTTGCGGTTTTATTACCTTAATATTTAATGAGTACAAACAAAGCATAAAATAAATTCCTCAAAACCTAGATATTTAGCTCCTAATAGTTCTTGTCTTCTTTGTTAAGCATAATGTTGAGTGCTCAGGAATATAGCCTCCTTTATTTTTTTTAATGTATAGCTTTCTTTCAAAATATAAACATAATGTGCTTAGTATAAAAAAAAAAAGATTGAGAAATGCTGAAAATCAGACATAAACTTTGCTAATGATTCACCACCAGAGATGGTGGCTGCTCACATTTCAATGAGTTTTCCTCCCGACAGATCATGTACAATCTCACTTACAGAACTGAGCTCCAGAACTCTTGGGATAATGTCATGCATTCTAATTACCATTAGCCACTCGAGATCCCTAAAGGTCCTACAGCACAGCTCTTCTATAGATTAATACTCCAGAGTTCTTTCTTCCTTTTGACAGAAATTTAAAAGGAAACTAAGCTGTGCTCCAGTGGCTTACACCCAAGATCCTAGCTACTCAGGAGGCTGAGATCTGAAGGACGGCTGTTTGAAGCCAGCCAGGTAGCAAAGTCTGTAAGACTCCATCTCCAAAATAAGCAGTAACACGCTGAGCTGAGGGTGTGGCTAAAGTGGAACAGTGCCAGCAAAGCAGGCAAGCTGAGCAAATGTTAGGCCCTGAGTCAAACTCCAGTTTGGGCAAAAAGAAAATTAAGAGTCACAGAAATGGCAAAGAATATCAGAAACACTAAAGCTACAGAGACATAAATCCAAAGGGTGACGTAGGCCCTCCTTTATAGTTTCCAATTACTAGATACATTAAAATAAGCTTCAGTTGAAAAACTCCAACAAAGCCTGGGTAGATAATCGAGGCCAACTGGCAGATTGCTGCCCCAAAAGTTAGCTTCTACTGTGGTCACTCCCTTGGCCCCACCCTTTCAGTCAGTGTGTGTCTCTTCCATAAAAGATCTCTACTTTGGGGTGACACTGAGGTGTTCACACTGGGATAAAGCAACTCCACTTATAGTGGGTGTCAGTCTCAATTTATCAACAGGGCTAAACAAGGCCAATGGGTACCCTGTGAGATGGTCCATGTGCAGGACACAAATGGCAACTCTGTGCCTGCCCGAGAGGCCAGGAAGTAGGTGGGAGCAGAGGGAAGTAAAGGGAGTAGAGGGAGCAGAGGGGCAAGGGCAGCAATGGTGGAATGGTGAAGGCTTCCTGGAGGAGCAGAGGGCTGGCAGAAGGCAGGGAGCAGGAGTGTGCTTTGAATAAGATGACACAAGTGTGCAATGATGTGTGGACCACAAATGATGGGCTGGCTGTGGCCGCTCCAAGTCAGCTTTGTTCATCCCTGACTGCCCCGCCCCAGCACAAACCACAGCTCCCCAAACTGCTTTCTTTCTAAGAGCAATTGCCTCTGTCATAGATTGGGCTGTAGGCTTCAGAGGGCACAGAGAAGGATCATGGCGTCAGCAGCTGAGCCATCCATGAGGTTTGGAATGCCCCATGCACTGCAGAGACAGGAAAATCCCATTCTCCGTAACACATGGCTCCATCCAATTCATATACCAGGGCTTCTAGAAACACAAAGGGTGGTCTCCCACCTGGTATGTAGCAGCGCTAGGTCTCAGTGCCCAAAGGTGGGGTACCAGCACAGGACAAGAGAACAACCTTGTCATCTCTTAAAGACTCACACTGAGTAGGACCGGGAAACAGTGCTCACAGACTCTTCCATCAGCCTGCGGAAGACCCCATTTCCCCTCCTACAATTAGGAATTGATTCATCTACTGTTCCACAAGCAGTGACTACCCAACACATGCTAATAACAATAATCTTATTAATGATGACAGTAATAGCAATTACTATCTACTAAAGGCTTGCTGCATGTCAGACACTGTACAAAGAGGGCTTTTATGTATTAGTTAATTCTCTCCATAGCAACCCTGTCATTATCTCTACTTTACAGATGGAGAATGGAGGACAGAAAGAGGACGCCATGTGCCCCACGGTCACAGGAAGTTGCAGAGCTGGGATATGAATGCTGACGTCGCCACTCTTGTCACCTCTGTCTCCCAGGGTCTGGCGGTATACAGGTGAACAAAACAAGGATGCTGCTCCTTGTGTGGTACACAGGAATCTCCAACTTCTAAATTGTGATACCTGCCATGCTTGTGACTATTCAGCCAAAGGGACAGCCCAAGGACAAACTACTTTGGAGTGGATGACCTGGGCAGGTAAGCAAAGCAGGGCTAGAATTCCAGACACAAGTAAGTGCAAAGACTCTTGGGAAAGAGCTGTGCATATTTAATAAATACAAAGGCAGCCATCAGAAGATATAGCTGAAGACTTCTGGGAGCTAGAACACACCGGAGAGCAGGTAGTTCTCAACAAGGAGCTTACACTGCATAGATGCGTGAAAGAACTCTCAAAACACCACCTTGTAGAGCCCAATCCAGCCATGGCTGCTCCCAAGCTGTGAGGCTTTTGTTAAGCTACTTAACCTCTCTGGGCCCTGGTACCCCCATCTGTAAAAAGGAATAGCAATAACAATACCTACCATGTCCAGTTTGTGTATTTGAAAAGTCAGTTTGTAGCTGAGTACCAGTGGCTCACACTTGTAATCCTAGCTACTCAGGAGGCTGAGATCTGATTTTTGTGGTTTGAAGCCAGCCAGGGCAGGAAAGTCTGTGAGACTCTTATCTCCAACTAAATCACAGAAAAAGCTGGAAGTGGTGCTGTGGCTCAAGTGGTAGAGTGCTAGCCTTGAGTGAAAGGAGCACAGGGACAGTGCCTAGGCCCAGAGTACAAGTCTCAGGACTGGCAAAAAGACAAAAGAAAAAAAAAAGAAAGAAAAGTCAGTTTCTAATGTTATAGTCATACACAGAAAGATGTTATTTGGTAGACAGGCACCAGTCCCTAAAACTGCCACATTCTTCCTTTGAGGGGACAGAGCGAGATTGTTGACGGTAGAGCCAAGAAACAGAAGGAACGAGACAAAATTAATCTGTGATCAATACCACTCGTAGCCATTATGGTGACAGGCACCAGATAAACACATAAATAGCACCGAAGAGGAGCTTCCTCTGCCAGCTGTTGCCACCAGCTCCTTGAGAACAATTATGCAGGCTGGCGCTGTAACCTTTCCATCAATAAGCACTGCTGACATTTTATTTGTGGCTCCTCTTCTTTCCCCCTTGCTCCTGTATTTAGTCTGCTCTCAAGTGTGAAGGTCCAGCTGCTGGCCAAACTCAGATGCTCTGACTGGTGGTAATTTCAAGTTAAGCTTTATTTTACAATCTGTGTAAACAATGAGTCAGACTCAGACTTGATAAAAGGCAGCAGTGGCCTGAGCTAGAGTTAGGCTCCTGTCTCGGCAGCTTTGTGAGACTGGGTGGTTGACATACAGCCTTAGGCGGGTGTTGGGGGACAGCACTGTGCCTCAGCCCAGCTGGCCTTTCAGAAAACAAGGCTGTTGCCAAGCCAAGGAACAAAGATTGTGAATAAGGCCACCTCCTGTGCATGGTATGTCATCATGCCCAACTCCTCAACCTGTCCTGTGCCATGATCTCAGCTATGTCATATCGCAGTCTCTTTCACTAGAGGTAGAGCAAGCCTATTACTCTCCCTATTGAGCCTATTGATCCAAGGGCATGGCTGTGTGACGGCAAAGTCAGTCAGACATCAGTATATGTCATGAGCAAACACCTCACAGGTGCTCTGCCACTGGGCTTGGACTCCCGTCCATGGATCCTACAAGGAGAAAACCAGGCCCATCATTCCCTGAAGAAAGGCAGATTTGTGGGGCTAAATCAAACCTAACTTGTAGAATGGAGCCATGGCTGGCTGTATGTCTGGTCACAGGAGCCCAGCTATATAGCCTGGGTTCAGCTCCTGCTGTGCACAGTACACTAAAGAACATACACTAAATCACTGGCAGCATCTTCTCAGTCTGGATTGCATAGCCCACTTCCTGTCAGGGAGTGGGCAACACACAGAGGAGCAAACAAGCAGTTTGAAGGGAATGATCTGTCCAATTACTCACTTTCTTCACTACACTACATGTACTGCAGGGCTGGGCTGATCTTGCTCCTCTTGGTCGCCTAGTTCCTAACATAGCACTGCTATAAGCCAGGCATAGGAGTACATGCCTGTAATCCCCATACTTGGGAGGCTGGCCCAATATGATTATAAGTTCAAGGCTAGCCTGGGCTATATAATGAGACTCTGTCTCTCAAAAACCAAACAACAAACAGTACTGGATAATAGTAATAACAACAACAATAACAATAATAAATCAGAAATAGCCACACGAGTAGCTATATTTCAGAGAATGTTTTTCATGTGTCAGGCCCTGAGCTAATAAGCACTTTTATTCACATTACTCCAATGCTCAGCCACAATGAATGACAAGATACTGTTCCCATTTTCCAGGTGAAAAAACCAAGGAGCCTCTTTGCCCCATCTACTGCAAGAATGAAGACCATTCTCAGCAATCAGACCGTCGACATTCCAGAGAATGTCAACATCACTCTGAAGGGACATATGGTGATCATGAAGGGCCCCCACGGAACCCTATGGAGGGATTTCAACCACATCAACGTAGAACTCAGTCTCCTTGGAAAAAAAAGAAGGGGCTCTGGGTTGCCAAATGGTGGGGAAACAGAAAGGAACTGGCCACCGTTCGCACTATCCGTAGTCATGTACAGAACATGATCAAGGGTGTTACACTGGGCTTCCGCTACAAGATGAGATCTGTGTATGCTCACTTCCCCATCAACGTTGTTATTCAGGAGAATGGGTCTCTAGTTGAAATCTGAAACTTCTTGGGTGAAGAATACATCCGAAGAGTTCGGATGAGGACAGGTGTTACTTGTTCTGTATCTCAAGCCCAGAGAGATGAATTAATCCTTGAAGGAAATTATATTGAACTTGTCTCAGATTCAGCTGCTTTGATTCAGCAAGCAACAACAGTTAAAAACAAGGATATCAGGGGCTGGGGATATGGCCTAGTGGCAAGAGAGCTTGCCTCGTATACATTAGGCCCTGGGTTCGATTCCCCAGCACCACATATACAGAAAACGGCCAGAAGTGGCGCTGTGGCTCAAGTGGCAGAGTGCTAGCCTTGAGCAAAAAGAAGCCAGGGACAGTGCTCAGGCCCTGAGTCCAAGGCCCAGGACTGGCCAAAAAACAAACAAACAAAAAAAAAAACAAGGATATCAGAAAAATTTTAGATGGTATCTATGTTTCTGAAAAAGGAACAGTTCAACTGGCTGATGAATAAGATCTAAGTTAACCCATCTTCAGAAACACCATCCAGGATCCTGACAACCTGTTTGTGATACTTCAATTTGTGATACTTCAATGATGCAATAAAAGAATTCTACTGAAAACAACAACAACAAGAACAAGGAGGGAGAGTCCTTCATGATTTCGTAATCCTTCAAATGTACCATGTGAGTGCTTTTGATTTTCTCCCTGATGCCACACTTCCATTTTCTTTACCATTGCTGGTCCAGTGGTGTCTATGAATTATTCAACCCCACACTCGCCTCCTCTTGGGGATGCAGTGCAGCTCTAACTTGTGGTTTCTGTGTCTCTTCTATCCCAACCCAAGCTCTGAGCAGCTAGTGTACCAGTTCTGTCTTAGGGAGCCATAATGAAGAGCTTGGTTTGGCAGTCACAGAGTATGGGTTTGAATGCTGGCTCTGCCATTTGCTGATGACCTTAGACAAGTCCAATTATGTCCCTAAGGCTCATTTTCCTCCCCAGCTGTAGGGGATTTTCAGTAATAGGAATGACTTCTTCAGAGAATTATGATATGTGTGTAAAAATGAGAATGATTGTGGAATATCCAAGATGGCTGTTCTCTCTCTCCAGGTCTGTAGGTGGCAGGCAATGGACTTGCATGCAAGATGACCTCATTCATGGGTTTGAGCTCAGCTTCAAGCTAAAAGCAGCCTTTATTCTAAGACTCTGAAGAAAGGCACAGAGGCCAAACACTCCCCGTGCGAATGGTATTGCATAGTCCATGGGACTTCCCTGGTTTATGAACATGCTACCCTGCCCAAACCTTTCTGACCATGGCCACATCTCCTGAGTTCAACCACCAGCAAGTTTACTAGCAGAATGATTATTTCATTAACATGCTATGCATGTCTCAGGAGCCAGTCTTACAAGGTGAGCCTTGGTATACCCTTCCTCTACTCTGCTAGGATTTAAATATAAAATGTCTTCCACAGGCTCATAGGTTGAAGGCTTAGTCCCCAGCTGGTGGTGCTGTTTTGGGAGGTGATAATGGTAGCAGTTAGGGCCTAGTTAGAGGAACCAGGGCACAAGCAATGTGTTTGGAAATAGTATACCTTGTTCCGGGACCCTACTTCTCTCTGCCTGTCTCTGCTTCCTGACCACCATGATGAGGTAAATAGCTTCCCTTCCTTGTTCCTTCCCTCCATGTTTCTCCCTTGTCATGGCCATAAAGGGAGAAGACCAGCTGGCACCAGCTGGTGCCAGGTAGTAGTGGCCCATGCTTGTAATCCTAACTACTCAGGAGACTGAGACCTAAGGATTGTGGTTGGATGTCAGCCAGGCAGAAAAGTCCATGAGACTCTTATCTCCAATTAACCAGCCAGAAGTATAGTAAGGACAGCACCCATGCCCTGAGTTCAAGACACACACACACACACACACACACACACACACACACACACACACACACGAAACCTAGCAGGCCAGACTGACACCTCTGACACTGAGCCACAATAACTCTTGCCTTCTTGACTCCCTTAAATTATTTCTTAAATTATTTCTTGCAGGTAGCTGTCATTGTGACAGAAGTCTAACATAACTCACAGACTCCAAGCTCCTATAGCTAGCTTCCTTTCTAAGCTGGGGTGGTGGTGTCTAAAGCACTGGTTTATATGCTTACCCAATGGAATTTCCACTCTGTCTACACAGATCATTCCTCAGGCTGCAACATAAGCTCTGTGAACTTCTTCATTTATATTCCAGACTAGACATAGCTCTTTACCACTCTCCATTACTCCCTGCTCCCTCTTCCCAGCCACCATGTTAAACAATTCCTCTCCCTCTGGACACCTGCTGGCTCTGGTCATCACTCTTACTTAGGAAAATTCCATCTATGGATTTCATTCCTCTAATTTTCTCCCATAAATCGTTCTTCCCTTCTCTTAGACAGTGCCATTCAATCTGGATTGTCTCTCAAGTCATTTATTCATTTCATCCAATTGTGTACTCAATCAAGGTTTTGTTTTATTTTTTTCTTTTTGGTCAGTTATAGGGCTTGAACTCAGGACCTGGACACTGTTCCTGAGCTCTTTTGCACAAAGCTAGCGCTGTATCACTTTGAGCCACAGCTCCACTTACATTTTTTCCAGTGGTTAATTGGATATAAGAGTGCCATGGACTTTTCTTCCTGGGCTGGCTTTGAACTTCGATCCTCAGATATAAGCCTCCTGAGTAGCCAGGATTACAGGCATGAGTCATCAATGCCTGTCAACAAAGCATTCTTGAGTGCCAAGTATGTATTGGGCACTATGGAAAGAATAGTGAACGGGAAAGGCGGTATCTTGGGTAAGGCTGTTGTAATAAAATATAAACCAGGTGGCATATAAACAATAAAGATTTATTTCTCACAGTTTGAGAGGCTATGTAGTCTAAGATGAAGACAGACGCGTGGCTTGATGAGAACCTGCTTTCTGGTTCATCAATGGTACCTTCTCATTGCATGTTCACACGGAAGGGGCCTTGGGCATCTTGAGTCAGGGTGCTGATTCTATTCTCAAGGTCTTTAACCCTTATGATATAATCACACAAAAATCTTGTTCCTTATATAATCTTTGGGGATTAGGCTATTAGTATATGAATGGGAGGGGGGACAAACATTCAGACCCAACAGGGAGTTTACCTTCATTATTGACAGTATAGGTATCTAGAGCTGGGCTGCTGGGTTCAAACTGAGCCCCTTTACCTAGCAAATGAGTGACCTAGGAAAAACTGAATTAGCATCTCTAGGCCTCATTTCTTTACTGGTATAATGTGGATAATGGTTACTGGGATCTGGGATCTGGGATGGCTAAAGTGAGTGCTATCCATCTATCTACCCATCTATCCATGCATGCATATATACATACACGCATACTGCCCAGGAAAGTGGGTGGTACATGAAAAACACTCACATGATGGCTTTCAGCTACTGTCAGTACTGTCATGACCTGCATGGCCTATGGAATATGGATGTTCTGCTCTAGTCCAGGTCACCATTGGCTCTCCAAAGGGCAGAGGAGGTCATAGAGGAGAAAAGAATCTGAATTCTTTTTCTGGGGAAAAAGAATGCTTGCTTTTATCAGCCACAGACTTGGCTTCATACATATTTGCTCTCAGGTTGTCCTAACTGAATATAAATAATCCCTAGAAGGGAGGAACTGTCACACACATCTTATGTATTTGTTTCCACACTAGAAATATAGGTGAGGGAGTATATGTCATGTATTTATTAAAGACAAAGAAGACAAGGTGCCAGGACAAATCTGTGAGGAAGGAATTGCCTTTTCAACCAAAGATGCTGAGACAGCTAGAGTTTCACATACAGAAGGATGGGCTCCTAACTCACACCAGACATAGGAACAAACTCAAAATGATCACAGACCTAAATGTAAGAGCAGAAATGATAAAACACTTACAAGGAAACATATGAGTAAATCTTTGGCACCTGGGGTTAGGCTACAGTTTGTTACATGATACCAAAAAACACAAGCAACAAAGAAAACAACAGACTAATTGGATTTGTCAAAATTAAATTTTATTGCTAGTGTTAACTGTGAAGAAAACAAAAAGACATCTCACAGAATGGGAGAAAAGTTTTATAAATCATATATGTGATAATGGACTTGTTTCAATAACAAAGAACAACTTAAAAAATAATATAGCCCCATGTGCTGGTGGCTGATACCTATAATCCTAGTTACTCAGAGACTGAGATCTGAGGATCATGGTTCAAAGTCAGCCTGAGCAGGAAAGTCCATGAGATTCTTATCTCCAATTAACCACCAGAAAACCAGAAGTGAAGATGTGGCTCAAAATGGTAGAGCATGGGGAGAGGGGTGAATGAGGGAGGAGGTAACAAACAGTACAAGAAATGTACCCAAGGCCTAATGTATGAAACTGTAACCTCTCTGTACATCACTTTGACAATAAATAAGAAAAAAAATGGTAGAGTACTAGCCTTGAGCAAAAATGCTCAGGAACATTGCCCGGGTACTAAGTTCAAAACCCACAACTGAAGGGGGTGAGGGTTGTGTGTGGGAATGATAATCCAATTTGAAAATGGGAAAAGGATTTGTGCCATATCTCCAAAGAAAATATTCAAATGGACAATAAGCACATGGAAAGATGTGAACATGGTTAATTATTAAGAAAATACTAATCAAAGCTGGGCATGGTGATGCATGCTTGTAATTCCAGTACTTGGGACACTGAAGCAGGAAGATCACAAGTTTGAGTCCCACCTATGCTACATAGGCAAGGCTATCTTCAAAAAAAGAAAAAGGAAAATACAAATCAAAAGCAGAGTGAGATACTGTTTCAGGAAGGCCAAGTGTAGGTAGCTCATGCCTATAATACTAGTTACTCAGAAGTCTGAGATCTGGGGATCATGGTTTGAAGCCAGCCCAGGGAGGAAGTCTGTAGCACTCTTATCTCTAATGAAACACAAAAACAGCTAGAAGTGGAACTGTGGCTCAAATGGTAGGGTGCTGGCTTTAAGCAAAAAAAGCTAAGCTTCAGCACCCAGGCCTGAGTTCAAGCCCAGGACCAGAAAAAAAAAAAAAAAAAGAAAGCAAAATGTAAAACAAACAAACAAAATACACCAAGAAGGCTATAGAGTATTTAAAAAGTTAAACAAGCAAGTGTTGGTAAAGGTATGGAGAAATCAGAGCCTATTGGTAGGAATGACATAGCCACTTTAGAAAAAAACTGGCAGTTCTTCAGAAAGCTAAACCGAGAGTTACCATATGACCTGATCATTCCGCTCTCAGGTACATACCCAAGAGAAATGTATACAACCCTATACAAAGGCTCAAACACAAATGTTCATAGCAGTGTCAACTATGGCAGCTAAAAAACAGAATTTCAATGTTGAATAACTTATGGACAGAGAGGATGTGGTATACTCATTCAATAGAATACTATTTGGAAATAAAAAGAAGTCAAGTACTGATACATAACACAGCTTGGATAAACATTGATAACACTAGGGTAAGTAGAAGCCAATTACAAAAGGCATCACATTCTATGAAATGTCTAGAATAAGACAGGTCCAGAGAGACAAGAAGTAGACTGGTAGTTGCCTGGGGCAGAGACAAGATACTGGGAAGGAAGGAACAAAGGATGTTCTTGAGTTTGGGGCTTCTTTTTGGAGTGATGAAAATGTTCTAAAATTAGATAATGATGACTGTTGTCCAATCTTATGAATATATTAAGAAAGTGAATTGTGAGCTTTAAGTGGGTGAACTGTATGGCATATGAATTACATATCAATCAAACTGTTAAAAACAACAACAACCACCAACTAAGCAAAGCAATATACTTACTGATGCTCAGGATCTCCACATTGAATAGAGTTCAGCTTAGAGCCCCACTTGGCAGAACATAAGCCTCCCCCCCCATCCCCCGCGCCTCTCTCTCCCTTCCCTCCCTCCCTTCCCTTCCCCCTCTCTCCCTCATGCTTCTTTTGTACAGAGATGTTGTCAAACAGCCCAGTATATAATGTGTAATGCAGATATCCCTCCTAGTTACTAATTACTATGCCCGACACTAATTGTTTCCCCTTTGCAGCAAGCACCAAGATGTAAAGAGGGATAAGTTTTAGGGTCTGAAGTACTCGGTTTCCACCTCAGTCTTGCCATTTCCAAGCAGGCTGTGTGACCTGGGATGGCTCATTTCACCTCACCTGGCTTTGATTTTTCTTCTCTATAATGGAAGAATTGGCTTGTCACCAGAGTATTGTGGTATTTCAGGGGTGACAATTCCTTGCTTTGTGAGAATACACTACAGTGACAGATGGCAACTCTCCCTGGCCCCATCTACCAAATGCCAATCTTGCCTCCACCTTTACCACCACTCTGGAACTCACCATAAACAATGGCACTCTCATTTCCAAATCATGTTTGTATCCCACTGCTAGGTAAGAATCATTGTAACTGGGTATTCTTCAGGGTAATGTTTCTGGGGTCAAACCATCCTTGAAGTTAGGCACATTGCCTTCACTTTCACTAACTGTTGCCTTCATGAACAGTGATCACACTCACCTTCCACATTTTTCTACAAGGATACAGCCCCACCTGAAATTTACTACCACACAAGGAAATGCAGGCCAACACAGTTTTAGGCACCATGGCAGAATCAGCTACTACAATGCCACAGCATCCAGCTGGGATTCAAGGTAACTACAGTTCCAGCTCTGCTAGGGCATTTGATGCTTTAGGTTTGCTCGGTTTGAATGAATTTGATAACCATGATATGGCTCTATTTCTAAATACTTTAATGAAATCCATAAGTATAGCAAAACCAGAAACTACAAGGGAAGAAGCAAGATTAGTTTAGAACTCAGCAAATTCATTCCTTCAAGCGCTTGCTTCATGCTTCAATTCACATATCTCAGTTTTAAATATAGTATGCATTTAATATGGTGTGAAGTCATATTTTAACACCTTCCAACTGTGAGAATTTTGCAATTCTAATAGAAAATACACCATAAATTACTCTGAGGTGACGCAGCATGCTCACATGTCTCAGAGTGTGACCATAGAATGGATCATTATTCCAGGGTCTTTTTTTTTTTTTTTAATCTCCCTTCCCTTCCACATTCTGCCTTGAGCTTTTCACTCAGGAGGATTACTCTTTCAACCAGAAAGCAAGTGTTTATTCTTCCTAATAAGTAAAATACTTTCCTCCTAAGTAATCAAGATTTCCATGTGGCTCCCCAAGAGATAACAGCCTTTAGACAGAGATCACATTGCATAGGATTCTGCTGCTCAGCAAAACATCTCAAGGGTCTACTCTCTATTACATCTGCCAAATGAACCAAGTGATTGGTTGTTAGCTTTTCTGAGGCGACACTTGTGAATGCAGCTTACCCCTAAAATTTACATCTAAAATGGTCAGTTTTTTGAAAACAAAACAAAACACTTCATTGCATGTAACTTTCTTTGTATTCTCCCTGCTTAGCATGGGGAAGATAGAACAAGTAAAGTTTCCTAAGGTTTCAGCCTCAAGCTGAGGGAGTGGTGACTTAGGGACCTGGACTCGGCTTCTGTTCAAACCATGCAGCCTTGTGGGTTACACTCATACCATGGAGGGACTAACCAGGTTAGACCAAGGTATGCCACACCAGGATCTAAGGAGGACTAGCAGCTTTTTCTGGCCCATCAGCTGAACTCTGAAAGAGCTCAGAAACACAAAGGCCATAGGAAAGCCACATCTTGGGGGGAAAGCCGCATCTTGGGAAATGAAGGATAAAGACAGAGTGGGAACTGCCCTTAGGAAAGCATGGCACTGGGAGTGGGAATTGATCGGCTTATTAAGGGTGTGTGGAGATGCCCTTCCAGTGAACATGGTTCCAATTAGTGACTTATCCACAACAATGCAGTCCAACCTTAACGACTTAAAACACTGACAATTGCATTCTCTCACAGTTTCCATGATTTCAGAATTCTATGCTTCTAGTAGTTCTGGTATGGGAGCCTCACGAGTTAATATAATAGGGGAGTAGAGAAATGTGAGACAGACCCATACCTCTCTTCAAATGCCTCTATGGTTTCTCTGTGAAGATTGGCTTGGACTTCCTCACAATATGGAGGCCTCAGGGCATCTCAGGCAGCAGAGGCTCTAAAGAGGAGGTATTCCCAACAGCAAGAAAGAAACTGTGTAGTCTTATCCTAGGTGTGGAAGTCATGTAGTATCCTTTCTGCCAAATTCTATTGGTGAATGGTCACAAACATTGGACCAGTTTCCAAGGGAGGGGACATAGTACCTCTAAAAGGAAGGAGTGCCTCACATACTTTAAGACTGCCACACAGAAGTCAACAGACAGAAAGGGGCTAAGGATACAGGTAAGAGTATGTGTTAGGAAGAAGTCAAGATACCATATCACTTTTCCCTGAGTACACAACATGTGTCCAGAAGGGAAGCAGGCAGGCATGAGCTGATCAAAATGAGCTTGAATTCTAAGCCATGTTGGAAAGGACTGCCTGACAAATCAGCTAGTGAGGACAAAGCATCTATCCTTGGAGATTTCCTTCAGCAACAAATTGACTGAAATTGGAGGCCTGCTGACCTCTGTGGGAAAAAGCAATAGCAGTTGGGTTCTTGTCACCTGAAGAATAACTATAACCTTGGTCACACTCTGACATCAAGATAAAAGCTTGGCTCTCTCAAGGTCACAACAGAATTTATGACAAATGAGCTTACAGAGGAAGAAACAAATATGCGAAACTTCTTTTCAGGTTGACATCTGGAGCAAGGGAGAGGGTCAGTCCATACTGAAATTATCCTCTCACCAACAAGCAAGTTTCTTCCTATTAGTGCCATAGAGCATTTCAGCTCTGGTCCAGGTACTTGGAGGCAAAGTACCCACTGAAGGTTGTCTCTCAGGCTATGAGAACTGATATCTCTCAGTGATAAGCTATTGCATATATTGACCTTTGAACTAATAGCTCAGGCAATCAAAAGGTCTTGTGGCAGAGATTGGGGATAATCAGTCATTAGTATTGATTCTTTGTCCCTGTCTGCCTTTTTCTTTTTTTTTTTTTTGGCCAGTCCTGGGCCTTGGACTCAGGGCCTGAGCACTGTCCCTGGCTTCTTCCCGCTCAAGGCTAGCACTCTGCCACTTGAGCCACAGCGCCGCTTCTGGCCGTTTTCTGTATATGTGGTGCTGGGGAATCGAACCTAGGGCCTCGTGTATCCGAGGCAGGCACTCTTGCCACTAGGCTATATCCCCAGCCCTCTGTCTGCCTTTTTCTAGCATAAGCTCCTAAGTTTGAGGTGGGCAACAAGAATCTACTATGAGAACAAAAACATTTCTCTGCCTCCCTTGCAGCTAGCTGTAGTCAGGTAACTAAGCTCTAGATATTGCTTGAGTAGACTTGGGAGCGAGCCCTAAGACTCTAGCAGGAAATAAGAAAAAAAGTTGTTTGAAGCATTTAAGGAGGTGTGGCAAGAACTGTCAGAAGTGCAGGATAGGGAACCTAGCCACTTTTTGTAGGCCACAGAATTGTCAGCGGACTCTACTAGATTGAAAAATCAAAACAGTCTCTGGGTAAAAGGCAGGGAAGGAGGCCATCCAGGCCATGGTCATCTTCTCTCTCTAATAATTCTCATCCAGAGGTGTGAGCCACAGGATGTGATTTTTCCCTAGGCCCAACCTGCCAGTGGGACTGTGAACTTAGTAAGACCCACAGGTGAGTAGAGAAGTCTCACTGCAATGAAATCTCACTACAATGAAATCTTTAACTAGGGCTATGCATATTCTTTTATCTTCGCATTGGCACACCATAAGCCAGTCTCACAGTTTCCAGTCTCGTGCGTAGCCCCCTACACATACACATGCACTCCATTCTGGTGGAGTCTCTTTGAAGAGACTCTTCTCTTTGACTAGATACCCAGCCCCAGACATGCATCTGGATCTTTTTTTCTTTTCTTTAATGACTAGGCAGAGATTCTACTTCTTTGAAGCCTCGGCATATCCCCCTAGGAAACACTGCCATTCCTTGCCTGCCCCATGTACCCACAGCATGCTGCTCACTCCTCAATTACAGCATTTATCACACTTGGTGGTAATTATCAGTAAGGTATTAGGTTTTTCCCCTTTGGAGACTATGAACAACTTTGATCTAATCTGCCTTAGTAGTTATTGTTTTCAGGGTCTGGGCAGTAGCACACACTCAGCAAATGAACATCAGGAAAGGTCAGGAGAACAAAAGCATGTGGATGGGGCCACAATAGTCCGTTGACTTGGGCATGGATATCCCTGTGTAATCAAGTGGTACCACATAGCAGTCCTAGGCCATAAATATTCACAGAGCAGGCTTGCAGTGAGATATAGCAAGGTCCCCACCTGACCTTAACTGCCCAGAAACTTGTGTCTGTACCTGTCTCAGGTAAGGCACATCTCCAAGTGTCCAGGATGGAATCTACATTTCCGAGGGTGGGGTGGGGGGGTTAGGGAGTGACCAAGACAAAAGAAACCTTCAAGAGACAGTCACAGGAGAGACTAAAGAAACAGCCCAGCTGATAATCACCACGGCTAGGAGACCAGGAAGCAATTATCTCCATGAGTACAGACTCATCCTTATTTGCTTGTAAATGAGGGACATTTCAGAAATCTTCAAACTCCTGCTGCACTGGTTAAAGGAAGAGAAACTTCAGGAAGCAAACACTCAATTACTAAGAAGCAAACCCCATGAGTCCAGAAAGGCAGCAATCAACCTCTCCTAACCTCCTTCTGTTTCTGCCAATGAAGTCAGCATTTTTGTCTTTTCCAGCCCAGCTGTGCTTTCAAATTCCTAGATTAAAAGCAGGAAAAAAAAGAGGTTTTCCCAGTCTTTCCATTAAATGGATTTCCAGCACTTTTATTCAAATTAAAGCTAAATGAATTCTCAAAGGCTGACTTTCCAAAGGAGCCCTTGACCTCACTGGCAGACATAGTCTTTGGCCAATTCCAGGTTGTGACATTTTTTGGTGGGATGCCCTAAGCCCAGGCTATCTTATTTCATATAAAACTCTTTTCCATCCATATTTACAAAACTACACCGAAACATACCAATTCTCTCGTCACAAGCTTTCCATGATTTCTGCAGAAATTATCCTTAACTGCTCAGTCACTTGCATCTGTTTGGCAACAGAAAGCAAAGGTCTCTTCCAAAAAGCATAAGCTCTTTTTTATTCTCAATTATGCAGGCTAGTGGGGGATTTGGGGTAGCAAAGCAAAAAAGCAAGCACAACTCAAAACTAATTCAGTCGATAACTCCAGTTCCACAAAATTAAAGAGTCTCCACAGTGATTTTCTAGGGTTATTTCTGTCCTGTGCCACCCCTCAAATACAAGCTATCACTTTACAACACCCTCCTGAGCCTTGTGGGCAACCACCTGCTCCTACAGGAGAGAGTTAAAATCCTTCACTGGTTTTTTTTCTCAGCCTCTAATCCATACAGAAGTCTCTGAAGACTACTCCAGCTTCATCTCAAACTACTCAACGTGCACAAGGAAGATTCTCAGGGTGGACTAAACCACTCAGGCTCTTTTGAACTCCCTTCTCATGTAGGTCTAGACAGTTGGGCTTCAGCATTCCTTTTTATATCCATTAATAAGCATGAACCTTGCGCTCTATACCTATCCCCCCCTTCCATATTTCATTGGTTTCTTCATTCTCCATCCCCTCTCTCCCCTTTCTACCCTGGTGATATCTGATCACCCTGGCCTTGTTTCAGGAAGAATCCTGTTAGGTAGGTTTAGTCCAAAATCCCCCTAAAACTTTGATGCTTTCCTCTCAGTAATTTGTCATCCTCTTTTGCCAATCCTATTCCTGGGCTATAAATCCACTTCTTATCATTGGATTTGCCTCTCCAGACCCTTGGGTGCTACATGTGTGGATTTCTTCAATCATGGATTGAAAAATACTTCTCCCATTGTGTCTACATTGAACATGCACGAATATCTTTCCTTGTCATGATTCCCTAAATAATATACTGATCTATCATAGTTATCTATCATAGTTTTGTCATAAGTAACCTAGAGATGATTTAAAGTTGATGTGCATAGGTTCTATGTACCTGCAGAGTTTGGTATCTGTAAAATCAGAGAAAAGACCGAAGTCTTGAATACTAGGAATAGGGCCAAATACTGAAAACAAAACTTGCTTGTAGGGAAAAACTCCAGGCCAGGCATTAAAGGGAAATTTCTGAGATAGAGTGAATAAAGAGCTAAATACCAGGTTATTGGAATTCGGTAAATAGCAGTGACACTCAGGAAGAGCCTGGGAACCTGGAATGTGGCCTACTGGCCCCACAGGCCCAGAAACTTGAGATATGGGGAAAAGGCTTGGAATGGTCAGTTTCTGGTCAGTTTCAGAAATCGAACAAAGGGAGAGTTTGGAATGTGAATTTTTCTTAGATAGAAATCATAACTGCTTTCTGTAATGGCTAACTGCTAGCTCTGCTTCTGTAAATCTGCCTGCTTTTTTACGTGTGGTCACGTACACCACCTGCGTGTGATTTTTCCCTTTAAAAACCCTGCCGTAGGAGAGCTCGCCACTGCACTATGATACCCAGCTAATGGAGTGTGGTTCCCTCACAGCAATAAAGACTCTTTGCCCTGTTTATCTAAGTCAGTGGTTGTATTTGCAGGAATTGTGGATAGATACATCAGTATCCATAAGGGATTCTGGAACCAAACCCCACAAGACAAAGAGAAACACCGGTACAAAGTTTTCTCTCTTACTGTAATCTGGTGTGACTGCTTTAACTACCATCCAGCTTTGGTTTTTCTTGTTTTTGTTTTGTTTTGTTTTAGTTTTTGACATCTACCACAGAGGAGCAATGTGGATCTTTGCTTTTAAAAACTCCTCACTCTGTCTTTCACTTCTGGATCCATTCTTCCCAGAAGGATCCTCTATCCCTACTATCTTCTTTCTTGTCCAGCTAACTCTTCCCAATCCTTCTGGATTCACTTTCTACAGAAGTCCTCACACCTGCTACTGACCTCCAGTGTACCCTGCTCTGCTCTGCTATATACTCATCATCCCCACCTTTCCATACCCATCATCATGGCCACCTTTCCTATAGAGTTGAAATTCCATCACAAAAGAGGCCACATCTATCTGGTTCCCCCATTATCATTCTTTCAGGACAAAGATACACTCCCTCCTTCCCTTCCCCACCAGGTTTTAAACATTTTGAAATTGAGACACATCTTAGAATCAATAGTGTGTCACAATTTAATGGTCAGCGTTGTTTCCTTCTCGATGAAACATAAAATCATGGCAGATCATAACATTCGCTATCTTTCTCTCTTAACTTTTTCAAAGTTATTTTATTGATCTTATACCATTCAAACTTTATTCAAGTTAACTGCCATTTGAAGTGATAAGGTAACCACTAGAGAATTGATCACCCTGTAACACATCTATTTATAAAACACTTAATGATACCTTAAAATTTAACAATTGGCTATGCCCTTGTATCCCCTGGGAATTGTGTCTAGCTTACAGCAGCAATCAATGAATGCCTATTAGATATATGCAGTCACATAGACAGTTTCCAAGGATTTGACATTAATCTTTGTTAGGTAACCAACACATCCTAAAATCTCAGCAGGATGTCCTGTTTTCTTCTGAGTCTGTAGGTGAGCTATAGCTATAGCTCTGCTGGGCTCACTCAGAAGTGATCCTGGGATGTAAAGGAGGCTCTGGTCTCTCATACAATTAATTCACCACATTCTCCTGTGACCAGTGCCTCCTTTGGGTAAGTTCCTCTCAGGGCAATCATTGAACCATAAGGCCAGGCTCTGGGATACAAGCACAAGTTTAACCTTAACCTCTGATTCACCATGTCCACCAGATTCCACTGGCCAAAGCAAGCTCAGTACTCATGGGGCAGGAACATTCCTCTGGCTGCTCTGCTCAGGTAAGGGGAGAGAGTAAAGAATTGAGGGCACCGAGAACTGTGGCTCAATGGAGATGTTAGATCTCTGAAGCTATGAACAAAACATGGAGGCTTATAAAAATAAGGTTTGTTATGTTGGAAATCAGAGACTGGCTTCACTCTGGCTGCAGATGAGGTGTCGCCAAGGATGGGAGGGGTTTCATCAAGAGAGGATCCACTTCCAGTCTCACCCATGTGACATAGGCATCAGTAAGAGCCCTCCCTCCGTTCCTTGCCACATGGGCCTCTGCAAAGGGCAGCACAGCATGGTAAGCAGCTTCTGTCGAAGGGAAGATGAGAGGCAGCAGGAGAGAGTAAGGGAAAAAGGACCTAGGCCTGAAACTAGTTGATGTTCTTGTTTGGGGAGGTGGAAGGCTAAAAGTGAATCACAATTTGTACTATGTTCTCAACATTATTCAGAGTAGTCAAAAGGTGAAAGTAATCCAAATATTCACTGATGGATGAATAGAAAAACAAAATGTGATATAACCGCATAGTACTATTTAGCCTTACAAAGGAAGGACATTCCGACACCTTCTTCAACATAGCTGATCCTTGAGGACATGATGCTGTAAACTAACCTAGTGTCTGTCTGTCTCTCTCTCTCTCTCCCTCCCTCCCTCTCTTCCTCCCTCTCTTTCTCTCTTTCTCCACCCTCCCCCCAGGGAAAAATTCAGAAATCTCCAAATTAACTAAAGGAGAGGTAATAGGGTTATTTTCCAATGGGTTAGAGTTTTAGATTTTCAAGAGGTAAAAGTTCCAGAGATTGGTTGTACGACAATACAAATATACTTGCTATAACTGAACCAAACACTTAAAATGGTCAGGTCTGTTTGTTTGTCTACACACACACACACACACACACACACACACACACACACACACACCCCAATAGGTCTAAATCACATTAAGGGGATGAGAGTATACCACAGCACAAATGTCGGAGAAGAGATCACTTGAGGCCACTCCCACATTCTGGCAATGTTGGCCACCTGCACGCATAAAGCACACACAGCAACATGGGCAGGGCATCCCCTCCCAGGGAGAGTTCCATAGCATCAGAAGAGCCAAAGCAGCCTCCTACACGCTGCTACATAAATAGCTGCACTTCCAATTAATAAAGTGGCAGTTATATTCATCTCCTCCCTACCCTGCCCTGTGTAGAGTCCCATAGCCCCATCCCTTCTCTCGATTCCTTCCAGAGCGTGACTGGTTTGCAAGGCTAGGGACACAGGGGGGAACAGTGGCTGCTGTCTCTAAAGTGGAGACTTTACATTTATATCCCCTACTCACAAGGATAAGCATTTGCAGCACCACATCACCTTTCACTGTCATGGGTCCAGTTTTCTCCATCACCTCTAAATAAATATTATCAAATACAATGAACAACATAAAGCAAGGATGTATTTTTAAGAGCTTTGAAGCCCAGAGGTAGCAGATGGGACACCTTTGGGCTAAATTAACTCAGATACAGGCTAGGTGGGGTTCCTGGTGGCCTTTAAGGTGTGGCAATCCCACATCCATTAACACTACATTCTGTCCAGTTAAGGTATTCAGGGTAAGCTTTAGGGAGACACAGGGTGAAGCTCCATGTCTCAAAATCCAGCACAAGGCAGATTTTCCCAGAGCACTAGCATTTCTTTGTTCAAGCTGCAAGATTAGCAAGTAGTTTACATTTAGAGGCCACAGGGCTAAGGCAGGCAGGCCTTCAATACTATTTATACACGTGGTGCAGGGAGACATGTAAAGCACGTGGAATTTCAGAACCTCCCTCTGTCAGGTGCACTACAAATCTGAGACTCACCCCTTGTGCTCACCAAGGACCACATTCCTCCTGAGAGGATGGCCGAACCTTCTATTCCATGGAAACAACAGAAACAATACTTCTTAGTGTTTGAATAAGCTATGCAGAGTTCACTCACCTATTTTAAATACCTATATGGTACAATACCACATAGACTGCAAGGTGAAAGTAAGGTAACAAGAACAGAAATCTTTCCTATTCTTCAGCACTTTAGGACTCGAGTATGTGCAAGACACTGTGGATTTAAGAGGCCATAGTGCCCTTCCTTCTTGCTTCCGATCTTCAGATGCTAACAAGGAGGCTATGACAATGGGCACGTTGTGCAAAGGCTGTTATTTGATGGGTGCTACCAACTACCTGGTAGATGCAGATGAATGTGTACCTTGTTGTTGAAGAAGACCATCAAGGTATGATAAGCACAAAGCTGAGATTATATGAAAGTAAGAGCTGAGCTTGATATGGAAGTATCTATCTCCAACTTTCTAAGAGCAGAATAACAAGAAGCAAAGTGGGGTGCCAGTGGCTCATGTCTACAATCCTAGCTACTTAGCAGGCTGGGATCTGAGGATGTTAGGTTGTAGCTAGCCTGGGTAGCAATGTTCATGATGAGACTCTTATCTCCAATTAGCCATCAAAAAGTTGGAAGTGGAGCTATGGCCCAAGTCACAGAGTGCTAGCCTTGAGCAAAAAAGCTAAGGGACAGCACCCTAGGCCCTGAATTCAAGTCCTAGGACTGGCACACAAAAAAAATAAAAAGGAGACTAAGGAGGCAGGAGGAGGAGGTAGAGAAGGGAAGAGGAGGAAGCAGGAGGAGGAAGAAGGAAGAAGAGGAAGAAGAGGAGGAGGAAGTAGAATTTAGAACTCTAACTCCAACCCACAGAGGGGCTTTGACCTTAAGAAGTTAAGGGCAAGGGAAACTTTGCCTGGGTTAGTTGATCAGATAAACATGAGAGAGGAAAGGTCTCACCCAAACTGTTAACCTCCCTCACCTTCAAGGCTCTGACGTGGGAGCCCCTCCCCCACCATTTCTTTTCAAACATCAGGCCCCAGGAGTAAGTGAATCTTAGCTACATAAACACACAAGAAACTGTATTTACAGAAAAAATATCCTCAACTCCACCTATCTAGGCTAGCATTTATTTGACTTTATGATGGTTGTTGTCTGCTTGGCATCTATCACTGCCTCTACTTTGCTGTATCTTTTAGTTTATACATATTTGACTTTGTGGAAAGTCTAGCAATACCCAGAAGTTCAGACATTACTAGGCAAATGATAGGATTCAAAACTTCTCTTAGCTGGATGCTGGTAGCTCACACTTACAATCCTAGCCACTCAGGATGCCGAGATCAAAAGGCAAGATTGGGGCCAACCTAGGCAGAAAAGTCTCTTAAGATTTCATCTATGACTAACCAGCAAAATGCCAAGATAGAAGGATGGCTCAAGTGATAAGAGTCATGAACAAGAAAGCTGAGAGGGAGTGGGAGGCCCTGCATGGAGAGAAGTAAAAACACACAAACAAGTGCGTGCGCGCGCGCGCACACACACACATACACACACACATATACAATGCACACACAGACACATGTGTATGCTCTCTAAAGAGCTTTTTCGGGCTTAGTGTGCTTTGGAATCACTTGGACAGTTTGAGACATGCAACACAGAGAGCCTCACAAGTGACTCCGATGGTCTGAACTGGATGGAGGCTGACATGTGCATTCCCAAAGAGCTCCCATATGCATGCTGCTGGACGGAGGCTCAGACTTTGAAAGCCCCTGCTGAAGAGAAAACCTAAGAAAAAGATTTCCTGACCATTCCCTGCACAAGTTCCAGCAAAAGCTGTGTCCATACACATTTTCTCTCTTCTGTGGCCTGAAGGTTTACAGAAAATGGATTAATCACAATTCTGGGTGGGTGATCAGTCTCATGGTGATGTATGTAGGACCCATTTGTTCATCTTTATCCATTTGTAATAAGGCAAAAGTACCCACCCAAATAAAAACTAGGACCAGGACCATGACAATAGTCTATGCCACCTCATGTAGAACTTTCCCTATCCAGCTACCTCCCAACACTGGTTATGTAAGTCACCAGTTACTCTCTTGCACATCATCTTGATTTTAATAAATCTATAAATGGTGGTACAACTATACAGCAGAAGACTATGTAACAATCAAAACAAATGAGCTCTATCAACAAGCAATAACAAGGGCGAATCACAGCCGTATAATATTAACTGAAAAACTGTAGATTGCATACAGGTAATACCAGTTTATAACATTAGAAATACACTCTTTAGGATGCCCTAAAATAAATGTACCATTTTAAGTCTTTGTACTCTTTCTAATCACTGAAGACATACCCATTAACCAGGTGGTGCACACCTGTAATTCCCAGCACTGAAGAGGCTGATAATTATATTACAATGGAAAGAAAATCAGAATCACTGCAAACCTTTTCACATACACCCTCAATGCAAGGAGAACCCGGAATAGTATAACCCAAGTACTGAAGATCAACAACTACCAACCCAAACTGACAGCCAGTAAAGCTATCATTTACTTTAGTTGGTGACACCAAAACCTTCCATGACAAACAAAAATTAAAGGAATTCATGCTCATTAAACCAGTGTTACAAACAAATTCTAAAAGGAGGAATATAATCTGAAGAAAACAATCAAAATCAAAGAAACACATCAGAGAAAAAAAAAATCAATAGATCAATTTAGTAAACACAAGAAGAGGAAAGAAACAAAATACAGGAAATCAAGAAAATGGCAGGAAATATGATACATCTTTCTATAACAACTCTAAATGGTAATGGACTCAATTCCCCAATCAAAAGAAGAACAACATATTGCATCAAAATACAAGATCCATCCAATGTTTGCATTCTTTTTTGGGTTATTTTTGAATTGATTACAGCTTCCACTAATTATGATATATAGCTTTTAATATATTACTGTATGTCACATTTATTGAATAAATAAAATGTTAATTTCTGACCTCAGATAAAAGAATTCAGATACAGACATTTGCACAAAATAATATACCTTTAAATATAAAGAACTATATGTATATATGCAATTCAGAAAAAGGAATACCTTGCCTTTCAATAATTTTCAGAAATAGCTATTCCTTTTATTATGCCGATTATATGATGAATGTTATATTCAAGGCCAACAAGCAATGAGTATAAATAAAATAATACATACATCATCAAAAAATAAAAAGGAAAGGTTCATCCTCATAGTCACATATAACACTATTTCCTTTCTTTGTAAATAGTGAGGGATGCTTTGTATGCATTCATTCACTACAGTATCTTTACATTTTTTAAAGGCCATTAAGCTAACGTAATTGAAAACAGTCCTATTGCAAAAAAGAAGAAACATAGCCCCAAGTATAGGGGTCTTTCTTTTAATACACACACACACACACACACACACACACACACACACACGCGCGCGCACGCGCGTGCGTGCGCGCACTCGCTGAGCTGGGAGGACTCTGAGTTTCCAGGTCAGCCTGAAAGGGAGGAAGAAAGGAAGAAAGGAAAGAAGGGAAGGGAAAGGGAAAGGGAAAAAGGGAAAGGGAAAAGAAAGGAGGGGAGAGGAGGGGAGGCAGGCAGATAGGTTGGTTTACTGAACTAGAGTCATCTAGTTCCATAAGGCATCTAATAAGGCAACTAGTTCACCTAGAAAGGCACCTGGTCAGTCTTGAAGGAACAGATACAATCTCATTCCACTCTTTCCTCCCAGATTCTCTCCGTGGGCCAGCTGCAACCTTCAGTTCCCACAGAATAGCTCCCAAATCAAGAGCCTTGTAAGGTCAGGGCAATTTACACAAGAGGAAAGGAAGTAGTTAACAAACACAAGGTGTTGGGGGAGGGGGCTAACTCTACTCATAATCACAGAAATGCAAATGACAGGGTTTGAGGAGTCTATCATTTCAGGACTACTACATGTGCAAAAATGGAAAAAAAAGCAAAACAGAACAGCAATGAATGTCTATGATATTACTGCAGGCACAGTTGGTGTAAAATAGAATTTTCTTAATAGCTACATGGTGGCTGTAACACACACAGGCATGCCATTCTGCAGAATTTATCCTAAAGAAGTAATCGATGGAAATGACTCAGCTGACCCCTACAATGACTTGGGAAACCACAGTAGAGCAACATGACGGTGTGTAACACAGCAGAGGCCAATGTATGTATGTATGGCAATTAATATAGCAAGAGCCCATGGCAAGATGGCAGATGCATTATAGTCAGGACCAGGCAAACATGTGTACCTACCCGTGGAAGGGCTGCAAGGCCAAGTGCAAAAATTAACAGAGCTGCTGTGTCTGGAGGCGGGTGTGAGTGCTATGTCCTCCCTCCTGTGTTTGCCTCCATGTGACTGCCATGTTGTGTTGCAATGACGTTTTTTTTTTTTTAGAAGTAAGCAGCTCCTACCTTGAGAACTTTCACAGCTTTCCTCATCGCTGTTGTCCTGACAGTTATCCTGCCCGTCACAGATGAAACTCTTGTCGATGCACACACCATTCCTGCAGTGGTAGCGGGCAGTGGAGCAGAGCAGGGGGTTGGATGCTGCCAAGGGAGAACAAAGCAGGTTACTAAATGTAGGAGGGGCTGGGGGGAGACGTGTCAGCCAGTTCCTTGGGGACCTAGAATCCTCTCCAAATCAGGAACTAGGACCAACTCAGAGTTGATCCTGGAGACTAACCAGGCAGTGACCTGGCAAGACAAGATTCCTTCTCTTGCTAGGAACTGATGGCTTGAACTCCTGTAATCATAGTTATTCAGGAGGCTGATATCTAAGGATCAGAGTTCGAAGTCAGCTTCAGCAGAAAAGCCCACAAGGTTCTTATCTACACTTAGCCAGCAAAAAGCCAGAAGTGGAGGTGTAGCTCCAGTGGTAGAGCACCAGACTTGTGAGAAATGAGACAAGTGGAGAGTTCGAGGAGAAAGGTCCTTTCTCCCCAGCTGGTATATTCATTAGGGCAATGGGCAGTATCTTCTATTGAGTCTAAGGCAGACTCATTCCTGGGCACCCAAGAATGGAATGGTTGGTGACAGAAGACCCACAGCACGAAAACTGAAGCTGGAAGGAGTAACAGACTCGGGGTCCATGAACCTCTGGGAAAGGGGAAGGGATCACACCATCACTGTGAGAGCTTTGAGAGATCATCCTGCTTGCTTTACTATCAACCATCCTGTCTCTTCCTCATATCTTCTCTGTGGCTAAACAGTGGTTTTGAGTGATTGTTTGTCATCAAAGAAAGCCATTTCAATGACCCATCTCCTGAGTCTCCGTGAGCCTCTCCTTGTTCAGGGTACCTTAAAATAAAGGATGGATCTGGACTCTACCATCCAGGAAGTGCGGGGCAACTGGGCAGTGTGAGGTCAACAGTAGACTATGCAACACATAAGAAAATCTCCATGGCAAAGCTTATTTCTACAGTGCAATTCACTCCCCCATTCCTTCCAATGCAATTCAAACAAGGCTCATTTCCCAGGGCTCTGTTCGCAATCTAGGAAGTGGTCAAGAAGAAAGGACTCTAAACTCAACTCTGCTGTCTTGGGCAAAAACTATTTCACCTCTCTGAGCAGTAGTTGTTTTATCTGTTGCCAGGACTGACTAGGTAATTTGAAAGATTCAATACCTGAAAATGTGGGGTCTGTTGTTTAAAAAAATTATTTCAAACATTCACAACAACAACAGCAGAGCATAAACTGGGCACTGGTAGCTCAGGCCCATAATCCTCGCTAATCGGGAGGCTGAGATCTGAGGATCGTGGTTCAAAGCCAGCCTGGATAGGAAAGTCCAGACAACTCTTATCTCTAATTAATCACAGAAAAAGCCAGAAGTGGTGCTGTAGCTCAAGCAATAAGAATGGTAACCTTGAACAAAAAGAGCCTAGGGACAGCTCCCAGGCCCAGAGTTCAAGGCTCAGGGATCAGTCCAAAAGACAAAACAAAACAATGCAGAGCATAAATTGAGCCATGCACTCTTCTAAGCAAGGCACTGGCATTGGATGAGACCATACCAATCTCAGTCTATAATGCTGAGCTTGCTACTCAGCTTTAGTTTCATCACAGAATGATACTTGTTTCCAGTGAGTTGTATCTGTTGTGAACCAAGAGTGCAGCCTCCAGCAAGCAATGGTAATGGTGAAAAGGGGTCAGATATTAAACAACTTATACCTGCCGTACACATGGGATGATTGCACCTGCGTGTGTGCCAGAAACAACCCTGAGGATTACTATGGTGCTGGGGGCCAGTCAGTTCCAGCATCCCTCAGTGGTCCTCAACAGCATGGTGGCATTTCAAATCTCAGTGCTCCCTAAGGCCTCCCTCCACCTCAGTTATTGCTGAAACACAGCAATCATAGCCACCAGGACTTGGTAAACGTCACAGGCTGGGTAAGCCCAAAGGACTGCACAATTTTTCAACTATTCAACTGAGAAAGTTTTAAGGTAGAAGGTTAGAGGAAGCAGAGGGATGGAGCAAGCCACAGCTATTTTTTTTTTTTTTTTTTTTTTGGCCAGTCCTGGGCCTTGGACTCAGGGCCTGAGCACTGTCCCTGGCTTCTTTCCGCTCAAGGCTAGCACTCTGCCACTTGAGCCACAGCGCCGCTTCTGGCCGTTTTCTGTATATGTGGTGCTGGGGAATCGAACCTAGGGCCTCGTGTGTCCGAGGCAGGCACTCTTGCCACTAGGCTATATCCCCAGCCCCTATGTTTTTGTTTTTTTGTTTTTGTCAGTACTAGGGCTTGGTCTCAGGGCCTGAGCACTGTCCTTGAGCTTCTTTTTGCTCAAAGCTCTCTACCACTTGAGCCACAGCGCCACTTCCAGCTTTTTCTGTTTATGTGGTGCTGAGGAATCAAACCCAGGGCTTCATGCATGCTAGGCAAGCACTCTACCACTAAGCCACATTCCCAGCCCAGCTCTCAGTTTTGAGGATAATGGGCCCATGTCACTTCAAACAAAAGCCAGCCGCTCTGAAGATGCAGGTTTCATTGTTTTAATGGCTATGAGCCAAAGAATGTCTCAATGTGATCAAGTGGAAACCAAGATCTGACCTCAGCCAAAACCCAAATGAGGAAACCGAAAACCACAAATTTGCTTTTGGTCCAAGGCAGTCTTCCAAAATCCTCCTGCCCATCAGTATCCCACCAGGTTAGCCTTTAGATTTCCTGGGGCCTGTGGGACACACCTGGGTAGCCCTAACACCTGTAAAACCGCCTGGAAAGGAATGCTAGCTGTTCCACAATGGATAGGGCCAGCTGACACAAACCATGGAGAAGCTGCTTGGGATCTTCAGGCCAGGGCTGTCAACCACTCCTTACTTCTCCAGCTTCAGACCTTTTCAACCTCACAAATTTCCCAAGGTGTGGGGGGGGGGGGGGGAAGGGGAGGTAATATATGTGACACATGTCTATATATGTGTATGTAATTCTATATATGTGTTCACATTTCTATGTGTTTTTTGAAAAGCAAGTCACAGACTGGTTATAATGCATATACTCAAAAGAACCCTAAAGAATCTTTGCAGACAGAAAACAAAGAGTCCAATAGGAAAAGAGGCAAAGGATGCCACCAGACAGACAGCCAAAAAAACTGTGAAAAAGATGTATAACACCAATGGTATGAAAATGGAACTTTATGTGCCTCAGACTGTCCAAACAGTGGGTCTTAACATTCAGGTTGTTGGCTAAGATGCGGAGGAAAAAGTCTGTGTGCAGATCTGCAGGTCTACACCACAGACTAGAGATTTCTTACTATATCTGGTACCAGTCTGTTGTGTTCAGAAGCTGAAGTGAACAAGGCAATGTAAGTATATTTTTTGAAACAGGGTGCTAGGAAGACTCAGGTCTTTATTTTCCTTTTCTGTATGTCTGAAAGACTTTACTAAAAATCCCAATGGTGCTAGGCACCAGTGTAATCTTAGCTATTCAGGAGACTGCTGACTTCAGTTTGGTTCGGAGCCAGCCTGGGCAGAAAAGCCCATGACTCTTATCTCCAATAAACTACTCAGAAAACACCAGAAGTGGTGCTGTGGCTCAAGTGGTAGAGAGCTTGCTTGAGCAAAAGAAGCCCAGGGGCAATGCTCAGGACCTGAGTTCAAGCTCCATGACTGGCAAAAACAAAACCACAAAGCTCCAATGGCTTGCCTGGCAGTAACATTTCAGGGGGCGCTTCACCTGGGTGCTTCTCCCCCACCATACTCTCTCTGGCCCCCAAACACTTGCTTTTGTATCTTCCATATCCAGATGCACAGCTGCCCAGAAGACAGTGTGCATATTTGTGTAGCACCTCGGATTGCTCCTTAGGAGGGTCTCCTTTCTCTGCTTCTCTTCTGTAGCCCCACGGGCCTTAGACACCCCTAGGACTTGAGCTCTGGTGGGACAGAGAAACAGGGAGAGGAAACCTGCCAGACCAAAAAGGGCTCCACAGTGTCTGTGTTCACACCTCGGAAGTGCCAGGAACTCTGCATCCTCATTTCCCTCAGCATCTATCGATTCTCCATTTCTGTTGGCCTTGACGAGCTTGTATTCCAGCTGCCAAGGACACAGGAAACTAGAGAGGAGAGAGGAGGCTATTTGCCACTCTGCAGATCAACTGACAGCAGGAAAGAAAAGCTGGTATTATGGGAAGAAAACCAAAAAGAGCTAAAATAAACAATGCCCCAAATTTGAAAAGCCTAGGATAGACCAGAAAGTTCTCAAAAAAAAAAAAAAAAAAAAAAAAAAAAAAAAAAAAAAGGCAAAACAAGCCAAAGGCAATCCTATATCACAGCCCAGTCTAAAAACAAGTTAATATCCCTAACAACAACCCTGAGTGGCTACCAAAAAGACGTAACATGCAGATGAAGCCAAAATCCACACAGCTCAGAGACTGCTGTCAATACAATGCGGCGCCTCAGTGCTCAGTTGTACGTGGACTCGCTTCCCCAGCATGTAAGATGTAGGGTTCCTTACATACGAGGGCCTCCATAGCTATATACTGGGATAGGCCCAACTGCCAAGTCAGTCTGTGTGTGGGACTTTAGCACAGAACAACATGGAAGCTTTGGGTGTGCAGGCCTCAAGATCTGTTGTGATTGTTGTGTGCCGTGGGGCCAGGCCCAAAACCTACAAACAGAAACTGCTCAACAACCCACTCACAGATAGGGGAGAGGCTATGTCTCAGTTACCTTTTTGCAATATCTAATAAGCCCAAATGCTTATGTTTTCTTTGTCCTTGCTACGGCTCACTGGTCTCTGGAAGATGTGTTCTTGTACTCCATTAACTAGGGAGAGGAGTATGGCATTATGCATCTGTATTTCACTAGAGGCAGAGAAAACCATCTGTAACATCAGCTTCAAAATCTCAGCTGTAGACGGCAAAGTTCCTTGGAAGTCATTATACAAGGAACACAGGGCTCTAACAGTCTACTTCCTAACCCTCAACACACACACACACACACACACACACACAGGAGAACAAGTCCCTCCCCACCAGACAGAGGGAGGCAAGAGTTCAGGAGCTGTTCAGCGGTTAGTTTAACTGCAGCTGTCTGACCACATCTAACAGAGGAGGCTGATCTAACCAAGGGACCCATCAGCTCAAGACAGGAAATGAGACCGCTGGTCTCCAGCAGGACTTCACAAGTGGCTTCATTCATCCATCTCATGTCAGTGAACTGAGCCCCTCACCCACCTCCAAGGATGCTTGACAAAACACAAATGGAAAATTCCTGTCCTGCAGTGGCCACCAATTACTTCTTAACCTCCTGGCATCCATGGGGTGATTTTGTCTCTCTAACTCTAATTTCTCTGTAAACCAATTTGGAGACCTGAAGGTCCCCCGAGACCCCTTCTTTTCCAGGGTGGAGGGCCAAGCCCCCAGAATTCCAGGGACCTCTAAGCAAGCATGTTCTGACCGCAAATGGTCCATATCCCATCCACAAATACTGTTCCTTCTGTGGTGGCTTGGAGTAGGCACAATGCCTGACTGGATCTTGTCAGCTACAAATTCTTATTTGTTCCAGTCTGCTAACAGTAGCCTGGGCCCAGCCCCAGCAGTGGCCTGTGTGCTACCCACATCTGTAGCCAGCATCTCATCCATGTCTGCAGGAGGGAAAAGGCCACCACGAATGCCAGCTCTACTCTGCCTCCTACCTTAAAGGACTCAGCATTTTAATATTTAAACCCCCGCAGAAGTAAAGTTACAGTGACTCCACACCTATAATCCTAGCTACTCGGGAGACTTAAGATTGGGTAGGATCTTCGTTTGAGGCCAGACCAAGCACATATAGGAGACCCCCCCCCCCATCCCTACTTCACAGCTAATAAATGGGTGAGGTGCCAAGCATCTGCCATCCTAGCTACTGCGGAAGGCTGTGATCATGAGGCTCAGGATTCCAGGCCCACACGGGCAACAAAGTCTGTAAGACTCCATCTTAATAGAAGGAGCTGAGCATGGCGGTATATGTCTGTCATCCCAGCTACCGTGGGATTCCACCTGCATTCCAGGTGTATGCTAGGCAAAAACAAAACAAGATCCTGTCTCAAAATAAGGAGTACAAAGAAGGCCAGAAGCAGGGATGGTGGTAGAATACCTGCCTAACAGATGTGAGGTCCTGAGTTCAAATCCCAGTACCAAAAAATAAGTAAATAAAACTTCTAGAGTCAATGTGGGACCACTGGCAGAACCCAAACCTCTGTTTATTGCTAAGGGCAATCTGCCTCCTATGGTTACATACATGTTTCCTGACTTGGCTACCTCCTGCCTTTTCCTGGAACAGTTCTACCACAGTTCCAACTACCATGGTTCTGTGGATGGCTCCCCAACACCCTTCCAGGCAATACACACTATTCCCCAGATGTTTCAGCTTATCCTTCCCTCTGAACCCCCATCACACCCTTTCCTTGTGGTCCCACTTCTATTAAAGGGGCCACCATGTCCCGGTATCCCAGACACCATCCTTGTTTGACCCATTCCTTTTCTCTTCCTTCCCCTCCCCTCCTCACCTCACCTGCCACCTGCTCCTTACTAGGCATACCAAGGGGCTAACTTGTCATCCACTTGCCTGGCTACAATTCCTAGCACATAGTTTGCCTCAGTGATCAGGGGATACCTGGACTTAAATTGCAGCTCTATCTGATCTTGAGAAACTTATTTCACTTCCCTGAGCCTGAACTTCCTCTTCTGTGAGGTGGGGATAAACAAACCAGTGTGCATGATAATGAGATTTTGTGGAAATTAAATGAGATAATGCATGCAAAACACAGAATATAGCATGGGACTACTAGGTGTTTAGCATACATGTACTATAACTACAGTGGTGATATACTGATTACAATGGTAGAGAGTATAGATGACAATGTTAAAAGGCTTGTACCAAAGAGCAGAAGTCCCTCCCGCTTATCGCTTGTACCTCAAAGATAACTCCTTCCAACCTCCTTACCCTGGTGCTAATCTCTGAATTTCTCAATATATTTATGTATTACCCTCTTGAAGAAGACAAGTTTGGAATCTAAGTTTACAATGCTACAACTCTGCTACTTATGAATTATATCATCATGAAGGTTGCTCAACCTTTCCACATCTCCTTTCCTCAATATACAAGGAGGAAATGAAACGATCTGCCTAAGTGAGATCATCTACAAAAAACATATATAATGCCAAACCCCAGAAACTGCTTAGAAGTTGTCAGCATGCAGCTCCCAGGCCCTGGACATTGCTTCCGGCCTCAGTCTGGGTCCTCAGCCCAAAACAGCCCATGGGGCCATATTTTAAATGGCATCTATCCTCCTGTTCTTGGGGCATGACTCATTTCCCCAACCATTCCTCTGAGTAGCCCGGAGGGAGCAGTAGTTCTGACTTGCCAGCCCCACGTGGTAATTGCTGGCTTTTGGATGCTTTTGTCTTCCTGCCTGGAGTCTGAGCTCCAGGATGCCAGGGTGGCATCTAACCCATTCTTTGTCTTCAGCAGCACGTTGCATGCTGTCTGGCTTGGAGACTGTGGAAAAAGAATGTGAATCTGAAAGACACCGGGAGCTGAGGTTAATGAGCCATGTGTGGTCTAAATCTGTTCTCTGGGTACACATCTGAAAACCCAGGAGAATAAAACGTGTGTACGTTAAGAATATATCCTGACCGTGGCAGGGAAACAGGCATCCACAAAGCTGCCTGTCTTCTTCTCTTGGCCCTTTATTTGATTAGTTACTTGATTCAGTCATTCAACAATCACTTATTGATTATTTCCTTTAACTAAATCACTTTGCTAAATATGAGGGACGAAACAACCTATCGCTTATTCTTAAAGAGCTGACATTCTGGGGAAAGTCAACAGGGCACTAAAATAAAGCACCAAAAGTCTCACTTAGTGCATGAGGAAGGCAGAGCCGGATGACATCCTTGGCACCAGAATATAGCTGTAGACACATGAGACCATCTCAACAGCATCACAATGGAGTAGGGAGACAGGAAGTCAATAGAAAGTGGTGCTAAGTGTTGAGAGGGTGAAGGCAGTGACACGGTGTGCAGAGGAGGGGAGTGCTTTGTCACAGGGTGGTCAGAGCAGTCACCCACAATGAGGTGGTATTTGAAGAAGAAAGGCCAACGCTGGTGAAGCACACAGGAAGGTGGCCCAGTCCAGCTCAGCCCAGCCCAGCCCACCCAGTCTCTGTAAGCCAAGAAAGTGTCCCATAGAAGCAGGTCACCCAGGACTCTTTAAGGAGACTGGATGAACTCATTTATGTGCACTCGGGGAAAGTCCTTCCCTATGAGTCCCAGCACCTCTGTATGTAACACCCAGCTCCTCCAGGCAGCCCACTCATGCATGGGCAGAGGAAAGAAGATGATCAGGTTTGGATATGGATGTGTGCAGAGCATCAAAATATGCCACCACCACTGTGGTGTTGTCGTGGTCACAATGGTGGTGACTAAGGAGGTCTCTGGTGGTCTGAGATGGTCACTATGGTGGTCACTGTGGTGATCTCTGTGATGGTAACTGGTACTCACTGTGGTGGTCTCTGTGATGGTCTAGCTGATGGTTTCTATAGTGGTTTGTAAGGCTGTCTCTATGGTGGCCACTGTGGTGGTCTATATCCTTCCTTCCTTCCTTCCTTCCTTCCTTCCTTCCTTCCTTCCTTCCTTCCTTCCTTCCTTTCTCTTTTTTCTCTTCTTTCTTGCCAGTCCTAGGGCTTGAACTCAAGGCCTGGGCACTGTCCCTGGGCTTCTTTTGCTCAAGGCTAGCAGTACTCTATCACTTGAGCCACAGAGCCACTTCTGGCTTTTTCTGTTTATATGACACAGAGGAATTGAACCCAGGGTTTCATGCATGCCAGACAAGCACTCTACCACTAAGCCACATTCCCAGCCCCAACATAATGGTTTCTATAGTGGTTTCAAAGGTTGTCTCTATGGTGGTCACTGTGTAGTCTCTGATGGCTTTCACAGTGGTTTTTATGGTGAGTGAGTATATGGTAGTGAGTATACAAATATTCTAACAAGCAGTCACTAACACTTCAGTAACAAATAGTTAAACAAGAATTCTCAGCCATGACACAGATGACAGAGAAAGTTTTCAGAGGAAATGTGAAAACTGAAAAAAAAATGTAGTAACTGAGATGAAACAAAACACAACACTAGATAAGCTAGAAAACAGACTGTGGGGTTGTAAAGTTAAGTATTAGAGAACTTGATGACAGATTAATAGAAATCATCTGGATTTAACAATAAAAAGTGAAATTACTGATGAAAACAGAACGGAGCCTCAGTGATTTGTTGGACAGTAAAGAAGACCTAACAGTATCTGGAACTGGAGGCATGGTTCAAGTGGTAGAGGACTAGCCATGAGTAGAAAAGCCAAACACGAGTTCAAGCCCAAGTTCCAACATATACACACACACACTCTCTCTTTCTCTCTCTCTCTAAAAAGATTTGATGCTGTTGTCTGAGAAACCCATCAGAAAGATGAAAGACTCAGAAAATATTCGAGACAAGTGCAGTCACTCAAGCCTGTAATTTTAGCTACTTGAGAGGTAGAGATCTGAAGATGACTGTTCAAGGCCAGTCCAAGAAAATAAAGAAGTTTGAGAGAATCATCTCAACCAATGGCTAGGCATGGTAACATGTTCCTGTTATCCCAGCTATGGGGAAGCACAGTATCTTGGTACCTTGGCACATGCCTGTCATCCCTAGTGTTTTAAGGTAGCACAAGTAAAAGGATTACAGCCCAGGCCAGCCTGAACACAAAGCACAATCTTCCCTTGAAAGTAAACAATGTAAAAAGGGGTTGGAGGCATGGCTCAAGAGATAGAACTGCCTTGCAGTGCGAGACCCTGAGTTTAACCACCACAATCAGAATGAAGAAAGGGAGGGGAGGTGAAGGAAGGAGAGGAGGAGGAGAAGAAGAGAAAAGGAGGAAGAGGAGGAAGCGGAGGAGAGGAAAGGAAGGATAGAAGACGGGGAGGGAAGATGGAAGGGAGAGAAGCAGGTAAGAGAGGAAGGTAGGAAGGTAAGAGACAGAGGGAGGGAAGAGAGAGGGAGGGAAGGAGAATAGCTAAAAATGTATTACGTATGGAAAAACACCAAAATATTCTCAGAATAAATCAGAGAATCCTAAACAGGTTAAATTCATAGAACGCTACACCCAGACACCCAACACCATGATCTAAATGTTCGAGGGGGGGGGGTGGGAATCTCCAAAGCAGCTATAGAAAAAAGGTATATAATGTACAGGGAGAGAATGGAATGATGGCAAGTTTTCTCTGGGAAGGAGAGAAGTCAGAGGAAGTGGCACACTGAAAGCACTTAGAGCAAGGAGTCATCAGCCCAGAATACTTCATTCCACAAGAATACCCTTTAGGAATGACAGTGAAACGAAGGCAGCCTCAGATGAAGGAAAACTAAGAGAAGCTATGGCTGGCAGACCCTGCTTTTAAAAGACTTGCTGATGAAAGTTGCTCCTCCAGGAAAATGAGACCAGAGGAGGCTCAGAACTTCAGGAGGGAGGAAAGCAACCAAAACGTCACTGTCTGGGGGAATACAGTGTTCTGCCCTTCTGGATTTGAACATTCAAGGCAAAATTTAAATGCTGTCTCTCTTCATGGTGGAAAGGGGAGCTAATGAATTTAAATGGGCTCTGAGACTAACATAGAGACCCACAGAGCGAGGTGTCTCCACTCCACTTGGAGTAGCACTGCACTGTATTGATCCAGAGCTGTCTGTGAAAGATCGACTTGGTGGTTGGGGAGTTTCCAGCCCCATCCATCATGAGAAAGTTCCATCATTAATTTTTCACCTATGGGTTTTTGCAGCTACCATAATCATTATCCAGATCCATTCTTCATCAGAGCTTAGAAAATGGACTCTAATTCTATTATTGTTGCATTGGCTAATAGTCTTTGAAAAGAAAAAAAACCACCTTTCTTACATCTGGTATCTGATTCCTCTAAAGTACATAAGAAAGAAGGACTAAATGTTGCATCCTTGCTATTACTTACCAGCGTTCAATATACTGAATTAAAATACTATTTTTCTATTTTTATTATTTGTTGACTTATTTGTCAGTCATGGGGCTTGAATTCAGGGCCCGGGCGCTGTCCCTGAGCTCTTTTGCTTAAGGCTAGTGCACTACCACTTTGAGCCACAGCTCCATTTCAGGTTTTCTGTGGCTAATTGGAGATAAGTGTCTCTAGGACATTCTTACCTGGGTTGGTTTTGAACTGTGGAGCCTCAGATCTCAGCCTCCTAATTAGCTAGGATTACAGGCATGAATCACTAGCACCCAGCTTAGAACACTGTTTTTAAATAGATGTGAGAGAGAAACACTGGCTTAATTCTCACTGGCTCAATTTGGAATGCAAATAATTTATTCTCTGAGACAATTGAAGACCCATATCCAACCATGTAAATCTCACAGGGTCTTTAATTATGGTAGGGAGCAAAAGGATGACATGATTAGTTTGAATGTGTGTATTATAATGTGTCACACTTGCTTTTTGTTGGGACTGGATTGTGTGTGTGTGTGTGTGTGTGTGTGTGTGTGTGTTTACAGTCACAAATGTATTCTGGTTTAAAGTCTTAATTAAAGCTCTGAACCTATCAAAATCTTAAAAATGTAAGCATATAAAAATGAATGCATTTACTTACAGGCTATGATGATTAGAGAGTACTCTAACATTTAGAAGGACCTAGACAAGAACTAAGGGTACAGACTGACCAGTAGGAACAGTTATGGTATAACTTGCTAGGAAAGCTGGAACTGTATTAAAGTTGGGGAAGAGACACCTGAAGGTCCTTGAGACTACAGTGTGAGAAGTCACTGTGGACATAAGGATACTGGGAAGGAAGGAACAACATGTATCCAGCCCAAGGAGGAGTTAAGCTAACAACGGGGCAAGGTGGAGTGGATTCAATGTGAGGACAGGTCTGTTAGTGTATATTGATACTATGGAATATCACATGGCAAAAGAAATCAAGTGGCCATAGCCAAGGAGAACTCTTTATACTACTTAGGAATGTTTTTCCTAAGAGTATATTCTTTTGTATATCTAGTACAAAACATTTTTTTCAGAGCATTTCAAATATGGAGGAAGCAGGACACCAGTTACTCACGCCTATAATTCTAGCTACTGAGGAGGCAGAAATCTGAGAATTTCCATTTTGAATCTGGCCCAGGCAGAAAAGTCCAGAACACTCTTATCTCCAATTAAAGCCAGAAGTAGAGTTGTGGCTCAAATGGTAGAGTGAAAAAGCTCAGGGACAGTGCCTAAGCCTGAGTTCACAAGCTTCAGAATTGGCATGAAGAAGAAAGAAGAAAGAAGGAAAAGGAGAAGAAGAAAAAAGGAAGAAAGAAGAAAGGAGATGATGAGGAGGAAATTGGAAGAAGAGGTAGAGGAGGGAGGAAGCAATCACATAAACATGCAGTGTTTGGCCACAATCAGATGACTCTGGGAACAACTTCGCTTCGGATGGGCAGTATGCACCTGGGTGAGCGAGTTTCCGTGTCCTCACTTGAGGCTCCCTGATGCTCAGTGGGGAGGATAACCTGCGTTGGCAGAGCTCCTGCCAGAACTCATCAGGCCCTCATACTTCATAAAGCCCCATAAATGACAGCTGGACATGACAGATTTACCCCTTGGGGAAGTGGAGAACAGAAAGTGGGTGACAGCTGAGAACTCTGGAGCCTCTGGCTGTGAGAAGCATGGACAGGAGAGTGGCCGGCAGGGATGACTGGGGCTGGTGGAGAGTCCCCAGCACTTACTGCAATTTTCTTCGTCGCTGCCATCAGGACAGTCCTCGAACCCGTTGCACCGGAAACGGCCAATGATACAGTGGATGCCGCTGGCACAGGGGAAGAAGGTTGGGCCGCATTTAGATTTTGCTTTGGCTGTAGGAAGAGGAAAAGACAAAACAGTAAGACATGAGGAGTCTGAGTTCTCAGACTATTACCTCCTATCCCGCTCCCTGAATGTGTGAATGTTTCCTGTTCTGTTTGCCTCAAAGCCCCTCGAGGAGGCTTACCACCAACAGCCATCCTGGACCCCTGTGTAGCATCTTTTAGGATGGAAATGGCAATGCTGCAGCTCCCAAAGACCACAGGAAGTCAGACACACCCAAGTAGATGTCTAATCAAAGGCATGAATAGGCAGATGGGACAGTGGGCGGAGCTTGCTTCTTTAGATGTTGAAGAACCAATCAAAACACATTTCCAGGGTGTCAAAGCAATGGCAGTTGACAATCAGCAAGTGTTCATGGTACCAGGAGATGTGCCAAGTGTTTTGCATGGATTATCTCATTTAATCTACCCAGTAGCCACCCAATGGGTAAGTGTGCAGAAAAGCTCAATGTGATACTTCCTAGACTGCTGGCCTTACCAACTCCTGCTTGGGAAGGTTGGCTCTTGCTTGGTTAGAGTTGGGAACATAGATGTGGGGGCGGGTCCCTACTACCTTAATTGGTAAAGCTGGCCTACTGTGGGCCTAAATTGTCGATGCAAGCAGTTTCTCTAGGGAGTCAGGAGTTGGGGGACCATGCCAGGCAGAGGGTACCATGTGACCAGCCTTGGATAAGAACTCAAGAGAACCGAGTCTCCATTGAGCTTCCCTGTCAGACTCCCCAGTCTGGAAGCTCCCTGTCAGACAGTCCTCACCCTGGCAGGTTGAATCGGATGCAAGGGAATGAATGCACACTGCACACCACAGGTCAGAAAAGACTTGTCCCTGGCATTCACCTTGAACTTTATGGGCTTTGCAGCTTTCATCATGGTCCTGAGGATCAGCAATACATTGAGTACCGAGTGTCCTCCTGACACAGTCAGGCATAGTTCCTGCTCCCCCCACCCCCATTTCATGAATGCTCTTTGAGGATCAAGTGACTTGCCTCAAGTCACATCTCCAGGAAATCTAAGTATAGCTTTACCAACACCTTCAGCTAGATGTATGAATGTAGACAGATACCCTGAATAGAACTGTATGTGTAGATCTGTACTTACAGAGGTATGCCCCCTGCTCGTCCTTCTCCCCTGGTTCTGTTCCTAGTGTCTCATTCTTTCTGCTCCTTCTCAATCCCCGCCCCCCCTCTAGGTGAACCAGCATCTCCAGTATTTTTTCTTGTCCCTCAGTTCCTGGTGCACAGACAAGCCAGTACACATGTATCATCTTACATGCCTGTCTCCTCCAGTGTAAACACAGAATCCTGCAGATAGTTTTTGTACTCGACTTCCCTTGCTTAACAATGAGCCTTGGGAATCATTTCATGTCCAAGTCATAGAGATCTTTCATAATGAGCTTTCTTTTTAAATGTTAATTATCAGAAAAAAAAATTTCTAGTAGCCAAAGGACCAGTTTTAAAGCTTTAAAAGTACAGTGATGGTGGTGACAATGAACAGCATTCAATTAATTAAGCACCCTATGAAGGTGGCATGACCCTCCAATTTGCTGATGAAGCAGACCTCAGCAATATGTAGAAACTTGCCCAAAGTCATTAAATGGAGCCCAAGTTTTGAATCCATAATGTATATATGTGTTGTCTGTGTACACAAATATACACACACTCACACATCCTAGTTCTGTTGCTCGGAGAATAGAAGCAATGACATTCCAATACTAACACACACACATCATACTGTGAACTTGGTTTCTAAATACCACTGCCCAGGAGAGGTGACTAGGTACATTGGAGAAGTGGCTTATTCTACTGGGCACATACAAGATGACCCGGGAATATGTTGTTTTGCCAGGAAGCAAGGAAGTGCTCAAGATCCTGGGGGCAAAGATCAGAGGAGTCCACTGGAAGGAGGTCCCAATTTTCAAAGCCAGAATAATTTAAGCAAATAAAAACAAGTCACAGTATTAGATTATAATCCACAGGATAAAATAAGTATCTTTGAGACTACTGTGATATCTAAAAATAGGGCTGGAAATGTGACCTAGTGGTACAGTGCTTGCCTAGTATGCACGAAGCCCTGGGTTCCACTCCTCAGCACCACATAAACAGAAAAGGCCGGAAGTGGCACTTGTGGCTGAAGTGGTAGAGTGCTAGCCTTGAGCAAAAAGAAGCCAGGCCCTGAGTCCAAGCCCCCCAAGATAGATAGATAGATAGAATCAGTGAGTGGTAGGGGTGAAATAGTTCTTTGAATCCCATTAGTAAATGTAGAAGAGACATAAAAAAATAGAAAAAGTCACCAGTAGGGAAGCTGCAGTAGTAGTTGCTACAGGAGCAAGATCCATCAGAGGATGCTAAAGTTAGAAGATAAAAATTGGAGGGTTAGCATGTATGAGGCCTTGAGTTTGATCCCTAGCACCACAAGAACAAGTAAATGAATGAAGATCTGACCTTTAGACACATGCCAGTGGCTTATGCCATGATCTTAGGCTACTTAGGAGATCTGAGGACTGCAGTTTGAAACCAGTCTGGACAGAAAAGTCAATGAGACTCTTACCTCTAAATAACCACTAAAAAGTCAGATGTAGAGCTGTGGATCAAGGGGCTGAGCACTAGCTTTAAGAAAAAAAAACAAAAAACAAAAAAACAAGCTCCGGGACAATGCTCAATGTTCAGACCTGGAGTTTAAGCTTCAAGACCACCATCCCCCCACTCCCCCCAAAAAAAGGCTTGAGAGGATTGGTTGGGGCAGGGAGGGGGGAATATTAGAAGGTAATCAATGATCAATACCCAAATATATTGTACCTGTGAATGAAGCTGGCAAAACAAAACTCATGGAAATATGAAAAACAGAGAAGAGAAAAAAAATGGCCTACAACTTCTCTATCCAACTACCATACTTCTCTGTATATTATTATTATTTTTGTTTTTGTTGGTCATGGGGCTTGAACCTGGGCACTGTCTCTAAGCTCTTCAGCTCAAGGCTAGCACTCTGCCACTTTGAACCAGAGCACCACTTCTGGTTTTCTGGTGCTTAATTAGAAATAAGTCTCACAGACTTTCTTGCCTGGGCTGGCTTTGAGCCACAATCCTCAGATCTTAGCCTCCTGAGTAGTTAGGATTACAGGTGTGAGCCACTGGCACCCGGCTTCTGCATATTATTTTTAAGATCTCAGAATTTCTTTTTTGGTGGTACTGGGGTTGGAACTCAGGGTCTTGTGCTTGCCAACCAGGTGCTTTACCACTTTAGCCAAGCCTCTAGCCCTGTGTGTTTTCAAATAGGGTATCACTATTATGTCTAGGTAGGCTTGAACCTCAATCCTCCTGTTTACACTTCCCACATAGTTGGGGTGAGAGGTGCATGCCACCATGCCCAGATTTTATTGAGTGAGATAACCTTTTCCCCAGGTTGTCCTGAAACCCCAATCCTCACAATGTCAGCCTCTAAAGTAGCTAGGATTTTAGGCAGAGCCACTGTACTTGGCCTGCCCCAGGAATCTTTTTTATTAAACTTCTTTGCTGAGCTGATTACATACTCATATACAGCTGTAAGAGTTAATTTAGAAAGATCTCAGACACATTTCTGTTACTTTCTTCCAATGCTAATAAATTTTTGTAAAACTCCAGGGCAATATCATGATGATATACTGGATCTGATAGAGAAAAGATACGAGACATTTCCACAGCCCATAGGTCCTTCATGTTGCTACGACTACAACACTCCCAGGTCTACCTTCTCATCAATCTCTGGGAACCATGAACATCTTCTATGTTTCTCTCCTTTGTCCCTTCAAGCACACTGAGTGGAACCCTATATCACCTAGCCTACTGGGAATGGTTTGTTTTCATTCAGCACAGGTCTCGGGAGAAAAGGCATGTAATTTTGTATACTAATTCTCTCAGTATTATAGTATAAATATTTTCCAAAGTTTGTAATGGCTGCAAATATTTCCTCATCTTGGGATAGCAAGGTGATTTTATCACTTCTCCCATGTGGTTTAATTGGTGCGCTAGCATAGGACTATGACATAGACTTGGTGCTATGGTGTAGTACTATGACATGGATGTGGTTTGTCCTTCCAATACTCATGTATTGGCAGCCTGGCCTCCAACATGGTGATATGAAGAGGTCCTGGAGCTGGACACTGGTGGCTCATGGCTGTAATCCTAGCTATTCTAGAGGCTGTGATCTGAGAATCAAGGTTTAAAGCCAGCCCAGGTAGGAAAGTTCATGAGACTCTTATCTCCAATTAACCACTCAAAAACCGGAAATAAAGCTGTGGCTAAGGTCTTGAGTTCGAGCCCCAGCAGTGGCACAAGAAAAAAGGAAGGAAGGAAGGAAGGAAGGAAGGAAGGAAGGAAGGAAGGAAGGAAGGAAGGAAGGAAGGAAGGAAGGAAGTCGGTCATGGGACCTTTAAGAGGAGGGGCCTAATGGAAGGCAATTAGGTCACCCTTGGCTGGTCTCTGAGTAAATTCATTACAATCAAATTTTCAGCACTGCAAATTACCCTATAAATAACATATCTGCACATAAAACTTTTTGCCTGAGTTGTAAATAATTTTCTTAGTCTAGACTCCTAGTAAGGGGAGCACTGAGTGGCAAGTATGAACATTTTTCCCAAATATATGATGTATTTGGGAGCTGCTTTATCTGCCCCTTACCATAGGGCAGATTTTCAAACAAGCCATTTGCACCCAGAACTCAATGACAGGATGCTCAAGCCTATATCCAGGTTCAGAGATTCTGTGAAACCTACAGGACTCAGCACTGACCCATGGTCATGGCTAGCGTTTATGACAGCCAATCACAAAATGCAAAAACAACCAAGAGAAAAGGCTTCATTCAACTCATGAAAGAAGTCCGGAGGGAACCAAGCACAGACTACAAGTGTCCTCTCCCAGTGACCACCAGACACCTTTGACCCTCTAGCAACAAGGAGTGACAATTCATGTGAAATGTCATCAACCAGGAAAACACATCATACAGACTCCTTGTTCAGAGTGTTCACCGGGGGCTGATTGCAGCGGCATTCTCACTACTCCAGATTTCCGGGCCCCACACAGGAACATAGGAACCACACTGTTTGCAAAACTAGTCTAGGCACAATGAGCAACACTCTACCAGTTAGGGTGGTGAGAGTCCACACTAAATCCAAGTCCCCAGATGCCTTGCTATTAAGGACATGATGGATCCCCTAAACAGCTTATGTATTGAGGCTGGAATCCCAAATGGTAGCACTGTTGAGCACACCTTGGAGCATGACCTTAGCATCCTCATCAGTGGGTGACTCTTACTGCAAATGAGTTGATAATGGTGAGGCTTAGCTGGAAGAAGTAGGTCACTGGGGCAGGTAATGTTCTGAAACAGATATCTTATCTCCAGGTCGTTCCTCTTGATAATTCTGTCCTAAGTGAGCAGCTTTACTCTGCCAAGGTCTTTGGCCATGAGGGTCTCTGCCTCATCATGCATGAGCTCAGGAAGCAACAGAACCAAGTGACCATGGTCTGAAACCTTGGAAACTGCATTAACATAAATCCTTCTTCCTTCTTAAGTGGTTTCCTCAGGTGTTTTGTCACAACAATGAAAAGTTGAGACCATTTTCTCATAAACAACAACCTGCCACTCCTCCACAAAGAATGTAACTGTCTCTCTGTCCTCTGGAAATATATCTACAGGCCCCAAGGCAGCATCACACAGATTCGGTGTCCTGCCCTTGCCCCTCCTACAGCCAGTCAGACAAGATTCTACCTCAGGGCCTTTGTACAACACACCTTCCCTCTGCCTGGAACACCTTTCTCCAGGGCTCTTCTGGGATCCTTGCATTTTTCTGTAGGTCTCTTTCAGCCTGCTATCCTGTCTACAACCTTCCTTTGCCCTCAGTCACTGCACCTCTGTCCTGTTTTGCTTAGCTTCTCTCTCACAGGACACATGGGAACAGATGTCCCGCCTCTGTGGTGCTGTGTCACAGATCTTTCTGCCTCTCCTTTTTTTAAAAAAGAAACCTTTGCATGAGCTTTGTGAGACAAAGGAAAGGAAGAGGGAGACGATGAATGATTGTAAATTAATGAGCTTCCATTCAATTAACCATCTCTTGCCCCTCTCAGGGAATGACTAATGATATGTCCTGCCTGAGGCTCAGTCATTGTTTATGTCACAGGGAGATGGTCCTGCTATGATTCACATTTGTGCCATGACACATCTGCTAAGATGGTGGCAGCTGATCACAGGAGGCCCTCTCGCCCACCCCACAGGGGCTCAGAGGGAAGCTGAGAAACCCAAGCTGGACATGACAACAGCTGTCCTCTGATCCCTGCCAACATGCCCTGCTACTGAGTTCACAGGGTCCTGAGCAGAACCCAGGTTGCCCTCTTCCATCCCCAGTTCAATGGGGAGTGGAGGGGTGGGGAGGGGACGTGAGATCTCAGAAGTTCCTGGCAGAGAACCTTGTAGCTTTTATTTTCTGTGCTGGCATCAGGCCTTGAACTCACCTTGCTTTTTGGTGTGGCCTTTTTTTTTTTTTTCTTTGCTCTGAGTTGGGGCTCTACCACTTGAGCCATGCCTCTCTTTGCAGCATTTCGCTGGTTAATTGAGGATAATAGTCCATGAAATTCTTTTCCTCAGATCTCAGCCTCCTGGGTAGCTAGGATTACAGCCATGACCACTGCCACCAGCACCTGGCTGGAGTTGCACTGTTAAATGGCACTGCCAAGAGTGGATAGGATGACTCTAGTCCACTGACTACTTGAGTCTGCTGCTTTCCAAGGGTTGATGCCCCAAGCGTTGTAAAACAGCAGATTCCAGAGGACATCAACAAAGTGCAGTAAATTCTCCTCAGTGTCACTCAACTGTGGCTTTGGCTGCAGGAAAGCAAAGACATCTCCTCCTGGAGGGGTGGGTGGAAACCTGTCTCTGTGAGCACAGGTCACTAGGCTGTCCGCATTTTTGTTATTTCACCAGATGCAAGAGACAATTGTGTCATGGGTCTGAGGAAGTCCCAGCTACAGCATCTTGAAGCCTTGTAAGAATGACAGATCACGGGGTGCCCCAGCATTGCCAAGCTGTGACAAATCAGGGCAGACTAGATGGACTTTTACACAAAGAACAGAGCATGAAGGTGGCCCACATTGGCACATTCACTAATTCACATTTCACATGTGTGGGGTGGGGATAGAGCCCAAAGAGACAACTGGACTTCCCCTAAGTCACAGAGCTCCTGGGGTGAGAATGCTTCCACATCCAGTTACAGTGAGCTAAAGGCAGTGGCCACAGGGCCACTAGGGGCAAACTCTTCACCACGGATTGGCTTGATTCCGGAGAGACCCCCCAAAAAGGAGCCAGGTATTCATTCATACTGTGAGACCAAAGGAGGATCTTCTTAGGAGAGGAACACAAAGGCTCAAGACCTACGTGCATCTGGATCATATGAAATAATATTTATCAAAAGGAACTCTAGGAAATGGAAACGAGTTTTTTTTTTCTCCTTTGTTGCTGTTCTTGTTTTCTTTGCCTTTTATCTTGTCTGTTTGTTGACCTGTCTTTGGGAGGGTAAGGGGGGGCACCAAAATGAAGGGACAAAGGGTGAAGCAAATGCAGTAGTGGTACTCACTGGATATTATGTTGAAAATGGACTATATAACTTGTGGGTGGGGACACGAGGGAAAAAAACTGGGAGAGGGCAAGGGAAGAGGTGACATTGTTTGGAAAGAAATGTACTTTTTACCTGCCTTATAAAACTGCAGCACCTCAGTATCTCACCTTTGCAACAATAGAAAACACATTAAAAATAGCAGTAGAAAAAGTGTTTTTATAAAGTTAAAAGAAAAGAGGCCATGACACTGAAAGTCTATCTTCCAAGAGGCAAGAACTTTTGAGGCATCATGCCTGAAGCTCCCAGTCTATCTGGGAAGGGCTCCGGGCAGCGCCCCTGTCCTGAGGATGTGAGGCTGTCGTTTATGGCAGCTTTCCTCTTCCCACCTCCAGCCTACAGAGATGGACAAGGCTAGTCCATGGGTCAGTGATGCCCGGCTAACTCCGACCTGTGCAGTATCCCTGGAGCAGGCCAGGGCTACTGCTCCACCCTGCTGTCTACAGCACATCCTGCAGATGTGGTTCTGCAGGGCTTCCCTCCAGAAGTTTGCAGTTGGCCTTACCTCTGAGTCCTGCCCCAGGATCCTGCCTGTGTGAGCCCGAGATAGCCCGAACAACTAGCAACAAGAGCTCTAAGAAATTCTACAAAATGACCACCCCTGTTTTTATGAACATGAGACTTGGCTCATTGTAAAAGATTTGGGGGACCCATTAAATACAGGGATCTGAACCTCATTTTTTTTTTTACTATTTAACACTGTGACATCTTCCCATGCCTATAACAGCTGGTCCAGGACATCAATTTTAGATCGATGAGGGCCGTCTTGACTGTATCTGTGAACCCATAAAGTCACAAGGCCCACTGCTGGTGGACATTTGGGGTGCTTTCAATAAAGAATGCACCCCCTGGAATGTACAGTAGTTTTCCTGCTTGTACAATATCTTGTGGAGACACAGCTGCTAGGCCCCACAAAAGGCACAGTTTACATTTTGCTGCCCTTTGAGGTTTTTGAAGGTGAAGTCCCTGAGGAACTGCCTTTTGGCCACTGATGCTATGAGAAAAGCCTCCCACCCTGGATGGTGCAAGCCTGAGGTCGCTCTTCACCTCTACTGAGCTGGTGCTTTATCGCTGCTATGCTCTGTTCCTCTCTATCCATCTCTGTTTCCTTTTGCATTCACACCTGTGTGCCCCTATTGCTCTGCAGAGTGGGGAATTCCTGTCTGGCCAAGGGAACCATGACTCTTCTTTTTAATCTTTCTAAATCTGCACCTGGTACAGGGCATCCATCTTGGCCAGGATTGGTGTTCCCCCAGCTGCAGGAGTCACGGGCTGATGCAAGTGCCTCTGCCTCTGGAAGATGCTGCGCTCTTTTACTCTCCCAGGCTGCACACTGCCCTTGGTCAGACAGAGGCTGCTACTCCTTTTGAGGACGCTCCTGCTTCTCCAGAATGTTCTGTCCTCTAAGGCAGTTTCCAAAGAGTAAATTGGTGTTGCACCTTTAGCAGAATCCGTGGTGGACTTCTGAAAGTGAGGTTCCCAGGCCTCTTGCCTAGGAGGCATTTGCATTTTTACTAAGCATCAACAAGGAAGTGTTTCCCCTAAAAGTTCATATGCTGAAAAAATTGTGCTCACTGAGAGATGGTGCCCAAAGATGGGCCTGTTGGGACTTGATTAGGCTTAAATCAGGTTATCAGAATGAGGCTCCTGTGGCTGAATCCTGGTGGCCATATGGAGAGAGAGCCCAGAAGAAGCACACACATGGGCCTGTCTCCTGCCACGTGGTACCTTGCACTATTTTAGGATTATGCTGACAAAAAGATGTAGCCAGATAGTCACCAGACACAGCCCCTCCACAACCATGAACCCAGGTCAACCTCTTTTCTCTGCACAGTGACCCAGTTTCAGCTACTGCATTATAGTAATACAATCCAGACAAAGAAATCCTCCTGTGACTGATTCTATTTATGTCTGATATCCGCAGCGAAGGACCACGTTGGTCCTGATTTCCTGGCCTTTGTTACAACACAGATCAGAGGCCACTCCAGCAATCAAAGCTGGTTCTGACACTGTTCCATCAAGGCAAGTCTAACAACAGCCTCTGAAGAGTGAAAAATAACCACGTGGACAACATCTCCAAGCAAACTACAGGCAGGTTCTCTCTTCTCCCACATTTATGTACAAGAATCAAAATGATTCTGCTCTAACCCCAAAAACTGTAGACCCATATGCAAATGGTGGTTGTCCTAGCAAAAGGCCTTTTGAAATGTTAGAAGTTCTTAACTCTGTCTCCTTCCTAAGAATTTATACTTTACCTATTACAGAATATTTAAACAAAAAGAAAAGCAAACAAACAAAAAACCTCTGTTCCCCTTGGCAGATGATAAAATGTTCCTGCGTTCTTTGTGGGGCCTATGGAGGTGTGAAGCCTCTGTGTGCAATGCACAAAGTGCCCTAGAGGGGGAGCTAGGAGATATCGAATCTCAACCCGATGAAGGCTGATGTCAGGAAAGGCTTTACTCAGTGAAGGATGGCTTCAGCTGTGGTACCCCACTGGCAGCCAATGTGTAAACCGATGTAATGTTTCCTTACTCATACAGTTATTCATTCCACTCACTATAATTCACAGACTGTAGAACACCTGCAGGATCCACAGGACACAGCTGGGCTACATTTGAAAGTTTAGTTCGTGGAACTGTGATAGGAAGAATGGTCTAAGAAGGTTACAGCAGATACAGAGGCCCAGAAGCAGGAGCAATGTGGACATGGAGGGACAGAACAGAGGTCAGTATCAGCAAAAGTATTTGTGTCTTCTTAGTTAAGATATTGATTAAGCTGGGTGCAGTGGCTCAAACCTATAATCCTAGCTACTTGGGAGGCAAAGACTGAGGATCAAGGTTCAAAAGTAAACCAGAGCTGGGAATATGGCCTAGTGGCAAGAGTGCTTGCCTCTTATACATGAAGCCCTGGGTTCGGTTTCTCAGCACCACATATATAGAAAACGGCCAGAAGGGGCGCTGTGGCTCAAGTGGCAGAATGCTAGCCTTGAGAAAAAACAAAAAACTAAACCAGGCCCAAAAGTTCACAAGACTATTTTAATCAATAGCCGAGAACCCTGATGCACGCTTGTCATCCCAGTGACAAGGGAAAACACAAATAGGAGGAACACCGACAAAGCCAGCCAGCATAAAGACGAGATACCATCTTAAAAATAACCAATGCCAAAAGGTACGGGAGGAGAAATTCAAGTGGTAGAGCACCTGCTTAGCATGCTGAAAACCCCGAGTTGAAAACTTCCCCTCCCCCCCCAAAAAGAAGTATTTCTCTTATGCCAGGTATCTGGTAGCTCATGCCTATAATCCTAGCTACTCAGGAGGCTAAGACCAGAGAATCACTGCTCAAAGCCAGCCTGGGTAGGAAAGTCCATATTATTCTTTCCAAATAACCACCAGAAACCTGGAAGTGGCACTGTGGCTCAAAGTGGTAGAGTGTTAGCCTTGAGCAAAAGTAGCTCAGTGACAGTGCCCAGACCCTGAGTTCAAGCCCCATGGCCAACAAATAAAAAAGTATTTCTCGTAAGAAAAATGTTATGAACCAGTTGCAACTCACCTCACTCTAAAGGCATATTTGAGAAAGCACAATATAAAAGTATAAATTAGGGGGGAAATGATGAAATTGACATAATTTAAATGACCATAAACACCTTCCTAAGTGCCCAGGGTGCATCCATCAAGGGCTAGAATTTGTGCAAAAAGCAAAGGATCTGAGATCATTCCTACATTCAGTCCTCAGGCTCATTTTCTAAAATGTCAAACTGTGGCTCTTTTCCAAAGTCAAAAATGCCTTCATGTTGGGGACAAGAAAGCAAAGGGAGAGTTATAAAAATAATGGAATGTTAAAAGGCAATCTGCCTGGATTCTCAAAAAGGGGGGGGGGGAGGGCTTTTCTTGTGATCCCAAAGCAAGTGACAAACAGCCTAGAAAGCCACTGCTGGAATTCAACCCTGGTTGAATTCATTTCTGCTGGAGCAAAAAAGCCCTCAGCTCATTGCATTGATACAACTCTGCATGACCACCGGCCCAGACGCCAGGCTTTCCTGATCAGACACGGCATGTGTTATTGCTTCCCAAAATAACCTATCAGCTGCTTTGGACATCCACTCTGGGGAGCAAAAGAGCAACAGACACAACTAACTTGGGCATAAATATAGAAAGAAGGCATGCAGTCAAAACAGCTTTGCCAGAAAATTCTCTAACAGAAAGGTCTCCTCTTTTATATCTAGACTAGGAGGTCTGGATTAAGATGGCAGAAGGGTTCACGACTTACATGTCTGTGTTTCCATCTGAGCTCCACCATCTAATCATTGACGGCTGGAACCCAGTACTCCTCTACCTCTCTCCCTCAGCTTCACTGTGCCCATTGGTGCAAGAAAATAGAGCCATTGCTTTCCACCGTTAATGCTAACAATTAAGAATGGATGTGGGGCTGGGGATATAGCCTAGTGGCAAGAGTGCCTGCCTCGGATACACGAGGCCCTAGGTTCGATTCCCCAGCACCACATATACAGAAAACGGCCAGAAGCGGCGCTGTGGCTCAAGTGGCAGAGTGCTAGCCTTGAGCGGGAAGAAGCCAGGGACAGTGCTCAGGCCCTGAGTCCAAGGCCCAGGACTGGCCAAAAAAAAAAAAAAAAAGAATGGATGTGGTCAGCTTGCCCAGGTTCGATTCTGGCTCTACCACATTCCTGTACCATGTAAAGGAAGTGGTTTGGCTGTTCTGTGCCTCAGTTTCCCCAGCAGGACATGGACACATTGACTATCCACCTCTATAGGTTGCTGTGGAGTGAAACAAGACAGTATAATGGCTATCTAGAAGTTTCTCTGCAATACAGCATGAGCTATGATGGTCCATACTACATTCATTGTTTATGCATACATACACTATGTATATTCTACATTATTACTGTTAATTATTTATTGTGCTATAAAAAGCACAATAAGAAAGTACTATGTAACATTTAGTTATATATTATATAACATTAGTAACATTTAGCATATATGGCATATTATAGCATATGAGTTATTATTATTGTTATCACTCATTAACAGTAGTTTTTTCAGTTTCTAACCAGAAATGGCTGCTCAGTTGTACACAGGAAATGGCCAGAGTGGAAAAGAACCCAAAGTAGGTTGAGATCTGAGGGAAATTAGGGCAGACAGGAAGGCGTCAGACTGTACTTATCCTGGGAGCTAGCAGACATCTTAATAAAGAAAAGCAATGCGTCAGATTTGTTTTTAATGGAGAAAATTGTTATGGACTCACAAGGATATTACAAGACCATGGAAACCAAGGAAATAGGCTCCATACTTGCCAAAAAGCCCTTAGGATACTGAAAAAAGACAAATCTGTAATATTCTTTGTGCTTTCAGTGGAAAGGGCATTGTAAACTATGAGAACTCAAAGTGAGTACCCTTGTCCTTTAAGCTAGTACTGTTAAGAACGACAAGGAAGTCTGGCAGAGGTGGCTCACACCTGTAATCCTACCTACACAGGAGGCTGAGATCTGAAAATCAAAGCTCAAAGCCAGACCAGGCAGGAAAGTCTGTGAGACTCATCTCCAGTTAACTACCAAAAAGCTGGAAGTGGAGCGGTGGCTCACATGGTAGAGCACCAGCTTTGAAAGCTTTGAAATAGCTAAGGAACAGCATCCAGGCCCTGGGTTCAAGTCCCAGTACCAGCACAAAAAGGGGAAGAGGAGCAAACAACCAGGTATACTTAGGATTAGGAAACAGTCATAACCTACAGGATTTTTAGGTTACTAATTTTGGCTACTTACAATGCACATCCATCTGTGCACTGGAGTGGTTTTATATGCTTCTATTTATATTTGGATGAAAATTCCAGAGACTTGTAAGCAAGGCACTAAGATACCCCCTTCCCACTGATGTTTCTGTAGATAAATCTTGAGAGGAAAAAAAATGATCTAAAAGGATAACAACCAAGTGTGAGTCAGATTACTCAGCCCTGAGGCATTTCACATGGTAGAAAATCTTCCTGACTGTGGGTCTGAATACTGGGATTAAGAACAGATGTGGGGACAGAACAGAAGATCTTCCGCTTCACAAAGGGAGCGTTCTCCACGAGAGGGGAAGTATGACCCAGGGATCACCTGAAGGAAGGGATGGGATAAAGGAGAGAAAGAAAATAATCCAGAGCAGAAGAGAGTATGGGAAAAGAAGCAGTGTTCTCAAGGGAATGAACTCAGAGAGAACCCATTCTACATCACTTCCCATCTGACTAATGAGGCTTATCTTTGGCAAAGTGTCTCTGTCCTCTCTTAGCCCTTTGGTCTCCATGGGGCTTGAACTCAAGGCCTGGGTGCTGTCTCTGAGCTCTTTTGCTCAAGGCTAGCACTCTACCACATTGAGCCACAGATCCACTACCAGTTTTTAAGTGGTGAATTGGAGATAAGACTCTCACAGGGACTTTCCTGCCAAGGCTGGCTGTGAACCATGACCCTCAGATCTCAGCCTCCTGAGTAGCTAGGATTACAATGCCAGGCCAGAAGTTCATTTCTGATGAACTTTCTGGAATTCCCTCTAAATGCTTTGTCTCCCCAAATCACCTTGTCTCTCAGATCATGCCTGCCCAGAGAAAGGCAGACAGTGTGGAGGCGAGGCCACTGTGATGCCTCAGGAACAAGGGATTCCATTAAAGTCCCCATCCCCGGGGAATGACAAGGTCCCCAAAACATAGGAAGGAGGGTGGCTGGCTCCACCACCTGTTCTGATACATCTGACAGTCATGCTACAACTTGAAAAGACCTCTTTGAGGAACAAGGAGCTTTACTATAAATCTTATTCCATGAAAGGTTTTCTCCGAGGGATCCAAATGTTTACAGATGCCTTTAACACCAGTCACAGAAACCAGGTAGTCCTGCAGCTATCCACTTCATATAGCTATTAAGCTATAGGCTAACTTGACAAGACAACATGGCAATCCCCGGCTTCTAACTCATCTAAACTGAACAGTGACTCTCAATCCTGGCTAGACATTAGAACAGCCTAGTAGGTTTGGTGAAAAACAAAAACAAAAACTATCCCAAACTATTGGAGCGAAAGTAGCTATACTAATACCAGATCTAACAGAAGGCAAAAGTCTTTCTGAAGCAAAAATGGAAAAATTAAAAGGCAAAATCCATCAGGAAAATATAACTATATACACTTGAAGTCAGAGTACCAAAATCCATGGAGCAAAGTCTGACTGGAGTGAAAAGAAAATGGACAATTAAACAGCAACCATTAGAGACTTCAACACTTTTAGTAATGAACAGAATAAGCTGACCATCAATAAGGAAATAGAAGGCAACACCAGAAACAAATGACCTAACGGATTTCTCTAGAACACGCCACTCAACAAAAACAGAATCTACACTCTTCTCCAGTATACATGAGACAGTCTCTAGGTTAGACCAAATGTTAAGCCATGACGCAAACATCAACAAATCTAAAAACAATGAAATCATGGCATAAATGTTCTCCAACCACATGGTGTGAAATTAGAAACCAGCAACAGAAGGAAATCTGTGAAATTTACAAGTCTGTGTATATTAAATAACACATTCTTTAAACATCCATGGGTCAAAGAAGAAAGCACAAACAGAATTAGCAACTACCTAGAGGTGAATGAAAACTAACTAAAACAAAGCAGGGTTGAAAAAGGAAGTTATAGCTGTGAGAAGGAAATGTCTCTCTCTCTCTCTCTCTCTCTCTCTCTCTCTCTCTCTCTCTCTCTCTCTCTCTCCTCTCTCTCTCTCTCTCACACACACACACACTTAGAACAAACAAGAGCAACCAGGTTTCAGGGTCCACAATGAATATATAAAACCAATTATATTTATATATTCTAGTGACCAACAAGGCAAAAATCAAAAACTGAAATAAGAAAAAAGTCCCATTTATTACACTGTCAATAAATTAAGATACTTGGGAATAAATTTAACAAAGGAAGTATAAGACTTGTATGATAAAAACTACAAAAACATCCTCAAAAGAAAGCAAAGACTTAAACTAGACTTCATGACTTCTGCCTGCAATCCCAGCTACTTGGGAGGCAGAGATGGGGAGGGTTGTGTTTTGAGGCCAGCCTGGGGGAAGAAATTGGAAAGATCTCATATAATTAATAAAGCTGGAGGTGGTGGTATGTGTCTGTCATCCCAGCTACAAACGAAGAATAAAAAGGTGATAACCAAGGCTTACTGGGGATAAATGTGTGACCCTATTTTTAAAATAACCCAAACAGAAAGCGCTGAGGGTGTGGCTCAAATGGTGCATTTGCCTAAATGTGTAAGGACCTGAGTTCACACTCGGAAACTATTAAAAGGAGGAGGAGGAGGAGGGGGTGAGGGTGGGGGGAAGAGGAGAAAGAAGAGGAGGAAGTGGAGAAAGAAACAATTAAAGACCAAAGAAGAGGGGGGAATGAGGGAGGAGATAACAAACAGTACAAGAAATGTATCCAATACCTAACGTATGAAACTATAACCTCTCTGTACATCAGTTTGACAATAAAAATTTTTTAAAAGACCAAAGAAGATAGAAAAAGAAATAATTAAAGAGCAAAAATCATTCTATGTTCATGAGCTAAAGATTTAGTATTCATAAGAAGGCAAGACTCCCCAAACTAATCTATACAGTCAACGCATTCCTATCAAAATCTTAGCTGACCTATTTGCAGAAACTGACAAGCAATCTGATCCTAAACTCATATGGAAATGCATTGGGACACATTCCACATGATGGACAATTTCTTGGTAATGAAAAAAAGAAATGAAGTACTAATTCATACTATACAGATAAACCTTGAAAATACGATGTGAAGTTCAAGCAGCTAAACAGGAAAGGCCACACATTGCAGCCCATTGATATGAAATGTCCAGAAAAGGCAAGTTCATGGGCAAAAAGCAGGTTAGCAGTTCCCAGACACTTGGAGAGAGAGAAATGGGGAGTGGCAATTTGTTCTTGGGAGGAAAATGGTCTAAAGTAAGACAGTAGCAAAACTATACAGCTCTCTTCCATCGCCAAATATCATAAATGAAAGAGTTGCTCTTCTCCAGGAAGGCTTAATTAAGCTAGCCAAATTCCTCCAGGTCTTCTGGCTTGTTCCCCAAGCAACATGGAGCCATGCTGGGGGATGGGGGCTGGGGGCTGGTGGAAGGCCCCACTGTACTCTAGCGGGGCAAAGACTAGGAATGCTGTTAAACAGCTCACAGAGTATAGAAAAGCCCACTTAGTTGTCTTGAGAATGAGAACCCTATATAAAAGCAGGATCAAACAGTCCACCCCCAATTCCAACTTAAGGGAACATGTAAATAATACTAGTGACTAGGAATAAAGCAGTCACTAAGTACCTGTGTCTTATGCCTATAATCCTAGCTACTCAGGGGGCTAAGATTTGGAGGTTCTCTCGATTTGAGCCAGCTTGAACAGAAAAGTCTGTGAGATACCAGCTCCAAAATAACCAGCAGAAAGTCAGGCTGGAGGCATTGTTCAAATAGTAGATGCCAGCAAGCTGAGCAAGTATGAGGCATTGAGTTTAAACCCTGGTACCAACTTAAGGGAAGGGAAAAGGAAAAATGAAGAGAAAGAGAGGGAAACTGGGAGGGGAGGAGGAGAAGAGAGAAGGGTAGACAGAAGAAATTAAAATTAAATAATAACAAAGGAGAAGAACAGGATGAAGCTAAGTATAGTTAGAAGCTAAATATAATGGCTCAGAGCTGATCCCAGTGCTTCAGAGGCTAGGACAGACTAGGATATACAGCAAGACCCTGTATCAAAAATGTAATAAGGGCTGGGAATATGGCCTAGTGGCAAGAGTGCTTGCCTCCTATACATGAAGCTCTCGGTTAGATTCCCCAGTACCACATATATGGAAAATGGCCAGAAGGGACGCTGTGGCTCAGGTGGCAGAGTGCTAGCCTTGAGCAGGAAGAAGCCAGGGATGGTGCTCAAGCCCTGAGTCCAAGGCCCAGGACTGGCCAAAAAAAAAAAAAAAGGAATAAAATTAATAAGTCTTAGGATTCTCACTCCTGCTTGAACCATAAGCTGGGAAAAGTTAACTAAGAGTTCTGGGCTTTCCTCCTTTATTTGTAAATGGGCCTTTGTTACAAAGGGACTGTGAAGATACCAGGAACCAGTAAGGCTTAACTTTTATTATTATTAACTATTGTTTTCTATTATTTCAAACTCCCAAGGTGACTCAGTAGCAAAAACAGGTGGCTAGATTGTCTTCAAATAGCATTATCTTATCCCACAACAATTAGTATACCAACTGGGACAATGAATGAGCCAAAAAGCAACAGGGACTTAACAGTTATATTCCTCACTACATATAATCAGACTAAAGAGGGACTGTCCAAATACCCGTTGCCATAGTAACAAAAGTTTGAATGGGTCTGATTCATTTTCTTTCCAGTAAATGCTTTCTATTTGTCAGACTGGGATCTATGTCCAAGCCCCCTGCATGGAGTATTTTCTCCTAACTAAACCTAATATTACTCTGCAGCTTGAAAACCAATTTAACATAGTCAAAATTGCCACCAAAATCAGGAGGCACTGACAGGCAGTCATTTTCTGTGGGTCTCTGTAATGGAGCTCAGTAGTTAGTAGCGTAAGGGAGTGGCTCAGTAAGACATATTAAGCTGCTTCCAATATCTGCACTGGTACAAGATTGCCTTGTTCTCACTGCAACGTAGAGAAGACAAGAACATAATTGAAATGTTGATGTTCCCACCTCAGCCTTCACGAGCCTTACCCATTTGCACTCTACTACACACCAGCAAAGAATGATTTCTAACCAAAGACATGGAGATACTGAAAGATGAAGTAACTTACCCCAGGGACACCCTTAACCTATACAATGATCTGTTACACATTTGTTGTTTATGTTCATAAAATGTTTAAGCTGACTTAAGAAAAGAGAAAAGAAATCCACTGAAAAATGAGGGATACCTTGCCAGGCTCCTCACTGACAGGCTCATGCCTGTCATCCTAGCTACTCAGGAAGCTGAGATCTAAAGAACACAGTTCAAATCCAACCTGGGCAGAAAGGTTATGTCCATAAGACTCTTATCTCCAATTAATCACTAAAAGGGCCCAAAGTGGAGCAGTGGGTCAAGTGGCAGAGCATTACCTTGAGGGGAAAAAATAACTAGTGGGGGAAAAACCTGGGAGAGAGCAAGGGAAGAGGTGACATTATCTAAAAGAAACGTCCTCTTTACCTGACCTATGAACTGTGGCCCCTCTGTACATCACCTTTATAATAATAATAGAAGGGTTTTGTTTAGTTTGTTTGTTTTACAGAAAAAGAATGTCATAGGGAAAGCTGAAGCAACTGAGATAGGAGACAAAAGCATCCCTTAAAGTTATTGAATGATTTCTAGACTAGAGCTCATGCTTTTGTCTGAGTCTCCTAGTGGCCAAAACAACAAATAAAATGTGATCAATACAGTAAGGTCATTCTGGCCCATCAATTTAGCACCCCAGAAACCAAGGGCTCTGTTCTCTTTTGGCTCCAAGTGTAGACCTCAACCAACATATCTGTCGCGGGGGATGTTAGAAATTCAGACAGCAGCCCCATCCCATTCCTACAGAGTCTAAATCCACATTTTACCAAGCCCCTCCCCCATGCCTTCCTGATGAATGAAGTTCAAGCAGCTGTGGAGTGAAATGCGGGGGGGTGGGGGGGGGTTGGATCTCAGAAGTGGGAGTGTAAGTTCTGGATGACTGTCACACATTTTTACTCAGAATGCCCTTGAGATTGGCGTTTTGGTGAATTTTTCCAGGAGACAGCAAGGAATCTTTGAAAGAAACTCTCACCAATGATCTGATGCTTCAAGCCCCTGATACACCCTTCAGGGCTGAGAAGCAAAGCCGGGCCTGACTTAGGGTACAAAATCCAATCTTTTCAGAACATTGCCCACTAGATTCCCTAAGCCCCGAGAGCTCCCTACCCCACCCCCGCCCCCAAAGAAATCAGCTTTGTCATGCACTTACCTGCAGGGGGCAGCAGAGCAGAGCGGTTCAGGAATCACTCTGGCCAGAAAGGTCTCTGTTTTCAAAATCTGGCTCTGCTACCCAAGTGCCTCAGCTGGTTATTGAACTCCTCAACCTGTGTAATGGGGATGCCACATATAGCGCTTCACCAGGGAGATGTGAAGCCTGCATAAGATCATCCATGCAGAGCAATGGGCATGGAGTACAAATGTGTATAGTGAGATGGGATCTTGGCAATGATCAAGTAAGTCACTTTAGAGATGAGAACACAGGTGGAGGGAAACCAGAGTGCTCCCTCACGATATGAGATCTGTCTATGTACCAAAATGCACTAAGCAAGCCACACACAGGTGTCATTCAGGGCTCTAACTTCTCCCCTGTCTCCCCTGTGCATGGTCTCCCAGGGCTGCGCAGGCACTAGCTGAGCTGGGAAAGGCTGTCTCTTCTAGCCCACTAGTGCTCTCTGTCACTCCCCTAGGTCTGTGGGTTCCCCTACAAGCCTAGAATAAAGTATGGACATGAACACTGTCAGGTGCCCATTGTGGCTGAGCATGGGAGCTCCCTTTGCTAATCCAAGCAAAACATTGGGGTACAGTCACAATAGAAGTGGGGGTATAAAGCAGGGCACCGGTGGCTCACACCTGTAACCTTAGCTACTCAGGAGGGTGCATGGTTCAAAGCCAGCCCAGGCAGGAAAGGTTATGAGACTCTCATCTCGTCTCTAATAAACTACTGAGAAAAATCTGAAAGTGGTTTTGTGGTTCAAGTGAGGCTCTGGGACAGCATCCAGGCCCCAGAGTTGAAGTCCCAGGACAGGAAAAAAAAAAAGTGGGGATCTACAAAACAGCTCTTGGGACCCAAAGTGAAAAAAAGAGAACCTAGAAGAGTATTTCCCAACAGAAGAATGATTAATCAGCATGCAGGAATGGGGCTAGGGGAGGCAAAAAGGGGAACTAGGAGGCTGGTAAAGTGAAATAATCAGTCCTGAGACTGCAGAGTGTGTGTGTGTGTGTGTGTGTGTGTGTGTGTGTGTGTGTGTGTGTGTGTTCATCTCCTATCAGAGTCCTTGTTAAAAAGAAATCTGAGAGAACAGCAGTATAAGAGAGAATATAGGAAAGCAAGCAACCATTTGTCCTCACAAGTCTTTGTACATAGACTTTGTTCTTTCACTCATTCATTCAATAAATGTCCACTGAGATCTCTCATTCTTTGTTCCAGGAGCTGATGTTGTTTGGTGTAAAAATAAGTGAGCAAGATACACTCAGGCCCTTTCTTGGTTGTCATGCAGCTTCTAATGATCCTGAACCACGGTGTGCCTAGCCCTTTCCTGTATCTGCTTGTTCACAAGTCAAAGAGGATGAGCATGCTCTGGCAGCAATTGGGAAAGGGACATCTACCTAGGCAGAGAAAACAGGAAAGGTTTCTGAGAACAGATTGAGATATCCTTGTCCTTTTCAACTGACCCTCAGAGAGATCCATCAATCTATTCATCCATCCACCCTAGTCCACCAATCCATTCGGATACAGCCACCAGTTCACGGGGATCTAACCAGCTGATCCATTCTGATCCACCAATTCATACACACATATATTTTCTTTTTTCAGTTTGTGTTTTGAGAGTCTTTACATGTAGCTCAAGCTAGCCTTGAACCCACAATTCTCCTGCCTCAGCTCCTGGAGTGCATGTGCCACTGCATCTGACCCACATTCTTTTCAAGCAGCAACTTCTGTTGATGTGTTAACAGTTCTGCACTTCCATCGACAGAGAAGTCAAAGAACTGAATGGTGTCAACCAAGTAAATAACTAGTGTTTCTGGGAGGCAGCCAGAAGGCAGGTTTCTACTCAGAAGGAAGACAAGCCTCACAAAAGTAAAATCCTAGGCTAGAAGTTGCATGCAGAGTCAAGAACAGAAAACAGCTCCCCTCCCCGGCTCAGCTGCAGCACAGCCCCACCTACCCAAGAATACACTAGAATTCACTGGGAGGCACGGTGCTGTTGTTTCAATTGTTTATTTTGTTCTGGCTCCTCTTGAGTCCTCTGCAGTCATCCAGAGGGTAAAATAGCCTGCTGTTCCTCTGTAATTTTCCTCAAGGCCAGCCGTAAACAGAAGACTTCAAGGAGAACTGTTGATTGGCAGGAGAGAAAGTCTGGCAGAATTAACAAATTAAGTGATGACACAAATCTGCCTTTGTACTCCCACTGTCTAAAATGGAAAACAAAATAGTTTGGAAATGCAGAAAACAGGGAGAAACCTGGCACTAGATCAGGAACAACAAGTTGCAAGCGAACGCAGGGAAAGTGTGGTTCCTAGATTGTTGTTTTCAAAGCTTGCCAAAGTTGCATTTGCATCAGAGTATGACTATACAACCCACCACTGGATTCCTCCTGATCCAGGGCCCCCACAGGGGAAAGGGAAGAGCAGGGAGTGGCAGATCCCCCACCAACCCCATCCACGACCTTGTTTGGGTGCATGAACTGCTAGTGGTGGGGACTCCCCATATAGTGGGATCCCCAGCTTCTCCAGGGTCAAAGGAAGTGAAGGGTGGTGTTTTAATGGCATCATCTAGAAACCTTGAGCAACCAGGACAGGCCCGTCCCTGCGACTCCCTTCCAGGGTCTTGGGAGGAGGATTCTAAGCAGATGTTCACCATTCCCTATTCTGATTGTTGGAAAGTAACAGCTTCCCCTGTCACCAGCAATGAATATAGCCATCTACACAGGAGCAATGAACACTGACTCACATGGCTTCCTCAGGCAAGAAGAGGCAGAGCAGGCAGGCAGACACACACACCAGCAACCAGTGAAACTAGGACCTGAAATCACGGTGAGCTGAGAAGAATTTTTCTTGAAACAGGGAACTTGGTATTACCTACAAGCTGCGCCTGCGACCTGGAGAGCAGGGTTGGGATGGGTATAAGGAATGTGTTTCTAAGCCCTCCTGTGTGCCCAGGGAGGGGTGGAAGTGATTGATCTCCCTTCTGGAAAAGGCCAATCATGGTACGGTCTTCAAAATCCAAGATAGCAGAGAGAGAGCAAAGACAAAGAACAAATGGCTACTGGGGAGGGAAATCTACGCAAACCCATATTTCAGTTTATTTTATCACTGAACTAGTGAAAACATACCTGCATGCAAAGCCTAGTGGATTAGAAAAAAAAAAAAAGTAAGAATTGTAGCATCTATGCTTTTAGCACAGAAAAGGGTCTGAAGCCTAGAATCCCGGCTGCATTCTGCACTCCCTGCTCCCTCCCAGAAACACAGGTAGAAAAACAGGAACAGGAGATGAAAAGTCTGCCCCCCCACCCCCCACCCTGTCCCCTACCTGTGGGAGGGCTGGATCCTTCTAAATCCTGACAGTTATTCCAGCTCATTCACTCATTTACTTCTCTGCTCTGGGAAGACTTTCTCTTCACACTTTAATTGTTCTTCATCATCCAAAGACAACCAACTGCTTGCACTTAAAGGTGATGATGTTATTATTAACTATTATGGATAATTCTTAAGAGCAAAGTAAAGGTCAAGCGTTGTCCTAAATACATAATGAGCCTAAATGTATTTAAACTGCATGAGGGAGATGCTATTTTATTGCCTCCACACACCCCCTCTTCACAGATGAGAAAACTAGGCACAGAGAGATTAAATAGCATTGCTTGGTATGCAGTAAAGCCAGGACAAACCAAGGCGAGCCTGAGCTGGGCTGTGTGCTATGAAGCCTTCTCCACACTAGCTCCCATACAAACAGGAAGTTCAGCAGGTTACCCATTAGTCTACCTCCTGGAGATACCCACTGCTAACAAGGATATAATCTTGTTGCCATTACTTGTTGAGATTCCCAAAGGCTAGACGCCTCTTGCTGAGAATTTCATTTCTAGCTCAGATAAAATCCATTTTCTTTCCTCAACATGGCAATGTGAATGTCTGTGATTCAGCCGGTATCTTTAGGAAAAAAATATACAGGGAAAACAAAACACTAACCTGCATCTAGCCCCCATCACATTACTTGGCACTCTGTTCAGAAGGGTTTCTTTTGAGGCTAACACACTAACATGCCCAGACCTAAGAGCAGGGAGCACCTGTTGGGTTGCCCTACACATAGATGTATGCTGATGACACAAGATCTGTCCAAGCAATGTCCTGATGGTCAAGACTCTCAGCCTACTCATGACACACAGACTCGGGATGCAGCAGGCCCCAGGCTCCTCTGGGCTACTGGTTGTGATACAAATTCCTGGGATCCTATTTTGAGGATTCAGTTCTAGCAGGCTTTGAGTCAAAGCCACATTAACAGAGGAAGGAGTCAGGTGACCTACCAAACACACTTCTAAGAAATACTGGCTAGACCAAATGGTGAAGAGTTAGACCTTCATTCCATTGTTAAACTGAAAGAAAACTTACATAACTTCCTTCCTTCCTTCCTCCTCTCTCTCTCTCCCTTCCTAGCAAACATGTTGCACAGCCTTCTGCTGAGCCACCTATAATATTCTTTCACTCTCAGAAAACTCTTTAGCCATGGTGTTCTGGTTAGCATGGTCACTGTCGGTTGACAGCAGGCAAGTATTTGAGGCTGTTTTACCACGACTTTGGTTGAAGAGAATCTAAAGTGAGAGGTAACACCAGGAATTTTCAGCTAGGCTAGCATGTACAGAATACTTCTTACAGCAGGCACTGTTCTAAGAGTAAGTAGCCTAATCTTCACTGACTGGTGCTACAGGAATGATTCCAATCCTATTTTATAAAGGTGGTGATGGGAACTTGTGACACAGTCAGGAGGTGGTTTCAGGTAAGCTGGTCCATTCATCCACCACTGAAGCCTATGCTCTTGACAGCTAAGCACACAGCTCCTTCTTTCTCATGGCTTACGGGGTCCTGTACAAGTGACCTACCACATGCTTCTCTAAGCGCCCTCTGAAAATCTCCTCTCTTCCCACCAGCCTCAGGAATTAGGGAAGGGCTACCTATTCCTTAATCTTCCTTCTCACCCTCAAGGCTGTAATAGGCCTTTCCCTTTCCATCAATTTGTACCCTGTGGTGCCCTGAGTATTTCCGTCTCCTCAGACTCATTCACTGAAGCCCTAATCCCAATGTGGTGGCTATTAGGTGGATCCCTTGGGAGGTAATTATGTCTAGACTGAGAAGCTGTCACAATGGGATTGGCATCCTGTTTCAGAGAGAAGAGGAAGCTCTACCAGCTTCTCTCTGCCATGAGAGAGGGCAGTGGAAAGCTGGCAATGTTTCCCTGGTGAGGGGAACTCCCCACCACCTGGCCATGCAGGGCACCAGAGCTTGGACTTCTGCCTCCTAGGTTTCTGCTGTTTAAGTCACCCAGTCTATGGTGACTTGTTACAGCAGCTTCAATGGGCTAAGACATACTATTCGCTAAGACCACTTACCCTTGCTCCTCCGGTCTCAGCTGAAAGTGACTGTCTCTAGGAACAATCCTAGATGCCCCAGGTAAGTTCAGGTGTTCCTCTTTTAGGATCCTCCAGCACACAGTAAGATCCCTTCCTCGGCATGGGTCAACCCTCACTACAGACATTTATTTGTTCACCGACTCCTCCCTCACCTGCCCCTTATCCAGAATTTTCCTCTAGTGCCAACAAATGGCGAGCACATAGCAGGTGCTCTGAAAGCCTTTTTTTTTTTTTTTGGCCAGTCCTGGGCCTTGGACTCAGGGGCTGAGCACTGTCCCTGGCTTCCTTTTGCTCAAGGCTAGCACTCTGCCACTTGAGCCACAGTGCCACTTCTGGCCATTTTCTGTATATGTGGTGCTGGGGACTCAAACCCAGGGCTTCATGTATACGAGGCGAGCACTCTTGCCACTAGGGCATATCCCCAGCCCTCTGAAAGCCATTTTTAAGTGAACAAAGTAGTACATGAACACAGCTAAGAGAAAAAGTGCTCCACTCAGACTTCCTGAGGCAGAGCAACATGGTCTGACTATCACAGCTCCTGACACCCAGACACACCACCACATCCCAGCCAATACCCTGCTTCCTGTGGGCTGCTCTCAACAGGTGACAGTGCATGGTGCTGGTGCTGAGGCATGCCCATCATTACCGAACCTAGGACTCCTCCAATGGGGATCCAGGACTTTCCCATGGGCCTGAAAGAACCATTCTTGGACACATAACATTGCCCACGGAAGGCCCATGAGCCTTTCTTCTCCTCCTCCTCCTTCCACAAATGCGAGTCTAGTAGCTCTCTCTGCTCACTCCTGCTGCTGCCCCAGGACATCTGCTGGGCATCTAATATCATCTTAGCATCTGCAGTGAGTTTGTGTCATAACTGTTGTTCAATGACCCCTCTCCGATGTTGGGACAGTCAAACATGTTCATTCTCCCTCAAATCTTATTAGAAGTAACATCCAGCATCCAGCTGCTGTGTGTGGACTGAACTAACTGTGTCATCCCAAACTCAAAGGTTGAAACTGAACCCCAAGGGAAATCAGTAGATGATTTGGCCAACTGACTTGTTTAGGAAGGTGACACACCTGCCTCAAGGGGATTAATACGCTTGTAAGAGTATGAGGGTTGGGAGCCAATGGCTGACACCTACAATTTTAGCTACTCAGAAGACTCGGATCTGAGAATCATAGTTCAAAGCTAGCCTAGGTAAGAAAGTCCCAGAGACTCTTACCTCCAATTAACCAACAAAAAAGCCAAAAGTGGAGGTGTGGCTCAAGTGGTAGAGCACCAGACTTGGGCAAAAAAAGCTAAGGGACAGCGCCCAGCCCTTGAGTTCAAGTTCTAGTAAACACACACACACACACACACACACACACACACACACGAGCGTGTGAGTAGGGGAGAGGGAGGAGGCTGGGCTACCTCTTCCACCATGGAAGGATACAGACAGATGTAACCGTGTATAAGTAAGGACGTGGGCCTCAGCAGATAGTCCACATTTTGCTCTTGGACTCCCAGTCTCCAACACACTGTGGAAAAAACAGTTTCTAAGCCAGAGATGGGAGTTTTTCTCCAGCACTTAGGATAGACTAACACTAGAAGCCCAGAAGATGAAACAGAAGTGGAAAAGGGCAGCGTTTCTCACCCACCCACCCAGCCAGCCACGTCTACCTCAGGAAAAGCTCAGGGATGATCGTCCCAGAGCAGCAGCAGGGATGGAAAAGCAGGGGCGCAGCAGGTAAGCCTTGAATCAAGAGCTCCCACCATCATTACTGCACACCACAGAACAACACTAGCCACTGGACAGCACTGCTCTCTCTCCCTTACAGCAAGAGACATCAGTACCTGCCACCCATGGGACTAAGAGCAACCTCACTTTGGATTTTAATGATAGTGAGTGACAGAGATTGACACATTCAGCCACAGGTCCACCTGCTCCCTGTCACCTGACAGCTCCACTTTGCTGCCCATCAGGATGCCCCTTCCTGGGGCAATAGGCCACGTGAATCTGTGGTATGTGCATCAGGAACAGCTGTGCAAGGGGCTCTACCATGAAATCTAAGGACAAGGCCTAAGGCCACACTGCTGAGTCGTGGTGACAGGCATGCACAGGCTCAGGAAAATGCACAGCCACCAGCAGGACCTTGTCCTGGGGTTCCCCTCTTCTCAGGCCACAATGATAAAAATGGCCAAATGGGGAAAACAGATCCTACTGATGTCCTCACCGCAATCACACACACACACACACACACACACACACGCGCCTCCTCCAACACTGCCTGGTCCATCCAGAAAGCTCCCTCTTTCAGCTTTGTACAGACCATGACAGTAAAGGTATTGCCTCTTCCCTCCTTCCTTCTCCCTCAGGAGCCCAGAGAATACCCTAGGCTTTAAAGCCAGACCCTAAAAGAACAGGGAAACAAACTGCCCTTCCACCCACCCACTGAGAAACAGGAGGAGCCAGTGTGGCCTTCTCATACCACATATTTCAGTCGCTGGAGAATCTGGGACACTGTCTGCCTTCCCACTCTCATCCTCCCAAAATAAAAAGCATAGTGATAGAAATAAACAACCCAGGTCCATGCAAATGTCACCTGTCCAAGACAGTCAGGCTCTATATTCTAATTTGGAATTGAGTTGAAGCTTTACTGTGCTGAATACCATATGTCACCTGTTTCAGTCCCTTCTTTTCCAACTGCTGATTTTCAAAAACATGACACCTTTTTATATCAAGGACCCTGCCCTCTAACATTTTATGGGACTATGCCAAGAACCAAAAATTCTCCAGGCAAACTTTTGTAACTACACCTATAATCCTTGGTACTGAGGAGTATCAGATCCGAGGATCCTAGTTTGAAACCAGCCCAGACAGACAAATCTGAGAGACTGTTATCTCCAATTAGCAAAAAGCTGTAAGTAGATACAACACTAGCATTGAGGGGAGGGGAGGGGAGGGGAGGGGAGGGGAGGGGAGGGGAGGGGAGGGGAGGGGAGGGGAGGGGAGGGGAGGGGAGGGGGGAAGGAGAGGGAAGAGATGAGGAAGGGAAGGGAAGAGATGAGGAAGAGAAGAGATGAGGAAGGGAAGGGAGGGGAGGGAGAGGAAAGGGGAAGGGGAAAGAATGAGAAAGGAAGGGAAGGGAAGGGAAGGGAAGGGAAGGGAAGGGAAGGGAAGGGAAGGGAAGGGAAGGGAAGGGAAGGGAAGGGAAGGGAAGGGAAGGGAAGGGAAGGGAAGGGAAGGGAAGGGAAGGGAAGGGAAGGGAAGGGAAGGGAAGGGAAGGGAAGGGAAGGGAAGGGAAGGGAAGGGAAGGGAAGGGAAGGGAAGGGAAGGGAAGGGAGGGAGGAAGGGAGGGAGGAAGGAAGGAACAAAATACTACTTTCTCATCTGTCTCCGTATTTTTTTAAAGCCATTAAGCAATTGCACACAGATTGTGTTGCAGCCCAAAGTGCAAGTTGGCATTTGAAAATAGAAATGAAAAAGGCTGCACAGTCCCAGCCTAAGTTCAGCAAATGTGTCTGCATGTGCCAGGAAAAAGGTGTTTTATTTTTTATGTTCTGTGATTGTGCACCCATTTAAATTTTATTAGCAATTATTGGGCCTGCTACTGAGCACATTTGCAGATATAGCCAAGTCCTAGCAAAGAGAGAGTGTCATGGGGTCCAGACAGACCCAGCATACTTTTAGAAACACAAGCCTCCTTCTTACTAAGACTATTTTCATAAAGATTCCCTGCTTGCTGAGCACCTGGGGCTCATGTCTGTAATCCTAGCAACTCAGGAAGCTGAGATCTGGGAATCTTGGTTCAAAGACAGTCGGAGCAGGAAAGTCCCTGAGGCTCTGATCTCCAATTAACCACCAAGCTGCAAGAAGAGCTGTGTCTCAAGTGGTAGAGCATTAGCCTTGAGCAAAACAAGCTCAAGGACAGCACCCAGGCCCTGAGTTCGAGCCCCAGGACCAGCACCACCACCAACAACAAAAAGAGCACCTATGATGATGGAGCTGGCTAGACGACGTGAGGAGGATGGAAAGTCAGAATGAGGGTGATCTTTGTGCAGGAGTTGATTTAAAAGAGTGCTTTGAGATGACTCTGTGCCACTAAGTTCTGAGTTGGTGACAGAGCTGGCATGTAAATTGGTAGCTTCATGACAGCAGAAGCAGGCCCCAAATGGCAGCTGTTAACTAGGAGGGGGGCCTAGGGGGCCGGAAGGGGCCTGGTGGATTCTGGTAGATGCTGTATAAGTCTTCTGTCACACCGGAACATGACTAGAATGGCATCGACAGGGAGGTTCACCTCCAGACTTCCACCTAGTTTCTCCAGACTTCAAGACAGCCAACTTAGCTTCTTCCCCAGCTAGAGGATAAGGCCATCTGAACCAGCTCCAAGGGAGGAAGAAAGTCTCTGTTTCGCCTCTGGGCAGCAGTGGGGTCAATGAGAGCTGGATGGCAAGCACTACATTTGGGGAGTGGGGAGGGAGTGTCTCTCGCTGAGGGCTGACTCGTTTGCACCCACAGAATCAGGCTTCCCACAAGGCACCAGAGTTCTGTCTCCTGAAGGTGACTCAGGGAGGGAGACATGCTGGTGTGGACCAATATGCTGTTACCCTGAGTTATCAGCATTATTTCTGAAGAACTGTCTACCTTCCTTCCACAACACAGGGAAAGTAGAATCTATAAGGAATCAACCCATCTACCTTTGCTGCCTGAAGGAGCCCAAGGGAGCCTGGAACAAAACTGTGACATTCTTGGCAAACTCTCTCTTGTAGGAGACAATGCACCCATAAGGAAGGGAGAAGTATATTTCACCAAGTACCCCTGCTAGACACCAGACCCCAGCATCCTCTTATTTATTCTCACAACTATTCTTTCTCACACAACCCCCATTTCGTAGGTGAAGAAATGGAGGCTCAAAAAAAAATAAAAATGAAGTGGTAAGGCCATGGCTGATCTGGAATCTACCCCGGAAATACAAACGTATAGCCAATGTTCATTGAGGGCTTACTGTGTGCTAGCTGCTGCTTGAAGGGTTCACAAGGTTTGGCTCACATAGTCTTCCCCCAAAGTCCCTGGGAGATATGAGGACACTGTGATGGCCTGCTTCTCAGAAGATGAGAGGAAGGATTAATGCAGGTAGCATGGCCCTGTCATGCATGCCGACTCCTCCCTTGCCAGAGTCAGCACCCTAAAGCAAATAGGAACACAAGGTGCTTTGACCTGTCTGGAAGTGCCCAGCACCCTTGGTTAAAATAGATGCCAGCCACCAGAGAAAAGGATTGTATTTTATTGAATCCAAGATGTCACCAATGACAAAGGATGTCACTACTTTATGTACAAACAAGAACAAAAAGCTCTGCCAATGAAACTAGGACACCGTGTTTTCTTACCCATGGAAAGGAATGAGAGGGAATGTGTGTCTTAGAATTAAGGACACACTGCAGGCCTAACATGAGCATGATGGTGAAACGCATGATAGATGCAATGTAGACAGGCTCTCTACAAGAACAGGAAGGATTTTTAACATCAAAGATGATGTTTGCAGAAAACTCAAGAACTCCAATTTCTATGTGCAAGCTTGGCATCTACTGTCTTTGTGCAAAGGAAACAGTGCAAACTGACCAAAGCTCTCAGGTGGAGCCATGTCAGCTTCCACTAAGACAGAAAACCAGCAACGCTGTGTTTGGTCAACAGCATTTTGCACACCTCATGACTAGAAAGGGCATAGAACTTTCCAGCTTCACTAGAAAAGTTCACTGAATAACCAGTGTTCAGAGTACCTTTCTTCCACAGAAAGGGCCAATCATAGCACTAGGTGATAGAAGAAAGAATAGGACAAGCTTTAAATATACACATTATATTTATTTTCTCATATAAATCACTGTTCTTAGTGTTTTTAAACCACTCGCACTCTATGGATACCCTTGGTCCTGTTCCCTAATCACCAAACTATGAAGGAGGGCTAGAATAAAACAATGAAATATCCTAAGTGGAAGAGTCTACTAGGGAGCCAAGTATATTCTGCATCCCAAGGCCTCATCCTGGGATACCTAGGGGCAAGTGGAGACTTTGTCTTCTCAGCATCTACCCAATACAAGAAGTCTAACAGAGATATGCAAGTGCAAATTTTGGAAAAGGGTCTCTAGAGATAGTCAAGATGAACTCATGCAAGATTAGAGGCAGCCCTTACCCAATGAACACTGCCTTCACGTGAAGTAAAATATTCCACTGGGTGGGAGTGACCCCAGCTATTCAGGAGGTAGAGGTTAATAAGATAATGAGTTTGAGGCTGGCCTAGAAAAACTGGCAAGACCCTATGTCAAAAACAAAATACAACACAGAAGGGCTAAGAGCTCAATTCCCAGTGCCACTATTTTTATTTTAATGAGGAGAAAACTCAGACAGAGAAATAACAGAGTCAGGGAAAATACCACATGAGGATCGAGGCAGAGATTGGGGTAATGTGTCCACAAGTCAGAAAACACAAGTACTTCCAGAAACCACCAGAAACCAGAAAGAGGCAAGGATAGCCTCTTCCTAGATCCTCAGGAGAGTCTATGTCTGCTATTTCATGCCATGTGGCTTGTGGTATTTTTGTAATTGCTTCCCTGAAACTGATATAGTCGAAGAGTTTGGGAGCACTTAACCTTTTTCTACCTACTGCAACTTACTGCTTCTTTGTTGTTGTTGTTTTTTAATCTACCAAAGGCCTCAGAAAAGTCTGCATGGAGCCAGATTCATATAAACAAGCACAGCTTGATAACTTGAAACTGTCCATATGGCAAGTATCTACCCAGGAATTTACAATTTGAACACCGGAGCTGTGAGTCTTCTCTCCCCAAGGAATGAGGCATGAGGAGCACATTTGGTGGGAAAAGGTAAGCCAGACAACCAATGTGCTTCTACAAATTCTAAGCTTAATCAACAATAGAAATCTGTTGTGTCATAATTCAAGAGGACAAGCCAGGCACTGGTGTCTCATGCCTGTAATCCAGGCTGAGACCTGAAGATTGTGGCTCAAAGCCAGCCTGGGCAGAAAAGTCTATATCCAATTAATTACCAAGAAGCCAGAAGTAGAACTGTGGCTCAAAGGGCAGAGCAACCAGCCTTTCTGGAAAAATTATGGGATAGCAATCAAGCCTTGAGTTCAAGCTCTAATACAAGCATGAAATAAATTAATTAACAATAACAACAACAAGAATAATACTTTGTAGGACAGATTTCAAAATCAAGATATTTACTTGTCTCCTCTGAGATGCATAGGGGAGGACGGAGGCCTTGATCCTAGGTATATAGTAGTCCATGTTTTCATATCTTCTTCCTTCTAGACATGTATACTTCTAAAATTCTTCTTATAAGGATGTCGGACATGCTAGTATAACGGCCATTCCATGACCTCTGTTTAATTGATTACTTATTTCTCAGTTAACAAGTAATTAACTTGAGACATTGCAGGTGAGGACTTCAACCCTGGAATATGGACGGGGGCACAATTCAGCTCAAAACAATGATGGCTGGTTCTCTTTTTGACTCAGATGAGGAGGGAGACCAGCCCCCATTGCAGCTTCGCAACAGTTTATTGATAGGTTGCCTTCCTAGACTATAGCATGCCTTCCTAGACTACAGCATGCCAGCTGTCACCTAGGAAAAGAAGAAGCATGCTGTATCTGGTCCTCAGAAGCTCCCTGATTTCCAGAATTGTTGGTGAATAGCTGATAAAGCTTGGCAAGGATAACAACATAGAATCCAGTTTTTTCCCCCTTGACCTTTGCTTGCTCAGTAACACCGCATGTAAAAGAAAATATTACAATGGGCACCACCTAGAGGCAGAAGATGAGGCCGTCAAAAAAAAAAAGGAAAAAGGAGAGCATTTCCTCTACTTTTAGGTGATCATCATTCCAGACTTGCCTTTACAATTCTATCTCATGGATATCTACCATTACATCTGCACAATTAGAAGACACACTTAAGTAGCAGTTGGGAGCACTAAAAGCTAATAAAATTCAAATCCCATTTCTGTAACTACTTTTCTGTCTCTGGATTTGGAGAGTCACTAAGATGTTATAAGGTCTTCAGATTTATTTCCCTCCATCAAATACACACACACACACACACACACACACGTACACTCGCACGCCTACACGTACCACAAAACCTATAACTATAAAATCTGAGACTTCGAAAGTCTGCACATGCCTGGCTAAAGTCATTAATCAAAAATGGATTGCCTGGGCTGGGGATATAGCCTAGTGGCAAGAGTGCCTGCCTCGGATACACGAGGCCCTAGGTTCGATTCCCCAGCACCACATATACAGAAAACGGCCAGAAGCGGCGCTGTGGCTCAAGTGGCAGAGTGCTAGCCTTGAGCAGGAAGAAGCCAGGGACAGTGCTCAGGCCGAGTCCAAGGCCCAGGACTGGCCAAAAAAAAAAAAAAAAAAAAATGGATTGCCGCGTGAATGGAATCCCAAGCACTGGAGAATTTTCCCAACTTTGTTTATGATGTGGACAGCTGGCAGTCAAAGTCCAATCTTGGACTTTTTTTTTTTTTTTTTTTAAATTTTTTTTTTTATTATCAATTGAACATAAATTTTTTTTTTTTTACAAGGTGCTGTGCAAAGAGGGTGCAGTTACATAGTAGGGCATTGTGTACATTTCTTGTGATATCTTACAACCTGTTTTCCCATCCCTTGTCTAGGTCAGGTAGACCCATATGCAGTATACAATGTATCAAGCACATATACAGTGTTCACAGACTTGGTCTCTACTGTCTCTCCATCTCCCTTTGTTAACAGTCATATATCAGGGAGATCATGCCCCTTTGTTTTCTGTGTTCTAGGCTTGTCTCACTCAACATTATTTGTTCGAGTTCTGACCATTTCCCTGCAAATAACAATATTTCACCATTCCTAATCGCTATGTAGTATTCCATTGTGTATAAGTACCATATTTTTTGGATCCATTCATCTGTGGAGGGGCATCTGGGTTGTTTCCAAATTTTGGCTATTGTGAATTGTGCTGCGATAAACATGGAAGTGCAAATGTCCTTTTGATATCTTGGGTTTTGCTGTTTAGGATAGATGCCTAGGAGTGGTATGGCTGGGTCATAGGGTAGGTCTATATTGAGCTTTTTGAGAAACCTCCATACTGTTCTCCAAAGTGGCTGTACTAATTTGCACTCCCACCAACAATGGAGAAGGGTTCCTCTTTCCCCACAGCCCCTCCAGCATTTGTTGTTTCCTGAGTTCAGAGTATAGGCCATTCTAACTGGGGTGAGGTGGTATCTCAGGGTTGTTTTTATTTGCATTTCCTTTACTAGCAGGGATGTTGAGCATTTCCTCATGTGTTTCTTTGCCATTTTTATATCTTCTCTTGTGAAGTCTCTCTTTAGCTCTTTTGCCCATTTCCTAATAGGTTTATTGGGCTTGGAGGGGCTTAGTTTTTTGAGTTCTCTGTAGATGACAGATATCAGGCCTTTGTCTGTTGCTGTGCTGGTAAATATCCTTTCCCATATCGTTGGCTGTCTTTCTATTTTGGTGGCTATGACCTTAGCTGTGCAGAAACTTTTTAATTTGTAGTAGTCCCATTTGTTGAGTCTTTCCCCTATTTGTTGTGCGCCTGGGACTCTATTCAGGAAGTTCCTTCCTGTGCCTATAAGTTCTAGTGTCTTTCCTACTCTGTCCTTCAGTAGTTTCAAGGATTCAGGTCTGATGTTGAGGTCCTTGATCCATTTTGAGTTGATCTTGGTGCATGGTGATAGGCTTGGGTCTACTTTGAGTTTTCTGCATATGGCTGCCCAGTTCTCCCAGCACCAGTAGTTGAAGAGGCTATGTTTATTCCATTGTATGTCTTTAGCTCCTTTGTCGAATATCAGTTGGCTGTAAGAGTGCGGTTTTATTTCTGGGTCTTCAATTCTAATCCACTGGTCTTCCGATCTGTTTTTATACCAATACCATGCTGTTTTTGTTATGATGGCCTTGTAGTAGAGCTTGAAGTCTGGTATGGTGATACCTCCTGCACTATGTTTTTTGCCTAGAATTGCTTTGGCTATTCTAGGTTTTTTGCTGTTCCATATGAATTTATGGATTGGTTTCTCTATTTCAGTGAAGAATGTGGCTGGGATTTTGATAGGTATTGCATTGAATTTGTATAACAATTTGGGCAGTATGGCCATTTTCACTATATTGATTCTGCCTACCCATGAGCATGGGAGGTCTTTCCATCTCCTTGTGTCTTCTTTGATTTCCCTTATTAGATTTTTGTAGTTTTCATTGAATAGGTCCGTCACGTCCTTGGTTAAGTTGATCCCTAGGTACTTTATTCTTTTTTTGGCTACTGTAAATGGAATCGTTTCCATAATTTCCTTTTCTGTTTGTCTATTGCTGGTGTACAGAAAAGCTGCTGACTTTTGTGGGTTGATTTTGTATCCTGCTACTTTGCCAAATTGGTTTATTAGATGTAGGAGTTTGGGTACTGAGTTTTTTGGGTCCTTGAGATATAAGATCATGTCGTCTGCGAATAGGGATAACTTGATTTCTTCCTTGCCGATGTGGATCCCTTTGATGTCCTCCTCTTGCCTTATTGCTATGGCTAGGGATTCCAGTACTATGTTGAACAGAAGTGGGGAGAGTGGGCATCCTTGTCTTGTTCCTGTGTTTAGGGGGAATGATTTAAGTTTCTCTCCATTTAATATGATATTAGCAGTTGGTCTGTTGTATATGGCTTTTATTGTTTTGAGGAATGTTCCATCTATTCCTGTTCTCTCCAAAGCTTTTAATAGGTATGGATGTTGTATTTTGTCAAAGGCTTTTTGGGCATCGACTGAGATAACAATGTGATTCTTGATTTTAGTTCTGTTTATGTGGTGAATTACATTGATTGATTTACGGATGTTGAACCATCCTTGTGACTGAGGGATGAAGCCTACTTGGTCATGATGTATGATATTCTTGATCACTTTCTGGATCCTGTTAGCTAATATTTTATTGAGGAGCTTTGCATCTGTGTTCATTAGTGATATTGGTCTGTAGTTCTCTTTTTTTGTTGGATCTTTGCCTGGTTTGGGGATGAGTATGATATTAGCTTCGTAGAATGAGTTCGGGATTTTTCCCTCCGTTTCTATTTCGCGGAAGAGTTTGAGGAGTATTGGAATTAGCTCCTCACTAAAGGTTTTGTAGAATTCATTGGTGAATCCATCTGGGCCTGGGCTTTTCTTAGTAGGGAGGTTCTTGATTACCTCCTGTATCTCACCGTAAGTTATTGGTTTATTTAGTTGATTTATTTCTTCTTGGTTCAGTTTGGGCAGTTTGTACTTCTCTAAGAATTGATCCATTTCTGTAAAATTATTGTTTTTTGTTGAGTAGAGGTTTTGGAAATAGCTCCTTATGATTGTTTGAATATCGTGTGTATTTGTTGTAATTTTTCCTGTGGAGTCCCTGATTTTACGAATATGAGTCTCTTCTCTTCTTTTTTTTGTGAGTCTTGCAAGGGGTCTGTCAATTTTGTTTATTTTCTCAAAGAACCAGCTTTTAGTCTTATTTATTTGTTGAATGGTCTTTCTATTTTCAATCAGATTTATCTCTTCTTTAATCTTTGTAATCTCTCCCCTCCTAGTCATTTTAGATTCTGTCATTTCTTGTTTCTCCAGTTGTTTTAGTTTCATCGTGAGGGTATTCACCTGCTCTGCTTCCATTCTTTTAATGTGGGTACTGAGTGCAATGATCTTGCCCCTCAGTACTGCCTTAGCTGTGTCCCATAGGTTTCTTTGTGATGTGTTTTCTTTGTCATTGTGGCTTATGAATTCGTTGATTTCATCTTTAATTTGATCTGTGGCCCAAGTGTTGGATAGCAGCGTGGGGTTTAGCCTCCAAGAGTGTGTATAGGCTCTGTGGTATCCTTTGTTGTTGAGGGTTACCTTTAATCCACTGTGATCAGATATAATACATGGGATGATGTCAATTCTTTTGTATTTGCTGAGGTTCTTTGTGTGGGCTATGACGTGGTCTATTTTGGAATATGATCCATGGGCTGCTGAAAAGAAGGTGTATTGGGTCTCTGTAGGGTGGAAGGTTCTATATAGGTCTGTTAGATCCATTTGGGCAATGGTGTTATTTAGGTCCTCAGCTCCCTTACTAGTCCTCTGGGTGTTGGATCTGTCTCTTGGAGAGAGAGGAGTATTAAAGTCACCCACTATGATTGTGTTTGCATCTATCTTGCTCTGTAATTCTGTGAGAATTTGCTTGACATATGTCGGGCCTCTTTTGTTCGGTGAGTATACATTTATCACCGTGATGTCTTGATTCTGGATTTTTCCTTGTATCAATATGTAGTGTCCTTCTTTGTCTTTTTGAGTGGACTTTAAAGAGAAATCCAGCTTGTCTGAGATCAGGATGGCTACACCTGCCGTTTTGGTGGGTGCATTTGCTTGGTAGATCTTGCTCCATCCTTTCATTCGAAGCCTGTTTTTGTCCCTTGCTGTAAGGTGGGTCTCTTGTAGACAACAGATGTCAACTTTTTGCTTGCGGATCCATTCTGCCAGTCTGCTCCTCTTGATCGGGGAGTTTAAGCCATTTATATTTAAAGAGATCAAGGATAAGGGTGTTTTTTCTCCTTCCATTTTCTTGTTGGGCTGTTTTTTCCTGTTGTTTTTTTTTTTTTTTCTTCTTGTCTTTAGTGAGCTTGTGTTTCTGCTGGACTTTGGCTATTGAAGTTTCTTTCTGAATCTGTCTGTGTGTCTTTTACGATCTCTGTTGGGTGGGCTTCCCCTCTTAATATTCGCTGTAGGGCTGGTTTTTTATTCACATACTCCTTTAGCTCCTCTTTGGTGTGGAAAGATCTGGTTCTCCCTTCGAATGTGAACTCCAGTTTCGCTGGATATTTGATCCGAGGTTGTAAATTGTTATTCTGAAGTACTTGGATGGTGTTCTTCCACTCACTTCGAGCTTGGTAAGTTTGTGTGGATAAGTCGGATGTTATTCGAATCCTCTTCCCATTGAAAAAAGTTTCCTTCTTCGCTTTGGCTGAATTCAGAATTTGCTCTTTAATCTTGAGGTCTGTAGTCTTGAATATTATGTGCCTTGGGGTGGTTTTCCTGGGGTCTGGCCTGCCAGGTGTCCTATAGGCTTCGGTTACCTGGATGGGGTCCCCTGTGAGATTGGGGAAGTTTTCTGCAATAACTTTATTGAGAACATGATTAAGCCCTCTGCTCTGATATTCGGCTCCTTCTTCTATTCCAATTATACGCAGATTATATCTCTTGTCTTTGTCCATTAGTTCCTGGAGTAATCTTCCCTGAAGCTTCACCTTTTCTTGGAGTGTGGTCATTTTCTGGTTGTTGTCAGCTGCTTCATCGTCCAGGCGAGAGATTCTGGATTCCATATGGTCCACTCTTTGTGTTATGGTTTCAATTGCGGAGTTTATGGATGTCAGAGAGCTATTCATGGTTGTCATATCAGCTCTGATCGTGGAAATTTCTTCCTTTAAAGAGTTGTATTTTAAATCTATTTTTTCATGCATTTCAATTCTCAGGGTGTGGAGATTTTCTTTAAAGGCGGCTTGCATTGTATCCATTTTTGCTTCCATTTCTTTAAACGAGGCTTGCATTGTATCCAGTTTTGCTTCCATTTCTTTCTTGGCTTCCTGGGTGTCCTTCCAGATTTCCGCTCTAAACTCCTGGAATTGTTTTCTGATTTCATTTCTGACGGTTTCGATCATTCCTGTTAACATGTCCTCATTTGCTTTTTTATTCTCCATCTCCTCTCCAGTCGTGCTGCTTTTTGGAGCTGGCGAGTTGGCTTGTCCTTTGATGAACTGAGTTATGTTTCTTTGTGATTTGCGCATCTGGAAGTCTGTGTAGATCTTCCCTCCCTTCTGTGTAGGCGTGTCTGCGTCAGCAGGTGCTGTCGCTGTGGCCCCGCCCACCAGTGCAGGGCACGCCTATCAGAGCGGGCCCTTTCGCCGGGGCCCCGCCCTCCTGTGCACTGTGAGTCCCCTACAACAGGCACTTAAGTGGGGTCTGTCTCCCAGAGCGAGCCCTGGGTTGTTGGGTTGTGCTTGCGCCCTCCCGCGAGTCCGTTGGGTGGGGGAAGCAGTATGTGTGGGGCCCAGTGGGATCGACTGTCCGGGTGTGGCTTGGCACCCTCAGACCTCGCCTCCGCTTCGAGGAGGGGGAACGAGATCAGGCTCAGGTGACCCTGCTGGGCTGGTATTGCCCACCAGCGCCTGTGATTTTAGTTGTAAGAGTCCGCAAGGTCTAGGCGCCTCGGGTGGGGCTTGCCCTGCCGGCCGTCCCTGGCCCCTGTTGGGAAGGGGACGGGGCCGGTTCTGCCAGTTCAGGAACCTTTGGGGGCTTGGGGCTGTTCCGCCCTTCCCCTGCTAGACTGGCTTCCCAGTGCCTGCTGGGAGCTTCCCGCCTGATTTGGGGAATCTTTGTTCCCACGGGAGTGGGGAGGGGGAGGGAGGGAGATATATCGTCTTTGTCGGGCTTGGGTCTCCCGTTGGGGGAAGGGATTATGGGGGACTCACTTTTGCTGCTTTGTGTGTGTGTCCCGCACCGCCGTTGGCCCTTCAGGGGTTGGCGAAGTGTCGTGGTGGCTCCCCCGTTCCCTCTTTCTGCCGCGCTGGGTTCCCTTGTCCGAATCCGGTGTGGACCCGAACTTCTCGTCGCTGCTGGGTGTGTCTTGGTCCGCACCCTGTTTTGTGTCCGTGGGGTCTCCCGCTATATGGATTCTGCGCTCCTGGCAACCTGTCTGCCGATCGCCGGGTTTCCCTTTCCCAGCCTGACCCTGTTTGGGCCAGGGCCGGCTGGTGGGGGGAGGGTGCCCCGATTAATCTCCGGCTCCGTGTAGGTTTTCGGTTCTTCTTTTTTGCTCCTTTTTGTTTTCCTGCGTTTCTCCACTGCTTCTGGATGCTGGTTTTGCTGGGTTCTTGGTGGAGTGTTGGGTGTTGGAGTTCCCAGCTCGCTATTCAGTTGGTGCGAGTCGGGGTGCCTCCCTATTGTCTCGGCGCCATCTTTCTCCCCAATCTTGGACTTTTGCTTTATTACAGTGAAGAGTAGTAATTAAATTACAACATCTTTGAGGAAAAGAGATTCACAGGACTAAAGGCTATTTTAAAAGTTATTAAATAAGAAAAAAAGATGTAACAAACAGAACAAGAAATGTACCCAAGGCCTAACGGATGAAACTGTAACCTCTCTGTACATCACTTTGACAATAAATAAGTATAAAAAAATAAATAAATAAAAGTTATTAAGTTGAGCCTCAGTGGCTCATGCCTGTAATCCTAGCTATACAGGAGGCTGAGATCTGAGCATCATGGCTCTAAGCCAGCCAGGCAGCGAAGTCCATAAGACTTATCTCTAACTAAACACCCAAAAGGCAGAAGTAGAGCTGTGGCAGAGTGCTAACCTTGGAACAAAAAAGCTCAGGAATAATGCTGAGGCCCTCAGTTCAAGTGGGCAGACACACACACCCACACCCACCCCACACACACACAGAGTTACAAAACTTTATTTTTTTTTTAAAGTATTTATTTCCTGGATGTCCCTCAATGGTTTCATGTGCTAAAGGTTCGGTCCCCGGGGTGGCACTGTTGAGAGGTGACAAAATGTAAGAAGTGTGGCCTACCAGGAGGTCTTTAAGTCATTGGCACTATGCCCCTGAAGGTGATGGGGTGTCTCTGTGTCTCTCTCTGTCTCTCTCTGTCTCTCTCTGTCTCTCTCTCTCTCTCTCTCTCCTTATTGGCACTGTCCCTTAGCTTTTACGCTCAAGGCTGGTGTTCTACCACTTGAGCTATAGATCCACTTCTGGCTTTTTGGTAGTTAATTGAAGATAAGAATCACAAACTTTCCTGCCAGGGTTGGCTTCCAATTAGAATCCTCAGATCTCAGTCTCCCTCATAGCTAAAATTCCAGACATGAGCCACCATTTTTTTTTTTAAATTCCTGGCCTTGAAGTAAGCATCTTCACTCCACCATGATATGCTATCTCAAGACAGGCCCTAAGCACTAGAGCTTCCACTTAATGCTTCTAAAATTGTGAACCAAAATAAACTGTTATATGTCTAAGTTGATTATTTCAGGTATTCATTATAGCAATGGAAGCCTGAATGAACATAGTCATGATAATACATCAATGACAACATACAATCCACAGGAACCTACACAGCAGGGTAACAGATGTTAATAGAGAAATATTCAAAGAACCCCTTTGGAGTTCTCTGATGAAGGAGTGACTTAAACCTTTCAGAAAGACGCTAAGACCCCAGGGGGAGTTTTCTGCTGGAGGAGGAGGGACTCAGAACCATCTGGGCCCAGAAACAAGCTCTGTGTAATCCTAATCGCACTGTGGCTCAGCTTCCTCATCGGGAAATGAGGACAGTTACTTCCCAATAAAGCTTTTGTGACGATCTACTAAGTTAATAAAATGGGAGATGCCTAGGACAATGCAGTTCAAAGGACTTCCATAAGTCAACACAAGGGCTTCTACATAATCAGGCCTTTCAGCAAGCAGCTATGTTTTCCTAAAACATACCTCAGTTCCTTTTAATACAGAGAAGGTGAGAGGAGGGGGAAGCAGGGAAAGGAAGGAAAGGGAAAAGATCACTTAGGCCAGTCTACCAATAAAGAGCAGAAATATACTCCAAGTTTTCCTAAATGAGCCTCTTCTCAAAACTACACAAGATTCCCTCCCCAGAGGCACAGAGAAAAGAATGTAAAGCATTGGCCCAGATGAAAATTAATAATAGCCCACTAATATATATTTCACAAGGAATAATCAGTAGTAAATGGAGGTATGGGAAAACATTCAACCTCATTAATTTAAAAAAAAATCTGGGGCTGGGGATATAGCCTAGTGGCAAGTGTGCCTGCCTCGGATACACGAGGCCCTAGGTTCGATTCCCCAGCACCACATATACAGAAAACGGCCAGAAGCGGCGCTGCGGCTCAAGTGGCAGAGTGCTAGCCTTGAGCGGGAAGAAGCCAGGGACAGTGCTCGAGCCCTGAGTCCAAGGCCCAGGACTGGCCAAAAAAAAAAATCTTAACTACATTAACTGTGTTCAACTACTAAATTAACCCCCCCCCCAAAAAAAAAAACGCACAAACAACCTTATGTTTTTAAAAGAGATTACTCAATGCTTGCCAAGACAAAAATAAAGTCCCAGTTTTCAGGCATTGCCTGCGTGAGCAAAGGAGTGCAGACCTTTAGCAAACAAGTGGGCAGTCTGTCTGCAGAGCCAGAAAAAGCTTCCACTCCCCAGCTCAACCATTTAATTTCTAAGAATTCCAGCCTAAAGAAATTTATCAAAACAGAAGCAAACTTGTACCCACCCTCATGTTCACAACAGGGTGCGTCATTTCCAAAGTGGCTATAAGGAAGCTGTTAATGCTGGGCTGGGGAGGGGGGGTGAGGGGAGGGGGTAGCTCAAGGGTACAGTGCTTGCCTAGCAAGTACAAAAACCTGGGTTCCATCCCCAGCACGGAAAACAACAACAAAACCATAAATAAAACGTAATGAGAAGTAACAAATAACTTAAGTAAGCTATAGTGTAACAAATACCAAAAAATGGACTTGTTTCCAGGCACTCAAATGTAAAAGACAAATATACAAAAAGAATATGATGACATATAGAAATAGTGATGTGGCTCAAGTGGTAGAGTGCTAGCTAGCTTTGAGCAAAAGAAGCTCAGGGACAGTGTCTAAGCCCTGAGTTCAAACCCAAGGACTGGCAAAAACAAACAAACAAAAAAAAAAACAGAAAAAAGAAAATAACATGGTACAATGCTACATAGAAAAACTAGGAATGCAAAACAGGACACCCATAGTGATGACAACAGAAAGGCACCTGAGTGACAGCTTCCAAGACAGCTGGGTCTACTAGCATATGGATTCTCATATGATTCTTCTGTTTTTCTCCTCTCCCTACCCTCAGTTTTTACACTATGTCATTTTGTTACCATTATGATAACATTTCTTGCTGTCCCAAAAATCTGGCCTCTGATATGGATATAAAAGAGCTGCTCACTGGCTGTGTCCCACCACAAGACACCTCTCTCCCTCTCTGTGTCTCTAACTCTCTCTCTCTCTCTCTCTCTCTCTCTCTCTCTCTCTCTCTCTCTCTCTCTCTCTCTCTCTCTGCATATTATCCGGTTAGTGTCAAAGTATCACTCTGCCCTAAAGGCCCTGACCTCTGCAAGGACACTGGATGCTTAGCCCTCTCCTAAAGCACCCAGTTATGCCAAAGAATAAGACAAAGGGTTTTGTGACTTGCGGAAGGCAGGGGAGGAAATTGGCACAGATCGATCAGCTGCTCCAGAGGTGTCCTTGAAGAGATGCAGGCTCAGCCTTGCTGCCCTGTTTCAGGCTGAAGCCACCATGCATTTCTGTCAGCTAGGCATGCATCAATTCTTCAAGTGGTCTTAAGTATCTTCAGCAGCATAAGTAAAAAAAAAAAAAAAAAAAGGAAAGGTTTTTCTATTATACTATTTTTTGGTCGATAATAGGGCTTAAACCCTGCACTCCTTCACAAACTTCTCACGGGCCCAATGTTCCCAGTTAGCTCATGACCAGAGCTAAAGAAAACAAACCATCTCCCCAAAAGAAGCAATTCCACACCTGTGTAGTATTTAATAATCCTTACAACTAGACAAATGATGGAGCTCACATGTGCTGGCTTACTTGAAACTCAAATTACAAGTGTTACATTTCTAGCCGCTTAGAAGCCATGAAAAAAAAAATAGAAAAGAAGTTGAAATAGATATAGCACTTTTCAAAAGCAATGGGGGGGGGGACACAGAAAAAGAAAGCATTATGTCTAATGTTCTATTTTAGAAAAATCACACAAAGGAAATAGTCTCCCCCTCATTCCCAATTTTCCCTCTCTAAAACTTGTCTGAAGAACAGGAGCAGGCCTGGGGGAATACTTGGGCCAGGTGACGGGCCGGTCTCTGGGCCAGCAGCCGCCTTTATTCATACATTGAAAAGTGAGCGAGCATCTGGCTCCCTGGATGGCCTTGTGGTAGCCTACAAATCCAGCACTCCTTCCTGTGCGTCAATGGCCTGGACTTTAAATCCCCAGCAAGAGTGATGCCAACAGTTCAAGTCATTATCCCATCCTCAGCCATTTCCTCTGCTGGCTTCAAGAGAGACTGCAGATTCGGAGCCAGAACACAGAGTCCTCCTGACAGAGAGGCCACATGGCTGGTTCCCAAAGCTCATGAGTCAAAACAGGTGGTCCCAAGACGGTGGCCCTTCAGGAAAGCCTGTGCCTGCCCTCCTGATGCTTCCATCTGTCGAAGAAGCAAGGCAAAGACCTGTTGGAGATTCAGATTGGCCTTAAGTGGGGAAGGGCAACTAGGGCTCCCTTAGAGACACTGCCCTTCCCCCAGCCCTGGGGCTGTGGAAGGTAGTCCCTCCCAACTTCAGGCTTCAACAGAAAGAGAAGCAAAGCAGCCCCCGCCCCTGGGAGCTAGCATGTGTACAATGGCGGGGATCCCAAAAACCCAGTCCTTGGGGGGCTGTGGTCTCCGCCCATAGAGGAAGTTCTATGACATCACCTTTTAGTTCTTTTAGCCAATCGTTAGCCCCTCTCCTGCGCACGCCTCTGGGGGTATAAGTTGTTGGCACCTCCTTTGAATAAACCAGAATGCCCCTGTGGCTTTCTCCAGGACTCCCACGCATCCGTGTCTTTTTTGAAGGGCATGAGGAGTCTGGTTCGGCCACATGCACTGAGGCTTACCCGTGTCCCTTCACTCCACCTTGGGCGCCCGCAGGTCAGGCGTCCAGGGGAGAGGGTGAAAAGGGGAACACACTTAAGAGGGAGTAATCTTAGCATCCCCGAACCAGGGGAGGTGAATCTAGCCCGGCAAAGATCCATGGCCAAGTTCCCTCTGCAGAGACAAAGGGAAGGGGTGGAGGTGGAGGAGGAGGGGAAGAGGAGGAAGGAGGAGGAACTCAGTGAGGGCATGATCAGTGGACACCTAGAATCTTCAACTCACATCCCTCCTTTCTTGCAGCTGATCCTCAACCTAGACCTCCTCTGTGGTTTCTGTGCACAAAATGAGAAGGAGGCTGAATGAGGAAGTGAGGCAGGAAGGACCACCAAGACCATCACTACCTGGCGGTGCCCATATGAAGATAATACCCCTGAGAAGGCCCAGAGTGCACCCAGCAGCAGAGAACAAGGGGAAGCAATGCAGATGGGTTCAGCCTCCACTTCGTGCTGGAATTTGGCCACATCAAGGTAACTCCACTGTGTACTCTTAAAACTGTCACCAGCATGGGCTTTGGGTCAGGCAGCCCCCAGTGCAATGCCAGGTCCGTTCCCTGCAGGTGGAGAGCTAGCATCCAGATCTAGGCCTCTTCTCCTGGTACCAGGATGTCACCCGCAGCCATCCCCAACAACAACCGCAGGCAGGTCACTCACGGCACTCCTTTTCGTCGCTCTTGTCGAAGCAGTCGGGCAGCCCGTCGCATTGCCAGGTACCTGGGATGCAGCGCCCGTTGCTGCACATGAATCTGCCGGGAATATTGCACTCGTTGGTGAAGTTGTTCCCAGGGAGCAGCTGGCTCTCTGTTAAGAGAGAGGCGAGCAGGGTGGTCAGAAGACACAGCAATAGCAATCAGGGCCTGACTCTCCACCCAGCTAGAAAGATCATAGGTGAGACTTCCAGGAGGTCTCTGGGCCTCAGTTTAGCCTCTTGGCCTGATGAACTGCTCCACCTATCTGCTACAGATTCTGAGATACTAAGCTGGAAAGACTACAGGGCAAGCACGAAATAGATGCTCAAAGAGACTGGCCATAAAAACCCAAAAGTTCTTCACTAGCAAGCAGTTTAACAGCTATAAGTTAAAATGCAGATAAGAATGTGCATTGGACTCCCGATATCTCTGTTAGCAAGAACTGCAGGAGCCTTCCAGGCCTTAGATTCACAGTCCCTACAATCCCAGAGTCCTTGGATATAGGCCAAGTTGGCAACAATACTGAGAGATCACTTCATTCTAGGAAATAAGATGCCCTGGGCTGACAAACTGACCTGCCTGAAGTTGTGTGAATAGGAAAAGCCAAGATGAAACTTGAACTCAGGCCTTCTAACCCCCAGGAGGCTAGTCTGACTGCTACACTGCCTGCCAAGAGTTACTAGAGGTTTAGAACCAAGCCCAAGGTTCAGGTTCAACTTCACCAAGTAATTAGAAAGTGCCAAGGCCCCTACACCAAGCCACCATGAGGAAAGCAAATAGAGAAGAGTGAAATGATGATGGCAGGCAGACGAAGGTTGGAAAATCATCCAACTAACCAGATTCATCAGTCAGTGAGATCAATAGCTGGGGAGATAAGGAGCCAGGGGGATGTAAAATAAGCTTGGAGAAAGGAGAAAAGACCAGCCCCTCAGCTAACAGCAGCTCCAGAGCCCTACCTCCACCTCCACCTCCACCCTCACTCCCCATTCATTCAAAGAGCATTTATTCGGCACTTAGGACCAACCACTTGTGCTATGTGTGAAAGATACAAAGCTGGAGGTCCTTCCTTCCTTCAGGCTGTAAAGGCACACACACATGCTAACTTTGGTACCACTGCTATATTAAATATCTGGCCTTTATTAGATGCAACGAGGGGGAGGGGGAGGAGGAGGGAGAGAGAGAGAGAAAGAGAGAGAGAGAGAGAGAGAGAGAGAGAGAGAGAGAGAGAGAGAGAGATTTTCCAGGAAAGAGGTAGAATTTCCAGTTTGAGAAATACATAGGGATGAAAAGCAAGGACCCTTCAGGTCCAGAGAACAATGTCAGCAAAGACATGGGACAAGATACAAGAAGGCTCAGCCCAGAAGAACATGGATAAAAATATGTGTTCTGACTGTTAGGGATTACAAACCTATTATGCTACCATTTCTTTTGTTCTACTACCCAATCAGGTATCATTAATCAATCATGGCACTCTGTCCCACTGAGTCTAGGCTCAACACCAGATTCCCTCTGAAGATGGCTCCAGAAAGTCACCATCAACCCTGAGAAGGATATAAAAATCAGTGCACTATCTCCAAGTGAAAGGTCATGATGCTGATGGGTCTGATAAGGAGGAAGCTAGCCTAGTGCTGGATCCTAGCCAGACACCAAGTACTCCATTCAGAAACCACACACTCCAGCTGTTTCTTAACAGCTGTTCTGGGTGTCACCAGGGCCAAGGAATGCAGAATTGTCACTGTATTTTGTTTGGAAGTCACTTACACTTACTTCTGTAGACAAAGCTAATTCTTCCAGGCATTATTCCCCCGCCCCACCACCACACACACACCCCTGGGAAAAGCCAGTATAACTGTGAGATCTTGTTCTGACAAACGATTTTCCAGAACCAGAAAATTGGTCAGATTAGATTCCAACGTGCCTGCCCTGATAGCTGAATAAGGCTGGTCGCAGAAGGATTTAACAAACGAATGTAAATGCAGAGATTAGATACCATGTCCACTACAGCAGGTGTTTCTACCAGCCATGGGATAGGACGGAGCCCAGAGGATGACAACAAAGAGAAGAACATCCTCTTTGCTCTCCTGGTGCCAGTCCTCCTACACACAGCTTTGTCCTTTTGGGACACGCCAAGAATATCAAAGCAAAAGCACCAAGGCGAAGGTAATTGCAACCTATTTGTTCTATTTTCAAAACCTTCCTCAAACCCATCCAGTGGGTCTCACAATTGGCACCAAACAACAAATCCCTTTTGCAGCCAGTGGTCTAGTTAGGGAGCAATGTTGTCCTGAAGGGAATGTGTCAGTTCCTAAGGACATGTAGGGTTGTCATGACTAGGAGCAGGGTGCCATTGGCATTTAGCATGGAAAGGTCAGGAATGTTGCTTTGTATCCTGCAGGACAGGATAAGAACTAAGAACTGTTCACCAGAAATAATGGAGCTAGGGTAAAGAAATCCCGGGTTAAACCCACCTGCTACCCAACACTGCTCTCTCCTTCCAGATCCTTATCTTTACAGAGAGTTACGTTTTTAAATGCAGCTAATAGTTCTGATACCTTTTAGAAAAACAGGCTTCCTGTCTCTGCCCATTAAAGCATTAAAAGGAAGGAAAGTGTTTAAACAGAGTAAGTTTGTTTGGAAGTCAAAGTAAAGCTGTGAAAGGAAGTAGCAAGACTCTTCATCCTAATGAAGAGTCCAATGGACTTCTCCCATAGGGAAGCTTTTATAGTATAGAGCTCCTCCCATATTTCCTCTCCTTAGCTTGTGCATGTACCACCTCAGCTCTTTTCATTGGTTGAGCAGGCACCCAGAGCATCATAGGAAGAAGAAATATTTGAGGAGGAGCCCAAAGCAGTATGGGAACAAGTGCCCTGATGGGACACATGTTATGTCCACCACTTTTTAACCCTATCTATCCCCTTTGTCCCTCAGTTCCTCTTTATCCTTAAGGACAAATCATAAATCTCAAACTCTCCAGGATCTACACAGCCCAACTTAATCCTGCCCCACCCACTCACATCTAACACTTCCTTTGGGACCACTCCCTTGACCTCACCAATATCGTCCAGGCCAGAAGGCCTCCCACCATGCCACCAGTGAACCTTCAGCTCATCTCTCATCTGATGCTGTGGACTGAAGTTTGTCCCTTGAAATTTATATACTGTAGTCCTAACTCCTGGTACCTCAGAATGTGAGCAGTAAATTTAAAGACAGGGTCTTTAAAGAGCAAATAACATTAAAATGAGGGCCACAAGTTGGCCCTAATGCAATACAGCTGGAATACTTCTTTAAAAAAAAAAAAAAAAGAAGGAATTAGGACAGAAGCATAATGGGAAGACCACTAGGCGATAAGAATTTAAAGGTAACCTTCTACAAATGGAGGTGGGAGGGGTAGGCTTGAGAAGAAATCATCCTGCCCACACCTTATCTCAGATGTCCAGAACTGTGAGACAATTCAATCCACCTTATGTCATGGGCTTGCCAGAGCAATCCAACCCAACCAACTAACATCCTCGTGTTCACCCTTCCACCTCAATTTAAATCGCTAACTCTGAGACCCCTTTAGGGACACCCAGCCTGAATGGTGGCTTGGTTGTTCACTCTGGTCATGTTTTGTTAACAATTTTCCTTTTCCCCAACTTATACCTAAGTGTGATGTGTCTACATTGTCCTTTTCTGGACAGAATGCTCACTGGGGGCAGAGAAGCACTACCTTGCTCAGCTCTATATTCCAGGCACCTGGGGTCACTCTCTTGATCCTCAAGAATTATCTGGAAGGACTCTTAAAAAGGAAAAGCAAATGCTGCACATATTCTTCATACAAATATATACAAATACAAATGCAAGCATATTCTTCATCCCTAGTACTTTTCCCTGCAATGTGAGTAGGATCTGCACACAGAAAGTTTTAAAAGGGGACGTATTTTAAAAGGGGCTGTCTGGACTTCAACAAGTAAATGACTACCCAGCCTGCTTTAAAAGAGGTTGGAGAGCATTGCAGCCCAACAGCTGGGCTTCCTAGTGGCTGAAATATTGATTTCATCTCAGTGTACTGGGTCACATTTAGAATTGAGAAAGGACAAGCATTAGCACGAAGTTGGCTAGCTGGGGCTTGTCTTCTTCCCTTCTCTGGTGGTTTTTATTATTATTATTACTAAGTTAAAATTTTTAGCAGTGTTATCCATTTTCACTGCAGCGTATCACTTATTTAAAATAACTATACCATCTGTATCAAGAATGAAAGAAGAAGGAGAGGAGGAAGAGGAGAAGGAGGAGGAGGAGGAGGAGGAGGAGGAGGAGGAGGAAGAGGAAGAAGAGGAAGAAGAGGAAGAAGAGGAAGAAGAAGAAGAAGAAGAAGAAGAAGAAGAAGAAGAAGAAGAAGAAGAAGAAGAAGAAGAAGAAGAAGAAGAAGAAGAAAAGCAATGAAAACCAAGTCCTTCTGTATTGGACAGAGGCAAGCAGCCAGCTACGGCAGCTTCCCCTGTAATCCGTGACATTCACAAATTTCTGCTTGATGAGGGGAACAGAACTGGGCAAGTACAGAAACGCCAACAGCTGTGGCATTCCACCAGAATCATTTCAGATCGTGCAATGAGTGACGCAGATTTTTCCAGCTGAGAATTTGGAATTCTCCCTTCTCCAGCTGAAATCCTGTGTGATTCTCTCCTTACTCTCTGCTCATCTTCTCTCCCAAGAGGCACCTTGGGCTGGGTTCAACGCAGAATTGACATCTGCAAACCATCAACAAGCCTGGCTTTCAGATTTCTGACCAACAGCCTAGCCTTTATTCTCCTCTGCATCCTGACAATCCAGGTCTGTTGGCTCAACAAACACAGCAAGCAAGACATACAAATGTATCTATGCACAGACACACTGACAGTTTAACACACACTTCTGCAGATCTCAGAATTCAACTAAAATCTCTCCCGAGAATGAACAACCTCTTTCCACTGCCATGGGCCAACAAATATGGTATTATGAGGCCCACTGGAAGTTGCTCTCTATTATTTTCCCTGTGACTTGCCTCTGAGATGCACTCACAAAGACATACTCATGCATGCACATATCATATCCATGGGCACCTACTCAGGCAGTAGGTTTGTTTCTGAACATCTCTCCAGGATCCCTGAAGGGAGTCTGTGTTGATGATGGCATCAGTACCAGACAGAACCCCAGACATCTGTCCTACGCATTTCCCAGAGCCATTCAGTTCTCATTAAATGAAACACTTCATGCTGGATTCTGGCGATGAGCACACTTTAGCTGTCATTAGAAAGAGTGGTCACGCAAGGATGTCTGTGTGGTAAGAAGATATGGTTCAGGCTCCATCGCAATCCAGGCTGCACGCCACCCTTATCACATGAGCTCATTCCACAAGCCCTACCTTCATATATGCCCATCTGACCAACAAAGATGTAACCTAGAGAGATTGCTATGGTCTAAGAAAGGTGGCCCTGGGTATTCAGAGATTTGATAACACTGTCTACAAGCCCAAAGGAAGAACATGTACAGTTATTCACTGGGAACCAACTACAGATGGAGCAAGTCACCAGGATAGTAAGTGAGCCCAGCCATCTACCACAGTCCATACACCACACAGTTTATTTCTCCCATGAAATAATAAATGTTTTGGTTCCTTCCTATAAAAAATGAGAGTGTAAAGAAAGCCAGTGGCTAATATTAATGAAGCAAGCAAAGATGAAGTGGAGAGGTGTAGGAAAAGGACAGCTTTCCACCAGGAAATGGCTGTTTAAATTATTTTCCTCCTGTATTTATAGCCTCGTTAAGGACTTGAAGCTGTTACTTACATTTTTTTAGCTCTGCTTCATTGCACTTCATGAAGAAAATTATGCTGGAGTGGCATTCATGTAGTGGGAATCTGCCAGCACCATTGGACACAGCCCTCAGGAGATCCAACATTCACAGTCCCGGGATCTCACAGCCATAGCAAGAAGTGGTGCTTTCATGACACTGACCTGCAGGTACATCCTGTGCCCCACCCCCAGCCTGGCCGCTCCTCCCCTTGGGCTCCTTTAACCACCCTCAAGAAGTTGATTATTATTGACTTTTCACTAGAGAAGATCTAATATCTATTGAATCACTTAAACTTGGCAGGAGTTTAACATCAGTTCTTTTTTATTTCTTACAATAGGCAAGAAATCGGCATTCTGCTCATTTTGCAGAGGAAGAAACTGAAGCACAAGAAGTAACTTGCCCAAGGTCACCTAACTAGAACAGTATACGAGTGGCCAGGTAATATTTCAGCATTCAGGCCAAGAGGACAGACTAAGGAATCTATATGAGAGAAAATAATATTCTATGAAGTTCTTACTGATAAAATTCAAAATGTTTTCTTAATCATCAAGAACAGTTTTCTGTGATGTAAGTCTACAAGGACAAGTGTGGAATTCTCCCTGGAAAGGGAAGGATAACTAATTTCTGTTAATTGAGGCTAGCATTCCCCATCATCAAAATCTATTGCAAGTGCCTGCAATATGTATACCCCCACTCCCACCCAGCTATTCAAACATGTAAATGCCATTCATTGTTTAGGAATGTTTAGAAACAGGTGGTAGGCTGGCTGTGGTCCACTTGCCAATCAGCTTCTGTACCTCAAGACAAGAGATCTTTGTAAAGTAAGAAATGACAGAGGAGTCAGGTTTCAAGACACTTCCTATCTATCCTGTCAGATTGATGGCACTGAAAAAACCTATTGTTCCTTGTGTGTCCTCTTCCCCCGAGGGACCTTGGCTATCATGTCACTATGGCGTCCTCAGCAGAGCAAGTGGCAGATGCCTGCCACATTCTCCACAAATGACTGTTGACTGAGATGTGAGGACAAAACCTAGTGACCCCTAAGTACCTTTCCAATGCTGACATACTTGAGTTCTGGCAGTTTGTCTAATCTGCCTTGAACCCACTGACACTTTATGGTTCAAAATGCTTTGGATTAATCAAGTTGGGTCTGCAGAAACTTTGAAGTTTGGAGGAAGAGCTGACCAGAAGCCAAGAGCTTCTGTGTTCTCTCTTCACACATACCCATATCCTCATCAATGGTGGGCCAAGAACCACTACCCAGGCTTTCTGCCTTTGCAGCTTCCAGCAGCAGCAGTGGGAAAGCAGTGAGGCTACATAGAAGGTGAGGAGAGCAGACAGCTTCCCAATCAATTTTATCAGGCTGGCCATAAGCTAGGCTTAAAGTCAGGTCGATCAACACTGCACTTGAACAGCTCTCAGAAATAGCCACAGGGTCAAGGTGAAGATGAAGGAACATGGCCAATGCCAAGGTTAGGCCCAGGTACTCAGGGACAGATGCAGCCATCTCCACAGTCACTGGGAATCATTCTGCAACCAACCATCATCTGCAGATTCCCCCCATTCCTCATGCAGGGCAAGAATGGAATGCACCAACCAGGAAGTGAGGTCAGAAAAGCAAAAATGTGCCCTAAAGCACATCTCTATAACCTCAGGACAAAATAAGATATCATGCTCCACCATAAGAACACAGAGAAAAAAGGGAAAGCCTCATCAACACAATTGCCTTCAAAGGTAAAACTCTTAGCCATTAATAGATAAAACAAAGTAAAAAGACTTGTCACTCATTGAGAGATGAGATCCGCTACATATCAGATCCACAAAGTGTCAATATATAGAATTCTCTCATAAAACTATATAAGAAAACTATATAAGAAAAGTGATCTGACATAGAAATGGCCAAAGCATAGAAACAGGTACTTCCACTGATGAGAAAACTCAACTAGCCACTTAATATGCACTCAATGCCACTTACAATCAAAGAATAATTAAGGGAATAAGGAAGCTCTCTTCTTAACCATCAGACTTTCAAAAACTTGAAGTATGGCATCTCAAGTAGCAAGGAGATGAGAAGAGCAACAGGGACCTACATGTGGCACCTGATGAAGAAACTCTGGAGAGCAATGTGGCAGCTCATCATGAAGCTGGGATGCTTACATGTAGCCTATCACCTTCCAGTACTCATCCTAGGCTGGGGACAAATGTACACAGTGCACAGAACTACAGCAGCAGAACAAAGCTGTAGAACAAGCCAAACGTTCATCAGAAGGGGAACAGAGTGAAGCCAACAAAGCCCATTCACACAGGGAGATGCATCCAATTAAATGCTATTGCTCACTGAATGAAGTGGCATAGCATGAATCCACGTAGATAATTCTGAAAAACTTAATGCTACACAATAAAAGCAAGTTGCAGACTATCATCTACATTAAGTTCAATCGTGTGTATGTGTGTGTGTGTGTGTGTGTTGCATGTACATGTGCTGGTCTTAGGGCTTGAACTTGGGTATTGGGCTAGGCACTATCTCTAAGCTTTTTTTCACTCAAGGGTAGTGCTCTACCACTCAAGCCACAGCTCTTACTTTCAACTTCTTGCTGGTTGTTAACTGAAGATAAAAGACTTTTCTGCCCAGGCTGGTTTCGAACCAAGATCCTCCGATCTCAGCTTCCTGAGCCAATGGCACCAGGGTAACACATGCTATTTTAATGAATCTATGGAGATGGAAAAGTATATTTATTTTATTATTTTTTGTTTTTTGCCAGTCCTGGGGTTGGACTCAGGGCCTGAGCACTGTCCCTGGCTTCTTTTTGTTCAAGGCTAGCACTCTGCACTTGAGCCACGGTGCCACTTCTGGCCGTTTTCTATATATGTGGTGCTGGGGAATCGAACCCAGGGCTTCATGTATGCGAGGCAAGCACTCTTGCCACTAGGCCATATTCCCAGGCCAAAAAGTATATTTTAAATGTACAGGGAGGATAAATATCAAGTTCAGGACCATGATTTCCTCTAGCAAATGGGACCAGAGAGGTTAGTAATTAACTTCAACTGTCTTTCTTAATTTAAACAACATTCAACAAGCAGGGTAAAATATCACAACATGCCAGGCACCAGTGGCTCACACCTGTCATCCTAGCTTCTCAGAGGACTGAACTCTAAAGACCATACCTTAAAGCCGGCTCAGGCAGGAAAGTCCATGAGACTCTTATCTCTAATAAAGTGCCCCAAAGCCGGAAGCGGAGCTTGTGTCTCAAGTGGTAGAGCACTAGCCTAAACCAAAAAAGTTTAGGGACAGTGCCTAGACCCTGAAATCAAATTCTAAGAACAGCACACACACACATACACACAAGAAATCAGAACACTAGGAACTGGGTTACTAGTAAAGCACCTAAGTTTGCTCAGTGTTGTTTTTCCCTGTGGTTTAAAAACATGTTCCATGAACAAAATCCATTACAAAGAATAAAGGCGATATTGATATATGGAAAAACCTATGAGAGAAACATGGAATCACTTGCCACTAATCTAGGCTTCCACAAAACCCTCAACTACAAAAGAATGAGAGACAAAGGGGACAAGTGTTCACACTTGGAAAGAAAGAGCAAGATGTCCATGGAGGAGATTCAGTCTATTATAAATGCTTTTCATTTTGTGAAAGGCAGCAACAGTAGCAGAGTAAAAGCCGATTATGGAGGGGAAGAATGAACATATCTCACAAAATAGATTTACCCTCCCAACATGTAGTTATAGCATTCCAACAGTAAGAATAGCAAGGCCTAGCCAGCAAGTCAGATACTAAATAGTCTTACATATCAACTCCCTAAGAAACCAGAGTTTGAAAAACCACTTAAAAAACAACAAAGGAACCCTCTTCCTTAAACTAGCCCCATCTTCCTCCTTCCTCACCACTCAATGTGGGGGGCCACTGGTTCAGTAAAGGAGGCTTGATTGGGGCAGTCAAATCTCTGATTTGTCAGCAGCTTAAGTGGCTTTACACACTAAGGAACACACAAGAGCTGGTATGTAACATGGGGGGGGGGGGGGGAGAAAATAAAAGCTGTGTCCTGTACCTTGTCCCTCTTTTCTACAGGAAAGCAGATGTTAAGATGTTAATGCAAAGAGCCATGTGTGCACTCAGAAGTTTGACAGACCTGTGTCCAAAAGCTTAGCAGTAACTATAACTACAAGCTGTATGACTTCAGACAGGTAAGTTATCCTCTCTGGCCTTAATTCTCCATTTGAACATTGGGGAAAGCTCAGTCTTCTAACATCCGATAGACAAGACAGACAGATAGCTGGCTGGCTGGCTAGAATTGGGAATGATTGCCTGGGACCTGAATGCCCACTAAATTCAGAAAAGTCAATCGTGGGAAGCAGAGACCAGGTTTAAAGAAGACAGTTGTGGAGTTCACAATGCAGACCTGCCTGTGCAATTCTAGCGCATGATCCTCTTAGCTCACTCCTTCCTAAGAAATCATGAGCCCTCTGGATCCTAGCAATCTCTAGTAGGAGCCAAACTCTAAAGAGGAACCATCGCTTTCAAACAATGTAGTCATGCAGCAGACCAAAAGAGAAAAGACTCATGGGACTCGCCATTGAAATTCAGGGGATTTGCTTTGCAACCTCCATTTCCCCAGCAGACGATGTCTGACTTCCTTTTTGACCCCCAGTGTGCTTGTTCTGTTGGTGTGACTTGTACCTGGTCCCTAAGCAGGCCAAACACCCACCAACTGCCTATTCTAGATCACTCTTCACCATTTTAAAACAACTGATTTTCATCTTTAATGAACAGTAACTTCCCTGCAAGGTAAGTACCAAAGGCTCTCCCTTCTGTCTAAACATAAACTAGGAGTCAGAGGTTGCCAGTCTGTTGACAGGTAGGGCTGAGGCAGGGCTGGAGCTGGCCAAAGAAGCCTGGTTTCTAGTCTCTGCTGAGATTGTGTTCTGGTGTCTGCCATCACCTCAGAGATGGCTCATCCCATTCTCCCCTGCAATAGGAGAAAGTATCTCCAAAGAGCCTGTCTTCAGACCTGCCTCCAGTTCCCTATGGATGCAAAGGGCCTCTCTGATTTGCTTCAATTACCCACAATCTTCATTGTGCCTAAGCAAATGAACAACTGTTTGGCTCACCACTTCTGATTAAGGAAGGAAACCCTGCCAGAGAAATAAAAAAGGTGAGCCTGCGACCACCAAGCAAGGAGGGAATACCAGTGCAGCTTTAAAATTTTTTAAGTAGCTTGCTTAATCATTAAACCAGTGCATCCTACTTCTACAATCTGCTCACACAGACCCTCTTCCTCTGCCCCGAACTCAGGACAGGCCATCCAGCATGAGCAATTACCTGATGTCTGCAACAAATGATTTTGGAACCTCCAGCCAGCACCAGAGCTAAGAAGTACTTACTGTTGGGAGTCCTCAATGCTAGACTCCTGGTCCCTGTATGATTACAGCTTTCAGAACTTCTGAGTGAGCAATTTACCTTTTCAAGAGACTTGTCAGATTTGGTAAACCAAAAGGATGTACTTATTTACATTTTCCAGATTGCAAAGGATAGTTTATGACTGCCTCAAAAACAAAGGCAAGATGAAAAATTAAGGGGGTATGATTACAGAGCTCTTTTCCTTCCTATCACCACTGGAGCCCATGTGCTCTGCATTTCAGTTCTGCTCCTTCCAATCTCAAGGAGTGGCTTTGTTCACTCTCATAACTCAAGTTTACTTGTCTACAAAGTAGAGACAAAACCTTGAACAGTGCCCTAGGTAAAATAAATGAGCCTGGGCCAGCTCCCTAGGTAAATCAAAACACTGTTTCATTCATCGTGGTAATGGAGCTACAGAGACACACCTCAAGCATTTAGCATTAGTATTCACCCTCATTGTGTGACAAGCACCAAAAAGCTCTCCAAGAAAAAAAAATGGTGCCCAGTTTTTCGGGAGCTTCCAAGTTTTTCACATATTTTATGATAGTACTCAGAGGCCATAAGATTAATCAGGGCTCCTTTCTTAAAGGTATTATTATTCACTATTAAAGAGTTACTGTTATATAAAAATTAGATGTCATGTAGATGCACAATATGTCATTTCACAAGGCATACCATTATAATGTAGCTATGTGATTAATAATTAGAGGAAAGGTGATCTGAACTCTGAGAGGATCCACCCTGAACTGAATACAATAGGATTGTTCCAGGTGAGAGGAGAAGGGAACTGTTCATTAACAAGTCACTCTTCAACTGAGTAATGTGTCCACAGTGTAGCACCAGGTTTTCCAGTTACTGTGTTGCTCTTCGCTAATGGGGACAGCTCAACACCAAGACACTGGCCAAAAGCCAAAGGCGTGGTGAAGCCTGAGGTTGTATTAACTGATTTAATAGATTGAAACCTAAAGTCTTTACACTATTCAGTCCCATCCAATCACCTTCCTGAGTTTGTTCATCAGCCTCCTAAGCTTCCCACCCCTGAATCCAAATGTCCCCACCATACCCCCCCTACACACACACACACACACACACACACACACACACACACACACACACACACAGAATTCTGCTGCATTAGGCCAACTGAATTTCTCCTTTCCAAAGCTCTACTCCCCATCCCACCTGACAATAACCTCCTGTTCCCTCGCTCCCCCAGGCCCAGCATTCCAACCACTGTGGAGTTCTCTTCCCACACCATCTCCTTAACAGCCTCATGATTCTGCTCCAAGCCCCAGGACCAAGATACACCATGCTGGGACAACCTATCTTGTTCACTGTAGGATTCAACCTTCATGGTGATAACCCCAAGTGACACCTCCATCTGAGTTCTCCTCCTTCAACTCCATCCTGTACCCACAGTTTCTCCCTTCCAATTCTCACTGCCAAGATGCTTCCATGCCCAGCTTATCCAAAAATGGAACTTCCAGATTTTCTAACCTTATTCTTCTGACATCAGTAGGTAGAACCACCAACCATCCTTCTCTCTCACCTCCAATCCACACTGGTCCGCAGGTGCCTTTCCCATCCTTGCCACTCACAATCCTCATAGCAATCCCTCCTCTATCTGTGTGTAACTTAGAGCTCTCCAGGCTCCAGTCTTAGCCAGTAAAAGGCATCCTTCATACAACTGTACAGCAAATCTCTCACTTGGTGTGATGTCACCAATGTCACTGTGTGCCATCTCTTGAAAGGTCACGACCCCTGTAGGTCAGCACAAGAGGCCCTGTGTCTCAGCCAGCCGCCTCTCCAGAGTTTTTGCCCTGGCTCCCCAGGATAGTTCATAAGCCCCTCCCCCACAACCTTTCAACATAACTTATGAAACCTTTTGTGTCACCACTTACTATAATACCCCAGAAACATCTGTTGGTGTGCCTATCTCCTCCTCAGCCATGAGAAGCTCTTAAAATTTGCCCTAATACAGCCCAGACAGAATATTTGCAGAAAGGAAGGAAGGAAAGGTGGGAGGGGGGGAGGGAAGGAGGGAAGGAGGGAGGGAGGGAGGAAGGGAGGGAGAGAAGGAGGGAGGGAGGGAGGGAAGGAGGGAAGGAGGGAAGAAGGGAGGTAAGGAGGGAAGGAGGGAAGGAGGGAGAGAAGGAGGGACAGATGAGTGTGTGGGTGGGTGGATGAAAGAAAGGGGTGGTGCTTCATCATGCTATATTATGAAAAGCATGTCACCACTTAGCATACTTTCCTAAGAATTATGATGACTTCCCACTCCTACAGATAGTCTACATTTCTAAAGTTCAAGACTTGTGGAACTAGTTTCTTCGTGCTGGAATAGTAACTTAACCCAAGCTTCCTTATTTGTCTTGTCTTTTCTTTTTTTTTCTTTTTCTTTTTTTTTTTTTTTTGGTACTGGGGATCGAACCCATGACATTGCACTTGCTAGGCAAGCACTTTGCCACTGAACTACATCCCAGCCCAACCAAGCTTCCTTATTAAGAAAAGTAGAGAGGGGCAGGAATCTAAGGTATCTCAAATTCACATTATGATTCTATTTCATGAGAAGGACATGGGTACTTCAATTTTCTACAAAGCAATCTTCACCTCTGGATTAGCTTGAATGTAAACTAGCTCAAAACCAAACTTCAAATGCAGCCCAACTTGACACAGCAACCTCAGCAGGTTGCCTCCAGAACACTTTGTATGCAAGCACTTTGTATATAGACAATGATGTGTGTGCTGTCAGCTGTCCCAAGGACAAATCCAACAATCCTCAGTGATGAACCATTCTCACAGAGCCAGCTAACAAGAAGTCAAGGTGAAGGTCAGATTCATGTGATGATCCGGTACATCCAGAGTGATGGAACCAGTAAGTGTCAATGCCCTGTATCTTCAATTGAGACAACCTTCTGGTCTCCAGCCACAGAGAGGCTGATTTCCCAACTCCCATGGTGATTCCCAAAACATCAGCACCCTACCATTGGCCTTTATTTGTTGCTTCTGTATCCAGGGAGTCGAGACAGCTGCAGCAGGGTGGCATTTGGGGCTGGGACTCTCATTCAGAACAGGCAGAACAACAAGCTCTTTGCTCCCAGAGGCCTGGCTAGAAGAAAGGGACCTGGTGGGGTTGAGTCAAGAGCCTGCCTTGGTCACCCAAGGGTGTGTAAATGTTGGGCTGGTCTCCCCAGTTACACCCACTCCTGGAAGCCCTCATGGTCTCTGGACCAGCAGCCCCATCTGTTTACAAATATAGAAAGTGCCAATTCTTTATGTGGGTTGAATGGGAAGTGAATACTGGCTCCACGTGAACTTGCCAAGTGTTTAGAGAGAAGGTCAGATATGGGGAACACTAGCTTTATTTAGGAAAAAAAAAAACACACACACACAACCAGAAGGACAGGCACAGCTAAGCCCAGAGCCTACCTCACCTTTCTTTGGATGGACCCAGTGCCTCTCTGCTAACCTCCTTGAGGAAGTAGGGTGTATATGGGGCCAGCTCCTCCCATGTACAGTTTGCCAGTGATAATCAGTTCCAGCAAGCTCCCGCCCTGGCTGGCACCACTCACTTTCTACTTCACATCACCATCCACCCCGTGCTGCCTGATGATAATGCATTTACAGACAGCCGAGACTCTCCAGCCAGAAGGAAAATTTCACCTAATTAAATAAAAACAAAGCAGAAAACCAAAGCCTTCAACTAGTGCCAAAAAAAAAAAAAGGGCAACTTGATCTTTTATGGTGCTTTAGAAGCAGGAATGCCAATGATTTTCTTTCTTTCTTTTGCTAAATGCATCTTTGAAAACAATCCTTGGTTGTCTCTAACTAGAACTCCTAAAAAAAAAAAATCAAAACGAAAATGGCAAACAAACCAAGAGGAAAAATGAATAAAGGAAATGCATGATCATAGTGTAAGAAAGTCAGATGGCCAATGAACAAATGAAAAAACATACAATCTCACACAGGCAGGTGTGAGTATCATTTTTAAAGTACTATGATGGAAAAGGGAACACTTCAAAAGTTAGTAATCAGTAAACTCCCAGGGGTGTCTGGCAAAAAAAAAAAAATAGTCCCCACCAGAGTCTATCACAAGCTTTCCTCTTGATCATGAGTTCTAGAGCTCTATCTCTAGATAGAGCTGTGTGTACACATCACAGAGAAACACAGAGAGTCTTGCCTTGCTTTGTCTTGACAGCATTATTTTTCATTCAAAATTTAAAAGAAACCAGACAGCTACTCAGCCACTCAGGAGGCTGAGACCAGGAGGATTCAGGTTCAAAGCAATCCTGGGCAGAGTCCTCAAGACCTTATCTCCAAAATAACCAGCAAAAAATGGCCAGAAGTGGCGCTGTGGCTCAAGTGGCAGAGTGCTAGCCTTGAGCAAGAAGAAGCCAGGGACAGTGCTCAGGCCCTGAGTCCAAGCCCCAGGACTGGCCACAAAAAAAAAAAAAAAATTAACCAGCAAAAAGCTTGGCTGGAGGCATGGCTCGAGAGGGCATCAACTGAGTAAATGCAAGGCCCTGAGTTAAAACCCTGACACCTAACAAAAAGGAGATGGGGATGTGACACAGAAAATCCCTACTGATACAGGACAGCCTTTAACGAGAACAGCGCCAGAACAAACTGACTGAGGAGAAGGTTTGTAATAGCTAGAGAAGAAAAAGCAAGTCATAAAAAAGTATATGCACCATAAGCCCATGTTTATTTATTTCTAGATATGTGCTTTTTAGTATATCCGTGCCTGTGGAGAGTAAATACTCTGAGAAAAGTAATTGGAAAGGCCTTTTAAGATGCTTATATGTTTTCTATTGGCATCATTTCTTCAAAAGCAATTCCTTAAAATGCCACCATTGGAAATATTCCTAGAGCTGCCAAGAGGATATGGAGAAGAAGCTACACAGGGAGCTTATACACAGGTAGCTTCAACACAGTGAGAAGGGGAGAGGGGGTAGAGAGAGAATAAAAGAAAGAGAGGAGAGGTGGAAAGAGGAAAGACAGAAGTGAGGGGAGAGGGTGAGAGAGGTAACGTCCAGAAAAGAGAAAAGACAGAATTGAGGGACAGAGGGGAGAGAGAAGAGAAAAGAGGGATAAGGGAGAGTTTGGTAAAAGAGTATCTGACATAGCTATGGAGCTAACAGTCCCAAATATTGGCTCAAACTAAAAAGGAAAAGTGAACATTGAATCAGCCAGAGGAGGCTGTGGATGGCTGTTTCTTAATGGTTTATTACAGGAAGCAATCCAAGATCTGTCTTTCCTTTTATTGGCTTATGAAACACATACCCTCCCCCCATTGACTCACACCTCCTCCCACTCAGTGAATGAGGTGAGCCGGGTAAGGGGAGATTCTGACTCTGATTAAGGTGTTGAACTTGAATTGGTCCTCTGCAGGGAATTCAGGACATGGAGAATGCAGGCTATGGCTCCTTGCTCTCCCAGGGAGCCTACCATTATAGCCTGCTCTGGACTCCTACTTCCATACTCCTGGCTCTTCCAGGGAGCATCAGGCAATGATTTTGACAGGAAGACAAAACTCATGGGAGAGCCGCTGGAGCAAGAAAGGCAGAGCCTGTGTTGTGTCCCAAGGCTGGCAGGGTATCTAGTTTCCATCGAAACCCAAGTGGGTGGAGGGTCATCCCACAACCACTCTTAGAAAAGGGGGTGGAAATAACATGCTTCCAACACTGCATAAAAGAAGCCAGACAATCTTCCCCATTCAACAACAGAAAAAGGTCACCCATCATATTGAAAATCAGGGAAGAATTCCCTAGGGTTCCGGGGTGCTAGCAGTGTTCTCCTCAGTGATCTGAGCACCAGCTCCCAGGTGTTTTTATTTCCCGAAAACGCACAAAGCTCCCCACCAAACAGCAGTATACTTTCAGTGTGTATGTGTGAAATTTCTATAAAGAGTCAACTTAAAAATTAAAAGAGCATGTGTTTGGTGCAGCTGTCGGCTCAGAGTCACCCCTGTCCTTTCTTCATTTTCAGCCTAAGCCAGGAGCAAATTCACTGGTCAGTCACACCCTGTCCCATAGCTCAAGATGTGCTGGGAGGATGGGCAGCATGAGGAGGGGAGAATGACATGTCCTGGATTTATTTTTAATCGATTCGCTCATTTTCCCCTAATACTCAAAACCGCTCCTCTCCTTTTCTGGTATGCCCAAAATGGCATCAGCCACACCCTGATAAACCCCAAGCATGCAGACTTCTCAGGCCTGGCACGAGACTGTGGGCACATCTACTAAAGCCCAGCTGAAGAACCAGACTGGGTGATGCATTCAGAAAAGGGTGCTTCTGTTCCATTCTAAAATGAGTCTGGCCCATGGAGGGGGACTCCTCTCCTAGAAGCCAGATCCATCTCCAGCTGCCATCTCCCCCCAGGCTCATCCTGCGAGCTCTTCTGAGACTACACCTGTCTGTCAAGAACTTTGGAGGGTCTTCTGACTTTATCCAAGGAGTTAGTTTTGCAAGTTCCCCCAGACCTCTTGTTTTTTTAAATTAGAAGTTGTCTGGCAGGGCACTGGTGGCTCACACCAGTATTCTTAGCTATTCAAGAGGCTGAGATCGAAGCCAGCCTGTACTAGAAAGTTCATTAAAAAAAAAAAAAAGCCAAATGTGGATACAAAAGAAGCTGACATTATTCCTCCCAATTCCCTTCAAGTTAATGAGCTGCCAAAGGGCTAGAGGCCCTGCTAACTAGTATATCACTTCAGATCTACCAAAGTCCCCTTGACAAATGGGCACTATCCTTGGCACTGCTTAAAGGACAGAGAGGCCTGAAAATCTCAGAAAGAGGGCCTGACAAAGTGGTAGGATTACATACCTGTAATCCCAGCTGAGAGATGGACATGAGAGGATCATGGTCCAAAGATAGCAAAAAAAAAAAAAAAAAGTGAGCTCTTGCTCAAAAAATAAACTATAACACACAAAAAAAGGTCTGGAGATAGAACATGTGTCTAGTAAGTCCAAGGCCTTGAATTCAAATCTCAGCACCATCACCAAAAAAGCTCAGAAACATTGAGAAAACACTTTTTCTCAGAATAACCCTTCAAGTAATCAAAAGCATTTTTTTTTGAAACACACCAGACCTACTCATCTTAGGATAAACCAATTTTATACATAATAGAGTTTTTATTTTAAAAGATAAGGACTCTAGATTTCATTTTGTTTGGGGTTTTTGTGTGTGTAATCCTTAAGAGTTTTACTTTCTTTTCTTCTTATTTTCTTTAGGTAGTTGTGCAAAGGAGTAACAAAGCAATTTATGAATACACTACATCTTGATCAATGAATGTCACCCTTTCCAACATTCTCACTATTATCCAACTCTTCCCTCACTCTTCTTAAATTTGTAGGAAATACAACTGGATTCTTGCCTGCACCCCCCTTCCATGTTCCCCAGCTTCTCCTCTTTATTCATCTACTCCTTTCCCCTTGATCCCACACCACCTTTTTCCAGTACCAGCTTCAGGGTATTTAACTTTGCTGAACTTTGATTTTGGCTTTCTAAGAAATTACACTATTTATGATCTTCCTTGGATCTACTATATTTCAGTGAATGCATTTGTATATACTTGCATACCACCCAACACATTTACTCATGAGTTTATAAGGAGAATCTAGCTTCCACATATAAGGGACAATATGCATCCTTTGTCTCTGTGGGCCTGACTTATCTCACTTTACATCATTTCCCCCAAGTCTTTCCATTTCTTTACAAATGATATAATATCATTCTTTTTAAGGGATGAGTAAAATTCCATTGTGTGTATTTACCACATAATTTAAAAAAATTCAAAACTAATCAGTAACTTCAAAACCATAATGGAAAGGCTAGAGTTTAAATCACGTGGATTTCCATTTCCTACACCTAAGTAGCATGGCTTGTTTGCTTTCTACTTTCTCCATCGTTTTAATTGTTTTTTAATTTTTTTAAGGTTTCCAAATTCCCAGAGGTTCACATCTTGAAACAGATATATTACTCAGAATTCCTAACCTATAGCAACTGGAGAACAAAGAAGGAAAGCAATCTATGTTAACTAATGAAAATCAATAGTAAAGAACCACTTCCAACCAAAAGGCATCATGTTATTAATCTTTTCAAAATAAAATCAACTATGCATCCTGGTATAATGGTGCACACCTGTAATCTCAGAACTCAGGAGGAATATCATTGTGATTTCAAGGTCAGCTTGGGCGGTGACAACATAACCTTCTCTCAAAAAACTGCAGACAGATGATGACATACCTGAACAATGCTGGTGACAGGCCACCAATGGGCCTAGAAACGAGACCTACATTTGTAGGGCTCTACTTTGTGGTATACCCTTCACTGGTACTCTATGTCGGTTTTTGAATGCACATTGCAAGAGATACTAAGTGGCTATTATGCAAATTTTACAAATGAAGAAATGGAGGTTTAAGAGGACAAACCAGGGAAGGATCTGAGGAGATGCGAAAGGGGCTTCAAATCTGAAACTGGGGTCCTCATTCTCATTGCTAAAATGCTTGAACAATGAATACCAGGGAAACAAAATAAAAAGCCAAGACAGCCTCTCTTGGACAATGACATTTTGTCACTGCATTGTGCACACAGAATAAGATACTAATAATACTCATGCACATCTTACATTGTGGTCCATGTGGGTAAAGCTTCATTCACTGGATTCATCTGTTCACTCAAAGGGCTTGCTGAGCACCCCCATACTCAACTAGGTAGGGAATACAAGGAAAGGAGAAGCACAAGGAAACCTACAGCTGACCAGAACAGAGGAGTGAGCATTAGCTAGCAGTAATTACCAGCAGCAGAAATTACAGCAACCACAGAAATGAGAAAGAAATAAAATACAGGAATTACAAAGGAGAAGTGAATTCAAGCAGAAACACCACTGATAGCTTCAGAAAAACCATTTTTGACCAGGTTGGCTTATTAGCATTTGGGTAAAATGACAATCTACATTCCAAATGAAACACTGAGATAAATGGAGTCATGATAGTTAATGGCTACACACACCAAAAAAAAAAAAAAAAAAGGCTGCAAGACTGGGAAGGGCTTTAAAAGCCAGGCAATGGAGTTTGGACTTGACTTAACGCACAATGAGAAGTCAACATGATCCACTGTTGAGCCAGGAAATAGCATGAGATGAGTAATCATTCAGGCAGGTTAAACACAGCCACCCAACCTAGAAAGACACTCTGAACAGTAAGAAACAGTAAGAAAATAGAATTTGGAAGCACTTTGAAATTGTTAAGCATCTATTTGAGAATCGAAGAGTTCAGCTTTACCTTAATAACTTCTGCATCCATGCCTTCTAACAAGAAATATTATGAAAGGCTAGTCAAACTTTAAACAAATATATTTAGTCTCTGACTATTTGCTGAAGGCAGAGACAACTCAAGTAATCAATATTAGAATTCAGCAAACAACAGATAGTATTTTTGGCAGCATGTCTGCAGTCCTAGTTATATGTTTTGCTCAGACTAATGCTGTACTTTGTTTGCATTTCTTCAGCATCATTGGATCAAAGGACACACAAGCTAAAAATGTAACAAACAATATGCGGGGGTGGGGGGGCCTCCAGATTCAAGCTCCCAGATAATCCAGATGAAAGAATAGATTATATTTCTCAATCTCCTACGCTGACACTTTGCCAGGTCTGAGCACTCTTATAAAAAATCACAACCAGTTTTTCTTGAAATCTTTAAAACCTTAAAGAAAAAACAGGGAAGTAAAGGGTAGAATCAGATCTTAGTAACTGTATATACAAAGCTAGAATCTTTCTAATGGTTCCATATTTATGGAAATGAGTATGTTTTTCTAGATCTACCTTTTTGATATATGCCTTTATGGAATGACGAAGAGGAGGGAGGAGGAGGGAAGAGGAGGGAGGAGGGAGGAAGAGGAGGAGGAGGAGGAGGAGGAGGAGGAGGAGGAGGAGGAGGAGGAGGAGGAGGAGGAGGAGGAGGAGGAGATAAATCTTGCAAGAGAAACAAGTGACCCATGTTCCCGCATGGATTAAATGTCCACAGCTTTGTGTAAGCAAATCACTAACAGAACAAACAGAACAAACAACACTGGAGTATCATTAATACCAAGCTAACTTGGGAGGATTCAGGAAAGGGATTACAGGGGAGGCAGTAGACCTTTTATGCCTGAAGTGATTGATATCTTCCAGATACTGCATGATACATTTCAACACAAATCTTAAGCAGGAAGAATCATCTTTGTCCCAAATTTTCAGTTATGTTAAGTAAAATGTAGCTTCAGGAAAGTCCCCCTCCTGATTTCCTTCACCTCTTTCCAGCCGGGTGACCAGGCAGGCAGGCAATGTGGCCTCATCAAAAGCCCTCTGCCTACAACAACTGCTCCTAACACAGAGCTTCTGAGCTGCAGTTTGGAAGCATTTGATTAATGAAGCACAGGATCCATTCTCAACAGAAAAAGAAGCTGCCTGGCTATCACTGCCAAGATAAGGGATGAAATCATCCCAGAAGTTCCAGGAGAAAAAGGTAGAAGAAGCTCAGATGGGAACCGAGAATGGACTGGACATTCGGCCAGTACAAAACCCACTCCTGAGAGCACCAGGGAGCCAGGATAAGAGTGTAAGTATATCCAAGAGCCTTCATCTTGGAGTGCTGAGTAGACAGAAAACAAAAACAAAGAAGAAAAATATCTAGCACTGTCCCATCTGGAAAGAAAAGGAAGTTCTGTAAAAGCATGGTCAAGTAGAAAGAATAAAAGCATTGCATATATAATTTTCATAACCAACGCTGTAAGATACTGCTCTGATCTCCACAGTGGCAATACTGCTGTACAGACATGTTTTCAGAGCTAAGGCCTCAGTGGAAATCCAAATCCAAGCTGGAAATTCTACAAGGCAAACAAGGCTGTCCTTCTTCCTCTCACTGCAAAACTTCCTGCCGAAGCACAGTGAAGAACAGATTCATTTCTTTAAGAGACACAACAAAGGCTTCAATTATTTTACATATGCTTATTAATATTTAGCCAGTTAAACACAAGCCTTTTCCAGTTACCGTCTGGCAGCCCATAAATATTTAGCAGCAGTAGACACAAGCACACACATACACACACTTGCAGACAATACATATCCTTTCGCACCCCCAAGGCATCCATGAAATTGTCCCTAAGTTTAAAAAAAAAAATCAGAAATCACATACTTGCAGTAAAATCATTTAAAGCTATGCTCAACAAATTTCAGGGAGAAAGGCTCTGCCTCCCCCAGATTTGAAATTCCTGGTTTTCTTTTTTTTTTTTTTATTTTTTAATCCCTCAGTACTAAGGACTGAATTCAGAATCTCACACTTGCTAGGCCAGCACTCTACCCACTTGAGCCACATCTTTTTGCTTTTAGTTTGCTTTTCAGATAGATTCTTGATGGAACTTTTCCAGGACTGGCCTCAGACCTCCTTCCTCCTACATCTACCGTCTAGGTAAATGAGTTCTCTAATCTTCTGTACATTCTCCAATTACAGGTCCAAAGGCCAAACAAGTATAGTCCATTTTCCATGAACACTGGAGTCATGATGCTTGAGGCATTCCTTAGGCAATTACCCCATTCTCATCAACAGCCCAGTCTCTAAACCACATCTTTGTTCCCCACCGCCCCGAAGAATATAGGATTTGAACCAATATGTTTACCCATTCTGCCTGGTTTCTGTGGCCAAGCAGTCTTGACAAATAATGCTCTCCCTAATATAAATGGCACTGATGATAATGACCATTAGTCGGATGTTCTCTGTATGCCAGACCCCTATACAAACATCTAATATTTATAACAGCTTCAATCAAAGGTATCATTAGCTCCATTTCACAAATGAGGAAAGGCCACTCAGGGAGGTTTAAGTAGTCTGCCCAAGGTGACGTGGAATAAATTGAGAATCTGGGATTCAGATCAGAGCTGAATATGCATAATCTTCATGTCATCTCTTCCTGGATTCCATTACCTGGCTACAAAAAAAAAAAAAGACATGGGCAAATCTGACTATCTCTCATCTCAGTTTCAGCACTTGCCAGAAAAAAATGAAGGCTATCCTACCAGATTCTCCTGTATGTTTCCCCCCAAAAAATGAATAAATAAAATTTATGAAGGTATTTTTTTAACAAAAATCACTGGTCTGCCAACGTTAACAAGTGATTTCCAGTTTTAAAAACTAACAAGAGTCTCCCCAAGAGCAATTATTAGGGCTGATGCAGCTCATAAAACAGACCATAAAAACCATTCCTGTTATATTAGTCTTGTGTTTTCCTTTTCCAGAGGGCTGTTTGAGGCAGGGAGGTGGCAAAAATTCCTTCCCAAGCCATTGCTCATCCCTCAGGACACGTGCCCTCGTCTCTCCCTTCTCTTTCCTCATCTCTCCCTTCTCTTTCTTCATCTCTCCCTTCTCTTTCCTCATCTCTCCCTTCTCTTTCCTCCTTCTCTCCCCCCTTCCCAGACAATAGCCACTCTCAAGTTTGCACAAAGGAAACGTGATTAACCAGCCTCCCCTGCCAGAGGGCCATCTCCAATGGGTCCCAAGAGCCACTTCTAATTTACTTAAGTGATTGAAGTCTCCCTTCTCCCCAGTTACTCAACCCTGCAATACCAGCTAGCAGATATAATTGCAAAACAGGTAAGCTAGTCTTGCCAATCTACCAATTCAGTGCCAGCATTCGTTGCAAATTACAGGGTATAAATTTAGCAGGGGTGGGTCTTAATATACCATTGTGCAAATTACATGTTCCCTGGCTAGTAGAAAGTGCATTAATTACCTTGGGTGAATGTACAACTTCCACTTATTCCCTGGCTTTCTGGAGAGCATCAAGAAACTCAAGAATAATTGACAAAGATTAAAGCATAAATAAATAATGCCTGCTGAGTAGGTGGGTCTTTTCTCCAAAGCTATTCCAGAGCTCCTGGGATTAGAATTTTTAACTTTCTCCCTGTAAATTCAGAGAGGCATTGAGTCTTACTGTATGAGGGTTAGGACAGACCGACCAAAATTAAGTCATAAAAATGGAACCCATAGGGCCATAACCTCCACCAGAGCAATGGCAACACGTCTTCCCTCTTGTGCTAAAAGTTCTGCTTCTGCAAGAGAGGGACACTGCCAGCTGAAGCAGGACAAATGCCTCCAGATGTGAGGTCTAACACCACAAACATTAGCTATAGGAGATTCTAACCATAAGTAATATCCAAGCACTTAGATAAGTACTCAACACTAGGCCAATGCAGCTTTATAGAGAAGTAAACAGGGGCTCAGAGAATTGACATACTTATCCATGGTCACATTATCAAGAGACTCAGACTGTGAATCTAAACCTCACAGTGTTAGGCACAGGAGCTGCAAGACAATCAGCTGCTGAGATAACCAGCCAGGGATAACCAATAGGATTTGGAGAGGGGGGAAATATACCATACATGCAAATAACCCCTCCCATGTCCTACCTCCTCCATTCCCAGGTCTCAGCTGAGGGCTGCTACTAAGGCTGCCCATTCGTTTTTGCCACAACTCTGCATATATACAAAACCAAGGCTGAGGAAGGTCAAGATCATTCAGCCAAGTCCAGCACTTGTGGTTCATGCATGTAATCATAGCTACTTAGGGGTCAAAAATTCAAAGGATCACCATTTAAGGCCAACCAGAGTTAAAAAGTCTAAAGGATTCCATCTCGAAAAATAAATGACCAAATGCTGGGCTAGAGGCTTGGTTCAAATGGTAGCATGCCATCTGAGTGATCAAGCAAGTGGCCTTCAGTTCAAACTCTAGTACCAGAAAAAAAATTTTTTTTAAAGATATCCAGGTACTAGTGGCTCATACCTATAATCCTAGCTACCCAGGAGTCTGAGGTTCAGAGGATGTGTGGCTCACAGACAGCCCAGGCAGAAACGCCGCCACTTCTAATTAACTAAAAACCAAAAACCAATACTGGATTGGAGGCATTGACTCAAGTGGTAGTGCATCGGCAACAATCAAGAAAGCTAAGAAAGCCGACTGAGTGTGTGAAGCCCTGAAATTAAGACCTGGTACCAGCACAAAATAATGATGATGATGATGATGATGACAATAGAGAGGAGGAGGAGGGAGGGGAAGGAGGAAATCATCTAGCCAGAAAGTAGCAGAGCCCAAAAAGCTAACAACCCGGGCTGGGAATATGGCCTAGTGGCAAGAGTGCTTGCCTCATATACATGAAGCCCTGGGTTCAATTCCTCAGCCCCATATACATAGAAAAGGCCAGAAGTGGCACTGTGTCTCAAGTGGCAGAGTACTAGCCTTGAGCAAAAAGAAGCCAGGGACAGTGCTCAGGCCCTGAGTCCAAGCCCCAGGACTGGCAAAAAAAAAAGCTAACAACCCATCATCTATTCCTCCTGAACTCATAGCTTTTGCCCCTAATCTATGAGTTTACTACAGCTCTGGTCACTATACAACTAATGTGAGAAAACAGGGAGGAAATATAATTAAACAGATCAAAACTACTTAGACCAGGAGTCCAATGGTGACACCCACAAAGGTCCTCAAACCCATTTTACCAGCAGGGTGAGGAGACAGGGCCATTTTCAGGTCATATCTACAGTGTGTCCACCGGTGGTGGTTTTCTAAGTTACGTGGCATCCATATTGTCTTCTTCTGTTGGAATTACTTTTGGATAGCCATAATGTAATGGGCCCTAAGTAGGGGCCCTATCATTGCTAGGCAATGATCACACTATGTGATCAAAGCTGAGCTCATAAAGGTGCTTAGGAAAGTAACTCTTTAAAATGGGAACAAGGACACTGAAAACATGCCATTGCTCTTAAGAAGGACAACTTCTTTATCTAAAAACCGAATTGACATTCCCGCTTCCTCTCTCACTGCATTCAGTTTAGAAAGCTCCCAGGCCTCCTGACCAAGGGGGCTTAGCCTCCAGCAGGAAATCGAGACTGAAAAAACAGAGGTCATCTAAAGAAAAGCAGCAGGTCACACTCACATGGCAGCCATCTGTGTGTCTCCATACTAAATCAGAACAGGGTGTCAGAAGCGGGTGGCTTTCAGAAGAGACATATTCACTCTGGTGGAAGATACTGCTTGGGCCAGCCTGGTCCATTAAGATCAGGTATGCCTTATCAGAAGAGGAACTTGTCACAGCCAGGGCACCCCACAGCACATCTCATATGGATAGGGCTTTTCCTCTTCATAGTCATAATTTGATGGATTAATTTTGCTTGGAATTCTTGAGCGCTAAGGGTTATGACCTCAATCCTGACTTCAGGAAATTGCACATTCTTTGTTGTAATTGGAAATGTGTATGGTTTTACCTAACAAAAATAAAATGCTAACCTCATAGCATATTCAGGGTTATTCAGTGCAGAGAGCTGATGGATAAAGTTGGAAAATCCTGTGTAGGAAAGAGCTGTTCTAAAATAACAAATTTGTATAATGACTGTAAACTTTTATGGCATAAATGAAGATTATAATTAAGGTGGTGTCTCTTACCCTGTTCTCCTAGAAAGTGAAAAGTGTTGAGAATAGGTGCGCTGTGGGGGCCCTGAGCAAACCAAGTCAAAAATCATTTGAAAGCCATTTGTTTGGATTTCTGATCTCTCAGTACCTTGTCTGAGAGCTCACTGTCCTAAGCCAGGGGATATTCTAGTCGACAGCCTACCCATCTCCCCCAAGACTGGAGCTCAGGAAGACTGACAAAGAACCAATGGGGACCCTGGATGGAAACAAAGACAAGCCAAAGCCGGGGGGGGGGGGGGGGGGATGGGGAAGCTCACAGAAGAAATTATGCCAACTGGCTGACCAGAAGCCCAGTGAGAGAGTAATTGTTCCTCTCCAGGCTGGACGGCGATCATCGCAGGAAGTTGCAGTGCTACAGCTACCATGATAGTGATAAAGGAATGTGAGAATGCTGGGGAAGAAATGACAACACAAGTACAATGCAGCCAGCCATTGTGGCTATCTCTGCTCAGCTACTCAATGCATGTGGGCTTCTGGAACTTCTTTTAATCCAAGAAATGACTGTTCATGCTGTCTGCTCAGATACAGACATTTCATCCATAGTGATGCTTGTGGCCAAAACTAGGAAACATCATCAGCGCTCAATGTCAGAGAATGGCTAAACAAACGATGGAACATCTGCTGAACTGAGCTCAATAAAACCACTAAAACTGATAGGAAAGAAAACTAGCGAACCACTTTTTAAAAGGGTGGCACTGTGTTGTTTGGGAAAATAAATTACCATTAGAATATAGCTCTCGGTTAGGAAACTAGCTCAAAAAACAATTCTTTTCACAATTTTTTGAAAAATATAAAGTGAATAATAATTACTTCCATCAAGAGGGTTGGGGTAGGGCTGGGAATATGGCCTAGTGGCAAGAAAGCCTGCCTCATATACATAAAGCTCTGGGTTCAATTCCCCAGTACCACATATATGGAAAACGGCCAGAAGTGGCACTGTGGCTCAAGTGGCAGAGTGCTAGCCTTGAGCGGGAAGAAGCCAGGGACAGTGCTCAGGCCCTGAGTCCAAGGCCCAGGACTGGCAAAAAAAAAAAAAAAAGAGGGTTGGGGTAAAAAAAAAACTGAGGAAAAATGTTTTAAATAAGGTTCATTATGTGTAACATAGAAGGAAAAGTTAAAAACTACACAAACACACACATATAGAACATGACTGAAAGGGTAATACATCACAATTTTTCTGAGTGGTCTGATCACTGGTGATTTTTGTTTTTTTCTGTTTTATTTTATGTACTTAATTTTCAATACTGGGAACTGAATTTGGGGTTTCATGCTTGCTAATAAGGTATTCTACTACTTGAGTTATGCCCCCTCGCCTGTTTTTTGCTTTGGTTATTTTTCAAGTAGGATTTTGTGCTTTTTTTCCCCCTGAGTCCTGATCGTGTTACCTGTGTCTCCCTCCTGGCTAAGCTCACAGGCTCCACCCTCCATGGCCCACCTAGTCACTGAAGTGGGATTTGGCTAACTTTTTGCCTGAACTGGCCTCAAACTACCATCCTCAATCTCCACTTCCTGAGTAACTAGGACTGTGACTATCAGCCACTGCTCCTAGGCTAAATGTGTATTGTCTAAGACCATAAGAACAGAAATAAAGATTACGTTTTAGAATTTTTATCATGGCAAACCCATCACAAATCTGTCTAAGAGTAAGTCAAAGCAGGTGGGGCTTTTGGAAGAGAACATTTCCTACAGTTACTAAATTAAAAGGTATTGTTTGATAAAGAAATTGCCCAAGAATGTGTACATAGAGCTCTACTAAGAGAATTCCCAAGCTGGGTGCTGGTGGCTCACTCCCGGAATACTACTCAGGAAGTTGAGATTTGAGGATCACAGTTCTAAGCCAAATGGACAGAAAAGTTCCTGAGATCTTCTTATTTCCAATTAACCACCCAAAGCCCAGAAGTGGAGGTTTGGAAGTGTGGCTCAGTGGTAGAGCATTAGAAGCCAAGTAAGAGCTTGAGGCCTTGAGTTCAAGCCCTAGTACCACCATATCTCTCTTTCTCTCTCTCTGTCCCACAGCACCTTTTTGTAGTACAGGTCACCTTAATTTGGAAATATAATAGACATTCTCTATATGGAGAATACAGACTTAAACCTAACCAGACTCTCCTAAGAGCCATTTTTCTGCTCTGAGCTTTCCTTCCCACTGTAATCTTCCTTTCCAGGTGGTTTGCTGACGGGAACAGGGAAGGTTCCACTGAACAGCCCACAAGGTCTGGGCAAACCAGTTCTGCCACTGCAGCAGCCAACTTTCCCTTGAACCCAAAGGACTCCTGCTTTACAGGGGCTACTCTGATCTCTGCTCATGCCCCCTCTGCCAGCTTGGGCTTCCTTCTCTTGGCTCAGCCAGCATGGCAGGGCAGAATCATCTTTCAGGAATTGCTCTAAGACAAATAGCTCTAAGACAAAGCTCCCCCAACCCACCTGAAAGTATCTATCCCTCCTCTATTACTACCTTCAATGCACCTTGATGGGCCCAGGTAACTGACTCCCTGGCACCACCCAGCATTATTCTGTCTCTCAGGCTTTTGCACTCCATAGGCACCAATCAATGTCTCATTCCTGAATAGAAATGAAAACATCTCCCTCAATGCAGGATCTACACCCTCTGCATTTTCATCCTAGATAAGAGCAACAGGGACTGTGAGGCCACAGTGCTGGCCACTATGCTAAATGAATGTGTGGGCTCTTAAGAACAAATATATCTGCCCCAACCACTCTCTCAGGGATACCCCAACGATCACATTTCAAAGTGGAGGTGACCAGGCCAAAGGATAATTTATCTCCCCGAAGACACTAAGTGTCAGTTAAATTGCTGCATTTAATAGAGCCTGACTTGGATGGGCCATTCTGAGCAAAAGTAATAACTGCTCCAGTAATGAGTCTACTTGAAGTTGCTATTACTATTACTATACAGAGTCCAAAGATTCCCAGAGCCATCAGACCAAGACCCAATTAGATATCTGCAGCCTTTACAGACCACAGACTCCTTGACTCATGTCTCTGACCTGTCTGAGGGTATTTACCAATGATGATCTTCTTCACAGAGTCAGTCTAGGGTTGTTTCTTGTTTTGTTTTGTTTTCTTTTACTCATCCATTAGAAAGAACAATATTATGTCTTTTGCAGGGAAATGGATGGTCCTAGAACTAATTGCGTTAAGTGAAGGAAGCCAAGCTCAGAGAGACAAACAGTGCATGTTTTCTCTCACATGTGGAAGCTATATCTGAAATACAACTGGACATGATAACTTATACAGGACTCTAGGCATTCACACACAAACCAACTAAAGAAGGATATTCTTAGGGGAGAAACCCAAAAGTGTAACTCCTCTGAACATTTAAAATACTATTTATTGAAACAAATTCCAAGAAACAGAAACATGGGCTTTGTTGTTGTTTGCTTTTGCTTTTTTTTTTTTTTGTCTTTTTAGGGGGATATTGGGAAGTGCAGAAATGGAGGGAGGAAAGTTGAACAAATTACAACCATGGTATTCAGTAGACACTGGCAAATGAACTATGCAACTTGTGGTCGGGGACAGGAAGGGGAAACAGGCAAAGTGAGGGAACAGGCAATGTTGTCCAAAAAGAACTATATTCATTACTTGACTTATGAAATGGTATCCCCTCTGTACAACACCTTAATAGCAACAAGAAAAGTCTATGTAGATATATTAAATCGGCCTGCTACACAGACTCTAGTCATTTCACCCAGCTGAGCACACAGCCTGATACACAGGAACTGCACCACAGCTGATGGAGAATCACTGTGGTCCACTTCTCAGGTGCATCCTAGTAAACAGATTACAATATCTGACAACAGAAAAGAAAGGCGAAACAGGGTAACAGATTTGCACAAGTAAAACTCAGAGGTCTTCAAAAGCAGGAGATGAAAAACACCTCCTCAGCCTCAATGATTCAAGGTTAGAAGAAGAGGAAAAGACAACGGTTTGGGCAGCTCTGTGCTAACATAAGCAAACCCACTCAACTTGCTGCTTGAAATCCCTGGGATGAATCAACTCCCTTTGAGTCTTGTCCTTGGCACAAGATATCTCTGGTCACCTAATGAGATAAGCGAGGAGAGGCAGAGGTAAGAAATACATAGTCAAGACAGACCTGAACCCTCAAGTGTTGTGGCCATTTAAAATCCTGGCCTATCACCTCTGGCAAGTGAATTGGTTTGCTGGAGTCTTGGTTTCTTTATCTGTCAAATGGGAAATGGAAACATTAAGTTTCCACCTAATCATAAAAGTCCTAGTTTGAGGACCTATCATGACCATTCTGTCGGCAAACTGCAGTACAGGTATTTATTATCTCACTTTCAGCTGTCCGTCACCCCATGAAGCCAAGGCATTGCTACCCTCATCTGACAGATAAGGAAACATGTACCGGTGTTCCCAAAGAGAGGACGTAAACCTAGTCTGCCAAGGGTTACCCACTGCGGTAGCAGCTGTGCTGAGATTCTGGAAGTGTTTGCACCAGTCCAGGACAGTGCAAGGGACTGAAACTTTTTACCAAAGCCATTGAACAACGACTGTTGATTTGAAGAGGTGGGTTCCTTGTCCCCGGGTCCTTTCAATCAGGTGGGGAAGGGACATGAACTCCTGATCCAAGAAAAACACTCCTCCTCTTGACATTGAATGCAACCCAGTGGCTCTGTGGCTGTGAGAAGCATCCAATGACAGTTCATTTCACAGTTAAGAAGGGGGCCCTGCAGCCCTGCAGGGGACCAGCCTTATAGGAAGAACAGGCCTCTTACTTTTGCCCCCACAACTCTCAGCTCAGACCCCTAACTAAAGAGGCTGATTGTCCCTGAGATGGGCCCTTTTAACCAGCACTGAATTCATAAGGGGAGAAAGAGCCCAAAGTACTGAAATCCATCTTTTATTTTTAAATACAGGAAGTCGTCCTGTTGGAGACAAGCAAATATTTATGCATAAAATTAGCTAGGGAGGTAGAATGCTCTTCCAAACGCTGAGCAAAACATGGTAGAGGGGGGCTGGGAATATGGCCTAGTGGCAAGAGTGCTCGCCTCGTATACATGAAGCCCTGGGTTCAATTCCTCAGCACCACATATATAGAAAAGGCCAGAAGTGGCGTTTGGCTCAAGTGGCAGAGTGCTAGCCTTGAGCAAAAAGAAGCCAGGGACAGTGCTCAGGCCCTGAGTCCAAGCTCCAGGACTGGCAATTTAAAAAAATAAATAAATAAAATAAAATAAAAAACATGGTAGAGGAAAAAAATAAAATAAAACAAAAGTGTTGGCCATGAAACTGACTTTAAGACACCAGAAGGGAAAAATGAGGGGGAGCAGATCTAAATCAACTCAAAATTCCTCAGAAATGAATCTTCTCCTTACTAAAAATATACCACACATCTGGATTAACCAGGGACCTTTCTGGACCTCACTCTTCCGGTTGCCTCCCCATTCTCACTCTGGCAAAATTCTTTTTTCTTTGCATTTCCAGCCAGGGAACATTAACTGATACAAATTGGTTGATTTGAGATCTACAGGGAAACATCAGCTCTTCATTCTCTCTCATTTCCCACATGGACTTCCAAATTTCACTTTCAGTGGAAGGGCTAGAAGCTAGGTCATCTAAATAGCAAACAGCTAGGAATTTTCAATGTTATTATTCAAAAACCATGAGAAAATAGCACCTTTGCCTGAAAAATAAATGAACAGGGCCTCCTCTGTAAACCATTTTATGTCTTGAGCTTCTCTAACTACCCCAGACCCCACAACAAGGGGTTTCCAGGGAAGTTATTTCTTTTCCTTTTGTTCTGTGTGTGATGTGTGTGTGTGCATGAGCATGTGCAAGTGCATGCATACATGCACCATACTAGGGCTTGAACTCAGTACCTCCTACTCTAGCTTGGCTTTTTTAGAGGGCCAAGGGGCTCAGTCTGATGCTCAGCAACTTGAGGCACAGCTCCACTTCTGGCTTTCTGATAGTTAATTGAAGATAAGAGTCTCCCAGAACTTTCTGCCAGACCAACTTCAAACCACAATCCTCAGATCTCAGCCTCCTGAGCAGCTGGGATTGCAGGCGTGAGCCATCTGTGCATGGTCAACCAGTGCCTTTCCTTAACCCTGACATTTGCTCAGTCTTTTAAAAAGGATAGCCAGCTTCCTGGTGTCACAGAAAAATGAGAGTCAGAAGACCCCAATTGTAGTCAAATCATTTGCCAATAAATTGAGTAGCCTCATCACAATTTCTTAAATGGTTTTTCATCTATAAAATATAGTAGAATCAACAAAAGTGTGGATTATGGGTTTAACGTCCAGCAACTTCTTAAAGATAGGAAATGGAATAGATTAGAATAAATCAGAATGTATTAGACCTATGAAGAGTAGCTTTTGATTTAACTTTATATAGATGTTCTCATTTGCAATGTAAATGTGGATTTTTTTACAGCCTTATTAAGGATAAGGTTCACATACCCTACAATTTAGCCATTGAAAGAGTACAACTCAATGGCTTTTAGTATATTCACTGAATTATGCAACCATTACCACAATCTACTCTAGAATAGTTCATCACCCAAAAAAGAAATCCCATATCCATCACCAACTACTCCTTATTTTTTTTCCCTAAGTCCTTACACCTCAACCTTAGGAAACCTTTCATCTACTTTCTACTCTGCAGATTTTGGCATTCTAGACATTCTCTCTTAGTATCATCATAGGACGTGTGATCTTTAGTAACTGATTACTTTCACTCAGCATGTTTACAAGGTAGTATTATCAAGTATGTATCACCTTTTCCTTTGCATGGCTAAACAATGTTCTGTTGTGATATATAGACCATATATCACTAATCCATTCATCTAATGATGGAAGCATTCATTTCTTGGCTTTTATAAATATTATGATTAGTCATTCATTTACAAATTTTTGTGAAGACATACAAATGTATTCCTATAGGTCATTGCCAACAACTTCAAACCTGTGAGTTATGTGGTCACAAAAAGGGTCATTATACAATTCTGTGATTCTTAAAATCAACAACAGTCAGTCAGTTCATGGGCTTTTCCTTTGAAAAGGGGAATAAGGACAGCCAAATCAGGGTAGAAAGTGTGTTCATGCCACCATCCCAGAATCTTGTGGCCGAAAATGTGTTGGTATCACCTAGAAGAACCCTCCTTACAGAGAAATTTCAGTCTTTACACTGAAGCATTGCCAGTCACACTGAAAGGACCTGATGAAGTCTCAGGACAATCTGGTCATGGGCAATTTCCATTCTTCAGTCAGCTCCCATTCCAAGATGTAACTTCCCACATCACAAAGCTTTAGTTAGACATATATGCATAAAAGCATGCAGTGTTAAATCAGAGAGTCTCCTGATGACCTCTCTCCCCCCTTTCTCTCTCTCTCTCTCTCTCTCTCTCTCTCACACACACACACACACACACACACACACACGCTTATGAAACTTATGAAGGGCTCCACATGGAATGTGGCTTTTACAACTGCAGCTATGTTAAAGCGCTGATGTAAGAGGAGAAGCAACAGTCAGAAGTAGCTCCCTTCTCTAGCAAATCTCCATGAATAATTTAGCTATTAACAGCCATGTCACTAAAGCACTTGACAGGGACAACTCTTTAGGGGTGTGTGACCCTGGGAACATCTCCATCACTGCCCCCCCCCCCCCACACACACACATTTATACCCCAGAAAAGCTGTCATCATCAGGGAAAGAAAGCGTGACCAATTCGCAAAACCTAAGGAATAAATACAATTCCTATATGCCTTAAATTTATGGCCTCAAAAAGCCTACAAAATATGATAAACCATTATGGGTTTTCCCTGTCTTCTCTGCTTTGGTCACAATTAATTTTTCCATGTTTAGCTATAATATGGGCTGTAATATATAAAGGCAGGAGATTTAGAGCTCTTATTGCTTTGCAGTGAATAAGCTTCTGCAGTATGGGGCCCTGGAGGTGAAAGAAGCAATCAGGACAGGCCTCTTTTTGGGTAACCATTTATGTGTATTTTCTGTTTTTGCATCGTTAAGCAAAGACAAAAAGGCCTGAAGGAAACCAAGACAGCACTGGGCTAAAGTCACCGCATTGCCCAGTGTTATTCCATAACTGAGATGCATGGCAGCTCTTACACAGAGCCTAGAAAAGCACAGACTGCAACTCAAAGTGTGCATTTATTTCCAAGGGACAACAGAAACGGCTCTGGTTTTATTGATGCAATAACCTAAAGGTCTGAAAAGACAGCCAAATTCAGTTAGAAAGCTTCATACTGGCTTTTCCAAACACACTACAAAAAAAAAAAAAAAGAGCAATGGAAACTGTGACTTACTAAAGCCAAAATGACTGCTGCGCTAGTACTTTACTGTTGAGGTGAGAAGAACTCAGTTCCCCTAAAAGTATTTTTTCAAAGGCTAACCTCCAATATCTGAAAGTGTGGCCTTATTTGGAAAGGGAGCCTTTGAAGATGAGTCTAGGTAGGAATTGATCAGAGCAGATCTTCATCCAATGACTGGTATACTGGTGAAGAAGAAACTGTATGTATCTCTGTGTCTGTCTGTGTGCGTGTGCGCACACACACACACACATACACACACGTGCAAACTCACATACCATTCCTAGGACTTGAACTAAAGTCCTGGATGCTATCTCTTAGCTTTTTTTGGCTCAAGGCTGGTATTCTAAGCATTTGAACCACAGCTTCACTTGTATTGTTTGCTGGTTAATTGGACAGAAGAGTTTCATGGACTTTCTTGCCCAGGCTGCCTTTGAACCAGGTTTCTAAGATCTCAGCCTCCTGAGAAGCTAAGATTACAGGCATGATTCACCAAGAGCCAGCTGAGAAGGAACCTGGAATACAGGCATAGGGAAGAATGCCAGGTAGAAGATGGAGGCAGAGTCAAGTCATCTAGCTGCAAGGCAGGGAATCCCAAGTATTTCCAGCAACCCAAGAACTCAAGAGAAAGGCCCTGGAGGACAGAGGGAACCTGCGAACACTCTGACTTCAGACTTCTGTCCTACAAAAGTAGGAGAAGATAAACTTTGTTTTGTTAGGACACTCCATTTGCCAGAATTAGTTGCTAGAAGACCCTGTGGCCCTGAAAATCAGGCATTTCCTCTCCATGCCCTATTTCCTAACTGCTTTATAGAAGGGAAAACTGAGGCTCAGGAAGACTATGTTACAAGGGTAACTACTGCAAAACAGCACAGGCAGAAAGTGCAGGAACTATGAGTCCAATCTCAATTGAGAAGCCCATACTCTTACCACTAACAGGTACCACCATCTGCCACAATCTGTCTAGAGGGAGATTTTTTTTTTTCCCCAGTGAAATGGTCCAAAGGTGATAATCTCTTTACTATTGCAGAGGAAATTTTAAATTGCCTAATTCATCCAACTCAACCAGCTCCTACTCAGTGTTGAGAAAATGATGTAGTAGACAGCTTGGTATGAGAGAGACAAACTATCTGACTGTGAGGAGCCTAAGGCTCTATTTTCTCATGCAGTCAATGGGCTTGGGCTTTCCCTCATTCAGTGAGCTCATCACCAACAGGGTACTCTGTGTTATTTGTGGCAGAAAGTGGTACTCATCTGACCAGTCCCTCTCTATCACCCACCACTTCCCAGGTTAGGAGAAGCCACATAACCAGTTTTGGTCAGTCAAAGGTGGGAAAGGTGACACCTATCAACTTTTGGGGGGTGAAGATCAGAAAAGCCAGCACAAGCTATTCATTCTCTTCTGTGATAATGTTCTAGTCAGTGAACACTCACTCTATCAGCCAGGTCCACAGACGACTATGAAGAAAAGCTCCTCTCTGCTCCTGTCATCCAATCTACAATGTATTCATGTACACAAAAAATTAACCAATAAATGTCAAGGGAAACTTGTTACTGCAGCAAAGACCTATACTATCCTAACTAATACATGATATTCTAACTTGCATCCTTATGTGATGTGATCCTATCATTATAAGTAAGAGTTAAATTCTAAGATAAAACTGTGCTGTGCTGTGCTCAGTTGGCTCAAGCCTATAATCCTAGCTACTCAGGAGGCTGAGATCTGTAGATCATGGTTGTTCAAAGGCAGCCTGGGAAGGAAAATTTGTAAGACACTTATTTCCAAGAAGCCAAAAAGTGGAGCTGGGGCTCAAGTGGTAAAGTGCCAGCCTTGGGTGAAAAAGCTAAGGGGAAGTGCCCAGGCCCTGAGTTCAAATCCCATAACTGGCACACACACACACACACACACACACACACACACACACACACACACCACAAAAGGAGAGTAAATAACAGTGGTTTACAGGAGCTCTGCAGCCAGGCATCAGGGCTTTCTTCATCTCACCCCATCCTACCCAACTCCTATCTAACTAAGGCAGTCCCACCATCTGCTTTCTAAGCTTACCTCTGCTGTAAAAATTTCCTCAGAGAAAAGGCTCATTAGGACTGACAGTAGCTTGCTTGGATGGCACTTAGCGCGCCCACTTTGTGTGCACACCTGGACAAATTAGTCCACCTCTTAAGAGACCCAGATCCAGAGTCTATAAGTGGGTATAGTAGTCCCGCTTCATGGGACTGGTCTGAAGATTAACTGAAATGATTTTTTTTTAATGGAGAAGCAGCCTGATACACAGTAGACAATTAACGACCGTTCTTTCTCTTCCCTGGGAACATAAATACTGGCCAAGTAAGCCTGCTGCTGCACATGAGCTGAAGATGTTTGTTTTGCAATTAGCAGTATGAGGCTTCTTTCTAAAATTGTTGGTAGAAGCCCAAAAATCTCCAGGTAAACCAGCCCCTCATGCTGTTTTCTCAAAACCGGGTGACCTAACACAATACATACTTAATGAGCTCCAATAAGCCAACAGGTTTCTCATCAACCATCTGACAAAACAACAACAACAAAAGCCACATCATTAATGAACTTTTCTTTTTCTGCCCTTAACAAACAACACAATCAGAAAGAAAAATAAATCCCCCTGCTCCCCCCTCCCCCCAAAAAAATCCTGGACATTGTTTCACAATGCCTAGACCTTACTCATCTCAAGATTACTGTGATTACAATGAAGTTATGGGTATAAAGGGATACTCCATTACATTTTCCAGACTAAGGGCAGTGTCCCAGTGGCTCCCAATATTATTAAGGAAGCATGGTTCACTGCAGAAACTATGCTGGGCATTCTGTCTACACTTCATTTGGGGTTTCTAGAACAAGAGTTGTGAGAACAATGGTCTGTTCACAGCCCAGACTCTTTTAAATTGGCCTCTTTTGGTCCTTTTAGATTTCTCTGCCCATTTGTCAGGTGTGGTATGTCTAGAGAGATCATCTCCCATGCACCAGCAGTTTCCTTGGGCACAAAAGAAATCACTACAGACTATGTAGCTTTAAGCAAAAGCTATTCGTTTTCTCAGAGTTCTGGAGGTCAGAGATGGAAGATGAAGGTATTGGTCAGTTAGTTCCACCTCCTGGAGACCCTGAAGGACAAGTCTCCGCAAGTGGCCAGCAAACCTTGGTGTGTCACTTGAATCTCACTCACCATCTTGATACTGTCTCTTCCTCTCTTTCTCTTCTTCTTCTTCTTCCACTTCTTCCTCATCCTCCTTCTCTCTCTTTTGCTTTCTCTCTTCCTCTCTCTTGTATCAGGGTTTGAACACAGGGCCTCTAGCTTTCCATGGCTAGTGTTCAACCACTTGAGTCATACCTCCAGTCCAAACTTCTTGGCTAGTAAGTTGAAAATGGAGTCTCACAGACTCCCCTGTCCAGGCTGGCTTTGAACCAAGATACTGAGATATCAGCCTCTTGAGTAGCTAGGATTACAGGCAGGAGCCTCAGGTGCCTGGATAGTAGCCACATTATTAAAACAAACAGAGAAGGGCTGGGAATGTGGCTTAGCAGTAGAGTACTTGCCTAGCATGCATGAAGCCCTGGGTTCAATTCCTCAGTACCACATAAACAGAAAAAGCCAGACGTGGTACTGTGGCTCAAGTGGCAGAGTGCTAGCCTTGAGCACAGAAAGGCTCAGGGACAGAGCCCAGACTCTGCCTTAGTTCAAGCCCCAGGACTGGCAAAAAAAAAAAAAGAACAAAAGGGACATATAACATTAGTTTTAGTAATATAATAAACCCAACATATCCATTGTAGGGTAGACATGATCCTTACCTTCAAAGTGCTTATGAAGGTGATGAGAAAATTAGATTTGAGTATATGAAATGTTCAAACAAGCTCCCATAACTAATTCCAAAGCTACCACTAGGACAAGACACAGCTGCAAGCTTGAGTCATGAGTCCCAGTAGCTCAGATTGTGACTATAAATGGAGACAGCATCCTTGCAGAGGTAATCAGGTTGAAATAAAGTTTTCAGAGAAGGCTCTTGACTGGCATCCAAAGACACAGGAGAGAAGTGTGGGCACGCACACACACACACACACACACACACACACACACACACACACACACACACACACAGAAGACATTAACTTTCTACAGTTAAAGCCTCACCCACCTAAGGTGCTTTGTAACAGTAGCTCCAGGAAACATCCATTGAAAAACTACCTGTTTCTTGGCATAGGTCAATCTGACCCTGACTGTGGGTCCAGAACAGCTGCAAAACAGAACTGGTGGTGGTGGGAGCCAAGGAATGCCAGCTCCCAGGCCATGAGGTCAAGCAAGGACACTTCTCTTTAGCTGGAAGGACCAAGAGTGGAAAATACAGTTTTTAGACAACCAAAGCAGGCAGGCCTCAAACACCTGCCGACCCATGCACCATGTTCATAGCCTGCAGCTAGCCAACGGGATGGGAGATGCCAGGTCCCCTTTGATTTCCACAGCCATCTTTGCAGGCAAAGAGAGGGCTCTACTGAAACTGATTTTTCTCCCCAAAGAGGTGGCAGTCAGTTCCAGGACTCCCTAAAGTAGACAGTAGAGGACAGTGCTCTTAAAATCACAAGGACCTCTCATCACCTAAAATAGTATTTATTGAAATGAACTTCAGAAAATAGAAAGAAAAACAAAAATAAGCAAATGTGAGGATCTGACTAGATGCTGGTGGCTCACATCTAAATCCTAGCAATTCATGAGCTCACTCAAATTTGAAGATCACACAGTGTGAAGCCATCTCAGAAACTTACAAATTAACTCTTATCTCCAAATAACCAGCAAAAAGCCAGAAAGTAGAGGTGTGGCTCAAGGGGTAGAGAACCATCTTGGGGGGGAGGGGGTGAATGAGATCCCAAAGCCCTGTGTTTAAGCGCCAGTACATACACACACATACACATACACACACACACACACACACAACCAAGGAGCCTTCTTCACACCAGGGTGTCTCCACCTGTATTTTTCTTTTTTTTTTTTTTTTTTTTTTTTTTTTGGCCAGTCCTGGGCCTTGGACTCAGGGCCTGAGCACTGTCCCTGGCTTCTTCCCGCTCAAGGCTAGCACTCTGCCACTTGAGCCACAGCGCCGCTTCTGGCCGTTTTCTGTATATGTGGTGCTGGGGAATCGAACCTAGGGCCTCGTGTATCCGAGGCAGGCACTCTTGCCACTAGGCTATATCCCCAGCCCTCCACCTGTATTTAATTTTAAAAGTCTTGGATACGGTTTTCTTTTCTTTTTATTAACAAGCATCCCAGTGAATTCTCAAAACCATTCACTGAGGCAGTTATTGCTTCCACTTAGCAGCTAAAGAAATTAAGACCAGAGAGGTCATGTGACAGTTCTGGTCCCAAGATGCTCTGCCTGCAAAGCCCTCATTCTCAATCTAAAGCTTCCCTCCTCCACATCCAGCCTCCTTCTTGCCCCCTTATTTCCCCAAAGTGTGACCTAATAAGCCTAAGCATGAAGGAAAGAGAAGGGACAGCCCAGAGTCACAGATCTAAATAACTACAACCCCAGAGAGAAAGGCCTTGCACTGTTTTTTTTTTGTTTTTTTTTTGTTTGTTTGTTTGTTTTTGCCTTGTTCAGTAGTTTCCCCACTCCTTGGTATCGCTTCCCAAGATGAACTGTGGTCAAACATAATATGAAAATATTAACTAAAGATTCTAGAAATACACAAGTCACACGCCTTAAATTACACAATGTTCTGAGCCTCATAATGAAATCTCGCACCATCCCACTCCATCCTGCCTGGGTCAGAAATCACCTCTGTGCAGAGCAACCAGGCAGTATGCACTATCTGCCCATTAAGCATTCAGCCATCTCCTGTATGTGTAAGTTTTGCTCTTTCTGACATCCATTGGGGAATCGCCAGGCCACACCCCTGTGATAAAGGGGCACTACTCAAACAATTTGGTTTTTAATATAAAAACCAAAATCCACATGATAATTCCTTGACTCCCATAGCAGTCAGCAAGGGGTAATAACAAAGAAAGGAGTAACCATAATTGTGCATTTGCCTCAATATTGGTCAGTGACATGTCAAACACCTTTATTCTTAGCCAGGTGCTGGTGGTTCCTGCCTGTAATCCTAGCCACTCAGGAGGCCGAGATCTGAGGATCACAGTTGGAAGCCAGCCCAGGCAGGAAAGACTGAGAGAATCTTCTCTCCAATTAACCACCAAAAAACAGGAAGTAGAGTTGGTAGCTCAAAGCAGTAGAGCAAAAAAGCTCAGGGACAGCACTCATTCAGGTCCTGAGTTCAAACCCCACAGCTAATACAAGAAAAAGCCAAACCTTTATTCTTAGCTGAAATGCACATGCTTGGGTGGTAATAATGAGGTCTTCCTTCCAGTGGGAACTTGCCTCCTTATACCAGTTCTTAGTGATGTTTTAACAATACAATGTATTATTTAATCACAGTGATTTGGTAATAGGCCATTTCAAAGCATCCGTTTCATGAGAATAAAGATTCTTTTAAAAAAAATTAAAAGGAGTAAATAGACAAGGATTTACTAACACCAGCATCATTCACATCTGGAAAACTGAAAAGACACCTCAGTAGCAGAACTCAAGTTTATCATTAATAACATTTCTCCAAGTGTCATTCTCCCAGACTGTTTAACCAAGTTCACTTTCATTCATTAACCTTCACAGCAGGAGAGCCCAAAGAACTTGAGTTTCCATTTTCTATGCATAAAGAGAAACAAATCCCATTTCCAAATGAATAACTCCAACCAACTATAAGCAGAATGGACTAGTTCTCTGACAAGAGTCTGTCTTACTTTGTAAAGCTTTGGTGTAAAGAAAGGGAACTCCAGGACCTCTCAGAACCTGACTCCCACCCACGGCTTCATCTTCCTGGGTCCTTTATTGCTATATAAAAAGCCTCAATTTCCCCAGCAAGGAAATGGGTTAATATCTGCCACCTGCTGCTAATGAAGACATAGCTATAAATTACTTTGAATTGCCTGGATAATCAGCATTATGTAAATTGCCGGTATCATTAGAGAGCTGCTAAACACAGTCATAAATCTTATAAAAATACTTCAATGGAAATTAAGGCTCAATTAAGAGGCTCCATTTTTTTTAAAACTTTTGCGTCACCTTGTTATTTTAAAGACAAGAATATTGAAGCTCAGCTTCAGTGTTTCTAGCACGGGACACCAGGGCTTTTTCAAACGTTGCAGAAAATGAGTTGAACACTAAGAAATTTCCAGGATACCCCTAGCAGAAAAGCTGTGAGCCAGGGCAATACCACAAGACCAAGGAAGGCCTCCCAGAAGGAGCTACTGGCTCAGCATTCCTGTCCCTCTTAGCCACCACTTTCTGCAAGGTGGATGTACAAGTTCCAAAAGGTGTCCTGGAAACTCCCTTTCAGGCAAAGTACGTAGGAATGACTGCTTTACCTCTGTTTAATGTCTTCAAAAGAGTCAAATTAAACTCCAACAACCTAAAATAAATGGACCAAAACGTGTGTGTGTGTGTGTGTGTGTGTGTGTGTGTGTGTGTGTGTAGGCTCTGGTTATTGAACTCAGTGCCTGAGCAAAAGCCAAGCTGTGTTTTGCTCAAGGATACCACTTGAACCACGGCTCCACTTCTAGCCTTTTTTTTTGGTGGTTAATCAGTGATGAGTCTCACTGACTTTTCTGCCAGGACTGAATCTGAACCATAACCCTCAGATTTCAGCTTTCTGGGTAGCCAGGAATATAGGTGAGAACTACCCCACCCCACCCCCACCCCCCCGCCACCTTCCTTGGTAACAAGGTTTAACATAAGGGACAGGGCATTTTCCTTTAGCTTTTCCACTCAAGGCTGGCATTCTATCACTTGAGCCACAGCTCCACTTGTAGAGTCTCATGGACTTTTCTGTGCAGGCTGGCTTCAAACCATGCTCTTCAGATATCAGCCTCCTGAGTAGCAGCATTACAGACATCTCAATTATCTAAAGCCCTAACATCTAAGAGGCTCAAATTCAACACAGCCTCACATGGGGGGACCCTCAGGAAGGGGGCTCCATAACACAGTGCATCCCACCCACCCATATCCTAAGTTCAGAGGTTGGTCGCACCCAAAACTAGACAAGACACTGAAGCTAAAACTGAAGACACATCTGCCAGTTATCTTTGAAGTTATCCTTGCAGTTACCTCTCAACATCCTTCAGTCTAGACTGACCTGTGACAAGCACTAACAAAGGATTGTTCCCCAAGAGACCCTGCCCTGCCTATTAGCCCTGTACTACACAAAAACCACACCATCCTATTTCTTGGTGCCCATTGCCAGGATAAGCAACCAGGCCAGGTTTTACAGAGAGCTCGCCAACCCCCAGCCCCAGCACACCTGGAGTGGAGCATCCTTAAATGTAGAGGAAGAACGATACAAAACTTTTTTCAACTATAAGAGTGAATACATGAAAATACCTGAGAAGAACCTCATTACTGGACCATCTTCAAACCTGAGATTGGAGTACTCATTAATAATGGAGAAATGTGAAAAAAAAATCACTCAACAAAATCTACAAAGAGCCCAAGTTCAGGGAAGCAAAACACCAATAGCTATGCTGCTACAAGGCGAGATGTAATTTATGCTAGACTTCCTTTTGCCTTCCCCAATCTAAAGCTGACTGACTTTGCCTGTTAGATAAACAACCTGAATGTGTGCTTGAAATTTACAGAATCCAATCTGCTCATTCTCCTGGAGTCTGCTGGTAACTAATTTACCTTTTAACCATCTTTTCCAGCTCAACGCCTCAAGCTCTGGATAGAACAATGCCTGGGGCTCAATGAGACCAGCAGGCAGAGGGGCTAAGGAAACCTTGCAGGATGGACATGCACAGGGCCTCCTGTCTGGGGCACTGAGTACAACTACATATCCTAAGCACAGGACTTACAGATGTGGAAACAGCAGCCCCAACTTCACTCAAGTAGTTGGGACATGAAAGAGATGACAGGTGTATGAGCACATTCATTCACCTCATGGTAGTACCAGGTATAAGTCACAGTGTTACCAATAGAAGATCAAGCTGCTCTGCTCAGGACCACCATGGCCAGGGATGAATGTGGAGCCCAGTAGTGAAGCTCCCAGACCTGGAGGGGAAAGGCAGAACTTCCAGTCATGAGGGCTATGGTTTCATTATCACCTCTGAACAGAATCCTAGACAGTACAGTACCTCCTAGCTGCAATGGTGGTCATGAGGTATGCTATTTCTCCCTTCTTCCCCCAAAATATGAATGATGGTCTGAGTTCTTTCTAACCTTGACTGCTCGACAAAATCACAAGCTGTCAGGAAACCACTGAGTCATCCCAAAGTGCATTACATGAAGCAACCCACCAGAAGCTGTAGCTTTATGATCCACATCCTCATGGCATTCATGTAGAAACCATGCCTCCTTCCTCTAACCCCACCAGGGCAAGGGTGTGTGGCCAGGCATGGTGGCTCAAGCCTATAATCCTAACTACTTGAAAGGAAGAGATCAGCAAATCTCAGTTCAAGGCTAGCCCAGGCAAAACAAAAAAGTCCAGGACATAAAACTCCATCTCGATCAATGGCTGGGCACAGTAGCATACACCTGTCATCCCCAGCAATACAGGAAAACACAAGTTAGGAGGATCACAACCCAAGGAAGATTCTACCTTGAAAATAAGGAATGCAGGGGCTGGGAATATGGCCTAGTGGTAGAGTGCTTGCCTTCCATACATGAAGCCCTGGGTTCGATTCCTCAGTACCACATATATAGAAAAAGCCAGAAGTGGTGCTGTGGCTCAAGTGGCAGAGTGCTAGCCTTGAGCAAAAAGAAGCCAGGGACAGTGCTCAGGCCCTGAGTTCAAGCCCTAGGACTGGCAAAAAAAGAAAAGAAGGAATGCAAAAAGGGGACCTGGAAGTGTGGCTGGAGTGCTAGAGCAGACCTTGAGTTCCAAGTATCACAAAAATAAAACAAAATAAAAAGGTGGTAGAGGGGAGGTAGAAGAATGAGTCCTCTCGGCAAGGGCTCCTCATGCCACTCAGAGAAGCATGGGGCCGAAACCAGGATGTAAAGCACAGCTACACTGCCATTGTGCGCCCTCCCTCTGAGACCATGCTGCTCATTAAGGTGCCCTAGATAACTGGCACTGGGAAGCTGCCACCATGCCTGCTCAGCCATGGAAACAAGAACAGGAACATGGCGGCAGCACCAGGCACCCCCTGGTCTGTCTGTCTCCATACACGAAGAACTGAGTGACTGGGGCAAGATGCTTACTACCTCTGAGCCTTGATTTGCTCATCCGTAAAACAAGGCTAATGCCCTAATTCCTTCTGTATGATTTCCAAGGGCTGCCATAACAGTTACAACCAGCTGAGTGGCTTAAAACTCTAATTAGAACTCCATTATCTCACCATTCTGGAGGCTAGAAGTTCAAAGTCAAGGTGTTGCCAGGGCCACACTCCTTTTGCAAAACTCCAAAGGGAATCTTCCCTTGCTGACAGCGCTGGGCATGCATCGGCTGCTGTGGACGTGGTTCGGATTTCTGTCTTCACCTGACTCAACTTCCCTGTGGTGTTTTCTTATTAAAAAAGACTCACTGTTGGAACTGGGGCTCACCCTAAGCCAGTGCAGTCATCTAAACTCATTCTATCTGCTAATATCCCATTCCTCAGAAAGATCCCATTCACTGTTTCTGGGGTCTAGGGCTTGGATATATCTTTTGGGGGAGAGATGATCCAAAGTACTCCTCTTCCTCCTAGAAGACGCCAAGAAGATTAAAGAGACAATGGCCCCCAAACCATGAGGTGGACCACACAGGAAATAAACCTCCAGCCACTTACCTCCTTCATAGCTGCTTCTCTCTCAGATCAAAACTAGCAGCCTCCTTGCTTCTCACAAAACAAAAACTACAAGCAAGAAAACAAAAGCTAAGATGCCAACATCCTCACAGAGGATATGTGAAGACTTTTAAAAACAAAAACAAACCAGGACCTGGTACCGAGTGAATGATGTAACATTTTACCAGTGGGTCTCTGACAAAACTCCCTACATGCTTCCTCCCCAAGGGGCTGGTTCTTCCAAGAAAGAGCCCCACAGGCTGTTCTGAAAGAAGAAAGGGTTATTACTCCAGGTGTGCACACCTGGTTCCACCAGCTGGCTGGCTGCCAGAGGGGCAGAGGAAAATCAATGATATACAGAGACAAAGCTCTGCATGCAACCCAGGCTGCATAGAGACGCGAGCCTCACGCTGTGACTCCTGGGAGAATCAGGCGAGACACACAGCCTGCAAGGAAGTGTTTAATAAATGATGGAGCAGAGCCTTCTCCCTAAGTCCCCTTGCATGGAAAACCAAGATGTCTACCACAACCATCAGAGCTGCAGCCCACAAACTGAGGAGGATGCAGATGGAGTCTCCAAGGCTTAAGCTTCTGCCAAATGAATTTTCCCCATGGATCATGCTTGAAACTTAGGAAGTTAAGTGGCCTGGAGAAACTGGGACCCATTAACCAACTAGTCAGTCAGAGCTTCCATTACAAGAGAAAAATGGCTGGAAATGTGCAGAGCATCCTCGGGCAGCCGTTCAAAGATTCCATTATGAGTTCTCAAGGAGGCTCCCTGAGGTGCTTCATTGGCTGGGGGGTGGAGCGGGGGAGACCTCACCAAGAAGGGCCATGTTGAGAGCATCAGGGGTCTTCTTTTCCATCTCCGAGCCTCAGAGTCCAGAGGAGGACAAGTAGGAAGATCCCTAAGGTTTAACCAAGTCCTGGCAGGAGGCACATTACAGATCTACATGTAACAGCATGAGGCTGAGCTGTCCACTTATGATGAACTCAGGAAAGAACACTTCATAGAACAGAGATCTCTGCAGGACCAGCTCTGCATCAGCCAGTCACCAAGGGAGGAGCCACCCGTGAGGAACCAAAGCAACTGCATTACTCATAGTGGAACAACCAAATGCAAAACATGTCATTACCACTACCCTAAATAAATAAATACAGCAATGAAAAGGTTTCAAGACAACCCATCAGTTGCAAGCAACGAGTCAGAAACCTATGAGAATAGCTAGAACAAACACCATCTCTGTGACAGGGTTGTGAGGAGACTTAATTACATCAAACAACCCAGGCTTGAGTTTCCCCATCTATGTCAAGAAGCAATACTGTTCCCAGTGCCCCAAAACTCCATTATAAGGGCTATCTCCCTTTCCATGAACCCCTGGCAGGTACTAAATAAATGTTGCAGCCACCTCATCTCTGTTCTTTTCCTCCTGTCCTCAGCATTTTTCAGCCATTCCTAGTTTCCTAGAGGTCCCCCTGGTTCCTCTGTCTGCACAGAAAACTGTCCTGAAACCCTAACTGCCCACATACCTAAAACCATTACCCACAACTTTCCACCTAACTAGGACCTCGTGTTCCTAGTCAAGTGCCAGTCAGAACAGTGTCTTCCAGCAGGACCCACACGAGCATCAGAACATCTTGGGCTTGTGCAACACCCTCTCCCATCAGCCACAAGAGAAAATGAAGGAACAAATGCCACCAGCCACTCTTAGACCTAAAGCCAACCTTTATTCTGAGGATGACTACTGCTATGTTCCGTGTCAAAACATGATTTCTTTTATCAAATGATCCTGGCATAATAAAGGGAATTTTTTCATTGTCTTACTTGACCCAATAAAAGTAGGTAATCCATTATCAGGAATCCAAGTTTTTGAGATTGCTTTGAAACCTGGAAGTGGCCTCCCAGACCAGCCAAAAGAGGACTGGAGAACCTTCCTCTTTTATTATTTTACTAGTTCATAATCTCTATGTCTGGGGATGGTTAAGCTAGACCCCACTGCCTCACTCCGTTCAGTTTCTCAAGTCCAATTCTAGAGCAGATTTTGCTCTCATCTTTCAAGTGATACTGCTCCCACAGGTCTCCAAATCTACCTTCCCCTCCACTTACCTCCAGCCTGCGTCTGACAGCCTAAGCCAAGCCTTGGACACCCGAGCCTCCTCAGAGGAAGCCAGCTCTCAGAATGCACCTATCAGGCCAGGGTACACAGCCTAGTCTAGCACTTGCACAAGGCCTGGACAGTTGTGATCATGACAGTCCCTTCCTCTTAGGGGTCTTCAGAGCATCAACGGAAGCACATGTGTATAGCACTTCTCTCAGGCCTGGGATACAGTGAGTGCCCTGTCATGGGTGACACTACCAGTGGGAAGAGTCTTCATTGTAGACGATGTCCTCTCTAACTTTAGACTCATCCTCTGCTGCCAGCGAAGCTAACACAAGCAATTCCCTAAGCCCACTGCAGGATCAGCCTAAGCCATCACTCAGCACCCACCATGTGGTTTTTCCCTGAGCCCCACATGTACAGTTTTCCTCTCCCATCAAGTCTTTATGACTTAAGGTCAGGGGAAAACTGAATATCCAACCACATCCACCACATTCACTGTATTACAAGTAAGGAAACAATGATAAGTAATTGTTCTAAACACCAGTAATATCACGAGTAGGCCATAAGAAAAATGGATGGTAAGCAGATAGGGCGTGCAGACTGCTTATATCCAATGTTCAATGTCTTCCTAGAACCAAGTAACATTTCTCTTTGTGTGTGTATGTAACACACACACACACACACACACACACACACACACACTCATACCAAAACTGCTGCTGACAATGCAAATGGACAGTAATTAAAAACTAAATCTAGGCTGGATACGTAGGCTCATGCCTGTAATCCTAGTTACTCAGGAAGCGGAAATCTGAGGATCAAGGTTAAAAGCCAGCCTGCAGAGAAAAGTTCCTGAGACTCCACCTCTAAAGTAACCAGCAGAAAGCAAATCTGGAGGCATGGTTCAAATGGCAAAGCACCAGCTGAGCAAGCAAGGTGAATGAACATAAGATCCTGAATTCAAACCCCAGTACTGGGGGAGGGGGAGGGGGAATGAATCCAGTGGAATTTAAGTCCATTATCCTTAGGAAATGGCTCCCAGTTCCAATTGTCTGTCACTTTGTGGCTCTATTTGCTTCCCATTGCCCCATCACTACAGTGTTTGGATTATATGAAAATTCTATCTTGACTTTTTACCATATTACCATGATATTTTTCACTCAGAGTACCAGTTTTGGGGTGGCTTCAGTTTTATTTTATAAAACCAGCCACTTACCCTACTTTGTTCATCCATGTTGGGTTCTTAATCCACTAATCTCCTTTTTTTTGGTGTCCTATATATGCATGCAAATAATTCAAGTCTAAAGAGATTTTCATTTCTCTCCTTCTGTTCCATCCTCTTGCTCTTAAATCTATGAAATTTAAATGAGAAAGATACTCATCAGCCTGTTTTCCCCTGAATACACTTAAGAGAAAAAGGACATTTCTAATTTCAAAGCCTCTGAGACTCCAACAGTGTGAGAATTGTTGCATGTGCTGGAGCTCCAGAGAGCCCAGGAAACTCAAGAGCCCCTCAGAAGCAGCTACGAGCCCCCCAGAGCCAGCATGGAACAAACATATGGAACTACTCAGTCTTCATGGTGGCCCCACAGAGAATGTGTGCCCTCCTCCCCAATCCAAAAGTAAGGATAGAAACTAGGACTTTCTACAGAGATGAAAACAGGCTTGGTTGAGCTGTTTGGAGGAGCAGCAAACCCAGAATATATCAGGAATTCTCAGGACTCGGCTTCTAGAGTCCTTCTTAGCACTGCCCTTCAATGAGTCCTTGGCCATGAAAGAGGTTGTCTATCCTCTAGAGTTCATAGACAAGTTCAAATCCAAACTCCAAAGCCATCAAAGATAAAAGGGCTATTTGAATGTATTTCAAAAGCATGATAAAGGCAGGAGATCTCAGGAAGGAGGGAAATGGAAGAAATACCCCACAGGGGTCACACTGACCTCAACCTACCACACTCCCTCCCCAGAAATCAGGTGACAGCAAACCAGAACCACAGTGAGTTCCCTGGTTGCCCTTAGGAAAGGCTAATGAGTTCTAAACACTCAGAGCCAAGGAATTGGGCAATCGAAAGTCCCCCTAGGGAGCGTCTCAAGGGGCAAGACCACATCACAGCAAAGTCACCACCACTGGCTCAGACCTTTGATCAGCAATTCTACTTTGAGAAAAAAGATCAGCCAAGCAACTTGTGGGTAATGGAGGAAAGTGAAGGAAGCTGTCCAAGAAGCACTGTGCTCATTACCTGACTTATGAAATTGTAACCCCTTTGTACAACTCCCTAATAATAACAACAATTTTTAAAAGATAAGATGGTGAAAGGTTTTGGCACTGCCTTATCGTTGAAATGACTCCACTGTCATTCTGAGACCATAATGTTCAATAAATTACCATTTCTAGAAATTTGTTTTAAAAAAGATAAGTTCCTGAGTTCAAACCTCACTACTATCAAAATAAATTTTTAAGAAAGAAGTCTGAATTTAAATGCTCAACATTAGATCTAATAAACCCATGTGATAGGTAGTATTTGTCTCAGTGTTTGGTTTTCTGTGATGCTTGAAATATTGTAGGATTCTAAAATCATTAAAACATACACACTTCGCTGTGAGCTGGTGGCTCACCCTTGCAATCCTAGCTACTCAGAAGGCTGAAATATGAGGATGGTGGTTCAAAGCCAGCCTAGGGAAGGAAGATTCGTGGGATTCTTATCTCCAGTTAACCACCAGAAAACCAGAAGCAGTGCTATGGCTCGAAGTAGTAGAGCACTAGCCTTGAGCAAATGAGTCTAGGGACAGCACCCAGGCACTCAGTTCAAGCCCCATAACTGACAAAAAGCAAAAACAAAAAAGAAAACACTTTTCAGCAAAGCACCAGTGGTTCACACCTATAATCCTAGCTGCTTGGGAAGGCTGAGATTTGAAGATCACAGTTCAAAGCCAGCCCGGGCAAGGAAGTCTGTGAGACTCATATATCCAATTTAAAAAGCCACAAGTGGCGATGTGACAGCACTTAAGCCCCTCAGTTTAAGCCTCAAGACCAACACACACAAAAAGTATACACTTCAAAGCACTTACATTACTCTTAAAACCATCTGGGTTTAATATTGTGGGCTGAACAGGGAACAAGCATAAGCTGCAATACTGCATGAACAACATAAGCGAATGTGAAGTAAAAGCAGCTGACTGAAAGCCGGATATTAATTCTGGGATGGGTGCTGAATCTGGAAGGAGAATTTTCTAGAAAAGGAGGCTTACTAGCCAAATTCTGAAGGGTAAAAATAGGAAACTTCCCTGAGACACTGCCTGCAAACAGCCTCTACATCACTAACAGCAAGGACAGACAGCACCCACTCCTCGTGGCTGCACCTAGCTGTCTGGAAGAAAACCAGCTGGGGAACCACATTCCTCCCCAGTCAAACCAACCAGAGAAAGAGGATGTGTTTGCAAATATTTCCTCCTGTCCATTTCTATCCTGCAGGTTACATTTCCCTACCAAGATGAAGGAAGGAGAGAGCAAGATGGCTTCTCTTCCCCAATTCTAAAAAAATTACTGCCACTAAATGCAAAGGAAAAATTAACAGATGGAAAAGGGGGGTCAGAATAAGAGTGTGGAAGGTCCAACACTAGCCCACAGGCTTTAAAACAAAAAGCAGTGAAGGGCTATGTGCCAGTAGCTCACACCTACAATCCTCACTATTCAGGAGAATGTGATCTGAGGATCCTGGGTTGAAGCCAGTTGAAAACAAAACCAAGAGACTCTAATCTCCGACGAACCAGTAAAAAAAGCCAGCAGTGGAGCTGTGGGTCAAGTTGGTAGGACACCAGCCTTGAACAAAAGATCTACACAAGAAGAGCCCATGCCATTTGGCCCTGAGTTCAAGCCCCAGTATGGGCACACAAAGAAAAACAGAAAGGCAGTAGAGACACCAATGGCTGTCCTGTACCCAAGAGTCCTGACAGAACTTACCAGAGCAAGAGGGTACACAATCACTAGCACAGGTCAAACATCCAACTTTGGGTGAATGTCAACACCCATGGCCCAGATCTCAGTAAGTCGAGAAAAATAAAGAAACTGCTACGCCTCAGGCACAGGGGACAGTCTAGACCCAACATACATACACACACTGCACATGTAAGTCATCCTGCTCTGGCAGGATCCTCTTCTCCTTTTCCTGGCCACCCACCAGAACATTCTGTAATATCTGACACCTTCTCTATCAGACTATCAGACTATCAGACTACCAGATCTATTAGACAATCCAGTATGGCAGAGCTTGAGCCACAGGGGCTACTGGGCACTTGAAAATGGCCCAGGGTGGCTAGGAAACTGTGTTTTCTCATCTAATCTGAACTTGTTCACACATGGCCATCTTTTGGTGCACAGTCATTATGAACAAGGTTGTCACAAATAATCTCAGAACTCCCAAACCATTTAAGGGACTTGAATGGAGTTAACTATGTTTTAGGTTCTTCCTAGCATATTGAGACTGCCTACTTACCATATAAAACACTACTACAATATGAAACATAGATGCGCCCAGCGTTCTCGCTCTCTTACTAGATGGGTCACCTAAACGGTTCTGTGGGATTGTCACAACCATCCTCACAACCAGATGGAACAAGTACAGTTATCTCATGTGCAGACAAGGAAATGACTTGCAAGAGAGGATACCACTGGCTTGGCTGGGTTGGGCATATTTCAGTTAATAAAACCAGACCAGGCAGGAAAATCCATGAGACTCACATCTCCAGTGAACCACCAGAAAACCAGAAGTGGTGCTTTGGCTCAAAGTGGTAAAGTGCTAAGGTGAGGGCCCTGAGTTCAAGCCCCATGACCAAAAACAAAAACAAAAACAAAAGGCCCTTCCTGTGAAACAGCATGAGTTACACTGGCAGAAGCCTCCTCTAGCTTGTATGCACCTCTCCTCTTAATTATCTCAGAATGCACATCAGCCAAATGAAGAGGAGGGAGGGGTGAATGCAGTCATGAAATTCAACATATATTCTATATTTTTTTTGGCCAGTCCTGGGCCTTGGACTCAGGGCCTGAGCACTGTCCCTGGCTTCTTTTTGCTCAAGGCTAGAACTCTGCCACTTGAGCCACAGCGCCACTTCTGGCCATTTTCTGTATATGTGGTGCTGGGGAATTGAACCCAGGGCCTCATGTATAGGAGGCAAGCACTCTTGCCACTAGGCCATATCCCCAGCCCCTCAACGTATATTCTACAAAATCAAGAAAATTGAGGAAGGCCCCTCTGTATATCACCTTTACAATAATGTAAATAAATTTTTTCTATTTCTCTATCCCTAACTTTAATTCCATCCAGAACCCTAACCCTAACCTTGGTAATAATGATTTATTATAATAAAACACTTTAAATATATTATGAAAAGAGCATAATGAAACTGCAACCTCATACCATTAATAATGGTTAATAAAATGACTAAAAATAAATAAAATGCCCCCCAAAAAAAGAAAATTGAGGAAGGGAGGGTTAGAAGGAATGGGGGAGAATGAAAGGGTTGACATTGATTAAGATTCATATACTACTTTGTGGAATGGTGACTCCTTCGTACAACTACTTAAAGACAAAAATAAAACTTTTTTAAAAAGAATCCTCATCAGCTCTAGGTTCTGGTGGCTCACACCTGTAATCCTAGCTACTTAGGAGGCTGAGATCTGAGGATCATGGTTTGAAACTGGCCAGAACAGATAACTCCAAAAGACTCTCAGCAAAAATCTGAAAGTGTAGATGTGGGTCAAGTAGTGATAGGGCAACAGCCTTGAGCAGAAAAAGCCAACTGAGAGCATGAGGCCCTGAGCTCAAACTCCAGTATAGGAAGAAGAAGAAAGAAGGAGAGAGGGGAGATGAGGACGAGGAAGAGGAGGAGGGGGAAGTAAAGGAATAGAAGGGGAAGAAAGGGGAGGAAGAAGCCATGGATGGGGAGGACATGGACGAGGGGAGGAGGGGGAAGTAAGCACTTTGCTTTATCATTTTTAGAACATTCCATGTGGTGAGGACCATTATTCTCCCTATTTACAGATGAAGATGGGGGGATGACTGAAAACTTTTAAGAATCTCAGTCAAGGTCATGATGAGAGCTGGAATCTGAAGCAGGGCAGGCTCTCACAGAGCCTGTGTCCTTAGTTCCCAGTCAGTGCTTTCTCCAACTTTCATATGCATACATAGGATGTGTTAGCATATAGATTCCAATCCAGGCTGTGCAGGTACTCTGGGGAGCAAAGCTCTACCCAATAATCCACAGGATAAATCATCTTAAAACAGAACACGTTATAAACAGCCAGGAAAGGATTTCCTAATAATTGAAATCATGTAAATGCTTAATCCTATATAGAAGCAAAAATATGCTTTTCTTCTCAGGAATCATCAGACTTCCTTCTCCACTCATCAGTAGAGAAACTTCAGTCAGCCAATATCACTATAGACAAAGATGGGGGGAAGCCTGAGGTTCCGAGAGAACTGGTCAGGCCCACCCCAACTCCCATACCTTTCTACCTACCAAAGGTCCTTTAGCTTCCAGCATTAACCTACCCAGCAACTTTTTTTTAATCCATTAAACCTATGTATTCTATAACTATTTTAAACTTCTGGACACTACCTTTATACTTAGAAAACCTTCCACACACTTCCATGATGTTCACAATCCTCTCAGTTCCTCATGTAGATGGTCAGATATCTGGTTCAATACACCTTTTTAAAAAATATATAATATTTCATTTTATTGTAAAGGTGATGTACCAAGGGGTTACAGTTAGTTACATAAGTAAGGAAGGTAAAAAGTACATTTCTTGTAGAATAGTGTTCCCCCGTCTCCTTTTTTCCCCACTACCCTGACTCTCCTCCCCCCTATGCTGGAAAGCTTTAGCCACTCTGTTTTGTTCATTTCAATGCTTAGTGCTACAAAATTACTTATCTGACACTAATTTTGTAGTCTATTTCTATCTCCTGTGTTTTTTGTTTTTGTCAGGCTTTCCTATAAAGAAAAGATGAGGGGCTGGGAATATGGCCTAGTGGTAGAGTGCTTGCCTCATATACATGAAGCCCTGGGTTCAATTCCTAAGCACCACATATACAGAAAAAGCCAGAAGTGGTGCTGTGGCTCAAGTGGTAGAGTGCTAGCCTTGAGCAAAAAGAAGCCAGGGACAGTGCTCAGGCCCTAAGTTTAAGCCCCAAGACTGGAAAAAAAAAGAAAAAAAAGATGAGGCGCTCCAGTAGCACAATCAGTTAGCACACAGTAGTTATAAGAAAAAATGGGTGTTTTTCTGTCCAAATAAAAAGGTTAGTAACATTTTGTTTTGGATTTAGTGTTATAATTGTTGTATTTATGTCTCCCTTTTCTTTCTCTAAAAGATTATATTCCCTAAGTTCAAGCCCCACAACCAAAAAAAAAATTATATTAATTGAGGTGCTTCCTTGCTAGAATCATTCGTGCATGGTTTCACTAGTTAACTTTTTATTTCCTTTTTTTTTTCTTTTGCCAGTTGTGGGGCTTGAACTCAGTCAGGCACTTTCCCTAAGCCTCTTTGTGCTCAAGGCTAGCACTCTACCACTTGAGCCAGAGCACCACTCCCAGTTTTTGAGTGGTTAATTGGAGGTGAGAGTCTCACAGGGACTTTTCTGCCTGAGCTAGCTTCAAACAGGGATCCTCAGATCTCAGCCTTCTGAGTAGCTAAAATTTCAGACATGAGCCACCAGCACCCTGCTATTTCCTTTAAAACTAGACCAGAAGATTTAGTTTTGTAGAATTTATTTACTTGAGCTCAGAGCCTGGGTGCTATCTTTGAGCTTCTTTTTGCACAAAGCTATTGCTCTATCCCTTGAGCCACAGCTCCACTTCCAGCTTCTTTTGGTAGTTTATTGGAAATAAGAGTCTCGCAGACTTTCCTGCCCAAGGCTGCCTTTGAATCCCAATACTCAGATCTCAGCCTCCTGAGTAGCTACAATTACAGGCATGAACCACCAGCACCTGGCAGAGTATTTCTTTTTAAACACTAATACTTTATAAAATAGAACTTCGACTTTCTCCTCTTAGTATATTCTCCTATTCATTTAGTACACTATGTAAACTCCCTGCAAGTGGAATTAAGACACACAGCAGATTTCATTAACCTGTCAGAATCCTTGGGTTCAGCCACTTTCTAGTCTCACAATGTATGTATGTGTATCATTTATCACCTGGTTTGAAATCACTGTAATCCATTTTCCTCTCCAAGGCCTTTTACTTTGTCTTTATAAGCCAAGGTTGTCTCTTGTGAAGATCTCGTTAAGTCTCTGGAAGTCAATAAGCCTGTTCCAGAATTTGGAGGAGGAAAATAATTTGTCATCAAAGGCAAAGTTAGCTTGGGCCAGGAAAATTTCTTTTATTTATTTTTATTCATTTATTTATCTATGTTTAATTATCTTTAGGTAATTGTACAAAGGGGTTTCAACTCAATATGGTAGTTTGTGAGTGTAATGTATTTTGATCTATGTCATCCCTCTCGTTCTCCCCCAATCTCTCCTGACTCAACTCATCCCCTCACTTTACTTACCTAGCTCCATTATCACATATGTACTTTGCATATTATGCCTGAATTCACCACCCCTTTCCTCTCTCTGTTCATATGCTCCCCTGCAACACATGCTCCAGCTTCCTTGTATTCATTTTGTTATCTGTAGATTAGTTCTTCAAAAGAGCTATACCACTGGAATCTCCGCTGCATATACTATACTTCAGTTTATACATTTGTGTGTATACATAGATGTATATATAATAACAATGCATATAGGCCTATGTGTTTGCATAGATATTTTTAAGTTAGATCTAACTTCCACATATGAGAGAGAAAACATGTTCCTCTGTCTCTGCAAGCCTTTCTTCCCTTAACGTAATTTTTTCCAGGTCCATTCAATTCCCTATGAATGACATCATATCATCATATCATTCTTCCTGATGAATGAGTAAAATTCAAGTAAGTGTGTGTGTGTGTGTGTGTGTATGTGTGTGTGTCACAGTTTCTTGATCCATTCATCCACTGAGGAGAATCTGGACTGTTTCCATAACTTGGTAATGGTGAATAATACAGCCATGAACATGGATGTTCAAGTGTTACCATGGCTTCACCTGACTCTCCCCTTGGTTCCTAATCTTCAAGTTTGTTGTTACTATCTGCAGGGATTGTTCTAATTTCTCCTGTAGGTGACTTACAGGAAACCTCACCGGGTGGCTGACACAATGCTGACTGAGGCAAGTTACAGCTAAAAAGGCAGACATCAGAGAAGGCAAAGGACCCCTCCTGCCTCATGGATCGGCACTATGTTCAGGACTGTGGCAGAGAGCCCCACTTCATGGGCACTTTCAAAACATCCATTGATTCACAGTGGTGTTCCTTTTTCTGAGTGAATATTTGATGTCTGGTCATATTTAATTTCTGGTCATCTCTGCTCTGGTAGTATCTGTTATTAAAAAAAAGAACAACTTTCTATTTTCTATTAGCTTTCTTTGTACGCCATTATCATGCAGTTAACATCAACGAATCTGAGGAAGGCTAAATCTTAACCCTACTACATCACTGCTATCACAGGCTCCATTCATGTTCATACTTCCTCAACAGTATTTACAAGATTCATTGCATCTTCCAATAAACTAGAATATTCCAGATGCAAAAGTCACTCTTGTCAATTTCAAGTCTTTTACAACAGTTATCCTCATGCCTTTCCACTCTGCCTCCTTTGGTTCCAGCCAGCTGAACTCACATGCCAGTATTACAACTTTTTAGTCACACCTACAACAATGTTTTCACAAACTTGCTTTGAAAACACCTTATTCAGTCCTGTTCTGTTCTGTTTTCTCTTAGCATCAACCGTTCTTTATTTTATGGCTTTAGTTATGATACAATGAATTCCTTGTGTTGTTCATCGATTCTCCATCTTCCCCAAACACCCTCATTTCATTTTTATAATAAAGAAGAAAGTTAAATTTAGAACTTTCCAAACCAATCAAGGCTTCCACTGGCTTTGGAACTGCGAGTGTGACTAGGGCTCATTTTTCAGCCATTTCCAGTTCGTGTAATGACCCCTGGAGAACAGTGCTCTGATTCAGGGCTAATGCTGAGGGAAAATGTTCCAAGCACAGGGTCAGAAACGACACACTCGCAACATTATCCCCACTAACCTCTCTGGGCCTTACAATCATAAGCAGGGCTTTCTAATGCAATAAAATGAAACAGCGTTCATACTTTCATTTCTCCATGCCAACACACACACACATACACACACACACACACACACACACACACGAGTATACCAACTACCCCTGGAAGACTGGCACCTTGGGTTTACAAGTCTCCTAAATCAAGTTGTTCATGTACTCCACATCCCTCCGGAAACCAATGACCTATTCCAGAGTAAGCTAAAATGAGGTCCTCCGTCTCTGTGGCCATTTTTGCAGAACACAGACAGTCTCAGCCTCACACTGTGCCATTTGTCTGTCAAAACTCACAGTTGGATTTGGGTACCAGAGAGCTCATCTGACTTACCACTGGGCTCTTGCTATCAGGATGACTCATTAAAAGGAGAATCTGGTTCTTGGTTTTCTAGAAAGATCTCAGGAGGGAAAGTTTAAAACCCTAAAATTCATTCTGTTCTGCCTATGGTTATTAACACGTCACAGACTTGAAGCAATCTCCTTTCTCAAATGCACCAATGTCCACAAGAGCTCGATGGCTTGAAGTATCACACAGGACCAATGACTTCTAGCATCTTTATCTGCCACTGTAAATGAAATTAATCATCAGTTCAAAACCAGGTTTTCCCATTCATAAATCATGACAGCTGAAGCTTAGGGTCAGAGAGAGATTGTTTTTAATTTAAATTTCTCTTTGTATATGAGACATTACCATCAACATTCTATTTTGGTCTAGAAAAATCTACTTCAAGAGTTGTTTTTGTTTGTTGTTGTTTTTTAAATAGTGGGTCTTTTCCCATGTCACTAAGCACTGTTCCAAAAAGAAATTGTTTTTTACTGGTATCCAGTAAAACATTTCCTTCAAAAGAAAAGAAAAGTCTCTCTATCATTAACATATTTAAAGACAAGTCTTGAGGTGCTAAAATAACTGGATTACTGAACTCCCATCATAGCAAGTTCACCACCCAGGAGAATGGTAGTACACCAGCACCAGCTTCCCTCTGTCAAATTGCATAATCTTCACCGGCAGGCAACTTGGGATGGCTGTTGAGCAAGCAATGCTATCCAACACAGCAGTGAGAGAGTAAGAATTGACCTCACTATCCAGAGATGTAATTTTCTAGCACACAAGGCAGCAGAGTCTGCAGTGATAAGCAGGGGTGAAGGATGTGCAAGCCCGAGCATCAATTCTACAATCATTTCACCAGCTAGCAGCTGGGAACAACGACTTCACCTTTAGTTTCCTCACTGGTAACAAGGCACAGAACACTACCCACCTGAATAGACTGCATGTACTGGAAAGATACGTTTGGTTTGGTTTGGATTGGATTGAATTGGATTTGCAGTACTAGGCTTGCTAGGCCACACTTCCAGCTTTGGAATGATGTGTGTTAGAGCTGTTTTGAAAAGAATAACTAGAAATACAAGGGCTGGAAGAAAGACGTGAAGAAAATATGTCTCACCTAGGCTCTAGTAGCTCATATCTGTAAGCCTAGCTACAAAGGAGACTGAGATCTGAGGACTGTGGTTTGAAACCAGCTTAGGCAGGAAAGCCTGCCTATTAACTACCCAAAAAAGCTAGAAGTGGAGTTGTGGCTCAAGTGATAGATAGAAAACTAGCTTGAGCAAAAAAGGCTAAGTAAGGGTCAGCACCCAGGGCCTGAGTTCAAGCCCTAGGGATACACACACACACACACGATACGTCATTGCTATCACATCAAGATGTACCTAATGACTAATAGCATCTTTCTGCTAGCACACTGCAGGACAAGATTGATTAGTCATTGGTGATCTCTGGGTGAACTTGGTGTTTCCACTTCTACCAAGTTCCGTACATTGTCAGTGCAGCCAAGGTTGAATGTACCTGCTACTTAGAAATGTCTTTTAAAAGGTAGCAATAAAATATGTCATTGATAAGGAAATGGAAGGACTTGGAAAAAATTATACTAAGTGAAGTGAGCCAGACCCAAAGAAACATGGACTCTATGGTCTCCCTTATTGGGAATAATTAGCACAGGTTTAGGCAAGTCACAGCAGAGGATCACAAGAGCCCAATAGCTATTCCCTTATGATCACCTAAGATGATGCTAAGTGAAATGAACTCCATGTTATGGAAACGATTGTTATATCACGGTTGTAACTACTTTCAACGTCCCATGTGTATCTGTAGCTTCTACTATTGATGATGTTCTTGTATCACCTTCCTGTGGTTGTATCTATACTATCTCTGTAATCTTTTCTGAGTATATTGGAAACCGTCTATACTGGTATTAGAACTAGGAAATTGAAAGGGAATACCAAAATTGAGAGATACAGGGTAAAAAAAGAGAAACAACTACAAAAGCAATACTTGCAAAACTGTTTGGTGTAAGTGAACTGAACACCTCAGGGGGGGAAAGGGTAAGGGGGAGGGGGGATGGGGGGATGAGGGACAAGGTAACAAACAGTACAAGAAATGTATCCAATGCCTAACGTATGAAACTGTAACCTCTCTGTACATCAGTTTTATAATAAAAACTTAAAAAAAATAAAATGTCATTGAAATGAAAAACTGCAGGGAAGCAGAATAAACATCCTAATACTGAAACAAATATCTATTACCTGAAGATTCTAATTCCATACTTTCTTGCAAGGCAAAAGCCAAGCACTGTAACAGACTGAAGATACAATGGCTGAAGATTTGTCATGGTGGGCATCTAACATGGAGGTAAAAGTAGTGCTTTCTCCAAATCAAGAAATAAGCTTCTTAGTGTTCTGGAATGTCAGACAAGTCAACAACTGGAGCAGGTGACCCATCCATGTGGCTCAAAGCAGAACTGATGAAATACAGTAGTTAAAATGCAAGAAACAAGCTATAAACAGGTACGAGGCCACATATCCTCTGTGTGTGTGTGTGTGTGTGTGTGTGTGTGTGTGTGTGTATGTGTGTCTATGTGTGTATTTACATATAAATCCATCTTCAGGCTAAACTGACATTTACCAGACAGTTAACAGTAGTCACTTAGGGGAAGGAAGACAAGAGAAAGTTCTAATACTTCCCTGTTATTACTTCTGTTTCGTCTGATTTCAGTATAATATGCGCAACTATTTGCTAATGTTTTAAATTCACAAACAGTATGACAAAATAAGGCCTGGCCGATGTTTTAAATTCACAAACAGTATGACAAAATAAGGCCTGGCTGGGCGCCGGTGGCTCATGCCTATAATCCTAACTACTAAGGAGGCTGAGATTTGAGGAGTGCAGTTCAAAGCCAGCCTGGTCAGAAAAGTGCCTGTGAGATTCTTATCTCCAATTAACCACTCAGAAACTGGAAGTGGTGCTGTGAAAAAGTGGTAGAGTGCTAGCCTTGAGCACAAAGAGGCTTAGGGACAGAGCCCAGGCCCTGAGTTCAAGCCCCACAACCAACAAGCACAACAACAAAAGGCCTGGAAGTGGCTTTCAATGAGTGGCTCTGCTCTTTTACACACCAAAGGAAAAAGCATGGTGTGTACATTTAACAGAAGATTCCAGGATGTAAGCACTTTACAGGGTAGTGGGATTAGAGCCAAGGGAAGCAAAACCTAACTAGGGCAGATACAGCCTGCTCTCAGTATCTACCTGCAGGCTCCATAGACTCAACCACTGCTGAGCAACAGTATTTGGGAAGAAAACTGCATCCATACTTAAGATATGCACTTTTCTCACCATTATTCCTTCAACAATACAGCATGTATTAAGTATTTTAAGTAATCTGGAGATGGAGTTAAGTATACAAGAGGATTTGCACAGATTATATATAAATAATACATCACTTTATACAAAAGGACTTGAGAAACCACGGATTTTGTTCTCTGAGGTAGGTCCTGGAACCAATCCCTGAGGACACTGAGACAAATGTGTATATGCACACACACATGCATGCACACACAGACTCACACATGTATACATGCAGGCACAGAATATATATTTATGTACACATATGACCATAATAAAGCTGTTGTCCCAAAGCCATCAGAAAACTACACAGACATATAATTTCGAATAAGCAGTCAATACTCAAGGCAGAAGGCAAAGCAACCTGCTCCCACCAACAAAGGTTCCTCAAGTCGGGTGAAGGTGGTAATATCTAGACATTTTTGGTCGTCACATCTAGAGACAATAGTCACATCTAGAGACAAAAACTCTACAGAAAATGTAACATTAGGGAGCTGGAAATGTGGCTTAGTGGTAGAGTGTTTGCCTAGCATGCACAAAGCCATGGGTTCAATTCCTCAGCACCACATGGAAAACAGAAAAAGCCAGAAGTGGTGCTGTTGCTCAAGAGGTAGAGTGATAGCCTTGAGCACAAAGAAGCCAGGATTCACAGGGAAATGGTCAGATCTTGAACACATAATGTTGAGTGAGACAAGCCTAGGACACAGAAAACAAAGGGGCATGGTCTCCCTGATATGTGGGGGTTTTTTTGGGGGGGGAGAGAACAGTAGAGATCATGTCTGTAAAATGACAAACTTCTTTTCAAATGGTATTTCCACATGTTTTGGTCAGCGACTTTACAGTATGTCTCTAAAACCAAACAATTAATAAACATAAAAAGGTCTAGGATAGACCTATCAGAGGATCACAATAGCTCAACAGCTATATACATATGATTATATAAGATGAGGCTAAGCAAAATGAACGCCAAGAGATGAAACAGGAGGATTTTATTGTTGTTCTTATGTTTAATGTACTAGGTGAATTTCCTTTTTCCTTTGGTGTACCCTCTGTGGTATATGTGTATATGTGTATATGATTTTGGGACACTGGATATTGTATATATGCTTATCTGAACTAGGGAAGGGAAAGAAAAATGAGGGAGGGCGTAACAAATAAGACAAGAAGTGTACTCACTACCTTATTATGTAACTGTGCCCCCTCTATACATCACCTTGTCAATAAAATTTAATTAAAAAAGAAAAAGCCAGGGGCAGTGCTCAGGCCCTGAGTTCAAGCCCCAGGACTGGCAAAAAGAAAGGGAGGGAGGGAGGAAGGGAGGGAAGAAAAGGTAACATTAGGGTAGAATAGGGCAGATCCCACACACACAACAAAAACTCTCAGTCCAAAATGTCAATCACACCAAGGATGAGAAACCCTGAACTTGAATAACCTCATTCCTATATGCACCTTCACAATGGAAACCTGCAGTTCTCCTGCAAATGAGGATGTGCTGTCCCTTTGCCTAAGCAGCCACCCTGCCTCAAGAGTCTACTGATATGGGAAGCAATTTAAACATCATGCAGAAGATGTGACAAGCAAATGTTGCATCTTCAAAGTGTCTTGCTGCTGCTCTCCCAGCACTCTCCTTTAAGAATACTCCCCTGCATCCAAACAAGTAGATCTTTTACGACCATCACATGGAAAGAAAGCATGTGTAAGCACACACACACACAACACAGGAGGCACCATCTTACAATAATCTCTCCCTGGTTGTTAAGGGGAGGCACTGGAAAATAATAATAATAAAAAAAACCTCCACAAACTACAGTGAGGATCGCCCAAGCAGTTCCAAAATATCCCTAAGACAAAGAAAGAGGGAAAGAGAACAAACAAGAAAACTCAAAACTAAAAATAGGTCTGTCCCTGGGGATTTCCCATAGCTAAAAACAGCCCATCACTCTAAGATGCATCTCATAGTATTCTGTGATTTGTAAATCTAAAATACAAAAAAAATATGAGAAACGTATAAGGAAAGAGAAAAACAGCCAGGTACTGGTGACTCCTGTAATCCTAGCTACTTGAAAGGCTGAGATCTGAGGATTGCAGTTTGAAGCCAGCCCAGCACACATACACACACACAAAAAAAAACAAACCCAGAAGTAGAGCTGTGGTTCAAGGGGTAGAGTGCTAGCTTTGAGGAAAAAACAAAAAACAAAAAACCAACCTAGGCACCGAGTTCAAATCCTGGGATTAGAACCAAAAAGAGAGGGAGGGAGAGAAAGAGAGAAAGAGAAAGAGAAAGAGAAAGAGAGAGAGAGAAAGAGAAAGAGAAATATATAGCTCAATGAATAGAGGACCTTGGCATCATCTTCACTCAAAGGTTGAGATTTAATTTATATGGCACAAACACCAACTGTCTCCAGAGAAAGCTGATGACCCATTTGAATATATTCAGTGCAGTGACGACAAAGTGAGCATATTTGGTAAAGAGAAATTATCAATGAGCTAATCATGAGGACTGGGATTATTTAACAAAAATTCCTGAAAGGAGAGGCACAGATGCTGGGAGTTGGGGGGGCAGGGGAGTAGGTAGGAGCACAGAAATCCTGGAAGTTATTGATCTCTCCTGAGCTTTAGGACATCCTACCTCACCATCTCTTTAGGAAAAAGTCAAGGAGATGATGGTTACTCCTAGCAAGTAAAACACCTCATAAAACACCTCATACACAGGAGGTGCACCACAAATCCTCTGCCATGCACCCAAATGCACAAGGCTATAGGGCCAAGTCTTCCATTCAAAATCACTGAATCCTATGTGTTCCAAATCCTCCCAATTCTCTACCTTTACAAAGGTCACAATACAGGCTCATTGGGAACATACCTGGCAACTTTGGCCAAAAGGAATCTAACCAGTGTTCCAGACCCAGAAACAACCATGTTCCTCTGCTCCCCTCCCCTCTCTGTTCCTCCCACACTCAAAACTAAGGTACAAGGCCCAGTGGGCTGTCAGGAAAAAACACCTCACAGCCCAGTAGGGAGCTCCAGTAGAACTTCTTTGAAGATGAAAAGCAAGAGGTGTGTTTATTTGTACTTCAGTGTAGTCTCATCTAGGCCAGCTGGGCTGTGGGGAGCTAGCTCCTCAGCTAGTTAAAAATAAGTAACATCCACCCTCAAGTCATGGAAGCAGATCTTTCCAGGAGAAAAGGTCAATACCTACAATCTTGGAAGGACAAGGGAAATGTAGCCCCTTCGCTGACAGGCAGGAAAGGTCAACAAGTCTCAGCAAAGGTCAACCCAGAAGGGAGACCACCTACCCATCTGACATGGCTACTACCACCAAGATCGACCTCGAGATTCCAGCAATAAACCCCACACCCACTCAGAGGCCACATGGCTAAATGTCAGACCAAGTAACAAGGGCCGAGTGTCTAACCAAGTAACAGGGGCTGAGTGTCTAACAGGATACATTAAAAAAGAATAGCAGCCCAAATCAATGCTTTCCTTCCAACACACAAACAATGGAAACAAAGGGAAAGACACACACACACACACACACACACACACACATCTGAGAAGGTTCCTGAACAACAAAATACTGGCTTGTATAACCTCTTGTTTTATCCATTTTCCAGAAGAGGACAGAAGTGGAGATGAGAGATGGAGACGGCACACTCCTGATCCAGCTGGAAAAATGACTAGTCCTGCTCATGGAAATGGAATTCATGCATAAAAGACGATGCTCCGTGTAACATGAAAAACACCTAAACCTAGCTGTTTCTAACACATAGCAACCCTACAGATAATCCAAAGGACACAATTGCTCCCTAACCCTCATTTGCCACCACTGCAACTATTACACTTCTTGTGTGTGTGCCAATACTGGGTCTTGAATTCAGGGACTGAGTGCTGTCCCCCAGCTTTTTTGCTCAAGGCAACCACTTGAGCCATAGCTCCACTTTTGGATTTTTGGAAACTAATTAGAGATGAGTCTCCCAGACTTTCTTGCCAGGACTGGCCTCAAATCACAATCCCAGATCTCAGCCTCCTAGGGGGTAACTAGGGCACATATGACAGATGCAAGAAGTGGTCCTCAGCTATTGTACTAATTTTGGCTCCAGTTTTAGGTACACAAACACACTAACCACTGCAGACCAGGGAGAGATACAATAACTATACAACTTTTTACAGAAATGGAGACAATCCAATCAACCCCATACATACAACAGGGAGATGCCCTAAACAACATTCTCTACTGGCCCTTGAGCAGCTGAACACACATGATCTGACTTCCAGACTTGAGTGTTAACCAGGAGCAATCCAAGGCTATTGAATAGAATGTGTGAATCCAGGTAGGTCTTTATCTCTGAGATGCCCTGGACCTGTTCTAACAGCCTCCAAACAAGTCATACCCACTCAATGCTACCCAAAGATGGCCTGAAAGTCCAGAAGGACAGAAAAAGAACAGATAGACCAGACAGGGTTTTAAACCCACAGCAGCCACCACAAGAGGCCTAGCTCCTTGCTAGAAGCCCAGGAACCCCCCAGACATTTAAATGGAATCTCAGAAGGATGAAGATGATGATGTCATGGGAGGAGGCGGACTGGTCTAAAGATTCTGATGAGGAGACTTGAAGGAGGAATGGGAGATGGGGGACTTCCCTTTAAAGCACCTACATGTGCGGAGGACAGATCAGAAGTGAGCCTCAAAATTCCCAGCAAACACAACTAGCAGAGACACCTCATTAGCCAAGTTGCTAGAAGCACTTGGAAAATTCAAACAAATTAGACATGTGCACGGCACACCAGCCAAGCAAGCAGAGTTTTCTGCCCAAGAAAATTCACCAAGCCCTGTCACCCACTTTCTGGGCATCATGAGGCTGCCCAGAAATAAATACCAGGGGCCAAGGTCGACTAAGGCAAGGAGGGGGTGGCTGACAGATGTGGTGGGCCGGCAGGCAGGGGCAAAGGGGAAGGGCTCCGGGCTGGAATTCTGAGTGTGTCCACATCAGCAGGAAAGTTCCTAGGAACAGCACGAGGCCTTGGAGGAAGGCAGCTCTCTCAGCCCTCTAGGAAGCACGAGGTGTGTGATGGCCACACTACCCTGCCTCAGGTGAAGCCCAAGGCCCCCTTCCAGCCTCTCCCCAACCTCCAACCTCCCCAACCCCCCCTCAAGCAGGTCAGGATGCCCGAGGCACACCATGAAATAAATGCTCTCGGCGCGCCCAGGGTCCGTGTAGAGAACTAATCATTCCCAGATCCAGCCCAGCTTCTCGCTACCGTCCAAGGCAAACACAATCCCAGGGGTGAATGGTACGAAGCGGGGCGATGCTACTCGTGCTGCGCGCGCGATGCTGGGGAGGAAACTGAGGCTGGATGGAGGGTGCTCGCCTGAAACTCAGGAAGAGAGGCCGGCGCGGCTCCGAGCGCCCAGGCGTCGTAGAAGAAGAGTTCCCGGCCTCTCCTCCCCTTCCCTCTACTCGTTTCCCCAACACACACACGACACACTCAAGACACACTGGAGCGACGCCCAATCCGGGCAGGCGCCGGGCTCCCCGGAGCCTGGGACTGCACACAAAGCCCCGCCCGCACACACAGGACAACACCACCGGCGCGCGCCCACACAATAGCCGGGCGCGCACCCCGCCGCGGCCCCTCGCGGGGTCCCTGCCGGCCCGGCCAGCCCGGGCCCGCCCTCCGCGCACACCCACGGGCCCGAGCGCACAGAAAGGGTAGGAGTGAGGGATGGCCGCGCGCCCCGCAGCCCCGCGCCCCGGAGGAGGGAGGAAGTTCACCGTGCGCCCCCCACTCACCTGCGGCGCTGCTCAGCAGCAGGCACAGCGGCCCCAGCAGCCACATGGCGCGGCCGCCCGCTCCGCTGGCCCCGGCGCCTCCGCTGCCCCCGCGGCCTCCGCGGCCGACCCCGCCCCTCGGCGCCGGCCCCGCCCCTCCCTCCGGCCCGCCCCCCCGTCCCCGCCCTGGCCCGGCCCGGCCCCCAGCGCCCGGCAAAGTTGGGCAAGGCCAAGCTGCGCGTGGCCCGCGGTGTTCCGAGGGTCCTTCGGTCCTCTCAGACCTGACTGCGAGGACCTCGAAGCTGCCTGGACCCTGGGTCCCCTTTGCTCCTCCATCCTCGCAGGATGCGGGGTTCATCCTGGACCGCCCCCGCCCCCCTCCAACGAGAGTTCTTTGATTCCACTACAAAAGGGGGTGTGTAACTCCAGGGGAGAAAGGAAAAGTTGGAACAAAAAGCCAGTTTCTTCTGAAGGGGCGGGGGGGGGGGGGGGTAGTTTATTTTTAGTAGTGAGTGTGGAATACAACCGGAGCTTCTCAACTTTAAGCTTGCCTGAGACACCCTGGGAGACCTTGCTAAAATACGGAGTCTGACTCAGGCAAGCTGGCACCCGGTACCCTAGACCTGCTTGTCTGACACGCCCGGCACCACTCAGAGGCCGCATGCTCCTGCGGGCTCAGGTAAACTGCAGGAGCTAACTAACGCCAAGCGGACATCACGGAACACGTGGGTTCTCACTTTGGCCAATGGCACCCTTGAGCCCACATTTGCAGAAAAGGAAAAGAAATGCAAAGGGCAGGCGCCTAGATGCAAAAAAGAACAGCTGCCTCTAAGTGCATTTGACTGATAGAAGCATGAATACCACCCACTTCTGAGCTCCACCCTCACCCACCCTCAAAAAAACAAAAAAACAAAAACACTTTTTTTTGGTACCCATACTGAGACTTGAACTCTGGGCCAGAACACACACTCAGCCTTTTCACTTGAGGCTAGCACTCTACCACTGAGTCACAGCTTCACTTATGGCTTTTTTGGTGGTTAATTTGGAAATAAGAGTCTCACAGATTTCTATGCCCAGGCTGGCTTTGAATCAGGATCCTCAGATCTTGGCATTCTGAGTAGCTAGGATTACAAATGAGAACCACCTGTGTTCAGCTCTAATGTAAATACTTTAACTGATAAAAGCTTTAAAACAACTCAACTGTCCATTAAGTGACAAATGGACAAATGATAGTATGTTGGTGCATTAAAAAATATGGATGAAGCTGGGTACCGTGGCTCATGCCTATAATCCTAGCTACTCAGGAGGCTGAGACCTGATCATCGAAGTTCAAAGCCAGCCCTGCTGGAAAGTCCATGAAACTCATCTCCAATTATCCACCAGAAAACTGGAAGTGGAGCTGTGGCTCAAAGTGGTAGATGGCTTAAGCAAAAAAAAAAAAAAAAAAAAAAAAATCCAGGCTAAAACTCCTGAGTAGCTAGGATTATAGGCATGAGCCACTAAATGCCTTTCTTATTCTGCATCTTAATTGTAGTGGTTACAGGACTCTCCACACTTGCCAAAACATATAAAACTACATTCCTCATGTCAACCCCTTAAAAGAAGGTGAAATTTATTGTCTATAAGTTGTCAGGATGGTGTGGGTTTCTGGGACTGAGTACTATTCGTTGGGGGTAGGGGGCGAAAGGAGTGTCTGCATCCTCTGAGAAACTGAAACTCAGTGACATTAACTTTTAATTATCTTCTCTGGTCTGGAAACATGAAGGCTAAAGTAAAGTAGATCAGGTAAAAATTGAAAAATATTAAAGATGGCTGAGCACCAGTGGTTCATGTCTCTAATCGTATCTACTCAAAAGTCTGAGATCTAAGGATCATGATTCAAAAGTTTATCTCCAATTAATTGGCAAAAAGCCAGAAGTGGAGCTGTGGCTCAGGTGGTAGAGTACCACTTAGCAAAACAGCTAAGGGACTATGCCCAGACCCTGAGTTCAAGGTAACTTGTGTCCTGACCCATGAAATAAAGATCAAAGATGGTTTAAGGTAACCAGAAATGGGGGAGAAATAGCAAATATGTTTTACATAGTAGTTTTCTAAGTGTGAGAAATAGAAATAGATTCTCCAAAAGCTTCAACATCCCAAGGTTTCATTCTGATTCCCAAGAAAACTGAAGAGATCATCTGACAGGGGGGTGGGGAGTTTCAAAGTTTCTATGCAAATTTTCCAGTGCATTGTAAGGATATTTGTTTTTCCAGAAAACATCACATAAGATTACCTGACATTGATAATGATTCCCAAGAAAGTGAATGGCTTCTCTATGGCTATTTGCCTTCAAACATTAAGGCTACAGAAGGCAAAAGACTTCTTCACTCTCTTCTTGTTATCTTAAGTTCATTTGGGCACAAGTAAGTCAACTCTGGAAGTGATTTAGCATGCCTACTTAGTCTTTGCATCTCTCCCCCTTCCCCCCTCTACACACACACACACACACACACACACACACACACACACACACACACACACACTGCTAGCTACCCAGGTGAGGTAAATTGCCTTATGGAAAAGTTCATTTGACGAAAAATATAAAGGTTTCCAGCCAACAGCTCGTGAAGAATTGAGGCCGTTTATCCAACGGCCCAAATAAAGCTGAATCCTGCCAATAAAGACACAATAAGTGAACCTGAAAACCAATCTTCCTTGGTCAAGCCTTCAGATGAGACTTCAGCAAAAATCATGACTGAAACCTCAAGAAACCTTAAGGGAGGCAGATGTCTAGGGATTGTGGTTCAAGGTCAGACCAAGCATAAAAGTTTGTGAGACTCTATCTCAACCAATGGCTGCTAGTGATGGCATATGCCTGTCATCCCAGGGACACAGAGAATCAAAAGTAGGAAGATCACAATCCAGGCCAGCCTGAGCATAATGGGATACCTACCTTGAAAATAACCAAGGCAAAAAAAAAATGCCTGGAGTTATGGCTCAAGTGGTAGAGTGGGTGCTTTGCCAAGCATGAGCCCCTTGCCTCCATCCTGAGAGAAAGAGAGAGGAGGAATATCTTCAAGCAAATGCACTCACCTGTGTCAGCTAAATTGTGAAGTAAGATTGTATATGTTGGATTCTGCCCAGCCACAAGTACTTTGTTAATAGCAACAGGTAATTAATACAGTGCCTTCTAGCAAACACTGAGAATTCTTGGCATCATTGAATCTTGATTACCATTTAGCCTGAAGAAGGCAGCAATGTGAAAACTGCCATTAATCAAGCACCCACTTCAGGCCTTGTACAGTTGTGATCACATTTACTTTTCACATTTAATCTTCAGAGTTTCATTGTCTCACTCAAAATAACCCAGTGAATGACTGAGATTTGAACCCAGATCCCTCTGATGGCAAAGATCCCTGCCAGTACCATAACAAACCATGCCACTGGATTACAGCAGAGCAATCCCTCATTCATAAAACTCAAGTGTTTTTGCAGCTTGAGAGATAACATGTCACTGGCTTGAGGCTGGAATCTCAAAGATGCTCCAGACAACTAGCAGAACTTGATTTATTATGTAATACAATTTATTTTTGGAAAAGTTGTGCAGATGCATCTAATTGTAATCTCCACCCTGTAAATTTGCTGAGCATATGAGTTCTCCCAGCTAGAAATTAAAGTCATCCCAAAGTTGCCAAATGTGTGTGTGTGTGAGAGTGTGTGTGTGTTTATATATTTCAAATTGTCAAACTATTGCTGCTTGGAACCAACAGAGTTCTTGGAATTCATGTCTGGTACAGTCATATGCTTCCACAAGAGAGCTGCTGATGTTTAATAATGAAAAATCTTGCACCATCAGAGATGATAAAAATTTTAATCCGGGGCTGGGAATATGGCCTAGTGGCAAGAGCTCTTGCCTCCTATACATGAAGCTCTCAGTTGGATTCCCCAGCACCACATATATGGAAAACGGCCAGGAGGGGCGCTGTGGCTCAGGTGGAAGAGTGCTAGCCTTGTGAGTGGGAAGAAGCCAGGGACAGTGCTCAGGCCCTGAGTCCAAGGCCCAGGACTGGCAAAAAAAAAAAAAAAAAAAAAAAAAAAAAATTAATCGTTCATTTTCTAAAATGTACAGCTTGCTGTTTATGTTAATGCCTTGGTTTTATTGCCCCTTGAGTGAAGTTGTCTATTTTGTTAAAAGAAAGATAGCTCAAACTGGGTGTGTTGGCTCATGTCTGTAATCCCAGCTACTCCAGAGGGGAAGACTAGAAGCATGGTGGTTGGAGACCATCAGGGACAAAAAAATTAGTAAGACCCCCATCAAAACCAATAAGTGTGTTAGTGTGTGTTTGTGGTCCTAGGTACAGCAAAGACTAAGATAGAAGAATCATAGCCCTTAAGCTAGCCTTAAAAATAGCTAAAGTCTAAAGGGTTGGGGGAATAGCTCCAACAGTAAGGTACCTGCTTAGCAAGTGTTAGGCACCCAGTTCAAATCCCAGTACCAATTAAATAAAATAAAGGTGGTATGGGGAGATTTCTCACCTATGATTGGTCCTGAAATCAGGGATAATTATACAGAAAAAGAATTAAGCTGACATTTATAAAAAGACTTATTTAGCCAGTTTTTTGCCACAGCTACATTTCTTTTTCTTTCTCAATTAGGAAGGGGAGAGGAGTAGATTTTGAAATGTACAGACCTACCAATGTTCTGTTCATTTGAGGGGGAAGACTGTACTTGGACCACCTGGATCTGCAGTGTCTAATAGAGTAGCAGCATCTACATCTGGCTCCAGTGAACACCCAAGCTGTCCCTATTCTGAAGCCCTATTTTCTTGTTGTTTTATACAGTTTATGTATAAAACACAAACTGGATTTCAAAGTATCAGTCCAAAAACTGTGAAAAATAGAGTGTGTGCCAGTATTGGGGCTTGAACTCTAGTCTGGATGCTGTCTTTTAGGTTTATTGCCCACGGTTAGTGTTGTACAACTTGCGCCACAGTTCCATTCTGGCTTTTTTGTTGTTGTTGTTGTCAGTTGTGGGGCTTGAACTCTGAGCCTGGGAACTGTACCTGAGTTTTTGGGGTTTTTTTTGTTTTTGTTTTTTTTTTCTCAAGACTAGTGTTCTACCACTTTGAGCCATAGCTCCACTTCTGGCTTTCTGGTGGCTAATTCAAGATAAGTCTCATGGACTTTCCTGCCCTAGCTAACTTCAAACCTTAATCCTCTGATCTCAGCCTCCCTGAGTAATTGTGATTACAGGCATGAGCCACCAGCACTCAGCCTACTTCTGGCTTTTTACTACTTAATTGGAAATAAGAGTCTCTCAAACTTGTCTGCTTTGACTGGCTTTGAACCAGGATCCTCAGATCTAAGCCTTTTGAGTAACTTGGATTATAGGAATGAGCCACAATAGTATGGTCAAAGATCTTGCAGTATTTACGTTGAGCACATATTGAAATATAGTATTGGGATTTGTAAGCCTATGGAAAATAGTGTTAAACTAACATCACTGTTTTCCTTTTGCTTTAATAGTGTGTCCCCTAGAAAACTCAAGTTTCACTATACAGCTTGCAAGTGGGACTTGCATTTATTTCTCTGAACAGCACTGATAAGATACCCTTTATCTTTTGAGTCAGCATATGACCTTTGGGATTTCTTGCACTGTGGTAGAACATATATTCTCTAAAGGTCACTGCGTTAAAATGACTTTCTTTCCTCACAGCTTCTTCTGACTAATTCTGCCTCAAAGACTTCTTGACCTTAAATTCTAGACATCAAAGTCCATTGGTATGTAAATTATTTGCAATACATTTCTGTATTACAAATGTACCACGGGATTGGTTGAATAGAATAAATAAGGAAGGAAGAAACCATCTCTCTCAGACAACATGAACACGTGGCACTTGAATTCAGAAATGAACACACACTGATGTTGAGGATCATTTTCAGTGGGGAAATTTATACAGTAATTAAATAACAAGTTGGAAGTCAAGGAAGATAGCAGTGAGAAATGCCAGAGAATAAGGCTGCTCTGCCTGGGTCTGACTCCCTTCTTCAAGTAACAAACTTGCTTGTAAACAACAGGTCACAGGCAGACCTTTAAGAGCACTCATAAAGCTCAAAGCCCATTCAGAAGATAGATTACATTTTTAATCTGATGTTATTGCAACATTTCTCCTGGAAATGTTACCATGCAAACTCTAATCATTTAAGGTTGTTGCTTTTTTTACATCTCAACCTACTTCTTTTAAATATCTCTTCATATCAAGCTCAATTCTTTCTGCGTGATTGTTTTTAATGTTTAAAAGTTTAATCCCAGGGGCTGGGAATATGGTCTAGTGGTAGAGTGCTTGCCTCGTATACATGAAGCCATGGGTTTGATTCCTTAACACCACATATATAGAAAAAGCTGGAAGTGGTGCTGTGGCTCAAGTGGTAGAGTGCTAGCATTGAGCAAAAAGAAGCCAGGGACAGTGCTCAGGCCCTAAGTCCAAGCCCCTGGACTGGTAAAAAAAAAAAAAAAGCTTAATTCCCGGTGCTGTTTGAGTGCCTGATCTGGGACCAATGTTGTATAGATTTGTGGTTCAATTTGGGAGAGAGGAAGGAAAGGGATCCCCACCCCCACTCCCCCCACCCCCACTTCTAAAGCATGCCACACTCAATGTGGAAGGTTGCACAAGACAGAGGGACAAAAAGGGAAATTATTTGACAACATTTAAGTCCCTTCAACATATGACAAAAACAAAGAATTTGTAGGCATTATTTGCTTCTATCAGGCATTCACAGCAACTCCCTAAAAATAGCTACTATTCGGCACTTGGGATTAAAACTGTAATCCCAAGTGAAAGGAAGATAAGAAGTAGAAAGGATCACAGTCTGAGGCCAGCTCACACGAAAACACAAGATCCTATGCAAAAAAAAGTAACTATTCCCCGCCCCCCCCAAAAAAAGGCTGAGGGTGTAGCTCTGGTGATAGAGCACCCAGCACTAGCACTGATGGTACTGAAGGTGGGAACACTGAGTGGGGTGAAGAATGAAACCAGAAAGGTAGGCTGGAGACTTGAGACATGAAGGACTTCAATCTCCCTCTTATGAGAGATAATAAGATGTCACAATGGTCAGGCGCAGGCAGGTCATAGCATGAACAGACAGATCTTTCTAATGACTCAAAGCTGCTGGCTTGGGCGGGGGTGGGGGGGCAGTTCTAGCTAGCTGGGCACTGGTGTCTAATGCCTATAATCCTAGCTACTCAAGGAAATTGAGACCTGAGGATCATAATTTGCCAGTCCAGGAAGGAAAATTTATGAGACTCTTATCTCCAAATAATCACACACACACAAAAAAAGCTGGAAGTGGAGCTGAAGTGCCAGACTTTGAAGTCAGGCCCCACTTTACCAGGCGAACCCCACTTTACCACGTGAACCTGAGATAAGCAGGCCCTGTGAGCAAACCCAGGACAAGCTTATTAGGGCCCAGTCGGTCAAGAACTCTAACCACTGGGAATGCTTAACTCTAACTGCCCCTAGAATGCCTCGAGCCCTGAGCCAATCAGATTTGTACCTGTGTCCTGTGCTTGCTTGAACACCTGATTGTTGTAACTTTGTTTTTTGCCTTTATAAGCCCTGTGTAATCGCAGCTCGAGGCTCCCTCCTAACCTCCGCTGTGTCGGTGGGTAGGACGAGGCCCAAGTTGCAGCTCGCTTGAATAAAGCCTTGCCTTGCTTTTGCATTTCAGAATGTCTGAGTCTTGGTGGCCTTCTTGGTGGTCGTCTCGCGACTTGGCATAACAGAGCAAGCTGTAGTTCAAGTGGCAGAATGCCAGCCTTGGGTAAAAAAGCTAAGGGACAGCACCTAGATCCTGAGTTCAAGCCCCAGTTTCAGCACCAAAAAATGGGTTGGGGTATGTTTATGGAATCAAATTAAATGTCTGATCATGTAACTAGCTGTGTCCTCACCCCCCCCTTTTTTTTGTTTTTGCTTTTGTTTTTTGTTGGTTGTGGGGCTTGAACTTGGGCCTAGATGCTGTCCCTGAGCTTTTTTGCTCAAGGCTAATACTCTACCACTTTAAACCATAGCTCTGCTTCCAGTTTTCTAGTGGTTAATTAGGGATAAGAATCCCATGAACTTTCCTGCTCATGCTGGCTTTGAACCTCATTCCTCACATGTCAGCCTCCTGAGTAGCTAAGATTATGGGTGTAAGCTACCAGCTCCAGGCTACTTTTTCTTTCTAAACCTATTTCTTACACTACTACGTGGAGGTTTAGAGCTAGGCAGACTTGTAAGGTCTGAATATAACTAGCCTTACTACTAAATTTAATCAGTCTTACTATAGATAACTCCTACTTTTTGCACGATTCTCTCAAGAAACTGTTCATGAATCCTTGACGCACATTTCTGCCCCCTCTTTGGGTGTTTTCACTGTGCCACGAACAATTGAAAGGAACAAATAAAACACTTCACCTGCAATAGTAATAGGTAGCCAGAAATCAGCACTAGCACTCCCAGAAATAATAATTCCAGGAAGGAGAGCTAGCTGTACAAAAGAGAATCAGCTCCAGGACACACATAATAGTCACTTTGGCAAAACCAATGGCCTAGTGATGAAGCCTGCAGAGTGAAGGAATTTAACAGACTTGAAGTCCCATGCTACTGACTCATACCTGTAATCTTAGCTAATCTGGAGGCTTCTCAGCCTCAGCCTGAGGACACTGGTTCAAAACCAGCCTCAGGCAAAAAAAAAAAAAATCTGTCAGACTCATCTCCAATTAACCAGCACTAAACCAGAAGTGGAGCTGAGGCTCAGTGATAGAGCATTAGGCTTGAGGGAAAAAAAATAAGGGACAGCACCCCAGGCCCTGAATAGTTCAAGTATAAGTACTGGCACACAGAGGAAGGTGGGAGGGGGAGGAGGAAGGAGGAGAAAGGGAGGGAGAGAGAGAATTGGAAGGTCATTTGCTTGTCCATCCAAGAGATGTACCAACCAGCCCAATGGTGGTGATCAGGTCTCCACAACATAACCATGAGTCCAATCACAGGAAACTCATCCACTGCTATGACAGTTTCTGAGGTGGAGGAGAGCAGGCTGTGGTAATGTTCTTAGAAGAGGTCAGTTGGCTCTGATCTCACAGAACAGGGCCAGTGAAGACAAGATGGACAAGGGTATTAGTCTGGGCCAGTTGGCTTTGCACTATGGGGAAAAAATGAAGGAGCAGAGACTTCATCGTCTCAGGCATCCTGCAAATACTGGTGTGGGAGGCAAAGAGCTAGGGGAATCTAATGCCCATCTTGGCAATCAGGCCTGACATTCAGACCCAGCCAGCAGACTGCCAAGAGAATAAAACATTTCTAGATTAGTTGGCAAATAGAGCTGAGACCCTTGCATACCTTTCATACCATTTCAGCAGTCCACATCCTCCCCTGAAGTGTCCTGGGATTCTGTGCCCGTGTAGCTATTATTCCCCTGGCCTCCTAGAGTATCCCACAATCCCATCCACTTGGGAATAAAAGCCCAGATGTAGCAGGGGCCACATTCCAATGGCTGATATCCTTCCTTTTGTACACTTCTGATTGTGCCTGCTAGACAATAGCAAATAACTTGCATTCATTTGCTCAACAATTTCTTATTGAGTATCTGTCACACAGGTGGACAGCTCAATAGTGTGAGTTTTGTAGGTGAATGGGTTTTCAGGATCTGTAGCCTGGTGCTGTGGCTCTGATAAGAATTTGGCCCTTCCAACCTTAGGTCATCTGAGTTTAATCTCCATTGGGAGATTGTAAACAGGTAGAAATGATCTGACTGTGGTGTTGAAAGGTGAGGCTTTTGAGGGGTGACTAGCCTTAGGAAAGATCATCAGAGAGGAAAGATAATCAGAGTGGAACACAGATGGTTGAATGCTGGTGGCTTTGTAAGAAGAGAGAGGGAGAAACTAAAGGGGCTATGCAGGGGCCACTTGAAGCCTGTGTCACCCTGAGACTCTGCCATCAAAAAGGCCTTCATCAGATACAACCACTCAACTTGTACTTCCAGAAGTATGAGACAAAGTAACCCTTGTTTTCTCATAAAGTTACTCAGGCTGGGTTATGCAAAAATATGGCTTGACACAACTGTACAGCTGCTTAGTTCAGACAGAGAAGTATGGGGATATTGAGTGGAGCTCCTACAGGAAGAATTTGGGCAGCGACAAGGCTTTCAATAGGCAAGTATCCCACAGCCCATAGGTAGGTCTTGGTGCTTAGACATTTCCAGTAGAAGAAAATAAGACATGGAGAAGTAAAATATTTCAGCAAAGATCACAGAGCCAGAAAATGGCTTAACTCAACTTGCCTTATCCAGATCCTGAGATAAGCTTTAAATCATGTTGAAATATTGCCTAACATAGAACTTTACAAAGGAAACAACAAAAACTCACCATTTGGGGATAGGGTAGAAGTTTCTGCTCATCCACCTATTTGTGGAAATACAGAGGCAGCCAATTGGCTATTGATTTGGCAGGGGGTGGGGGGAAGCTTTGGGAAAATAGCTAGAAATAGGACAGGATTATAAACAATCATCACCTCTAAGACACTTGTATACACACGTATTTTATTGTATTTATTTTTGTCCATGGTGGGGCTTAAACTTGGGGTCTGAGTGCTGTGCCTGAGCTCTTTTGCTCAAGGCTAGTGCTCTACGACTTTGAGCTACACGGCCACTTCCAGTTTTCTAGTGGTCAATTGGAGATAAGAGTCTCATGGACTTTCCTTCCCTGGCTGGTTTTGAACTGTGATCCTCATATCTCAGCCTCCTGCATAGCTAGGATGAGCCATCAGCACCTGACTATATACATGTGCTTTAAAACCATGGGTATCAGCTGTTATCCCAATGTAAACCCCATGGTTGAAACCACTGAGGCTCAATCCCCAGGAACACTGGGGCAGTAAATCTGTAGCTTAATCTCTGACTGTCATTCATTCCTCTTAGCTTGGGTTTTTAAGAAGTGGAAAATATTGCTTTCTCTGAGGCAAAACAAAAATGCCTTGGATAAGTGAAAGACAGGTGACATCTAGAGAGATAAACAGAACTGATAAGCCCATATTCAGCTGGTCTATTTACATTCCGAGTGGGTGCCAAAAATCAGAATTTGGTTGGATTTATTAGCAAAGCATCCCACTCCTAGAGATGCCAGTTTAGATGTTACTTGCTGCATACCTATTGTCTGTAAAGCCCAGCAAAGCCAGAAATATCAGAAGTGTCAGTCTCCTGTCCAAGTTTCAAGTACATGGTCTCCAAAGAGGATCAGAAAGAGGCTTCGAACACTGAGAAACAAGGCCACTAAAATAACACTGTTCTCCTAAGAGCTGTTTGGAATCCATCGCTTCCAATTTGATTGAATCAATCTTACCTCACTGGAAGGTTCTGGAAGTGGTTTTGGAGCTTGTCAACTACAACAGGGACTCTGTCCGTTGCTCTCATCTTCTATCTCCAGGCCCTTCCTGGACAGCTTTCTCTGGCTTGGCCTCGACCTCACTTGAAATGAGATAGCAGTGGGACGTCTGACACACTTTTTGTGAAGGTGCTGCCTCTGCTTGGTAAATTGCAATTAGGAACTTGCTGTCCTGGTGAACAACAAAAAGAAACAAAACCATTAAAAAAGGCTTGAAAGGTCTAAATTTCCCAAAGAGGAACTGCTGCATAGGGCTGGTAGAAAAGATGGTATTGTTCCCAGCATGCAGCTCTGAAGCCATTTTACTATAAGATCAGTGCCAAGGGGAAACAGTATTTAATAAAGTCCAGCCCAAACAGATAGAAAGTAATTTACAAGGAGTTCTTGCAGAAATTAAGTGGAATCTTGATTTGAAAAAATCACACATACCCAATCTGTCTCAATCACTTTCTCTCCATTTTTTTTTTTACACTGTCCTATGGAATATCTTGCAAAAGGTTGGAAAAACACATTATGGCCACTTGTTTCACAAATATTTACTTCCTTTCCCCTCCTACTGCCAGAGGAGATTTCCCAGAGCTCTCACATTAGGCTGCAAGCCATGTAAACTGTTTGGGCCAGTGGATTATTAGCAGATGTAACAGATGCAGGCCTTCAATTTGCTTGTGGGCTTTAGCTTCACCTACTGTGCTCCAATGACATGCCAGGCGAACTTGCCTGGCTATTTTCTGCTCTACCACAGGAGTTCCACATGGAGCACGTAAGGAGCTGACTGCACCCACTCCCTGCCCAAGGTACAGCCACACAACTGAACCCAGTCAACAACAGCCCAGGGGCAGGTCTGTGGGTGTTAGCTACTGGGTTTTGGATACTCTGTCCCTAGCCAGTGTCTCCTCCTTCATGATGGTATAAAATATTAATATTAAGTATTAACAAGAATATTAACATTAAGAATATAATAATGTTAATATTAGGAATAATAATTAAGTATTAACTAAGAATATTAAGTATTCTGTTAAACACACAGCATAAGTGGAAAAAAAAAGGATGAAACTATTTACGTGGCAGTAATTGTTAATGCCACATCTGTAATACTAGCTACTGGTTTTTGTTCTGAGTCAGGCTCAGGGTTAAAACACTTTATAAATTTGAACATATTTAATCCACTTGTTAATCCAAGAAGTCAGAGTAAAGATGACACTAGGAAGGAAGTACCTGATGCCTGTGACTCACGCCTGTAATTCTAGCAACTCAGGAAGCTGGGAACTGAAGATCATAGTTTGAAGTCAGACCTGGCGGGAAAGTCCATGAGACTCTTATCTCTAATTAACCAGCAAATAACAAGAAGTGGAGTTGTGACTGAAATGGTAGAGTACCAGCCTTGAAAGGAAACGCTAAAGGATAGCTCCCAGGCCCTGAATTTAGGCCCCACTACCAACACACACACACACACACACACACACACACACACACACACACACACACACAATCAATCAATCAATCAATTGATTTAAAAAGAAAAGTCATTGGAGCCAGGATTAAACACTCAGGTTTAGCCAGGCTCTGGTAGTTCATGCCTATAATCCTAACTACTCAGGAAGCTGAGATCTGAGCTTCATGGTTGAAGCCAGCCCAGGCAGAAATGCCCATGAGACTCTGATCGCCAATAAACTACTTAGAAAAAGCCAGAAATGGCACTGCATTTCAAATGATAGAGTGCTAGTCTTGAGCACAAAGAGGCTCAGGAACAGAGCCCAGACCCTGAGTTCAAGCCCCAGGATTGGCAAAACACACACACACACACACACACACACACACACACACACACACACACACACACACATCTCAGGTTTAGGCAAATCCCAATTATTATTGAGCAACCTAAGCAGTAAACCAAACTTAAAATGAAATGCCCTTCTTTAATGTAACAAATTGGCAAAGATTAGAAACACTCTAATGTAAAATATTGGCCAGAATGCTAGAGGCACGGCTCATAAAATGCAGGTGAGAATGTAAATTGGAGCTAACGTTCCGGAAAGCAATCTGGCAATATTTGTCAAGAATGTGAGCATTTGCATACCCTGTGAACCAGTAATCTCCTCTCTGTGATTATATTTTAAGGAACTAATCAGAGATGCAAGTGAAAATTCATGTCCAAAGTTGCTCTTCAAGATATTGCTTATCATAGTAAAAACTGGAATCCACTGAAATGTAAAATAGTTGCAGGATGATTAAGTAATTGGTATTATTATAGACTAGAACAATGTGTACCCATTGAAGAACCGTATAGGCATGTAAGAAAATAGGATAATGAAATCACTTGAAATTCTTTTAAGAAATGGGAATCAGGAGGTAAGAAAGACTGATGGGGGGGGTAGGTTGCTGGAATACATTGTATGCAAATGCATGGAAGTTTATTATGGTAATGTCTCAATGAAAACCCTTTATACAATTATGGTATGCTAATAAAAAAATTTTTCTAGTCCTTGGGCTTGAACTCTGGATCTGGGTGCTGTCCCTGAGCTTCTTTGGCTGAAGGTTAGCGCTCTACTACTTGAGCCACAGCACTACTTTTGGCTTTTTCTGAGTGGTTTATTGGAGATGAGAATCTCGCAGACTTTCCTGCCCAGGCTGGTTTTGAACCAAGATTCTCAGATTTCAGCCTCCTGAGTAGCTAGGATTACAGGCATGAGCCACTGGTGCCTGGCCTGTAATAAATTTTTAAAAATCATATTTTAATAATATAAGAAAAAGTTTTCAGTAACTCTAAAATGGAAACAAAACAGGATATAAAATGGAACATACAATGTGACAGCTCAGAGAGAAAGAAGGAAAGAGGAAAAGACAAAGGAAAGGGAAAGAGACTTAGGAGGCACTATTGGTCATAATGATTATTATTTTTGGTGGGTATTAAAGAACCTTTTATATTCCTTAAATTTCATTGAGTAGTACTTGCATAACTAGGAAAACAGATTCAAATGATTTTTTTTTAAATAGCAATTTTAAGAGGGTGCTGTAGGCTCAAGCCTTCAATCCTAGCTACTCAGAAGGCTATCTGAGAATCCCTGTTTGAAGCTAGCTTGGATAGACAAACCCAAGAGACTCTTACCTCCAAGTAACCAGTGAAATGCCAGAAGTGGAGGTGGAGTTCAAGTGGTAGAGTGTCAGTTTTGAGCAAAAAAGTCTAAGGAACAGCTCAGCTCTCTGGGTTCAAGCACCTGCATGCCCCCCACACCATTTTTGTTCCCATAGAATACAAGCAGTATTTGAACAGAAGCTTTTCTCTGCTCTGCTCACTGATAAAATGTCACAATAGCATCAGTCTTCAGCATGTCCAGTAAATAATTGTTGAATGAATGAAAACTATACCCTGTGGCAGTGCAAATCAATTATGTGTGTATATTAGTTAACCCCTTTTCTAAAACAAAACACCTGAAATCATTAACTCATAAAGAGAAAAACATTGCTTTGGCATACAGTTTTGGAAAAAAAGAAAAAAAAAAAACAGTCCATGATTGATTGGCAGCACCTCATGGTTGGGTCTTGTAGAGTAGCAAAAGCACACATCTCATTAGCAAAACAGAGAAAGAGAATGGGGCTAGTGTCCCTTCCAGGGCATACTGTCAATGATCTAAATCCCTCTCTTTGGGCTCCACCTCTTAAAGGTGCCACAATCTCCCAATAGTGTGACCCTGGAGACCAAACCTTTACAGTACCATGTGGATCCTCCTAACTTCAGATGTATGTTTAGGTTATCTACTATTTCTTAAGCCACCGCCCCCCACCTCATAATAGCAACCTTTTCAATAGGTGCACACATTTTGTGGGTCAGGTCTTTGGACGGAACATAATAGATGGCTTATCTTGTGCTCTATCTGGGCCCTTTGCTGAGAAGATGTGTGCATTCATCTATTTGGTCCACAGTAACAAAACACCAGAGAACTGAGAACTTAAACATCAGAACTTCTATTTTCTCACTGCTCTGGAGGCCAAGAAGACAAAAGGTAAGGTGTCAATCCTAGCCCCCTTAGGATTAATTCTCTTCTTGGTGTTCACATGGTCCCTTCTATGTTTGCAAAGCAGAGAGAGAGAGAGAGAGAGAGAGAGAGAGAGAGAGAGTGCACTATCCCATCCGTCCCGTGCCCCAGCCTCATGCCCTCATCTAACCCTTCTCAAAGGTCTCATCTCCAATTATAATATACCTGGGGAGAAGGGCTTCAACATAGGTATTGGGGAAGGACACAATCATTCAGATATTAACAGCATGAATAGGTGGAGATAACTGCAAAGGTAAGGAGCAGAATAATCTGGGTGTCTGTCCTCACATGCCTGGTGCCTGCCTATACAAGACGACATAGAGGCTGGAGCTATAGGGACAGACCTGAAGAAAGGACACATGCTCTGTCCATCTGGCTTGAGTATTCTGCATAAGTGAGTCTTGAACTTACTTTGGAGCTTTGTTACGGCAGAGGTCCTGCCTTCTCTGGATTAATAACAATGATTTTCAGATGTGCAGCTGCCTCTTAGATTGAACTGTACCTCAGCTTACTGTGACTGCTTGTCTCTGATAGCTGGGAGGCCAGCCTGAAGAGTGCCTTTCTTTTCCATTTGGATGATCTAGGAAGCTGGGCTTCTGCACTTTGAGGCCCAAGAGATACACAAGAATGGACCAGGGTACCCACTTTGAGAGGCCCCTTTACAAGGAATGCAGCCTTGAATACAGGACAAAATCAGTGCTTCCATTTTCCCCTCTGCCAAGTGAGATGATGATGATTGTATTTGTCCCCCAACCATTGTGTGAATTGAGATGTGGCACTTATTACATGGTACTGGGCATAAGTACACCACCTATTGAATGCCCACTGTGACATTTTTTCTCTTATTACATGGTCCCTAATCTCTTGGCCTGAAGGTTAGGATAATATTAGCTATGAATGATTTTTTTTTTTTTTTTTTTTTTTTGCCAGTCCTGGGCCTTGGACTCAGGGACTGAGCACTGTCCCTGGCTTCTTCCTGCTCAAGGCTAGCACTCTGCCACCTGAGCCACAGCGCCACTTCTGGCCATTTTCTGTAAATGTGGTGCTGGGGAATCGAACCCAGGGCCTCATGTATACGAGGCAAGCACTCTTGCCACTAGGCCGTATCCCCAGCCCTATGAATGATTTTTATAAGACATGATTCTGCTATGTACTTGGTGGTTCACACCTGTAATCCTAACTACTCAGGAGGCTGAGATCTGAGAATTGAAGTGTAAAGCCAGCTCTGGCAGGAAAGTCTGTGAGAGTCTTATCTCCAGCTAACCACCAAAAAACTGGAAGTGGAGGTGTCACTCAAGTGATAGAGCACTAGCCTTGTGCACAAAAATCTCAGGGACAGTGCCTAGACCCTGAATTCAAGGCCCAGGACTGGCGCGTGTGCATGCACGCGCACATGTACCCATGTGGATCAGCATACCCAGAGAAGGTCTAGTATGGAGAATAGAGAAAAGGAAGGTAGGCTGTCCCATTGCCTGGAAACAAAAAGCAGACAGACACTAAAACCAGGGAGACATATAAAATAGAAGCAGAAAAAAAACAACCTCAAAAACAAACAAAGCCCAAATTCTAGCATGTGAACCTGGATAAGAACTTAGGCTCTGCAGAAAGTGCTCTATCTCTGTGTCAAAGAGGCACTGAGCTGGCTGTTTGTCCAGTGCCTCCCCCACCAGCTTTGCTTATTCAGACTCTGTGTCTGTGTGCGCGTCTGTTCATGTGCTGGTCCCGAGGCTTGAATTCAGAGCCTGGTTGCCACGTTCTTGAGCTCTTTTGCTCTAGGAGCATTTGAGCCACAGTTCTACGTCTGGCTTTGGGGTAGTTAATTGGAGATAAGAGGATCACAGGTGTGAACCACCAGCACCCAGCTCATTTAGATCCTTCAGGTCATGATGCCATCCCTAAAATGTGCTCCTAAGAAAAGGTCTGGATGGAAAGTCATTGGCCAAAGTGACTCAGGGACATGTTGTGCCATGCAGAGCAGTCACTCCAGAAACACAGGGGCTTGGGGGGCGGGGAAGGGCGGCTGCCAGCACCTCCGGAGGCAACAAGGGAAGGAAGAAGAGTCACGGGAGGAAAGGCATCGTATTTTTCTCTTCATTACTATCACTCAAATTCAGAGAAAATGTCTGTAAAAACATTCTCTCTGGCTTGCACTTTTGAGGCCATTTAATTTTTTATGGCTGAGCATGAACAATAAAACAGAGCCATTTCCGGTTTCCCAGCCCCAAACCTCCACTACTGAGGAATTTAGGTTTAAACTGCCTGAGAGGAATATTTGAATTCTATAAATTAGCTTCACTAAAGATGCTTAAGCATTTATGAAAACATTCCCATTTTTATACTTAGCTTTATAAAATCTTAAAGAAAAAAAAAGAAATTATCCCAACTTGCCTCATGAAGCTAAGCTGGCAGGGCCAGCATGCACACAGCTTAACAGATGAGAACAAGGGAATCTGAAGGAAGAGACCAACTATCAGTGACAAAGCCAAGATCCCCAGTCTGTAGCCAGAGTCCGTGGAGATTTTCTGGGCTAAGTCCTGCCACCTTCCAGGCAGCACACAGAATTAACTTACTTATCCTACATTAAGGCCAGGGATGGCAGGAAATTCCCTGGAGCCCCAGCCCAGGTGCCCAGGAACAGTACTGTAGATATAAATCACAGGTTTCTGCCAAGATCCAGGTTTAAATCCTAGGTCAGTAGACATTGAACAATACACATGACCACTCTTGGCCTTGTTTTCTGTCTCTGAAAACTGGGGACACTCAAGAAGGGTTAATTTTGATACCTTCACTTTTGGACATATAGAATAAAGTTTACCAAGGCACAGAGGTGTTCTGTTCATTAATACATTCAAGTCAGCTGCAATGGATCACACCTATAATCCTAGCTATTCAGGATGGTACCCCGGGTACAGCAGTATCCAGGTACAAGCTGACCTGAGCAAAACCCAAGACCCTAACTCAAAGTGAACCAAAACAGGTTATCAGTGGTTCATGCCTATAATCCCAGCTACTCAGGATACTGTGATATGAGAATCACTGTCCAAAGGCAGCCTAGGCAGATAAATCTAAGAAATACTTATCTTCAAATAACAGTGAGAAGACGCAAATGGAGGCATGGCTCCAGTGGTGGAAAAGCAGAGCAAGATTTTGAAGGCTTGAGTTCAAGCTCCACTATCATCATCAGCATCATTACCATCACCACCAACACCACTAAAGCAAAATGGGAGGGGGGCATGGCTCAGTTGGTGGAAAGCCTTAGGGGGAAAAACATGTCAAAGAAAAAAGGAACAAATCCACCTTTACCTGTCTCTTTTCTCCACTTTTTCTGACAACATCCATGGTTTTGGGAAAAACATTTAACAATCACACACAAAGAGAAGCTGGAGACATTAGTTTAGACTTGTAGTTCTGAGGGTGTAAATTTAAGAATAATTTTGACTCAACTTCATAGACATTTCCTCTTTGACTACTTACTTTAAAAGCCATGACATTCCTGCCCCCAGTCCCCACTTCACGCCCTTTCCTCTAAACAAGCAAGCACTTCTTGTCCCTCTCTGAGCTTCAAGAGATTAAGACACAAAAACCAGCACTGGCCTTTGTTGGCTGCTGGCCCCAACATCTGACTTCTTAAGACCAAAAATGCCAGATGTCTTCAGAGAGGAGACTGGAGCTGAAATGAATGTTCTTCTCATTGTTGAGAAGCTGGGGGTTGAACCCAGGACCTTGTACATGCTAAGCCCAAATTCTAATTATTGAGCCATACCCATAGCAATTGCTTATTCTCTGTATCTTATTAAAATGTTCTAAGTTTTTCCTGCCTGATTTGCATCTTTCCTGTCCACCAATATTAGGAGATCACTCAATGGGAAAATATCATCTTGGGAGCTGTGGTCTGAGCAGGACCGAGAGATTAGAATTTCCAAGGACAAATACCTGATTTAATAACAGCCCCTGACTGCTACCTGTTATTATTGTCACTATTTGCACAGTTTTACTTTTGATGTGACCTTATCTCATGTCATTTGTATCTTTACTGGGCAGTGGCTTAGTAGGGGAGGGAGAATTCTCAGTCTCAGTGCTTGCTTAGTGAGTGATGTGCTAGGCCAGTACTTTCCAAAAGAAATTTCTGGGACGAAGTGAACCTTCTTTATCGGTATTGAACAGCATGGCAGCTGCTGTTCACATCTGGCACTACAGGCTCAGGATCCCTTATTCAAAATGCCTGGAACCAGGCTTTGGGGATTTGCAAATACATTCTGAGATAACTTGGAGTTGAAAATGTGGCAGAAGAGATAGGTGAGGAGACAGGAAAATTATATTTTTTGAAATAAATATTTTTTAAAGGTCCAGCAAAACAGGGGGGCCAGATTCAGAAGTTGGAACCCAGAAGCAATTAACAAAGCAGTTAAGCCTCCTTCCACTTAAATGCTAAGTACATAGACTGAGGGTGGGGGTGGGGTAGGTGGAGTGAGCTGTAGACTACCCTTTCCTTTGAAATGGTAAAAACGTAGTGCTTTGTGAATGGTTATAGACCTATAAGATGTGAAACTTCTCTGAGAAAAGGAAGCCCTAAAGCTTCCAATTGTCTTTATGTTAGGGTAGCCCCAGAGACATCTCCATATTTTAGAATACTAAGTAACATTCACTTGGCTATCCGGATCCATTGCCTAAGGGTTAGGGGTTGCTGGACAACAAGCTCATGCAAATTCCCCCAGCTCAGAAAGAATTAAGGTAGCAGGTAACAGCTGCCATTTTGAGTCTTTAACTACCATTTCCTGCTTGGAAATAATCTCCTCCCCCTCTCCCTCTAATCCTTGTATTGTCACCATGTTGCATCTCTGTTCTTTGTTGGAGACACCAAGAACCTGGGATCTGCACTTCTGTAACCACCCCATCCATAACAACATTTCAAGTGCTCAGGGGTTAACCTACTGGGTAACAGGAAATCGATTTGAGCACCTAGTCTAACTTTTCCACCTGCAACTTCCTTACAGAAACTGATTAAAAACACTTAACATGAGTGAGGGATGCAAAATCATGTTCCATGCAAGCTGTTAAACAGAAACATGAAACTCCCCAGGTTTATTTATTTATTTTTTATTATTTTATTTTATTTTAATTAATTAATTTATTTATTTTTGGCCAGTCCTGGGCCTTGGACTCCGGGCCTGAGCACTGTCCCTGGCTTCTTTTTGCTCAAGGCTAGCACTCTGCCACTTGAGCCATAGTGCCACTTCTGGCCATTTTTTGTATATGTGGTGCTGGGGAATTGAACCCAGGGCTTCATGTATACAAGGCAAGCACTCTTGCCACTAGGCCATATCCCCAGCCCCTTATTTATTTATTTATTTATTTTATCAAAGTATACATAGCTGTGCAAAATATTTAGTGCTTCTAAAGATGCTTCTTGTGCTTTCACTTTGAATGAAATTAATTAACTAATTTCCCCAACATGTCAATATTTACTTCTCATTATACAAGAACATCTACATCTTGAAGAAATGCAATGGGATGGCATATCCTTGAGTTCTTCAACTAGTGCCTAGCAATTTCCATATCAATAATTTCCATTAGTGTAATGGAACACAATAGAAGCAGCTCCTGGAATAAAAATGTATAATGAAAAAAGTGATCATAGAGAATCATTTGGCAGCAAAGCTGATCACCAATAAGCCAATGACCCGATCAATGAGTGTTAGATACATTAAGTGCATGAGATGATCCTGAAGTGTCCATTAGCAGAAATTCTAACAAATAAATTACATAAACATAATCAATACAGCTAGCTGCCAGTGTGAGCAAAATTGGGGGTTTGGGAAGCAATTTCTGAGATTTGCATTGGGTTTTACATTGCAAATTACCCCTCCCCTCCTTAATGCTTTTTCTAAATTAGTTTGTTGTCTCATTGTTATCATGCAGTAATGGGAAATGGATAAAGATAGCCATAGGCTCTCTCTCTCTCTCTCTCTCTCTCTTGCTCTCCCTCTCCCTCTTGCTCTTTCTGTCTCCCTCTGTCTCTCTAGGACACACCTTGCTAGAAAAAAGCTTTGAAGGTAATAATGCTATGAAAATATACCCTCACTTTTACTTTAAGTACTGAAGATTGAACCTAGGACCTCAGGCTTGCTGGACAAGCGCTCTACTGCCTGAGCTTCTTGCTTAGCTTTTTAGTTTGTGTTTTGTTTTTGAGATAGGGTTTCACTACTGCCTCAAATTCCTGATCTCACTGTCTCTGCTTCTTGAGTAGCTGGGATTACAGGCATGTGCTTACCATGTGTGGTTCAGCTTTTGCTTTTGGAGGCAAGGAAAGAGAAGAAACTGGACCAGGAGGTAGCATGGGGTATTAAAATTAGAACGATGCCTTTTATACTTGGATGGGAAAGATGTTCTCTGATGATTGCTCAATATGCCAGCCCACATTCTGACTGCAAAGGAGAAAACAAAATCCAATTGCCATGGCCTGTGCCCTGCCAGACAGATCCACATCCTTCCTTTGCCTTCACGCTAGTTTATGTCCTTTGATTTTACACATTACTACCTTAGCTGATGACAGCATATGATCTCACAATTATGTATCATTTAACTGATACTACGCTTTCATTTGCTTCTCTGACAGGAGCAAGATTTTGCTTTGCTTATTTAAGTGGTTGTGTCTGAGCTACTTGTGAGCTCTACTCACTGTGAAAGCCCAGCCTTGCCTTCAAAGAGCTTGGTCCTAGGATAGAATTAGGACACTTGGGGCTCCTTCATGCCTCTATTCCCTTCAATCTTCCCAGTATGGCTGAGAGACCTACTGTGTGATTGGTACCGTATTAGGCACAGGTAAATAATACCTAACTTTATCAGAGGAAACTGGCTTAGGGTTAGTGAGGTAGTATCACAGAGAAGCATAATTCGCTTCTCTATAATGCTAAGACCATGGTAGTTGTGTTTCTGGGTCTTGGGATTAAGCTCCTGAAGATAAAAACAGTCAAAAACCAGAAACAACATCCTTCTTTCCTTCCTTTGTTCCCTCCCCCTCCCTCCCTCCCTCCCTCCCTCCCTCCCTCCCTCCCTCCCTCCCTCCCTCCCTCCCTCCCTCCCTCCCTCCCTCCCTCCCTTTCTTTCTTTCTTTCTTTCTTTCTTTCTTTCTTTCTTTCTTTCTTTCTTTCTTTCTTTCTTTCTTTCTTTCTTTCTTTCTTTCTTTCTTTCTTTCTTTCTTTCTTTCTTTCCAGTTCTAGGGCTAGAACTCAGGGCCTAGACATTGTCCCTGAGTTTCCTTTATTCAAGGCTAGCACTCTACCACTTGAGCCACATCACCACTTCTGGCTTTTCTATTTATGTGATACTGAGGAATCGAACCCAGGGGCTTCATGCATGCTAGGCAGGCACCACTAAGCCACATTCTCAGCCTTACAACATCATTTCAATGCAGAAAATCATATCAGGTTTCAAGCCACAGGAGTTCAATTCATTAGTGGGCAGTTTGGAGAAAAATGAAAAGAATACATATGACCTTGACAATAAAATTAAATTATAAAAAATAAAATGATGAACTATTCATATTAAAATTGATGAATATATTCATGTATCCATGAATATATATTAATGTATATAAAATATATGGAATGTGAATATATATACATGCATGAATATGTGTGTGTATGTATATGTGTTTGTGCTGGTCCAGGGGTTTGAATTCATGGCCCAGGCACTGTTCCTGAGCTTTATTTGCTCAAGGCAGGTGCTCTACCACTTGAGCCATAGCTCCATTTCCAGCTTTATTGGTATTTAATTTGGAATAAGAGTTTCATGGACTTTCCTGCTCTCATGGCTTCGAACCACAATCCTCAGACCTCGACCTCCTGACTTGCTAGGAATACAAGTGTGAGCTACCAGTGCTCAGTGATGACAATACTTTTTTTTTTTTTTAATAAAATGAGGATTCATAAAAATATAAAATAACCACATGTCAAGATTATATTTAACTCATCGCTTATGGAGGCAACCAGGAATATGTCCCTATGGGCTCAAGGGTGAATTAAAAGAGCAGATTCATACACAGGTGGGAATCAAGAGTTGTGACCTAAATTTGCTTCACTAGATGCAAAGCCTAGTTGAAGAAGAACTGTGCAGACAATTTCCAAAGTTCATTTGCATATGATGGAGGCACAGTTCTGGGTTCCTGCCTGCTTGTGTGCAAACCCTGTGGCATCTCTCCCCTGGCCTATGGGCACCACAGTGGATATAACAGGCTTGCTCGTCATTGCTCGATGACACATGTGAAAGGATTTTGCAGATGTCACTAAAGCTTTGAGGTGAATTAATTTTTTAAAAGGAGATTATTCCAAATGGGTCTGACCTAATCAACGAAACCCTTAATGGAAGAAGTTTGAAGTAGTAAAGATTCTCCTAGCCTTTGAGAAGCAGATTGTGAAGCGTGGAAAGGATTACATGAAGGGGAATAGCAGGAAACATCTAGAAGCTGAAAACAATCCCTGCCTGAAGCCCACAGCTGACAAGAAAGCAGCCATCTCAGGCCTACAATCTCAAGACAAAGCCTACCAATAACAGTAAAGCCCAGGCCCAAGCAAGATGACAAGAAGATGGTCTCCATTGCTGAGTGTTGTTAAAACCTGACCCCCCCACACCAAAAAAAAAAAAAGTCCAAGATTTCATTAAGTTGCCAAGTTTGTAGTGATTTATTAAACAAGAATAGGAAACTAACACCTATCTACCAAGAAGAACTGTTTGGCCAGGTGCTGGTGGCTCATGCCTGTAATCCTAGCTACTCAGAAGATTGAGACTTGAAGGATCTCAGTTTGAAACCAGACTGGGCAGAAAAGTGCTTGAGACTTCATCTCCAATTATCCAACAAAAAGTTGGACTGGAGGCATGACTCAAAATAGTAGAGTGCCAGTTACAAGCCACTGTACATACACACACAAAAGAAGAATTGTTTGTAACGCCACATATCCATTAACTATAACTTATTGTACAATAGCTCAAAGCTGTGAAAGTTCATATTGTTGTGCCAAGTCGTGAAACCACCACCAAGAAGACCACCTAGACTCAGACATTCCGAAATGCAAAAGCAAGGCAAGGCTTTATTTAAGCGAGCTGCAACTCGGGCCTCGTCCTACCCACTGACACAGCGGAGGTTAGGAGGGAGCCTCGAGCTGTGATTACACAGGGCTTATAAAGGCAAAGAACAAAGTTACAACAATCAGGTGTTCAAGCAAGCAAGATTAGGATACAGGTACAAATCTGATTGGCTCAGGGTTCGATTCTAGGGGTGGTTAGAGTTAAGC